>NC_135619.1:60213565-60852065 GCF_053574225.1 Canis aureus | reverse complement strand
TCTAGAGTCTTCAGTTGGCCTGCCTAGAAGGGTTTGATTAAAGTGTGTCAGCTGGAGGCAAAATATTGCCCATCAGAACCACGAAATACCTCCCTTCTTGTAAAGCTTTGTTGGGACCTGCATACACTGCCTGTATTATTACCTTTTCTATGCTTCTGTGGAGGTCCAATTTCATTTTTGGTGAGTGTATGTTTCCTTAGACATCTTAATATATTTGTTTGCATTATCGGTAAACTTCAAGGGGCCAGAAAGGATACCATTTCTTTCTTTTTTTTTTCTTTTTTTTTTAAGGATACCATGTCTTTAAAATGTTTTTTTACATCAACATTATTCATGATTTAAAAGTTTAACATTTAAAAGTAATCTTACTGTCCTCCTTTAGAGTTTGAGAGATGCCCCCACAGTATCCCCAACAGCAACCACAGTTAAGGAAACAAACAAATAGAAATGGTTTTCGATTGTTATAACTGATGGCCATCACTAAGATTAGCAGGTTCTAGTTCTTAATTGCTGGATAAACAGACCTTAAAGTCTTTTCCATTGATGGTACAAACCTTCCATCCTCTTTGTTTTGCTGAGGCTCATCCTAGGGGCTGCTTTAATGTCTGGTTGTAGTGGCACAAGAAATACATCTACATTGGTCCTGATACATAAAATTTTAAATATGTTTATTTTTTTAGTGCACCCTTTCTTCAAGTGATTTCTTAACTCTTCTAACATTCAAATGAAAAGCTATAGGGTTTATATATTTAATTTTAAAAAGAGCTGTCAAAGAATATAAATAGTCAAACCTAAGTTACCCTACAAATTGGTGACAAAGTTTAAGAGATAATTCCCTGGTTTATTTCTCTCTTCTGCAATAGAAAATTGTGAATATTAATCCTTGATCCCTTCCCTTTGTTTCTTAAAGGAAGATTTTAATATGTATTCATGTCATTAAAAATGGGGTTAGGTATAATTTTCCTTGAACTTTAATTTTATTTCTAGGCCAATGAAAAATCAATTTTGGTATTTTATATTCCCGAATCATAATTCATATGTGGCATAGAAAGAAACTGTCCAAAGATTTTCATTCCCTTTGTATGGTATAGAATTGTTGACAGAAAGCAGTTGTCTTAGCAGGGACCATGTTCTCCAGTAATGGTGGAATCTCCATGTGCCATGTGTCTAGTTATTGATAATAAGTTTTGAGCAGAAAGGGTGTGTACTATCTCTATGCCACTCCCCTATCTTCTACCTAAATGCAGAGTAGTAGGACACCCTAAAGAATAAGAGAGTCATAAGATAGAAGGAGTCTGGTACCTTCCACCACCACACAGAAGGCTGATTGCTGAACGCCCATACAGAGTTTTTGTATAAGTGAAAGATTAATGTATTTTGTCTACCTATACATGTGGTGTTACCTATGATAATCACTGAATAACATAGAATCTAAACTTCTATAAAGTTAATTTTAAAAGAAACATTATAAGTCATTTAATATACTCCCACCCAAACATGATCCAAGATTAAACCCTCCAGGGTTATATTTAGGATTGAGGAAAGAGAGAACTTAACTAAGTAATGTATCTTCCAAAGCTGACATATCAACTCTGGTAAGTTATTTTACCTTTTCTCCACTTACCCAGCTGATTTCATAGACCCTTAAAATTTATACTAGGCTCTAAACTAAAGAAATATGGAATAAAGTTAGGGGAAAGAAAAGCCACTTTTCTCCTGATTGACCAGGAGCAAAGACTAATGAATGAAGAAGAATTTTATTTCTAGGCTCCTCAATCACCCACATGGCCTTGAATGATTCAGGGTACTATGCTTAATTGAGGAAAAAATAAGTAAACAGTATAGGACCAATGGTGAAAACTGATACTAAGAGTATAAAAACATCCTAAAATGGAAAAATAAAAGTTGAGGAATGGTGAGGAGAAGACCAAGGAAATGGGCCAAATCATGTAAATATAAATGAGAGCAGAGATCACATTCTAGACCCAAATGTCTCAGTTTTATTCAATTTGTATTGGTCTTCTGTCCAATCAAGCTAATGTACTTGAATATTCATTGTTTTAAATGCTTTCTTGGATTGTGTACAACATCCATTGTGAAAATCTGAGAGTGTATCTAAGTAGTAAAACAACAACAAAAATTTTGTCAGATCCTTTACATGTCCTTAATTGTCTAAAAAAATGCACTACAAACTACATGCAAATGTACTTACAGCTTTTACTTCAATGGAATTGTTTTCATATACAAAAAAATAAGCATAAAGGGGATCCCTTGTGGCCAAACAGGGACGCAGTAGCCTTTGGCTCGTGCCCAAGGTAATGATGTTTTCTCATTGGGAGGTAACCTTTTTGTGGCTATGGGGCAAGTTGATAAGGATGTTTCCTCACTTTTTAAGACCAGGTAAGTCTTCAGGGAGCTCTTGCAAGGAAATGCCAACCAAATAAGTAGATAAAAATCCCCAAGTTTCCACTAAGCCAGTTCTACTTAACATGGAAATAGAGGCACTGAGGAGGGTTTTATTCCACAGTATTACTATGAAGATTAAATACAAGAATTCATGAACTGTATTCAGTACAGTACCTGCCACAGATAATAAATAGAGTAATAACTAGTCTTTGTTATTGTTACTATAACTTGAGTTTCTCTTAGTTTTCCTATCTGTCCCCTGGGAGTTCAGGACCCTCCCCTAAACATATCTGAGGACCCTTATCACTGCATACCTTGTTTCCACTTGACACTTTTCTTTGGGTGTTATCTAATTTTCTAATTTTCTACGCATCTCACTCTAGTCTGACCTGCCACCACTCTTCATGCAGCTACTTCTCTTGCTCATCTAATGTGGTCCAAAACATGAAACCATGGTATCTCCTCTCATTTCCTGTCCAAAACAGACCAGTAGGAGTCAAGAAACATTGCAGTGAACAATGGTTTATTATATAGAATCACATGGAAAACCACATTTATTTATGGCGTATCCATGCACTGGGTTCCTAATCTCCTACCTTAGCTCCCTGTTGCTTACATCCACTCTTATGAAGGGGTATTAGCATTAACCAACTTAAGTGGAGAAGATAAATATATAAGGATTCATAGAAATAAGAATGTGCAAAATCAGAATGCAAGAAAACATTGATGAGTGCCCAGAACTGAAAGAATATGAAAAAGCAGACTGCAGTCTTGCTAAGCTAGAGTGAGATGAGCCAAGGGCACACACAGCTCAAGCCACACCCAAGCTGAACTGAATATGTGTGGCTCTCCACTGATCCTGTACTCCGGCTAATACATGGACTTAAGGTATAGATACACATGACCATCCAGCTTTACCTTGGGGAAAGCCTACAAGGAATTTTGCCAAGGTTTAACATAGGAAGCAATATGATGCCTCAGAGGAAATACACTTGTGTGAGTAGGGAGATTTTAAATTTAAGAGAATCTTGGCTACCAGAGAGCCACTAAAATCAGCTGACCCTAGAGGCAGTCACTGTAAGAGATGAACCAAATATTTACTGGAAGCGTAGTTCCTTACCTGTCTTAGGGAAGTCAGTACTACCAGAAAGGAAACCTTTCTTACTCCCTCCATTCCCAAAGACAATTGAACCCAAGCTTCTAGGCTGCTCCCAGAGAGGAAACTGGTCAGTTACATTCAAATCACTTCCAGAGACCTTGTTCATCCCAGACACTGCACAACACATGGTGTGAAGTTTCCTGTGAATCACCTGATTTTTTTCCAAAGCAGTTAACAGACTCTCTGTTCAACTTTTGCTATCTTGAACTTTGCCTTTCATTTAGCTCTTCATTTGACAAATATTTAGTTAATATCAAAATGTTTTCTGGTAACTGAGCATACAGCAATACAGAAACCAGAGAAAATCCCTATCATCATAGCACTGATATTGTAGGAAAGGAGACAGTTAAAATCAAATAACAAGTATATAATAACATTATTTATAGCCATTACGAGAATAATAATGTCGGGGACATGGGACAGAAGGGATTAGGGAAGCAACGTTGGACATTATTTTGTACAAGGCAATCAAGAAAGCCTCTCCAAGGAGGTGTCACTTGAATAGTGATCAGTAGAAATACCTATAACTGGGGGATTAGTGCTCTAAGTAAATAGAAAAAAAAAAAAAAAAACAATTGTTAAGGACCTGGGCCTGGAGCATGATTCGGGTGCTTATCCTCCCATATCCAAAATGTACTTTTGATATGTTTTTCCCTAAGTAAAAGGACCTTTCCTGCAAAATTCAGAATTTGCAGGCACCTCTAGGATACAGATACTGTAATCGTGCTAACACTCCCTTTGGTCCCACTATGGTGCATTATAATAATGATCAGATCATGACCACTATCATTGTTATTACTAATTATAGACCAGCACTAACCCCCAATTAGATCACAAAAGGGAAACATAAAAGGAAGTTTCATAGCTTAAAATACTCATCAACCAACATTATCCTGAACCAGAGACCCTTCAGTTTATATTAGAAGGATGCACAGCCATATTGTGCTTCTATAACTTTAAGACAGGCGACCCTTTCCAGACATAAACAAGCTTAAGTCAAAGAGGCATAGCATGTGTATGCCAAGCCTAGGTGGTCAGAAATATTCCACATATAATTAGAGATAGAGTTATAGGTCTTGAATTCATATTTTGAGATATTCCCAATGTAGCTTAGGAAACAAAATATGTGCTCATTAGTAAGTAGAAATTTACGACTTGACATAGCTTTGTAAATCCAACAGCCATTTGTTGGGTGAAGGGATATACCAGTTGTTAAATTTTGTTATAAAGGTCATAAAAAAAAGTCACTCAGAAATGAGGTTTCAGAGTGATTAGAAGGAAAAGACTTCACATGGAGCAAAAGTGCCATTGAAACTTCACACCATGGTAGTTGGCTGTGCCCACAGAACATGACTTTAAAAATTCCAACTCCTAGAGACACACAGTAGACATGTCCCCAAACTCTCTACCTGCCTCCTGCCCCAGCTCAGTAAGTGACAACTCCATTCTTCCAGATGCTAAAAAAAACCTTGGAATTGTCATCCTGTTATTAAATCACACATCTAACTCATTAGCTTATTTTATTTGTTCTGCTTTCAAAATATACCCAGAATCTATTTCCCCAAACTTCCACCATAACCATTTCTGTCCAAATGTCAAGGTTTCTCACTCAAATTAGCGCAAAAGCCAAATCACTCATTTCTCTCCTTCCACACATGCTCCTCAGGAATCAATTCTCAACAAAGCAGCCGGAAATATCTCTTCAAAGGCTTAAGTTGACACAATGCAATGGCAACAAAAGCAAAACTAAACAAGTGGGTCACATCAAATTAAAAAGTTTCCGCACAAAAAAAAAAAAAAAAGTTTCCGCATGGCAAGGGAAACCAACAAAACATAAAGGCCACATACTGAAGATAAGAGAAGATAAATATCTTCAAACGTAAATCTCATATAGGGTTAGTATCCAAAATATATAAGAACTCATGCAACTCGACACCAAAAATTAATAAATAAATAAACAAACAAACAACTGGTTTTTAAAAAAAGAGGATCAGAACAGACATTTTCCAATCAACATACAGATTGAACTTATTTGTGGAATCTAAACAAACAAACAAAACTCATAGACACAGAGAACAAATTGGTGATTGCCAGAGGACAGGGGTATTAGGGGTTAGATGAAATGGGAGAAGGAGGGTGAGAGGTATAAATTTCCAGCCATAAAATAAATAAGTCATGGGGGATATAATGTGCATATGGTGAATTTATGCAATAATACTGTATTGCATATTATGCATTTGTATATGGTGAGAGGGAAATTAGACTTATTATCTAGCTATTAGACTTATCTACACTTATTGGTCATTTTGCAAAGTATACAACTATCAAATAATTATGTTGTACACCTGAAACTAATGTTATATGTCAATTTTATCTCAGAAAGTCGTTGGATCATGTCATTTCTTTGCTCAAAATCCTATGGTAGCTTCCCGGGTCACTCAGATTAAAACCCCAGATGCATACAATCAACTGGAACATTTGGTTATCTCACCTCTTGCTACCTCTTCGAACTCTGGCCCCAACACTCTCCACCGTTGTTCACTCAGCTCCAGCCATCTGGTCTCCCTGATACTCTTCAGACACAGCAAGTATCATCTCATGTTTTACTTGCTATTCTCTCTGTGTGGAATGATCTTCCCCAGGTACCTTCAGGGCTCGTTCACTGCTGCATGTCTCTGATCAAATCTTACCTTCCTAGAGCAGATCCACCATAGCCTGTCCCCCACTCCTCCCTTAGCTCTCTCTTATCTATATCCTGAACTTCCTAGACATTACATTAGTTTCAGGTGCTCAACATATTGATTCAATATGTGTATACTTTGTAAAATAATCATCACAATAAGTCTAATTGCTATCTGTCACATAAAAAGTTACAATGTTTTGGCGAGTAATGAGGACTTTTAAGATTAACCGTCTTCGCAGCTTCCAAATATGCAATACAATATTGACTATAGTAATGCTATATACTATACCCGCAGACATATTTATTTTATAACTGGAAGTTTTTTATTAAATGTTTATTTTCAGCTTCCCCACGCCCATCTCCAGCCTCACAACAGAGTAAGCTCCATGGCAGTAGGGGATTTGATGTGGCTTCCCCAACGTCTATAATAGTGACCTGCACTGAAGACTGGATTTATACTGATTCCAGAGGTAAACTCAGTTTGAAATATCCCCCTCAAAATTCACATTATATTGATCCCGACAATAGGAAATAAAATCGGCCGAACATCATATTCTTTTTTTTTCTTTTTTTCCTTTTTTTCCTTTCCTTTATTTATTTTTTTTCCTGTAAGTGAGCACTAGGTCCAACTTCTGATATTTGGGACCTTTAAACAGTACTTTATTGGGAAGATATTTGTCCAAATGTCATAGTAGCTGCAGGGGATGCAAGTTAGATATGATTTCATTGGTAGGAATGGAGCTATTTCTATAATATATATATTTTAGCACTATGAAAGTATTTAATTTTCTGTATATTTTAATTCTTGTCTCACCCCAAAATTACATTTCTCTATATATTTCTTTATAAGCATGGATACACATTCCTTCTCTTTCTCTTTTTAAAATTTACCTGCTCTCTACCCTCAATTTTTAAATGTTTTACCTTTCTTGCCACCTTGCTCTTAAGAATATTTTAACATCAAAAATATCACTGATATAAAATTAAAGTCATGAGATTCTATTCCTGAAACTAATATTATACAGTAGGCTAACCAACTAGAATTTAAATAAAAACTTAAAACATTAAATAAAAATTAAAGTCCTTACATGTTAAAAAAAAAAAAAAAAGAAAGAAAAGAAAAGGAAAGAAAAAGAAAAACATGATGGACTACCTAACCCTATGAGACATTAAAACATGAAATAAAACCTCTACTAAAACAAACAAACAAAAACACTGATATGATGCTAAGGGGTTAACAAATGCTTTTACATAGTTATAGCCCTTGCTGCCAAAAGCAGGGCAAGGCAGAGATTTTACTGAGGCTCAGAGAAATTAAGTGATTTACCTAATTTCACAGAGCTTATACTTGTCAGAGTCACACCCTTAACACAATTCTAACTTTAAACACTAGGCAAACAAAATATTGTTCAGGCCATAAATCCTAAACTATCAAAATGTGGTATAATTTGAAGTTTTCTTGAGGTTCTTATACTGTGGTTGAGGATATAAAATGCATGTGCAAGAAATAAAGTACAGAGTAAGTAGACATTTCACATTGACTTAAAAGCCTCCCATCAAACACACACACACACACACACACACACACACACACACACACACACAGAGAGAGAGAGAGAGAGAGAGAGAGAAAGGAAAAACATCCCCCTTACATGTCTGTACTTGATTTTCACTACAACCCTATAAGGGTAATATAAGGGTAATAGAGCATCCCTGAACATATTTATCAAGCAGAATAGACAGTTATGCTTTGGTGACAACCCTCAAATCCTAGTGACTTTCCACACCAACACTGATTTCTCACTCACGCCACATGTCCTTGAAGAGCAGTCGTGGCTATGCAGGCTCCATTTGGGATACTGCAGTTTCTAAGAACAGAGAAAGGTGAGATATGGCGAACCACTACATCTCAGACATGGCACAACTCAACTCTGTCCTGATATTGGATTGGTCAAACTCCTGAGTTCTGACGAAATGTTTTTACATTCCACAAGAAGGGGTGCCACAAAGTCCCAAGGCCAAGCCTAATGTCAGTGACCCTAGAAATTGCAATAATTCCTTAGGGATTATATTTAAGCTATAACACAATCTACTGCACAACCTAGATTACTCAGACAAGGAAACTGGAATTCAGAGAGAGAGTCGGCAGGAATTGGCCAGGGGGTGGAATTTAGCTCAAAGCCATGATCCAAGCCCTGGAGTTCCTGCTACTATACACAGCTACACTGCGTAAAAAGTGAGCAAGATCCCTGAATATGCCCGAACTGAGGTCAGCCTGGCTGATGGAGAAGCAAAAGGCAGATTCTGCATGTGTTCTATATGCTGCCCACAGTCCCATCTCCACCTTTGATTCTACGAAGGAGAGCATTGGAGGAACCTAACCATCTCTAAGGACGTCTAGGCCTCCAGAAAAGCAAAGTCTGAAAATAAGCATTGCTGTTTGAGTTCCATGAGCCTCAGTTTTTAACAACAGTCAAATGCAACCGAACAGATGGCTCCCAAAGCTCCTTCCCAACTGCAACAGTGTGAACAAGATTCCCTTGGCCTCATACATATGATAAAGTATCGCTCCTTTTCCATAATGTTCTTTTGTTGTAAGACATCAATGTAAAGGAAAATGATGAAAACGGTGGAGAAAAATAAGACATATACCTGGTTTGAGGGCATTAATCTCCTTACTTTTCGACATGTAAAATAATGTATCTTATAAAAGGAAGCAACTTTTACCCTTTAGTGTTTTTTTTTTTGCAATAAAACAAAGGAAGTCAAAAGTAGTATTCTGGTCATTCTTGGCAAAATCCAGATTGTGGAAATTCTATATCACAAGTGACCTGATTTCTTCAGCTAAGTCCAGAGAAACAATTTATACACTAAAAAACTGAAAAGACATATGAGATAAGTCGCATTCTTCCTGATTTGAGAAGACTAGCTGCAAAAACGCTATGAGATAAATAAGGGATATTTGAAAATTGCATATTTAAAATTACAGAATGGCTGTTATTGCTTCTAATTTTATAATATTGTATCTTTTAGAGACACATACTGCAATATTTACCAATGAAATGAGATGATGTCTGGGAAACACATCTCAAGGTAATGCTGTGGGGCTGAGGGAGGTGGTAGGATTATAGATGAAATGAGCATATCCCCGCATTATTGATGGTTAAAGATGGTGTTGGTGAGAATATTAGCATTCGTTATACTCTTTTCCTTTGGTAGGTTTGAAATTCCTATTAAAATATTTATGGCAATATGTGATAGCGATCCTTGTCCACTCTTTAAGACCATCAACACCAGCTTTGTTGTGCCATTTTTAACATATGAAGCTTCATCCCTCTGCTCATTCTGATCACCCTAATTTTGTATTTATAAGGTAAAATCAGAAGACTGAAAAGTGAGACCAGGCCTCAAGCTTCTGTGTTGTGACATTTAGATCATCAGACACATAGACGCACACCAAAGCCACTCTATCTGACTGCAGCCAGATTGAATAAAAATTAACATTTTTCTATTGAAAGAATATGTTTTAGGACAGAGGGTTAACTACAATTCAATTTGTTCCCATTGACATTGAACAGGATTTGCCTGGTATTTGGAAGGAAACAATGTTTCTCTAGGCTTCCCAAGCATTGACTTCCTATTTGCAATAAGGTAACCTGGAGATTTGGATATGAAGAGGAGTATCTTCATGCTTAAATCCTCCATCAATCACAGTGTGAGGAGACTCAACAAAGCACAGTAACTTCATTTTTTTTTTCTTCTTAACTCTAAGGAACTCACTCATGGAACATATCTTGGTGACTTAGGCTTGACTTTGGTTTGGGATCTCAACATGAGGTTCTTCCTATCAGCAGTACATTCTGCAAATTCCACACAACAATATGCAAATTTTATTTTTAATGCAGCACTCACATATCTGGGATGTCAACTTGCCAGCAAAAATCCAATATGAAATCTTTGAATATATTTCATTTGAATCACTTGTGGCTGACACAAGAAAGATTCAGCGCTGGAGTGTTTCATATGGTCTTGAACAAAATGCTATATGATGCTTGAAGCAGCTCGGTCGGATGATGGAGAAATCCAGCACCTTGCGATGTTGAGTTGGTCACTCAACCAGCTCTGATAACATAAGAGGGCTATATGTTTTGTGCAAGCACGCGGTCTTTGTGTGTGTGGTATTTTATGATTGTTGCTTGTGGTGTTTGTATGTAAGCCTAACCACAGGAGAGGTGTACCTCAGGCATGTAAGAAGCCCTACAATGAGGAATGTTTATAGCAGAATTTCATGCCACAGAGCACAGTTGCCTGCAGGTTAACGCAGCAAAACAATGCTGAAGTCAGAAGCACTTGGTTTAGATTTCCTTGGTTTCTAGATCAGAACTAAGATTCAAATTGCTTTCTCAGAATCTCCTCAAATTTCATCCACTTTTCCTTTCTGTATTATTTTTCCATTTCCTTTTGGGACTTGCCCACAACATTATTCTTTTATGATTTGGTAGAGAGAATAAATCATTTTAAACAAAGTTAAGAGGCATAATTCTCTTCAATATCACAAAGCGCAGTTGTTAAGACTGGTCCTGAACCCACTTTGCCGGCTTTTATCGCTGACTTGCTGTGCGACCTTGCACAGATAACTTCTCAAGGCCTCACTTTCCTTATCTGTAAAATGTAACAAAACACTGTGTAAAATTGTTATGGAGTTTAAAATATAATTAATGAATATGTCCAGTTCTATGACCGGTACACAGTAGATACTCAGAATCTTAGCCAGACAGAAAAGGAAAGTTTTTAGTTTGGCTCTGCAAAGATCTATCACGAGAGATGGGGGGATGGAGGTGGAAGGAAAAAAGGAAAGGATAGATTAAAAACAGGACAAAACGTGGAGAGAAAAAGCAATCCTGCACCCAGGATGAAAGACAGTGAGACAAGAAAGGCAGCAAAGAGAAACATGTTCATGAGGAAAAACAAGCCCTCCATTTTGAATCTTTTCAATTCAATTCCATCTTTCAGTGCCTACAGCATAATAGATACTAAACGTGACCCTGGATTTGAACAAACATTTGTAATAATCACGATAATGAGATGAGATGCTACTTGCCTGCAGGAGATCACAGTCCAGTGCAGGGACAGGTGAGAAAACCAGCCACCACTTCAGCAAACGGTATGCACCCTGTCAGGGGCAAGTGTGGTGCCTACTGGAGCTCAAGAGATGGAGAACAGGGCCAGAGAGATTCCGGGGAGGTTTTGCTAAGGAGGCGGCTCTTGACCCTGGTCCTAAAGGAAAACTAGGATTTTGTCTGTTGAGATAGGATTGAAGTGTTGGCCCCAGCAACTGCTAAACCAAGTGGACCCTATTGGTCTTTGTGCTCCTATTTATTTCCCCAATCAGCGTATCTAATTTCTCCAACTAGATTTAAATTGCTCAATATCAAACGGGCCATATAATAAAAAACTAGTAAAACAAAATTTAATTTTGTAGAATAGAAACTAGTTCTTGAGCAGGAAACTCTCTTGTTAGGCTGTTAGTCGATCTGCTAAAATTATATATAAAATAAAGGAGACCAGTTACTAATAAATGCCCTCTTGAGTTTAGAGGTCTTTAGTGTCAGTTCTAATGGAGTCAGCTACTTTCCCTGAAAATAGAGTATAAGACCTATATGCCTTTAAGATAAAAATGATTTACAATATCTTAATGCCAAGTTAACTTCCTTTCTAATTATTTTCCTCCCACGTATTAAACCATTAAAGCATATCAGTTGAAAGAGAGGTCTTAAATCCCTCGTGGTTTGCTGAACACCTCCCTTTAGACACCCTCCCAAGATCTCAGGCTCCTCATATCCCTATTTAAACCCTTCTTCTTTTTTTTTTCTTTAAAGATTTTAGTTATTTATCCATGAGACACACAGCGAGAGAGGAGACACACAGGCAGAGGGAGAAGCAGGCTCCCTGCAGGGAGCCCAATGTGGGACCTGATTCCAGGACCTTGGGATCACGACCTAAGCCAAAAGCAGACCCTCAACCACTGAGCCACCTGGGCGCCCCCGAACTCTTCTTCCAACATAGCTTATCTCTGCTAATGCCATCCCCTGTCCCTAGGTATCCAGCTTCAAAACACCTGAAGCAACCATGACTTCTACTTCCTTCCTGTCTCATGCTCCATCATTTGCCAAGTCCCCACACTTCTTCTTACCTTTTATGCTTAATCACTATTTTTTCCCTTTAGTTATACTTTCCTTTCTGCTCTTTCCACCAATGCACTTGCTTTTGCATTGTTTCCTGTCTCATTGGCCAATCTTTTACCTGTTATGGATTTACTTGTTGGAGTGTCCTTATTTATATATTCACAATGCATGAGCTACTTTTATCCCACAAGGAGAAACTATTGAGAGGAAAGACTATGAACATAGAATGGGAGATTGAGTTACTCATCACAGTTTCTTCTCACTTGATTAATGGGCATCCCAGGACGAACAATCTAGAGGTTACCAACCGTCATTACAATATCGGACCCTGGTTGTCTGCCAAATTGAAACTCTGGCTCTTCCAACAATTGAAAATTGTATGGATGGAGGGCAGACCACTCAGAATATTGTACGTCAGGGAGAAGTTATGTAACCATCTGCACTTGTTTTGTATTAGCAGGTATTTTTAGAGGATTACAATGGAAAAAGGGCTGTAATACACAGTACTCAACAGAAGACCTTCTTATAGACTACAGGGGAATTCCCTTTTATTTTTATAAGTGGGGAAATAATAAAATGAAGGATTCATCTCATACTCACAAACAAAGCAAAACACACACACACACACACACACACACACACACAAAACACCTTCTGACCTCTTTTGTTTGGAGGGAATGGGTGCAGGAAAGTAATCATAGAGAATCGCAAAAGTTTTGAGCTAAATGAGGCCACAGAGATCATTCCTTCCAAAGCCCTCAAATTACAGATGAGGAAACAGACTAAGGGGTGTGCCATTTTCCCAAGGTCACAGCTAGTTAACTTTTCAGCAGGGACTAGAATTTGAATCTTTTAAATCCCAGTCCAGTCCTCTTAAATCCTCAGAAAAGGTGGGAAACAAGTGTTATTTCCCAAGGAATCACTTATCTTCTTGAAAAAGGAGGATTTGCCTACCTGAAAAAGACTCAGACTGTGTTACTATATGGTTTAAAATATAAAGCAGTTATCCCAACAACTCTTCTGGAAAGTTCTTTCAGGCAACTTCAGTATCTTCCTGTTAGGTTTCCTGGCTGTTCTTAAGAAAATTATCCCAGGGCCCATAGTTACTTCTACAGACTTTGCATATGAGAGACTAAACCAGTGGCTTCTGAATTATGATCCCTGAGCTATTTGGGGTTTGGCACAACTTGCAGTTTTGCAGAGAAGTAAATTTTCAATTTCCAGAAGAGTGAGGTTAGGAAGAGGGAGAAAAAGAAATGTCTTTAACTGAAAAGCGAAACACAAACTGTAGATTTTACTATGAAAAGTAGACAGTAATTTCATTGTATATGATATATACATATGTATGTGTGTGTATGTGTGTGAGTGTGTGTATATAGAGAGGGAAAGGTGACTAGAAAGATCATAAAAGATCATTTAAAAAAAACACACAGCATCATGCCTGTGTGCTCGAGCTGGACGGCTGGATCCACCACTTGCTGAAATTCTCAGAGCTTTGACAGAAGGCCACTGGGATGAAAGAAAACCTCATCTGTATACAGAAAAATGCAGTCTCTTTTCTGAAATAACTAAGAAATAATTATGCTCAAAGATCCTGTGGTCTTTGCCTCCACTCTTTGCAACAGAGTAAGAAAGAGTATAATAGCAGCAACTAGGGAGAAATCCTATATGTCCCTGGCAATGTGTTGGAACATACCAGAGAAAATTAACAGCTTCAAGTCAGATAGGTTCCTGGATCATAGAAACCTCCTGTTGAGCATTCATCTTTTAGGCTCAGTGTTTTGTTTTGTTTTGTTTTGTTTCAACTGGACATATTTCCAATCAGATACACACACATGCTACTAACAATCATACATGCATATGCATCCCATGTGCACACACGTACACACACACACACACACACACATAGCCCTAAAGTCGACACATGGCTACAATTTTCTTATTGTCCCAAATTGAATTTGAATATACAGTAAGCCAGCTGGATGATGATAGTTTTACAAGGTCTGGAGATAATTTATCAATTGAACTTCAAAGGTCTCTCAGCCTTTCTGCACTGGTCATTATTAAGTAGGAAAATATGTAATCATTTAGGAAGGAAAATATTAGATTTAAACTAAGGTCAACTTATCTTGAATCAATGTAGGTTTCCAACATATCACCCACCCCCATCTTGTTTTCCTAACCTGCCATTCCTTCAATCACAGTCATCACCTCCCAGATCTGGGCTAAAAATGTCTATGGAGGGAAAGAAGAAATTAATGACATTTAACAAGAGTTCCTCTTCTTAGGCCCACGTGGAAAAAAAAAAAAAAGTTGATGTTTGAAAATCGTTGCTGAGGTCTTAAGGCAAAATGCATCTAAAATTAAGAGGTGTGCAAGGTTGAAAAAAGGGGTAAGGCTGGGAAGAATTTGAATATTCAGCTATCCCTCAAAAACTTTAGAGGCAACTGAATTCTTGTGGAGCATTTGATATAGACGAGTGGTGTGTAAAGCCACTTGCCTACACGTGTGTATTTAATTTCAGAGCAGCCTGGGAAACAGGAACTCTTTCAATCTCCATTTTACATATGAAAAATAATTATCTTAAGATGGTTAAGTCATTTTATTTAGCAACCAGTGAAGTTGGCACAGAGGTATAGGACAGTTTGACCCACAAGTCCATCCTCATATCCTCTTACTAGCATGCTATGACTGAGAAACCATGGGAGCCTTGGAGCTGTGCCTTTCAAAGTAACAACAAACGCTACAGCATGGCAGATGCTCCATTTCTAGCTCATAACTACAGTACACAAGAAAAGAACACGGGTATATGATGTTAGGTTAAGTAACAGTTCAGAACCGCTCTTGGTTTTATCAACAGTTTACAGTCAAGCTGACTTCCAGTTGTCAAATATTTATTTAACACCTATATTTCCAAAGAACTCTTTTTCAGGTATCAGAAACACAAAAGATTTTTAAAAAATGAAGATGACGACAACACAATAGCAGTTTCCTGTCATCGTTATTAATAATTTAATAGCAAATGCAAGACAGGCACCAAAATAATTTTAGTACAAGCCAGATGAACATAATATTCTAATGGGAGCATTAAAAATATTCCTAGAAGAGATGATATTTTAATTGAGAACTAAAAACAAACAAACAAACAAAAAGAATTGAGAGGCTGTTTGAGGGAATAAAATTTTCTCGGTAAGACAAAGGCTAACAGCAAAAGTCCAAGACCTAAAATCTTGGGCCCAATTCAAAGGTCATTTGATATATCACCCTTATTAGTTGATAGAGTTGAATTGTGTGGGAATAGTAACAGAAATAGAACAGAATAGAAATACTGGGGAGTAGTAAGATAGAGTCCATGTTGTAGAGAAAATTACATTTGCTTGGATTTTGTTTTGTTTTGGCTTTCTGTATTTTTCCAAGTTGGTTGTTTATAATAGCATTGTGTTGAAGTATCATAAGCATCCTTGCCAATAATGACTAAAACTGGAAATCTCCATGAATACATTCTATTTGTGAATTTAATTTGGATACCTTTAGTGACTCCTAGCATTACTCAAGACTCTAATACCCTAAAGGAACATCAATATTAAAAATTTGTTTTAGCATTCTTTACAAATCGATATAGAGTACTTGAGACTATTTCTTTTTTAAACACTCATTATTGCATAATCATCTGATGATATTCCCACAACCTATCAAGAAGAGTCAAGTCAGTAACTTGTTGGGATAATTACTGCAAATGTCTCACCAAAACAACCCAAAAGAGTTTGTTTTTTCTTTCCATTTGGCTGTACATATGCAATCACATAACACTAAATTATCTGCATGCAGTATGCCAAAGGGCCCAAACCTACTCAAGTCTTAAAATCTTGCAAATCTCATTCAGGCTTTGTTGTTGTTGTTCTAATCAGTGTGCTTGAAGTAGGGAAATGAAGACAGAAATGTAGTTTGCCTTTGGTTTCACCACCAAATTATCGTCTTTATTTCCACAAGTGTTACATGTTTAAAGTCCTTTACAATTCTGGTTTCTTGTTTGCTCCCGTGTGGCATACTGCTTAAATTTAACCACCAAAAGTCAGTGTTGAAATATCAAGTTGTCTCCCACGTTAAAGATTCTAGGACACAAAAACCTACTTGGAAATAAATAAGGTTGAAAAAGCTGCATTAAAAGTTGCAGCTGTCTAGAGAGGTCAATTGAAAACCTCCAGAAAGCACAGTAGTTAATAGCCCAAAGGGTAAAATAAAACAGATCCCCCAAACCAGTGATTTTCACCTAAAAACAAATTTCTGGTTTGTTAATTAGGAAATAAACTACAATGTAAATGCAGGATCTAAATCTCAATCCTTGGCTTAATTTAGCATATGACTAAACCCCTGGTGTGAGTAGAATCAATACAAAGAGCTTCACACTGATGAACTTAAAGAGAGAGATTCACCTTTTTTTTCTCTCCCATATTTCAGACACATTCATGGAAGATTTTATTTTTTTTTCTTTTTAATCACAGCTCCGATAATTGCAGTAAAGTTAATCAAAAAACAAGGCTTTCATAGGAATATTCTTCATATCAGACTTACTTAAAAATACCTTTTGATAGGTGATACTACTAAACTAAATTCTTAAGAGTATGGGTTCAGTTTAATGCTCAGTTTAAATCTGACTGCCATCCGACCCAAATCCCCAATAGCGCAGATAATAATCTTTCAACTTCCTTCTACATTTAGACTTTCTGTCTTCCTTCTAATAGACATTTTATACTTTGCTCCATCCGTGGAACAAATATCATTGCCAATTATGATTGCCCAAACATCGTTCTCCTATCCAGAAAGATAAAGGTTTTCTTTCTCTTATACAAAATCGAAATTTCAAATTCCTTGGATGAATTTGAAAGCCTGCTTTAAACTAATCCTTTGTTACCTAGGAAAGCTTGCTGCATCCAAACAAAACATGTACTGCCTCTTCCTTCTCACCCTGGGCCTCTTCCTTATACACACATTCCCACTTCTATTACTTCATTTTCGTACATTTTGCCTTCATTTCTATGAAATCCATGTGTTTTGCTTCTCTACATTCAACAAATCCTTGAAGGTCCAGCTTAGTTTCCCTCTCTTCCAGCCTCTCATAGACAGTGACTTTGGTGAAAAGAAATTGCATTTACGGACAGTATGATAAAACTTCGCATACTCGAAAGTATCGTATCTTATGTTTCCCTTGTTTTGGGAAAAGTAATTGTCAGAGTACTGTGAGCCCAGTATAAGTCCTTTATAAATACTAATTGATTGATGCTTCCATAATTTCCCTCTAGCAGTTTTGTAAAGATAGAGTAAATTTTAAGAAATCACTATGTATTCTCTCCTTGTGTGACTGTGAATAAGTCACCTGGCATTTGTGTTCAGTTGTTTCAAAGCTTCACTATACTATTAACTAACATTATATATCAACAAAGATCACAGTTTCATATTAAAAGTCACTCACCATTGCAAAATACAGCATGATTAGATGTATTATGGACTATAGCGATCACATGTATCAAGATCCTTATACTGTGGGCTCTTAAAAAGTGGAACACAAGCCAAAGAGAATCAATTATTATAAATAAAACATAATTCTAGTGACACAAGCTCCTCTAAAGTATTGTTGATGCACATTCGGTGAAGTTCTATAGAGCTGAAGAATGAATGGTAAAATAGGACCATTCACAAGGGCTGCATCTTATTGGATGTCTGGGTAATCTACTGCTCTCCCTCCATATTTCAGAGCAAGCACATCACAGACAGGATGCTTCCATTATGTGATTGGTTTGTTCCCAAAAAGTTGTGTGTATATGTGTGTTTTGTACATTTTATTGAGAATTAATCTCTTTTCTTCCATTGACTCACAGTAGATTTATATTTCAGATTTTTAATGCCTCTTCACCCCTTCAGGAGACTCTTAATTCCAAATGTTATATTTTTCTGCCCTGCCTTCAACTTTTTTTTTTTTTAAGTTTAATCCATGGTCAAATGATTAAATGCATTCCAAAAACTATATTTTTTAAAAGTCTGGGGGATCCCTGGGTGGCGCAGCGGTTTGGCGCCTGCCTTTGGCCCAGGGCGCGATCCTGGAGACCCGGGATCGAATCCCACATCAGGCTCCCGGTGCATGGAGCCTGCTTCTCCCTCGGCCTATGTCTCTGCCTCTCTCTCTCTCTCTCTGTGTGACTATCATAAATAAATAAAAAAAATTAAAAAAAAATTAAAAAAAAAATAAAAATAAAAAAATAAAAGTCTGGTAGTAAATATTTCACAATAGTTATTTTACTGATTTATGTGCTTTGTCACTTAATATGTATTTTCCTCAAGTACTCCTGTACTGACAAGCACTTTGGTCAAGCTTTTTTTTTTTTTTTCTCTGAACTCAGTTTTCACCACCTCTTTCCTTCTCTCGGTCATGCTTTCTTGTTTGTCTAAAGAGTTTGGAAAGTCAAAGAGAACAGTAAACTTACTCAAATTTCTCAAATATTTATAAGGTTTAGATCCCTTGTCATAGCCATTGGGAAGAAAAAAAGGAGCAGTTGTGCTCCTTACCACTGTTTTTGCTTTAAAATCCTCTTAATTTTGAAAGAAAATTTGTTTTAAAAGCAGAAACCCCTAGAGATTGAAAGAGAGGGAATTTATGCATAGTAGGCAGATGGGAAATTCTCCAGATCACGTGTCTATCAGTCAGAACTTGTCAAGTCAGGTGAAACACTGATAATATGGCTCTTATGAGCATGTAGCTATTTTTGTCACCATGATTGAAGACCTGAGCATTTGCCAAAAATAATTTTCTGTAGTGTCTCCTCAGCCCATGCTTTTCTGAATATCAAAATAAACTAAAACATTGTTGATATTTCCTGTGGGGACAAAAGCTTAAAGTTGGATTAAGTTTAACCAACAAGTGTCAATGTAAATCCTCCTGGGCCAGGACACTAAGGACCCAGAGACAGAAAACTTTGTCTTGGTTTCTAAAATCCTAGATATCAGGATGCTACAAACTTGAGCTTTAGATGGTGATTTCTGGAACTAACCACCAAAGAAATTAGATTGAAGGAAAGAAAAGAAACTAAAGAGACCGACACACCGAACCTGGTGACTTTATTTGGACACTGAGATTGAGACATACCTACAGTCAGCTCTTTAGACCTCCCAACTATATGAGCCCATAAATTCACTGTTATTGTTTAAATGTATATGGACTGACTTTCTATCACATAAAATTCCCATTTTCCTCTCGAATAAACTAGAGTGATTATATGCTTATGAGCTAGACTTGGCTTATCTCTATCTCCTGGCCAACTAGGCCTCTTTCAGATGCCGATCGACATGCGATATGGACGTGGTGTTGAAATCACAAAGACTTTCAGCAGAATTGCTCCAAAGATTTGGACCCGTGATTATTTTCCTTCAGTTAAGTGTGTGGGTTCTGCCTAGGATTCTCCTCTGTGTCAGTTATGGATTCCACTAAGAATCTGCCTTAGGAGAACTACATCAGACTCAATGTTTTCCCTGAGTCACATGACCAAACAGCCCAAAATACCTTTTGTGTTTTCTGTCCAGCCTCAATCTTTTGCCTAAGGTTGCCCTTTGAGTGACTTTCCTCAGCTGCGTGTGGCTAAGGCATATTCTCAAAGGGACTTGCTCTCAGCTGGTTATCAATTCATACTGTCCTACTTGCTGAAGAATCTCTCTCTCATCATGATAGCCAGGTCTCATGACAGGCTGTGCAAGCAAGAATCTGAACAGGTAGGGACCACTGAGTATCATTTAAATTGCATCCTGTGAGGAGCTTCCTCTACTGTCCTCCCTGAAGTCTGCCAATATCGGAGGATGGAGGATTCCCCTTAGAAAGAGGACCCAGGATGCATGTAAACCCATGGGGTTTTTCTACTTTGCATCATAAGCAATTTCATAGCATCTAAGGCTGACATTTTGTTCTAACCATCATGTTTAAAAACCTGTAGAGGGTACCTGGTTGGCTCAGTGGTTGAGGGTCTGCCTTTGGCTCGGCTCGTGGCTCTGGGGTCCTGGGATTGAGTCCCATAGCAGGCTCCCTGAGTGGAGCCTGCTTCTCCCTCTGCCTTTGTCTCTGCCTCTCTCTCTCAGTCTGCGTCTCTCATGAATAAATAAATACATAAATACGTAAATAAATAGAAGTGTTTTACTTTCTGAAAAAAAAAAGCACCTAATTTTTGCCTTTGCATGTGTTGTTATAGATGATATTGATTTTCATTCCTTATGTAGAGGTAAACTTTCAAATCTCACTTCAGTTGGTTAACAACAAGAAATATTTATTTTCTGCATGTTTTCCTTTCATTTTGATAAATGGGGTTCTTTTAACTTTAAGATAGTATTTCAATCCAAGGAATCAAAAACCTGGTAACTAAATGTTTACATTGTCTAACTAATCCTAAAATCTCCTACAAAACTCATTTGCACACACACACACACGTGCACACACACACACACACGTGTTCACATATTCCCTTAAATCCTAAATAAATAACAAGGAATAAAAACCTACCAAGGAAATGGAAAAGGACCTCTCATGGCTTAAATGGTTTTGAGAATATGCCTGTTAAATAAATTTTACACGTGATCTGAAGTGTGAGCCAAGGAAGTACATATGGTGAAACTTTAGCAAATACTTACTGAGGGAGTAACCCACAAAGGAATTAAATATCCTAGCCACATATTTAATTTTTTCACCCAAACTGTTAAAAGTTATGTCATTTTTCACTGGAGAATGTAGGTTGCCTAATGGATTTAACACTACCATTTTGTCTAATTTCCTGATGTCTGCTCCAATCATTGTATAAGCCTCTTTATAGAGGAAAAAGAATCTTAGAGCTTTATCTCCTTGTTTTTTTGTGTTCTCACACAGGCACTCTTTTATTTTTTACTCACTGAAAGTTGAGGTTGATTGAAAAGGAAACAATGCAGGATAGAGATGACTTTTAATGTGCTCTACCTATCCCTGAAACCAAAATGACTAAGAAAAAAAACTTTTTCCAACATAAACCATATTTTGTAGGTCAGGATGGAAAATCTGAAAGAGAAAAAGTGTTTTACTCTATTTATATAATATATGTTTTCTGGTTTTGATAATTTTCATTCTTTCATATCTGAATGTAGTTTTATCTTCTCAATTATATGTTGTTCTTCTAACAAAACCCCTGTGCTGACGATCAATCTAGCAATAGCAATCATCCTGTGCATGGTTTGGGCAGTCCCTTTTTCCTTTGCTTTTCCCAGATGAGAAAGCCCCATATATGAAGTCGATTTGTTTTTCTAGCAAAGATTCTTAAATAAGGCTTTGAAAATCCTCTTTAGAAAGTTTGGGATCCTGCTCTTTTTCAGGCTGTATACAAACCTAGTAATTTGATAAAAATGTTTCGTAGCATTCACCACCAATCCAAATAGTCACTGAAGATAAGTAAATGTTTAGAAAAGGTAAATGAAATTTGAGAGATGAAACCTGAGTTCCAATTACAGTCCCACCATTTACGAGCTGTGTGACCTTCGATTATTTCCATAACTTTTCTAAGTTTACTTTCTCATCTAAATATAGAAATAGAAATTGCTTCCACTGCAGATTGTTATGATAAAAAAGTAACAATGTGCATTTTCAGAAAAAAATGCTTAATAATGAATGCTCAAAATAAATCAATGATTCAATTATTATTATTATTATTATTATTATTATTACACTCTTAAAATTATATTCAGTGCTAATCTCCTCACGTCATTGAGACATTACAAATGTAGCAAAATACTTGAGTTTGGTCAGATTAGAACTCTTCTTCGTAAACTCTAAATGCTTCTTCATATATTGTCATAAAAATAGGCAAACCTCTGTTTTAGAGTTCCAATTCTTTTATTGTTGTATTGCTTATTACTAAAACACATACCCCCTCCTAAGCATAGCACTTATCCACAAGTTCACTTTTTATAATATTTCTTACATATAACTATTTATTTATTTATTCATTCATTTTATTTTTTTTATCTATGAGAGACACAGAGAGAGAGAGAGAGGCAGAGACACAGCAGAAGGATAAGCAGGCTCCATCCAGGGAGCCCAACATGCGACTCGATTCCGGTTCTCTAGGATCACACTCTGGGCTGAAGACAGCGCTAAACCACTGAGCCACCCAGGCTGCCCGACATATAAGTATTTAGAAGAGAAATGCTAGACTTCAAACATCTCACAGTGAAGCCAGTTCTACTGAGGCCTGAAAAAGTAAATATGACTTCTTTATTACTACATTTATTTGCTTGCTTTTTTTAAATTTATGATTTATTCTTTAACATGTTCCAAAAGAACTTGATAGATAGATAAATAATCATGCATAAAGTAGAAACAAGATCATCATATCACAATCTGAGGGTAGTGATTACTGAAAAATAGCCCTTTATTTTGTTTGGTTTTTCCTAGAAGTAGAGGGAAAGAGGAATCAAGAGGGATTGTGAAGCTACAAGAAAGCTGAGTATGTAATGGGCTTAGTTAAAATAAATGGCATTGATGAAAACATACCAGGTACTCAAAAATGCTAGATACTTCAATCAATTCTCATAGCAACTTTTTGAAATATGTGTTATTGTACCCATTTTACAGATAGACAACTGGTGGTCATGGCTACAGAGAAACTAAATGGCAGACACAAGATTCACACTCAAAACTGCCTGAATTCACTTCTTAGTGTTTCAAAGGTAGTGGTAAAATAAATTACAGTAGGATTACATAGGCCCTGGATTTCTGTCCAAATACAAATTACAGAAAGGAGGATATAAGTAGTGTGTGTGTGTTGCTAATAATTGTGACTCACTATAGTCCCTTCCCAGAGAAGTAAAAGTGACCCAGATTTTTTGCACATTCATAGCTGTAAATGCCCACTTGCTAAAATTTATTTGTAACCCCAAATCAATATGTACAGTATTTTCATGATTATTTATGAACTTATGCAGAGCTGTGAAAAACTGAAATCTCCATAGTCTGAAGTATATATTCTTGTATGAGGTGAAATAAGGCAATGCCCTGATTTCTTGTTTCAGCTTTCATTTTGTAAACAAGTGTCCTTTTCATGATTTATTTATTTGGAGCTATGTTTCTTGGGGCTTGTTTGTTTGTTTTTAATTTTTGTGCTTTTTGTTGGGGATTTTGCTGTTTAAAGTGGCTCTCAAAAAATAATAAAATAAAATAAAATAAAATAAAATAAAATAAAATAAAATAAAATAAAATAAATAAAAAAGTGGCTCTCAAGTAAAGTGCCTAGTGCTATCTAGTGCTCCTCAGAGCAAGAGAGATGTAAAGTGCCTTCCAGAGAAAATACATGTATTAGAGAGGCTTCCTTCAGATATGAGATAGGGTGTGTTGGCCATGATTTCAATGTTAAAGAATCAACAACACATATTAAATTAGGTGTCTTTAAAGATAAACACATATAAGAGAAGATTATGTATTGATTGGTTTATGAAAATATTCTGACTTGAGACTTACAGGTAACTAGGGGCAATGATTCTATTATTTCCTAACTTGGTGTTCACAGCAACTTTGTAGAATATAAGTACTGTGAATAATATGAATCAACTATGTTTCATTTATAGAAGTTATGGACCAGGTGGTCCAAATGTATCATCCAATTATCAAGACAGGATATTTAAATAATATTCTTTTCTCCCTCATACATTTACATCAAGATACATAGTAGGGTTAGTATTTTGAATCTGATTTACAAAAACTCTTATTAAAACTCCTACCTTCCAGTTTTTCTTTATTGTTTTTGTTTTGTTTTTAAGTAATATCTATACCCAACATGGGACTGGAATACCCCTGATCTCAGGGTCATGAGTTACACCCTCTACCAACTGAACCAGCCAGGTATCCCCCTTAACTTCTAGTTTTGTTGATAACAAACCATGATCTAACATGTTCTCCCCAACGCACTCACTGATACACAGGGTTCTATGCTCAAGTGTTGGATTATTCGTTCTCTCTCAACTCACCTCACGACAAGCTGTGGGAGGTGATGCCACATTCCTGACTTAGCTTCACAAGCCCTATCCTCTTTGCCACAGCACTTCCGTGTGTGGAGCAAGTTGCTCTTTGAGCTTTGGTTGCTTTTACAAGTCAGTCTGCATAGCTTTTGCAACTCCTGTCCTTTTCTGGAAAATGTCGGGAAGGGAATCCAATGAAAGGGTAGGCAAAGGGATTAGAGGAAGGATGTGAACCACACCTATGAAAATGAAAGCATCTGGAAAAGATGAGAGCTTATTGCTTGGTGAGCAGACAAACATTCCAGGTCTACTCGGTCTCCTTCTCTCTCTGCTGTCTCTCTCCCTCTTCTCTTCAGAGGAAGGGCAAGGCAGGAAGATGACTCACTCATTGTCTCTGCTTGGGAGGAGACACAACACAACTCCACCTCATCTCTAGGCCTCAAGGTCTTTCCTGTATTTCCTCCTAACCCCAACAGATGTTTCATGTTTTTATCTAAAGGGGATGCTCTATGCCAAAGAGAGCTTCTTTTTTTTTTTATTAATTAATTAATTATCACACAGAAAGAGACAGAGAGAGAAAGAGAGAGAGCACAAACAGGGGCAGCAGTAGGCAGAGGCAGAGGGAGAAGCAGGGTCCTCCCTGAGCAGGGAGTCCAATGCAGGACTTGATCCCAGGTCCCCAAGATCATGACCTGAGCTGAAGGCAGACACTTAACTGACTGAATCCCCAGGTGCCCTTCAATGAGGGCATCTATGCTTTTGCCTTTTGGAAGATACCTTAATACAAATCCTAGCATTGTACCATTCAAGCAGGATAGATACATGAATCCAGCCACTTCTCACTCTCTCCACTCTCAACTCCCTGGTTCAAGCAGCTTTTCAAACACCACAACCTGATCTCAAGTAGAAATTGTTCTCCACAGAGCTGCTGTAAGAATCCTTTCAGAATCTAAGTCGGATGACTCTTGCACTCATAGTTCTCTAAGAGCTTTCTTCTAAAAGGTAAGTTCAACATTTCTGACCAACTAAGGCCTCAAGACCCTAGTCCTTCCTCCCTCTCTCCCTCTGACATCATCTTCTATCACGTTCCTCTTCACTGTAGCCACACTTGTCTCCAGCTGCTTCTGGAATATCCTAGACATTCCATTTCTTCTTTCCACAGATATCCACAGAACTCACATTCTTCATTCGGATCTCCATTCAAACACAAGTTCCTTAGAGACACTTCACATGACAAGCTTCTTAAAATTGTTCCCTCTCCCATCAGTGCTCCCCCTTACTTCTTTATTATCAGCCAACTCTTGCTGAGATATAAAGTCCATGGAAACAGATTTTTTGGTTTTGCTTTTTGTCGTGTATCCAGAGCTTAAATCAGTGCTGGCATATAGAAGATGGTCAATAAATTTTGTTGAATAAGTAAGTTTGTAAGGCTAAAATATGTTGATCTAATTAAATTGATTCCATGATAAAGGAACACTGAGAACCACTATCTATCTCTAGTTTATGTTTTATTTCCAGCTCATATGACTGCAGTATGGCAGTCACTAATCAATTCATTTTCATTATATCTGTTATTGCATGTAGGGGAGGGGAGTGAGTTATTGCTCACACATTCTTGATTCATGAAAATATTAAAAATTAAGGGGAAAAAATCCAAACCCCAGTTTCTAAACAGCTTATATTTCCTCCCTTTACACTGATCTTTCTGTGTCATTCTAATTTGCTTGAAGAGCATGTTTTATCATTACTTTTATGTAGCTTGGCTAGGCTATGGTACCCAGTTGTTTATTTTTTATTTTTTATTTTTTATTTATGATAGTCCCACAGAGAGAGAGAGAGAGAGAGAGGCAGAGACATAGGCAGAGGGAGAAGCAGGCTCCATGCACCGGGAGCCCGACGTGGGATTCGATCCCGGGTCTCCAGGATCATGCCCTGGGCCAAAGGCAGGAGCCAAACCGCTGCGCCACCCAGGGATCCCTACCCAGTTGTTTAGATGCCAGTCTAAATGTTGTCATGAAGACTTTTTTACATATATATATATATATATTACATATTATATATATATATATATATATATATATATATATATATATATAATTAAATCAGTCAACTTTGAGTAAAGAAGATTCCCCTCTACAAAGTTGGGGCCTCATGCAATCAGCTGAAGGCCCTAACAGCAAAGATTAATGCTTCCTGGGAGAGAAGCAGTGGCCAATGTGGCCTTGAGACTGCAAAGGAGAAATCCTGTTTGAGTTTTCAGCCTGTTATTTCAAAGTCAAGACTCAACTTCAGCACTGACATAAATGCTCAACCTGCCAGTCTTCTCTCTAGATTTTGGGCTTGCCAGCCCCACAACTGTGTAAGCCAATTCCATACAATTATTCCTCTCCGTACACATATCCTGTTGATTATATTTCTCTGGAGAATCCTGACAAATCCAGCATGTGAAGACTGAGTTGATTAGTAATATTATACATGAGACTTATTAGAAGACCACCTCAGAACTGTGGGAGCCACAGATAGTACCTAGTCTCCTTGTGGCAATGTCTACAGAAGGCAACCATATCTAATCCATAGAGTGCTGAACATGACAGTAGAAAGCAAGAGTATTATCATACTCTTGTAAATTTCTTCATTGATCTAATTTGGGGGGTGGGGGAAACATAGCTATTCTAGAAAGGTAGCTATCCCCATCGGTTTTCAAAATTCAGAGAGCGATAACAGCTAATTTAGTATTCAGTGACCCTTGCTGCCACTGAGATCTTAGTAAAGGGCTTAGAATTTAGCCAACCTAAGAGCTATTTCCAAAATAGATCTGGAATCCTTTGTGTCCACCCTAGTTTCTTGGGCCTCCTGGCATCATCCTCTCCATGGCTCTATGAAGTCCCAGAGTAGGATTCAGGATTCAAGTAATAACCTCACCTTTATCACTGGGTAGTCATCACAATCTTCGTGTTTATAACTCAATATAAGAGTGTTTTGAAGATGTCTTTGTGCCAATCTGTCCTTAGAATATGTGCAGTAAGAGCAAGTGTGATTCATTATATACTGTACATACTAAGATAGTAAAAGCAACAAACCCAATCTTGCTATTCCTACCAACATAAGATCTTATAGTAAAAACAAAAACCTCTTTTAGCAACCCATACAAATTCCCACATTTAACATATGTTAGGATAAATAAGCTAATGATAAGAAAGTCCAACAGCAAATGTGGGGGAAATGAAATGGTTAATAGCATTTTGACCTAAAGGAGATATGGAGAGGAGAGAGAAGCCTACCTATCTGCAGTGTAAAACAGAAAGCCATCAGAAATATACTGATTCTTTCCCAGTATTAGACCCAAAATACATATAAAGTGTTGATTAAATATACTTCTTTGCCTGCTGTATCCAATATAAAGACTTCTGTGTTTGCACATGTGTGTGTGTTCCAAAAGTTTTCACCTTGACCAGCTTAAGTGAGTGGGTTTCAGAAGACAGGAGCACACTATTTTCTGAGCCCATTTCTCCCTTATCTTCAAGCCATACTCATAGTTGCTTTTGGACTATTGACTAGATCACTGTTGTGAAGCCATATAACATAGTATGAAGATCTTTGATTTAGTGTAAAGCAGCCAGATCCCCTTAGGAAATTAGTCAACCTCTCTAAAGATTCTTCTCCTGAAGAGTAGAGAAAATGGCACTACTTACTTCCTAGAACTAAGTAAATTAATGCATTCCAGGCACAGAGTTAAGCAATCAACTTAGATTAATTATGCCTAGTAAGGCCCTGGTGTTACTGATGAGGATGAGGATGGTGAGAAATGAGAGGCTGATGTATGCTTGAATGCTCAGAAATGTTCTCATGGCAGATGCCTTTCCTTGAAAGTGGCATGGAGTTTGGAGAATTAGAAAATAAATATGAATGATTGTTAGGTGAGATAAGTCACATATTCAAAGACAAAATGGCTAGAGTGTTTGCCAGTTTCTACCCATGCTAATGGAAGTGAATACACTTTGAAAATGTGGGTAAATCAATATGGTGGTTAAATTGAGGCCAGGTATCACCAATTCCTTTTCTAACATAAAAATCACAAATTTTTTTAGTGATACATAAAATTTAAAACTCAGCCTACTTAGTCATGTTTTCATGATATCCTTTCAAAGTATTCAAAATAGTAGTTTGGGAGTTTCAAAAAGTTAACCTATTTTCTCATACATTTATTGATTGCTTGCAGTTAGAAGAAGGAAAGAAAAGAAGAAAAAAAAAAAAAAACCTTCATACCACATCCACTTTAAAGAGAAAAAAGAAATCCAATAATACTGTGTGAAGTAATCATGAGATTTATTAAAGACTGGAGATTACTTTGACCAAGTGTTGACAGTCTAAAGTCTTGGATTTAAAATTACTTTAATAGCTTAGCCAAATGCATCTTAGACTTTAATTAATGTGAAATGCTGAAAAAAAAGTTTGGGATCAAAATATGTCTTAATTTCCCAGCCTCATTCCAATATTTACCAAATCTGGAAATAATAAAGAAGTTTCTAGGATTTATTTATTCGTAAGTAAATAGCATAATAGTCAAAATATTTTTGGCTCATCAAGCTTAAGCAACATTTCCTCATAAACTAAATATGGACAGGCAGCAGGTGTCAAAGAAAAATTTCATCAGACACTAGCATGACCTACATGCCTCCTCTGATCCTTTCTACACCCACAAAATATATTGGAAAAATTAATCTTGTACAAGATTGCAGGACCCACAGATGACCTTAGCTGAGTTTCATAACTTCTCAAAACACAAACGGTGCCATCATCATGTAAAGAATGTTCTGGGTCAGAGTGCCATTTCACTTTCTGAATCATAGAGGAGAAAGAATTGCTACTTCGTTAAATATGCTCCCTAGATAAACACACTCTATATAGAAATATGCTTTATTTGATTATTTTCCTGAAGTGTTAGGTATTCTGTTGTGTTTAATCAGAAAGATAATATTCACCCTGGGATGATGCTTGATAAAGTAATACAGGAAACTACTCTCTCTAATTAGCTGCTCAAGCATTTAAAATAATTTTAACAGTGTTATCAAAATGTATCTGACATTAATTACTACTTTCCTAGGATGGGGTCAAAGGTTCAGATTCTGTTACAAATTTTTGAGGCAACAGATAATAGAGCTAATGCTTCAGTAGTTAACTGATCAGAAGGTTGCATTAGCAAAGTCTGTACTAAGTAAGCTGAGTGCAAGGAAAACATGCAAAAACATTCTATAACACAATATTGTGAATATTTTTAATCATAAGGTAAAGAGATGCTAAGGCAGACTTGAATTAATTTGATTGCTAAAGCATTTCAACACTGATATAAATCTGACTGTAAATAGGTTATGAAAACTGAGTTTGCAGATTTTTGTGATCCGTGTCAGAGCAGAGTGCCCGTTTTGTCAATGCAGAATTCACCCAAATGCACCAAATATCACTCTGGTAGAACATTTTACAGCTAAACTTCAGAAAGTGCCCCTGCAATGTCATTAAATGCAAAGAATTCCAAAACAGCTCAGAGCTTCAGTATTGGGGAAGCCCCTTAATTTAGATTAGAGATGAAGACATTTTTGTATTTGGGCAACCTGACTTTTCCCATTCCATTCTTCTCTTATTTGGGCAGTCCTGAACACACTGCTTTCTATATTCCTTATAATTGGACTGCAATGACAAAAAAATTGACTATGGGGAGGGGATTATCCTTCAGATTTCTAGAAAGGAGAATCTGAGGAAAGCATCCTATCAACCAAACCTTGAGACAAAAGAAGTATCTCCAAGATCAGGGCAATACCTTGAAAAGAAGTTTCTCCCTAAGCACTGAAACAACTTTTAGGGAGGGAAATAGCCATTTACAAGATGGGCTGAAAGTTAAATCCAACTCCTTGAGTCATTGATAGATAAGGATGATGGAAACTTGCTATTTTTAAGAATCAAAAAATTTGTGTGTCTTCCGGGGAAGGTTTAGATTCCTTAGGCTAGACTTATTCTTAATTCATTTTTGCCTAGCAAAATATTTTTTCTCTTTCTTTCTTTCTTTCTTTCTTTCTTTCTTTCTTTCTTTCTTTCTTTCTTCTTTCTTTCTTCTTTCTTTCTTTCTTTCTTTCTTCTTCTTCTTCTTCTTCTTCTTCTTCTTCTTCTTCTTCTTCTTCTTCTTCTTCTTCTTCTTCTCTCTCTCTTAAAGTAACCAGTTCTAGGAGGAAGACTCAGTTAGTTAAGGTTGCCAGAGAAAATATAGGATGCCTGGTTACACTGTAATTTCAGGTAAAGAATAAGTAATTATTATACAAGCATAAAGTATATGTAACACTTTTGTTGCTAAATCTGACAACCTGAAACATCGTGAGTTAATTTTATAACATAAGATGCTACAAAAGCATGAAAATGTAAAATACGTTCATATCTCTGTAAATTATAATTATGTGGCCTGGGAAATGGGCTGACAATTGGGAGTGAGAGAGAGGTAAGCTGTTTTGTTCTTTTCCTTCCTCTTGCTCTGTTTCAGAGAGGACTGAGAATGCAGAGACAGATTTGGAGCAGTAAAGAAAAGATCAAAGGTACTCCACTGATGAAAGATGGCCCCTACAACATCTGGGTTGGAAGTTCAGGACATAAGAAGACAGATGGTTAGTTAGAGTTACTTTCGGTATCATAACCTAAAGACATAAGAGCTTGGACAAGCAACAACCAGGAATAATTTGTAAAACACATAAATGTTATTCAGAATCACCCAGATCACCCAGGAGAGTGGAATCTTACAAAAGACTGAAAATTTTGTGGTCAAGCAAGATGGGGTTTAGACTATCGTATAGTCATTTTAAAGAGAAATGAATCTCTGAAGATTAAAACTATATCTGTTTAGTCAAACACCCCAAAATTGATACCACTACGCCACTCCAACTCATATGTGATAGAAATATTCACAAGGGTGTTGCATTGACTCAGTCTGGGTTACATGGAGACAAAGCGTTACAGCATTATAGATTTTCCAAAATTAAAAAGTATTTATTTGTCCATTATTTGTATAGGTGGGGCTCCAAAATCCCTTTATCTTAAATATCACTGGGTATAACTTAGCTGCCAATGTATTATATGTCAATGTAAGTGGGACTCATTCCTCCAAAAGTCTAATTCTATAAAGATCAGTAGAAAACCCCCTTCTAACTTAAAGTCATACTTATAGATAGCTTTAGATGCTAAATTCAAATATTTATACTTCACAAAGGAGAGTGATCAGAAGTGATTCCCCAAGTCCCCAGAATTAGTTGTTATACTAAATAAATTTCCATCTCTTCTTCTTGTATTAACTTAATTCACTTTACTAATAAGCAATTTCAAAAAATAACAATAAAACATCACACCACTATGAGCTACCTTTTAATGTTTTCATTATGTTTAGTTTGCTTTTAGAACATGTTTGAGACTTTTGTATCAATTTATATTTATGCAATATTATTACCAGAAAAAATGTTTATATAAGTTACTTCTTAGAGAACTACATAAAAGACTTAATTAGGCATAAAGGAGTGTTATTACTATCTTTTAAGCTCCCCGAGGTTTTCTTTTTCTGTTAGGTGTCTTTAAAACAGTGAATGAATGAATGAATGACATAAGTGGATGGAAGATAAATAGGTTTTAAAGGCCCACTCTAAACTACAGTGAAAATGAGTTAAGAAGTGCTCTGTAGGGGCCCCTGGGTAGTGGTGGTTGAGCATCATCAGCCTTTGGCTCAGACTGTGTGATCTTGGGGTGCTGAGATCCAGTCTCGCATCAGATTCCCTGCAGGTAGCCTGCTTCTCCCTTTGCCTGTGTCTCTGCCTCTCCCTGTGTGTCCCTCATGAATAAATAAGTAAAATATTTTAAAAAGAAAAAGTGCTCTGCAACATGAATACCTATGTTAAATAATCACTTTCCCAGATGACTATCAATAAGTTTAGAAAGGAAAAAAATTAGGTTAAAAATGAGCACGTGAATGTTAACTACACAGGCATTCTTTGTAGAGAAGTCCTGAACCTCCAGCAAAGGTTGTTCTATTGCATTTTCCTAAATCCATAAAGAACTAATTGTTTGGTTTGGTTACTTCTTCCCATGTTTTCTGTAGAGGTGAGATGACAGACGACGCTGTTAGTCAGAGAAACTATTCTATATCTTTATGTACTTGTACAAGTTTCAGAGGCAAAGAGAAAGGGATGGTGAGAAGCATGATATACTAATGAAATTGTTCAACACACATGAGATTTCCATCGCAGATTCCCTACTGTTGGTCATTTGCATGTCCAAAATCTTGTGGTCTTCATTTAATGTAGCCTTTTCCAGCTGGTCTTTTTTCTTTTCTTTTTCTTTCTTTTTTTTTTTTTTTCTTTTTTTCTCTCTCTCTCTCTTTTTTTTTTTTTTTTTTTTTTTGCTGACAGCAAGGAGAATAAATCCATAAAACGTTGCAACCACAAGACATAAAGTCTGATGGTAAAGCTATTGCTTAGCTTAGGGTTTAATAATACTATTTAAAACTATTTTACCTCAACATTGACAAAACAAATCTACTTTAATAAGGTTAGAGAGCAAGAGTTATTGCCTTATGATAGCTGCTCATAAGCTAGACTTGGGCTCTGTCTCTAAAAAGAACATAAATTGGTTGAAAAACTCCAAATTTTGGTCAGCCAACCACTTGTTTTCCTTACCACAAAGTCAAGCGTATTGTTTAAATGACCTCTAAAATAAATCCAAAGAAACTAGTTATCAATCAAAAATGGACAACAATAATTCCAAATAAAACATTTCTTCTTCATTAATCAGTAAGACAACCATTGCATTAAGCAGTAACTCCGAGCAAATTACTAGGATGTGTGCCAGGAGGGATAAAGTAAAATATAAGATACAGTCCTGTTCCTTAAGTCCCTGTAATATAATGATAGGAAGTAAGATGTTTAAAAAAAAGTCTAAAGATTTGGTTGACTAGGTCCTAAGGTAGTCATTCTAAATTATTCTGGGTCATTTCCTACATTAAGAAACACTCTTTATACCATAAACTCATATGCATAGAACACTCACACAGACACATAAAACATGCAAAACAGATAACAGTTACAACTATTACATATAAACAATTCTGATATTTTCCAGTCTTTTCTTAAATTTAAATTCTATTAGCCAACATATAGTACATCATTAGTCTCAGATATAGTATTCAATAATTCATCAGTTGCATATAATACCCAGTGCTCATCATATCACATGCCCTCCTTAATGTCCATCATCCAATTACTCTAACCCCCATTCCTCCCCCTTCCAGCAACTCTCAGTTTGATTTCTATAGCTGAGAGTCTCTAATGGTTTTTCTCCTTCTCTGATGACTTCTCATTCAGTTCTCCCTCCCTTACCCTATGACCTTTGTGCTGTTTCCTATATTCAATATATGAATGAAACCATATGATAATTGTCTTTCTCTGATTGACTTATTTAACTCAGCATGATACCATCTACTTCCATTCACATCAATGCAAATGACAAGTTTTCATCTTTCCTGATGGCTGAACAATATCCCATTGTGTGTGTGTGTGTGTGTGTGTGTGTATCTCACAACCTCTTTATTCATTCCTGTGTCTTTTTTTTTTTTTTTTTGTTAAATGATGGCCTATAGCCTACAATTTCAAAAAGATTGGTCTAGGGGACAAGACTATGACATCTTTAAGAGCAGGAAGCTTGTCTTAAATCTCTTTACTCCAAGGAGTTAGTTCAGTGTGTCGGGTTGGATGAATGGGTCAGTACATTTAATGAGTTATAGAATGAATGAATAAATAAATAAATTAATATATGCATCATATTAAAAGTAAAAGAGTGAAAATTTTGGGAGTAGTTAATACAATATATCTTATAGTGTATCCCTACTATTGCTAGAAAATAGGTAGATTTGATAGATGGGAAGATGAATAGGTAGACAGATGATTGATAGATAATAGATAAATGAATATAGATACATAGATGATAGAGTGAGCTAGAGCAAGTTTTCCCAACTAATCAGACTTTACAGTCTTTGATTTCTCTCTATATTAAGGATTTTCAACTAATAGATACTGTATTATTGTATTTGGTTAAGAACATGGATTTAGGAGCCAGAACAGTTGGATTCCAATCCCTTGCTCTGACAATTTCTTTGTGACCCTCACCCTATGCAAGTTACCTCAGTTGTAAAATGCAGATAATACTAGATCTAGCTTCATAAGCTTGAGAAAAGTGATAAATTATTACATATATGTAAAACTTTTAGTATCCTTCCTTATATATAAGGACCATTAAATAAATGTTTCTCAGATTGCCTTGTCAGTCCAGAAGAGGACATTGTTTTTGTCCAAGCTCATTGTCAAACACAAAATCTGAGACATACCGATCAAAATCTGTCAACAATCAATACATGTGACTTGGGTAGATTGTAGTAAGTTTCTGATGACTGAAAATATTAAAACACACTCTGGTCATACACAAAAAATGTGGATATTACACATGGTCTTTGTAGAAAACATTGCAATTTTTCCCACTGAACAGCAAGTATCGACTGAATAAGTCTGGCTCCAACTCAAAGATAGATCAGGAGAATACAAGTAAGTACACTACCTATATGTATCAATTGTACCACTGGTTTATTCGACCATATGGACATTTAGTCCCAGATTATCTCTCAGGATAAGCCATTACTTTGACTAGAAAGGATGGGCTTGTGATCCCAGGTGGTGCTATCCAAGAAAAGGAGAGGGCATTTGTTTTATATTTATGTATGAAAAAATTCTCATACTTCAGATGGTGAAATATATAGTTGTAAGCCCAGGATTTACTAAAGCCATTTTGTTACCTTGAGAGAAATCAGCATGAGGATGAAAGCAACTTAAGGAGGACTTAAAAGATTCTTGAGAAGTGGAGCTCATCAATCACTTGAGACCTTCTCTACCACTGGACATCTCAGTTATATGAATCTATAAGTTGTCTAGATTGCATAAGTTTGTTTGAATTTAATTCCCTATTGACTCAAGTTTCAAGCATCGGATGAGAGGATCATCTAGACAACTTACAATATCACATCTAAAGCTCCAAACAAATTGGGGCTTCTTTTTCTTCAAAAATGGAGACAAGTTTTTGCTAATAGGCACATTTTATTTAAATATTTATTATTTTTTTAAATAAAAATATAGTAAGATTCTAAAGATCATTCGAGCGTTCACAATGGGACAATAACAGTGCTAAGAAATTTGTGAATACGCTTTTATTTAATCTAATAGCAACCCAATGAGGTTGAAATTATAACTACCATTTGTTTAAGATGAAGAAAATTAGGCTACCAGAAATTAATAAATTTGCATTTAAGTCATATAATTAGTCAATTAGTAACTAGAATCCAAATATAATTTTATCTAGCTCTTAAGTTCTTAACCATTACACTCTGCTACTTTAAATTAATTAGGTAACAGGTGCTGTGTTAGGTAGGTGCTGGAAGCACAACTCAGTATGGTACAACAAAAAAAATTTGAAAGGATATTATGTACCAGGTAAGATATACAATTAAATAATTAAATCAGATGAACTTGGAAGGATACAATCAGGATATTCTCCCCCTCACCAATGCCTTCAAGTGCAGTCTGAAATATTTCCATTCTTTGTAACTGGGTTATAGTGGGAAGATTATGGTAAATTTTAACTCTAGAAAATCAACTCTCACATATAAAAATCTAGACGATCCAACCTCATAGAATGTACAACTCCAAGAATGAACTCTAAGGTAAACTATAAACTTAGAGGAGATCTTGGTGTGCCAGTATAATTCATCAACTGTAACAAATATATCATTCTGGCAGAAAATACTTATAATGGAGGAGGCTGTGCATATATAGGGGCAGCAAATATATGGGAAATCTTTGTACATTTCTCTCAATTTTGCTGCAAACCTAAAATTGCTCTAAAACTTAAATCCTTAAACAAAAGTTTTAAAAATTAAAAAAAAAATCAAAACCAAAGTTTCTGTTTTTAGGCATGTTGTAGTAATTATCTAGAACTTCAACTCTCAACCTTAAACAACTGGAAAACTCAGCAAAATATTTTTAAAAGGTGGTTTTCAGATATTTAATAAAAACCCACGCAGGACATGATGCTTCATAAAAGGAAAAAAAAATGAGGCAAATCTACAACAATCTTAGTGTTCTGACTGGAAGCAATTATTAGCAGGAAGGGGAAATCCAAACCGAAACTATGAGTCCTGCTGAGTTCAGGAGAACAAGGTCAGAGTTTGAGGATGCTAAAGCAGGTGAAGTTTGTATGAGAGAATTCCATAAAAAAGAGGGAGTTACATAGGAAATGAGCTCAAGAAATTTACAAAGACATCCCTTGTAGGATTTGGTAAGTATTACAATTCAGCAAGGGTTAAACTAGAGAAGAATGAATAGGATGTATATCTACATACTACGTTATATTAGTTTAGTTTAGTATATATAATGTATAGGCATATATATGTTTATTTTTTTTATTTTTTTAAAGATTTGATTTATTTGAGAGAGAGATAGAGCACCAGCAGGGGAAGGGGCAGAGGGGGAGGAACATGCAGACTCTTTGCTGAGCAGGGAGCCTGATGCAGGGTTCTATCCCATCATGACCTGAGCGGAAGTCAGAAACTTAACCAACTGAGACACCCAGGATCCCCAGTAGGTATACATGTGTTTTGTGTGTGTATGTGTGTTTTATATATGTGTTTATATGTATTTATATATGTGTATATATAATTATTAAAATAAATTGCCTTATGCAATTTTGGAGCTGGTGAAATGAGGCTATAGCAAAGCATAGAAATGGATATATTTCCAATATGTATGTATGTATAATTAATATAACAATATGTATGTAAGTATGATTAATAATATATAATTATTACAAGGAATTTGATTTATGAAATTTAGGGGACTGGTGAAGTTAGCCTGATGCAACAAAACAGGCAGTTAGGAAGAGCAGATTCAGTAGAAAGGGAAAGCCCTATCAGGCCTAGCTGCTGCTCTGAGTCCCTCTCCTCAGAGAGAACCTATACCTTCTTTTAAAGGTTTATATCTGATTAAATTAGTCCCACCCAAGATAATTGTTTTTTTTATTACCTCAAAGTTAACTGACTATGATTTTAATTCCATCTCGGAAATTTCTTTACAGCAACACCTGGCTTACTGTCTCATTGATAAACTGGGAGAAGATTTGTGCACTCTACAAGATGGCTACTGCCTCTCTTGTTTCCCATTTAACTGAAAACACAAAGGATTCTGAGGAGTCTTGTTTAGTCTAGAAAACTTGGCACATCACAAAGTGATCACAGATGTGAAAAGCAAAACTTCAAAGAAGGAGCAGAAAGTCATAAGCTCGGCAATGCTCTATATTCACATTAGAAAGGGAAATATTTGAGTTCCCACAAGCCAGAGCTGAGAAGCCAGAGTCTATCTCCAGATAAAAGACTACTCTTGCCATGCCCTAGAAAAGTTCCAAAATAGGATTAAAGGGATTAAATGGATCTATCAGTAACAGGACTGGCTGCCAAAACAAACCTCAATGATCCTTAAAGAAAGAAAACAAAATCCAGACACTCAACAACATAATGTCAAAATGTCTAACAAATATCCAAAAATTAATAGACATCCAAAAAAAGGAAAATCTTGTCCATAAGTAGAAGAAATATGAATGTTTGAGGTTTTTTTTAGTTGGCTTATATTATTTGAGAATAACTATAGTCAACTTTAATTAATATGGAAGTTGATTAATGTTAAAAATCAAAAGGTAGAATAAAGCCAGTATTCATATTCAACATTGCAGTTTGATTTTAGTTACAAAATTTTTAGAATTTCTTCCCCTAAAACCACCACAGCAAAAGTATTCACTGCACTTGCCTATTTTACCTCTAGATATCACAATAGTTACTGTTGGTAACTGACTGTGGTAACAGAAATGATAGGGATGATGGAATTAGCCAAGAGGACCATGAAAACAGCTATTATAACTACATTCACGTATTCAAAGAAAAATACGAACATACTGAAAATGTAAGTGGAAAATATAAAAAATATCAGATGGAACTCCTATGTATAAAAAATAAAATATCTGAAATAAAAATGTCATTGAATGATATTAACTACAGATTAAACACTAGAAAAGGGGGCCCTGGGTGACTCAGTTGGTTAAAGATCTGACTCTTAATCTTAGCTCAGGTCTTGATCTCAGGGTCATGAGTGCAAGCTCTGTATTGGGCTCCATGCTGGGCATGGAGTCTACTTAGAAAACAAACAAACAAACAAACAAAAAACACTATAAAAAGATTTAAAAGATTTTAACTCCAGGTATTGAAAACAACAACAGAATCTGTGAATAATGAGCATAGTAAGAAAAATTAAAAACTGAAAGAAAATAAACAGACCCTGAAAGAGTAGTAGAAAAATCACGAGTAGCCTAAAAAATGTGCATTTAGGGTTCCAAAAAAGAAAACGAAGCAAAAAAAAAAAAAAAGCCAAAAGCAACTACAATAGTAGCAATATGAAACAACGACAATATATTCCACATAGGTTACAAAATAATATACATTTTTCAAATTTGATTTAAAATACACACATACATGAGACAAAGAAGCTCAAAGAACCCAAAGCATAATAAATACAGACATAGATACATACACTCCAAAGTATATCAAAATCAAGTTACTGAAAATTGTTGATAAAGAAAAAAATCATAAAGGCTACCAGGAAATAAGGACTATATAGAAAAACCAAGATAAGGGTAATTACAAGCTTCCCATCAGAAACTATGCAAACCAAAATAATTTTCATGACATCTTTTAGGTGATGAAAGACAAAGACTATAAAAATAGAATTTTTTTTTTTTAATTAAGTGAAATATCATTCACTAGCATGGTCAAATTAATGAATTTTTTAGAAAAACAAACATCGAGATAATTTATCACCAACAGTTTGACAGTACAAAAAGATGTTAAAGAGGTTCTTCAGGTGAAAAATAATTTGAAATGGAAATTTGTACACACAGTGGTATGAAAATTCTTAATTAGTAAATATGTAGCTAAATTTAAAAATTTTGCTCATTTTAAATCTTTCCTAAAGATAGTTTAATTTTTAAAACAAAAATAATAGAAATGCATTGAAAGGTTATCACACATGCATATCTGTATAATTATGTCAAAGATAGGAGAAAGGAAGGGAAATGGAAGCACTTAGTTAAGATCTATAAAGTCATATGAAATGGTAAAATTTAAATTGAAATAGAGTGCACTAAGTTCACTGTAATACTATAAACCTTAGGACAACCATGGGAAAACACAAAGAATTAAATGTGGTAATAACACTGATTGGTAAAATGTACTTCATGAATCCAAAAGAAATCAGGAAAATGGAAAAAAGGAATAAAAAATTGGTGCTATAAATGGAAAACAGCTAGCAGTGTGATAGAGTTAAGTACAACCTTCTCAATAATTATATACTAAATCCAAATGTTGTACACTCTCAATTAAAATACAAAGATTTTCAGGATACATAAAAATGCAAAATGCTGCCCATATGAAATTCATTTTACCTGTGAAGACACAGAATGATTAAAATTACAGAACAGGAAAAAATATGCATGCAAATTCTAAGCATAGGAGATATGGATTTCTTGTATTAGAATTGGACTAAGGCTCAAAAGAGGTCATATTATTCAAAATAAAGATAGACATTTTGTAATAATGTCAATTCATAAAGAAGACAACAATAATAAATGTGTATGTATCTTAAAATAGAACTTCAAATTACAGAAAGGAAAATTAATAGACTGAAAAGGAATACAATAATATAAAATTGAATATTTCCCCATTCCTCTCTTAATAATGAGTATAACTAGTAGATAGAAGAGGCATTAAGAGGCAATAGATTGAAATGATATCAATCAACGTGACCCAACTGACATTCCCATACCCTCTGCAAGCTACACATTTACAGGTGCACATGAAATTTCCAACAAGATAGAAAAGTATTGGGACCATAGAATATTCTGTAACCACAAAAACAATTAAATGAGAAGCCAATAACAAAAAAGCATTTGGAAATCCCCCAAATATTTGGAAACTCAAACAATGCATGTCGAAGTCATAAATATGAATTAAAAAAAATCCCAAGCAAAATTAGAAAATATTTTAAATCACATAAAATGAAAATCACAACATATCAAAAATATGGACTGTAACTGTAACTAGCTTAAAGAAAGACTTATTATCTTTAAAGATTTATATCAGAAAAGAAGCAACACTTAAAACCAATGACATAAGTTTCCCCCTTAAAATATATATAGATAGATATGAATATATCTATTCATATTAATATATTGAATAGATAATATGAATTTTATTTTATTTTATTTTATTTATTTCTTTTTTAATATGAATATATTTAAAAAGAAATAAAAGCATAAATTGATGAAATTGAAGCCTAGATAAAAGTAAAGAAACCAAAAACAAAAATAAAGGAGGAAACTTCGGCTAGATGGATCAAGAAACAAGCCACATATACCAAGAATGAAAGAGGAAAACTTACCAGAGATCAAACAGTGAAAGTTTAAGAAGAAATATTACAAATAGCAGTAAGCCATCAATTTCAAAATTTTAGTTCACATGGACAAACCCCTCGAGAGATCCCCAATTACCAAAACAAGTGAAAGAAGAAACAGAAAACAGAAGTGCCTTTATGTCTATCAGATAAATGAAAATCATAATTAAAAGCCTTCCCTGTTGGTTTGCAAACTCGGAGCTCTCCCCAGTAAAATCTGAAATTGGCCCCATTCTCACTCCAGATTCCATAAGCAAGGGGGCATACGTGGGTGGCTTGTCCTGGTGCCTGCAAGTGGAGATCTCCACACTCCCCCCTGAATCTTAGAAGCTTGTATGAAGGCCTTATCTGGGTTTCGTCCCCACGTAAACTGTTTGGATGGTCTCAACCACACATTGTTTTCTCAAGATTGCATCCTTGGAAAAAGTTCCCACCATGGAAGTACGGGCAAAGCCTTCCTTTCAGGGGGCTGGGGGCCAGGGGAGGAACTTCTGATTCTCTCAGGTTCACTGGGGTTCAGCTCACAGGTCAACTGGAGGTCATGTCTTCTGAATGACCTCCTCTAACATTTTACCCCCCTCTTCTTGACAGCAATTTGATGGATGGCTTGTGTAGTTTGACTGACAGGAAAAGAATACCCATACCCAGTATTATTGATAGTGTATGCCACAGGCCAGGTTTCTGGATCAGCGTTGGTAAAAGCAGATTAATTAAGAATACTAATCTTAGCTTGTTCTTCCTTCATGTAGTGCTTTATGGCCTTCCAATCTCTATCCTGATGGGACCATACCCACCATGGCAATCCTAACAAGCTAGAGGGGGCAGCTGCCAACATCTGGAGTGATTTCTTTGTCAGGTGTAAAAGTGGGCCCACTACAGAAAGCTTGTCACGTGACTAGACATCACAAGAGTAGCAGGAGTTTAAGACTGATAAGACAGCTATTTAGTAGGAACTTGCTTGGTAATTTCTCCTTTTAGAAGAATTGTTCTTGTGGCCTGATCTTTAGATGTTAATGAGACTATAACTTTAAGAATCTGACCTAGTTGTTCATACACACATATTGCCTGAGGGAAGTAGTGCTGTCAGATGTGAAGAGATGGGCTGGGGACTGTATATCCCAGACCAGGACCCCCATCTTCTCCCTTCTTTCCATTAAATGCTCCATTTCACATTTAATGCATTTGAACAGGTCCTGCTCCAATGGGATCCTAATGGAGATGGAGTACTTTCCCTTTACCCAGGGGTGCATAGTTACTTACCTAGTTTGGTGGAACATCCCATTGCAAATTCCAGTAGATAACTCCTTTCCCATGAATGAAGGGACTTGGTTTGTTCGGCAGCATACATGACCCATGGGGGGAGCCAGGGCAATGGCTGTCTCCTGTAATTTCATACTTTTAAGGGTTTAGGTGTTTTGGTAGGGGTCCCCAGTCTCAGGTATGGGGTACCAGACTCTACTGTTGATCATTCAAATGTGTTAAAACCTGGGATCGTACTTTAGTCTACCTGGCCAAAACGGTTTTACCAGTTAATAATTTAATCTCCTGCTTTAGGGTTATAGGGGTGATGGAACCTGTATTTCAATACCATGTTCCTTTGCTCAGTTTTGCACATCATGACCTCTGAAACATAACCTCTAGTAATTGTCTAGTCAATGAGGACATCTGTAGATGGTACTTAGCTTCTCCAATCCCCTGATGGTGGCAGCCTGGTTGCATGATTACAAGGCAGAGCTTGAGTTAGGCCAGATATAGTATCCACATATTTAGAACCTTTGCTCAGAGGGAGCAAGCCAATATGATTAATTTGCTAATTCCTCATTGGTTAGGACTGCTAGTGGCCGGGCCCAGACTCATTTGGCAATTGCCTTGTTAATTTTTTTAAAATACAAAGGATGTGTTACTTTTACAGGCCATTTCTTACAGGCTATTGAAAGCACCCTGGGCAGAACATAAAATATCTGCTTGGTGCAGTTCTTGGATGGTGTCTTCTGCTTTTCTATGCCTCCCAGGCACCATTTTTCCTATGGGCAGAAACCTTACTTGGTCCCCGTCAGTGTTTCCCTTCAGCACTGGTTTGATTACTCTAACCCAGAGGTGAAATTCACTGATAGAAGTTTGCAGAGTTTGCTCTTGTAAGGATATCAGCGTCCAGTGTGTTCCCTGGTATTGGAGAGAGAATTTTGTTTTCTTAGGCACAAGGGAAAACACCTAACTTGCAGTGTCAAAAGGACCTTTCTGATGGTAACCATTTGCCTTCTGTATTCAATAATGCTGATTGGCCCCCAAAAATTTCTGAGTTACTATGTATTAGAATACATTCAAATCCAGTATCTACCAGAGTTGTCACCTTTGTTTATTTCTGGGGGATCAGTGACTAGTGAGCTCAATGTGGGTCTCCAATCACCTTCAGTGGCCCTTATCTGGAGGTAATCATAGCCTTCATCCTATACCTGGGGATGAGAGGCACTCATCCTGAATAGGACTATATCCTGAGGCCTCTTGCTGGAGCAGGTGGGGCATCAGGGACAGTGGGGCAGGAGAGGTAGGAGGAGCAGGTCTGAACTGTTGAGGTTTTAAGGCTTTCCACAGGCTGACAAAGAGTGTCAAATTGCAGTAGGGTCTCTTCAGGTGAGATCCCAGTAACAATGAGGTCAAACCACATTTGCCTCTGGGTTACTTTTACTGGGCCCTTGACAGCCACTTGGGGTAGGCTTTTGGCTTCTGAGCTCCTTAACTGTCTCAAATCCCACAGCCTATACCCATTCCCAGGATTTGTCAGTTTCTTTCATAGCAGCAATGAATTGATATTGGCATCATAAATATTGTGTCCCACTTGGTGTCTTATACAGGTACTTAAAGTGGATTAGAGTATCTTGGCTTTCATCCTGTAATGAATATGCCCTGATCAGCCTCTTCAAGGGACATAGATAGCCTGTCTTCTTCTTAACTCCCTAGGATTTGTTGTGCTTCCTCTATGGATTTCCAGGATCCCACGTGCCCAGGGAGATTAAGACAAGACTCCTTGCAGGCTTGCATAATCCAATCTATAAGGGAGAAAACACCTTGAACCTCTGAGCTCCATGCAGATATTGCCCAAGGGCTGGGTGTATGGTGATGTTCCATTTTCCCTTCCTCCTGCCTGGTCAGAGAAATGCCAATATTTCCACCATCCTTTCCCATTGCCACTGCCTAAGTCTGGATATTTCCCTGAGCAATTCCTAGAATTTGGCAGTCATATTAATAAGCTGTAGTCTTGTATAATTTCTCTTGTCAATTGTCTCAAACATTTAAGGAAGCAAAAATTGCTATTTGTACCTCAACTCTTTTATGATATAAAGGAGTTATCATTTCCTAACTCATTTTATAAAACAGTATTACACAGTTATCAAACCATAAAGATATTTCAAGAAAACTAGAAAATAATATCCTTCATAAACAAAATTCTTAGCAAAATATTAGCTAATTAAATCCAATTTTATATAAAAAGAATCTTATACCATGCACAAATCGTATTTATCCGAGAAATGCAAGGATTATTTTATATTTAAAAATCAATTTAATACACAATAGCTGATGGAAAATAAAATCCACTGTGATCAATCAATGGATATAAAGGACACTTGACAAAACTCAGTAACGATTTATGATAATAATTCTCAACAATTAGGAATAGAAAGCTCCTCAACCTTTAAAGGAAATCTATATAAGACTTACAAGTTAATATTGTAGATGGGAAACAAGTATTTTTACTACTTCTACTCAGCTAGATGTAGGGTCCTGCTAGTGAAATGAGTTAAGAAAAAAAAAATTAGACAAGAGATTACAAAGTAAGGAGTAATACTGTTTCTATGCACTTGTGACTAGATGTTTTATACAGAAAATTCTAAAGAATCTCCGAAAATAACAACTGGTAAGGTCATAGGACATATGTTCAGTTTACAAAATTCAACTGCATCTCTATCTACTAGCAAATAAATATTAGACATTAATCTTCACAAATTATTACCATTGACAATAGCTTTGAAATATGAAATACTTTGGGTAAAGTTTAATTTAATATTTGTAAGAACTATGGACTAAGACTATAAAATATTGGTGAGAGAAATGTTTAAAAGAGCACAAATAAGCAAAGAAACATTGTATGTCAATAGATTAGAAGATTCAATGGGTGTCAATTCTCCCCAAATTAATTTAACACTCAACAAAAGCCAAGAAAAAGTCAGCAATTTTTTTTGTAGAAATTAAACTTGGTTTAAGATGTGTGTGGAAGTGCAGAAGACAAAACATAGTCAAATAGTCAAAATCATTTTGAAAAAGTAGAGCAAAGCTATAGGACTTAGAGTACCTGATTCCAAAACTTATATGTTACTACAGGAACCACAACCTTTTGTTATCTGTATAAGGATAAATGTATATATAGATAGTTCAGGAATGAAGTCATTCATATATAATTAATTTATATTTGACATAGGTGCCCAGGTGAGGAAAAGATGGTCATTCAACAGGACGGGGGAAAAAAAAAGTATTTGTTATATATTTGTCTCACAAAGGATTTGTATTGAGTATATATAAGAACTTCTTACAACTCAATAAGAAAATAAAGAGAAAGCTTTCAACATTTCTCAGAAGGAAATGCATTAATGGTAGTAAACACATAAAAATATTCAAAATCCATAGTCAACAGGATAACGTGAAGTAAACCAACAATGAAATAACACTACTTACTAAGTTAGGTATTTTTTTTTTTAATTCCAGTATAGTTAGCAGTGTTATACCAGTTTCAGGTATACAATATAGTAATTCCACAATTCCATATATCACCCAGTGCTTATCACAAGTGTACTCTTGATTCCCCATCACCTATTTCACACACACCCCACCAACCTCCTCTCTGGTAACTATCAGTTTGTTTTCTATAGTTGAGTCTGTTTCTCATTATTTTTCTTTTTCCTTTGCTCATTTGTTTTGTTTCTTAAATTCCATATATGAGTGAAATGTTACGGTATTTGTCTTTCTCTGACTTATTTTGCTTCCCATACTCTCTAGCTCCATCATGTTGTTGCAAATGGCAAGATTTCATTCTTTTCTATGGCTGAATAACATTCCATTTTATATACATATATATACATATATTATATATATCTCGATGGACATCCATAATTTGTCTATTATAAGTAATGTTGCTATAAACATAGGGGTGCATGTATCCCTTTGAATTAGTGTCTTTGTATTTTGGTGATAAAGACCCGGTAGTACAATTACTGGATCATAGGGAGTTCTATTTTTTTTTTAATTTTTTTTTATTATTTATTTATGATAGTCACACAGAGAGAGAGAGAGAGAGGCAGAGACACAGGCAGAGGGAGAAGCAGGCTCCATGCACCGGGAGCCCGATGTGGGATTCGATCCTGGGTCTCCAGGATCGCGCCCTGGGCCAAAGGCAGGCGCTAAACCACTGCGCCACCCAGGGATCCCGGGAGTTCTATTTTTAATATTTTGAGGAATCTTCACACCATCTTCTTCTTCTTCTTCTTTTTTTTAAGATTTAAAGAAACCTCTTCTTTTTTTAAAGATTTTTTTTAAATTTATTAATTCATGAGAGACACAGAGAGAGAGAGAGAAGCAGAGACACAGGCAAAGGGAGAAGCAGGCTCCATGCAGAGAGCCAGATGTGGGACTCGATCCTGGGTCTCTGGGATCATGCCCTGGACTGAAGGCGGCACTAAACCGCTGACCCACGGGGGCTGCCCCACACCATCTTCTACAGTGGCTGCACCAGTTTGCATTCACACCAAAACCACATGACAGCTCCTTTTTCTCCACATCCTTGCCAACACTTGTTTTTTCTTGTTTTCGGTTTTAGCCATTCTGACAGGTGTGAAGTGATAGCTCATTGTAGCTTTCATTTGTATTTCCCTGAAGATGGGTGATGTTGAGCATCTTCTTATGTGTCTGTTGACCATCTATATGTCTTCGTTAGAGAAATATCTGGTCATGTCTTCTGCTTACTTTTTTTAAAGATTTTATTTATTTATTCATGAGAGACACAGAGAGAGGCAGAGACACAGAGAGAGGAAGAAGCAGGATCCCCGCAGGAAGCCTGATACAGAACTTGATCCCAGGACCCCAGGACCAGGACCTCAGCCAAAGGCAGAAACTCAACCACTGAACCACCCAGGCGTCCCTTCTCACTTTTTAATTGGATTATTTGTTTTTTGGGTGTTGAGTTGTATTAGTTCTGTACATATTTTTGATACTATACTTTTTAGGTAATGTTAAAAACACCCACAATATCAAGTTTTGATAAGGATGTGACACAAATGGAACTCTCATATATTTGCTGGAGGTAATGTAAAATGATACAACATGAAAAATAGTCCTACATTTTCTTATAAGTTAAATGCATATTCTTACCATATATTCAGAAATTATAATCCTAAGTATTAAACAGGAAAATAAAAACATAAGTTTGCACAAAGACTCTACTGTTTATAACAGCTTTATTCATAATAGCCCAAAACTCGAAACAACCCAGAGATTCATCAACAGGTGAATGGACAAATTGTGGCATATCCATATAATAAAATTGCACTTAATTCCAGAATTAAAAAGGAACAAACAACTGATACATCAACAGTGTGCATAAATCTCAGAAAAAAAGACAAACTTAATGAAACAAAACACAAAAGCAGACACTCTAATATCCTGTTTATTTGAAATTTGAAAAAAAAAAAAGACTTATCTATAGCGACAAAGTAAATCAGTGATCTCATATGGCCAAGAGTAGGGCTGGAAAGTCAAAGTCTGCAGAGGCACCAAGAAACTTTTCTGGGTGATTTTAATGGTCTGTATTTTGGTTCGGTGGTAGTTGTACAAGTGCATACATTTGTCAAAATTCATCAAAATGTGGACTTAAAACTAAATGCTTTTGAGTAAAATGTTTACAACTATCTAATTTTTCCATTGCTCTTGTCCCATTCCTGTGAGTTTGTCTTCCAATGCCCAGGCTCTTCTAGATTCAGAGTAGAATTACAGACAAGGGAGTAAAATCCTGGATGTAAAGCCTTGGGTAATTGGTACCCTCTGCTATAGCATTCCTAAAAATACAAACCCTTGATCATAGAGTTTATGCAGGGAATTTTTTTCTTGGCATTGCTTATTCCAATGCCACTCCAATGACTAAATTCCACTTTTTCTGTGTCAAAGCAATTGCCTGTGGTCAATGTTGTGCAACTCCCTCAAATCCTGACCCAGACAATGCACCCAGAGCCTCTTTCTGCTAAAGTCCTTTTGGCTCACTGGGGAATCAAAGCTCAGGTCCCTTTCAGAGGTATCTTTAGTCACCAGTGACAAAGTATTTTGCTCTTAAAAATAGTGAAAATAATGGTTGTATCTATTGCAGGTCTATTTTCTTGCCTAGCTTTCCAGGGCCAGGTATCCTCCTTCCTTTGGCTTTTTCAAGGAAAAAAAAAAAAAAAAAAAGCAAGCACAAATCTTTTCATAGATAAATGTCAGATTCTGAGAACACTCCTATGCTTTGTCTGCTGGAATCAGCCAACATCTCAGCCAGAGTCTATGTAAGAATGAAGAGATTGCTTGCCATTTTGGAAAAAAAAAAAATCAAGTGTTCATGAGTGGTTCTTCTGGTTTTCCCCCTCATTTTGCATGGTGGGAACAGGAGAAAGTGGAGGGAGAAATATCTGGTTCTTTCTCTCACCTTTAGGTGAAGGTGAAGCACTTTCTTCTCTGTATTTTCGTTTAAAAAAAGAAAGAAAAACGCACTTTTTAAAATGTCCAGCCTTTTTTATGCATAGAGAAAGTGGGTAAGGGTGTTGGTAGTCAGGATCAGTTTGCCAAACTGTTACTAAATCTTACAGTGATGTGTGTAGCAGCTGTCATTATAGTACAGGATTTCTTGTCACCTGTTATATGCAGCTTTGGGTCATTAGACACATTGAGATGTGAAGACAATTTCCACTTGACATTCTGTGACACATACTGGACTTGAGATAATAAGCCGAGTAGAAGGCAGTTGCACTGCCTTCCAGGAGATCATAGACCTGTGGAAAATGCAGTCAGGTAAACAAATCATTTCAATATAATGTAGTTAAGACCAAGGATAGTCACATAGAGATTCATATTTTGAGGAACCCACATCTGATCAGAAAATAGTTCAAGATTATAAACATTTAGAAAACAGAGTGGGAGGTTCTTTGTGAAAGAAGCAGCTGGTTGGGAGGAATTTACAGAGTAGAAGCAGAGGAGGAGTTGGTAACTCCTGACTCATTATATCCATCCTTATTCCTTTTAATATTTGTTTTATATAATGTTCACTAGTTGCTTTATTTAATTTCATGCATTTGCAACTGCTTATTATCTGTTTTCTGCTTCTATTTTTTAAGGCAATCACTGTTTGATCTCTCTCTAGAAATTAGATACACATATAGTTTTTTGAAAACCTTTATTTTTCTCTACCTATAGATTGCTGAATTTTACTTGGACATGATTGACATAAATTAAACAATATCAGTATTATATGCATATATTTATGTATATATATGTATTTATATGACTGTATACAATGACTCTAATTTGCCAGTATAATTGAAAGTTCTAAGGATATGTACTGCCCACCAGTAATTATAAAAACTAGACCTTCCTATTCCTTTTCTTTTAAAATTTTATTTATTTATTCATGAGAGACACAGGGAGAGGGAGAAGCAGAATTCTAGGATCCTGCCCTGAGCCGAAGGCAGACGCTCAGCCGCTGAACCACCCAAGTGTCCCTAGATCTTCCTATTGCTGTGTTTATTCAGGTTGAAGAATATATTTTCAGATTAATATAATTAAACTTCTATGACTTTAATTATAAAGATTCTAATGAAACAGAAATGAGTTGGATCCAATGATACTGAATCATATTGACATATAACATGTCTGCCTTTTCTGTTTTCCTATCTTCCTTGTTTGTTTCCTCATTCCTTTCTTTCTCCCCTAGTGATTCAACTATAAAGTAGAATATTAATACTCAAAGAAAGAAGTGCACAGTACATGCATTGGTTAAAATTTGACCGAGTATCACTTCAATTCAACAGTACTATATTTGCAAACCAATAATAAATCAAGTGATTAAAAAAAAAAGAGAGAAAGCCAAAATCATTGGGCTTTTGCCCATCTGAGAGCCTTAGCAGGTATGTGCTTTAATTAACAAAGAGCTTGGTTTACCCACACAACATTTGCCCTGTAGTATGAAACTAAATTATTTTCAAACTTACCCATTACTTAGGTTAAAAAGATAAACAATGTATAAACTTGTCACTTCTTTTTAGGTGTCAACAAGCTAAAAGGAGCAAAAAGAAAAAAAAAGTAAAAAGGAATGGCACGGCATGAGAAAAATAGTTTCATCATTGTCCTTCTATACTAGATACTATTCTAAGCAATATTTTTTTAAGAAATATTTTTAAATTATTTTGTTTAACAAATATTTCTTTAGCACTTACTATGTACAGGGCACTGTTCCAAGCCACTTTATACATAGTAATGTATTAATACTCATAACTGTAGGAGTTGAATAATATGGCTCCCACTCTAGTGCTTGGGAAACAAAGAGCTGCTGTGATGTGATGGGACTGTAATTTAACCCCTTAGCCTTTGGGGTAACTTCTTTAAAAATATTTTATTTATTTATTTAGTTAGTTAGTTAGTTAGTTAGTTAGTTTTTAGTTTTTTATTTGAGAGTGCGCATGAGCAGGGGGAAGGGCAGAGGCATAGACAGACACTCCCCTGAGCGCAGAGCAGAGGTGGGCTCCATCCTAGGATCCTGAGATCAGAACCTGAGCCCAAGGCAGTTTCTTAATCAACTGAGCCACCCAAAATAACTTCTATCATGAAAGAAGCACAAACAGGTATCAATGCAGTCATATGTCTTTTATTTGAATTTGAACTCAGTTCTTTTTTTTTTTTTTAAAGATTTTATTTATTTATTCATGAGAGACACAGAGAGAGAAGTAGAGGCATAGACAAAGGGAGAAGTAGGCTCCTCGCAGGGAGCCTGATGTGGGACTCGATCCCTGGACCAAGATCATGCCCTGAGCTAAAGGCAGACGCTCAACCTCTGAGCCACCCAGGTGTCCCTGACGTCAATTCTAATTGCTATCCATATTCATGATCTCTATCTTATAGCAACAAATGAGGCAACTCAGAGCAACCAGTTAACTGCACAAAAAAGAAAGTATGTCTAAAGTTTGAATTTGGCAAAAACTGATGTGTGTCAAGCTCCAAGTACATGCATGCTAGGTTTGAGGAATGCCACAAACAAAATGAGAGGCTCCCCAATTTTCCCAGCCATGAACATCATGACTTGCACTTGGTAGGTGTTTCCTACATGAATAAATGATCAATCAGTTTAAAAATTACATCTCCTCAGGGAACTGAATTTGAGGCAGGAGGACTTAATAAGGAGAATGAAGATCTAATCTGTCTTGAGCAAAGCCGGAGACAGAGGCTTTAAGAGGGAATGACAATTGATCTGAGATCCAAAGGATAAAAGCATGCACCAAAAATGACAAAAATGAGATGACCATCCTAGCATATAAAGTGGTATGCTTCTATTTTTGAATCAAGCTTTGTTTAGGTGGGATTTTTTTTTTCTGATTAACAAACATTCCCGCAAATTGATAGCTTAAAACAATGATTTGCTACTAGCTCTCATACTTGTCCAGTTGACAGGTAGTTGGAAACCTTTTCTTGTTCCAGGTGTCACCTGGATGATATTCAGCAGGTGGATAGGCTGGTTCAGTGGATACGAACTATCTCCAGCATTTTCAGAACCCCATCTTAAGAGACCCATCTCTGGATGACCCAAATGCTAGACTCAGTTGAGACTGTCGATTGTAAGCCTACAGATTGATGGTATCTTGTTTTGATGTGGGAGTTTGTCGAACTCCTTACATGGCAGTTCTGGGCTAACAGAGTAAGCATTTCAAGAGACAAAATGGCCAGGCTTCGTACAGCCCAAAGTTGGATTATCCAAGCCACTTCTTTCACATTTTATTAGTGGAAAAAGTTATGTAAGCCAGTCCAAGGAGTGTAGAATTAGACTCCATTCCTCAAAGAGCTTGCAACTATCTTTAATCTACCACACTCTTGTAGCACACTGAACTTCAAATCACAGCATGGATATAAGCCCAACTAATGTTCCCTGTGCTAAAATTCTGATTAAGGCAAAAGACTCACCACCATCCTGACAAACACCCAAGAAAGCCAGACACGGCCTGGAACATAAGTGAAACAGATCCCATCTCTTTACTTTGACTGATCAGGCAATTGGTACAGATTGTAATTAGCATAATGACAAAGACAGGAAAAATAAAGAGGTAGATGATAGATGGCTATTACCCAGCCAATCTGAAGATAAGGCACCCTCTGGAATTAGCCCTCACCACGCTCAAGCCCAAACACAGAGGCAGGGTATTTGACGCGAGTAAGAGTGATTGTGACATTGGTGTTTTTCTTAGTAGACCAAGCTTAGAAACATACTGTTCCATTTACATGAGAAAGAATATTCCTAAACTTCCCCCCCTCCTTCATCCCCCATCCCTCCCCACCATCTCAAAACCCCACTAAATTAAAGCCATATTTGTGGATCCTAAAAGGAAATTTCTTTTAGTAGCCAATAAATAGTAGTAGGTTTTGGTTCTCCTACATGTGCAGTGTGCCCTGCTGCGCAGTTCACTTCATTTGGCATTGCTGGGAGACTGGTAATGAATTTCCCTGACAGATACATCCCTGGTCAGATCAGATCAGGGAAATGAGCTCTTTGGGGCACAGGCTTGTAGGAATTATAGCAGTATGTGTTCACTGACCCCAAGTTGAAAGAATGTTTCATTCCAATACTCTGAAATGGAAACTGATAGTCTCTGTTGTTTTCATTGCTTAAACTGCACATTATTACCAGGGACTTTATTTTAAATTACCTTGAGTGGTAGCGTGGCTTTCCATGAAAAAAAGAAATAAATCAAATGAAATCGATGATCCATATTTTGCTAGCAGCACATTGGTTACCTGAAAATAATTTCTTTATGCATGTATAGAAAAGGAAACAAAATCTTGAATTTAAGATGAGCTAACAGAAATGTTTCTCTCTCTCGCTCTCGCTCTTTCTCTCGGAAATATACACACACACACACTTTCTACTCTTTGTCTATATACTTGAATAAAAGTAATAAATTCTCTCACTTGTCTCTCTGGCTCAACACCTCTGGAAAGAGACTGTGAAATCTTAGTTTGGACTGAATTTGAGTTAACTGTCAGGGATTTCTGCCTGACGTTGGGTTCTCTTTGAATTTTAGTTTCCCTTGGACACACTACTTGCAACCAAAGTAGTCTCCAGAATCAGAGTCCAAGGACTGGCCAACCTATGTCTGACCTTTTCAACAGATGTTTGTAAATGGAATGGATTGCTTTTCCCAACCCAAACTGCGTAATCTCTGGTTCGGGTTGTTTTCTATGCAAATACTTAGACAGGCTGTGGTTTGTGCCGCTTGGCCTTGGAAATAGGATATACACAGAGCCCAGGTCACTGACTAAACCCAGCTGAATCAGGAATGATGGGTTTTAATCTTGGGATGAAAGCTTGATACTTTAGGGAAATTAGTTGATCTGGTCAGCAAGATTATTTTTTTTTTTCTTTTCTTGCTCAAACCCAAATTATGATCTGGACAACCACTTGGCATGGTGAGTAGAAGACATACAGAGAAATAACTCAAATCTGATTTGGCCAAGATCCCAACTGGACAGCACAACTACAGATATGTCCACTGAGTGATACTGATGATATAAGAAGGTGAGCCCATATATGGTTATATAATGGGCATGATCTACCACTAAGTAGAAAGAGGGCATGGGGACCCCCCCCACTACTTAAGGTGCCAGTTACCCACCAATTACTCAGTTGTATACAAATGAGAAACCTGGGGAAACAGGATCTCATAGCAATATGGAAGCAAATGTTCTGGGGCTGAGTACACTCTGCTTATTTTAAGAAACTACATATCAGGGTCCTGAAGGGTGCCTTAGATGATTCCCGACAAGACAAACACGAGAACTCGGTTTATGAGGGAGTACACAGAAACAATGACTTGAAGATAGCCTCTTGAGAAGATGACTTGTAGCTGTGATTCCCCAGATGCCAGGGAAAAACATACTCCAGGGTGTTCTTCTTGAGAGGTGAAGAGACTCAGTGACCATTTTGTCTCACAGAAAACTGGGGCCTCTTACTGGTGTAGAAGGTTTAGTGCAATGAAAGGAGCAGAGATGATACAGATCAGTATTCGACCTCATTTCTGCACATTTCAGCTGCGTGGCCTTGGGCAAGTCATTTAGTTTGCCTGTGCCTACCTTGGTTTTACAGTAAGGCTTAGTGAAAATGTGTGTCAAGCTCTTTACAGTATGCCTGGTACTTGATAGTGCTTTATAAATGGTAATCTCTATGATCACTCAAGTTTTATGTGACAGTATCATTTAGCGAATGAGACAGAACCAGGTCTCAATACCAGATTTACCTCTTTGTAGCTATATGAATTAGAAAAAATGTCTTTCCTCATTGAACTTTACTTTCTTTACTTCTGTAGTGGGAGAGACGATAATTACTTGTAGGTTCATTTGATCATTAAACCAATGATATAATGAAATGCCTAAGAGAGTCTCTAGCATTTAATAGTGTCCACTTACTATGTCATTACTCTCCCCCAAATTTATATAATTTCCCCAGATTAGGGCAGAGATGAAGAAGGAGACCTGGCAAGGGTCTCTGCTCACTCTCTAAAGACTGCACACCCAGACCTGATCTCTGCACTAAACTAGAACAACGGAGGAAGAAAATGCGGCAATGAATTCAGGGTGATTTGTTATGATTTGGGATGATAGAACACATCCTTGGAGACGAAGCACTCAGGGAAATCAGAATAGATGTACCTAGTCACAAAAAGGTTCCCGACACAAAATTCTTGTAACTGCTAAAAGATTCAAGGGGTTGGGAGGGCAAGAGGCACTTGCTTTGCTGTTGATGGACAGATTTTAGGGACCTCTGTCGTGATGGCGGGCAGTTACAAGCTCAAAACTCTAGGCACACATTGTCTCTTCCTTTAAAGCTCTTCAGCCAAGCTTTCAATGATCTACTCTTCCAATTTTATTTCATTTTGGTATTTCTTCATATTTCCTCTTTTAGAGCACCCCAGGTCTTGTTGCACACTTCACTTTAAAGGCATAAAGCATGCCAGGACCTACAGAAAATAAAAGGACTTATATTTATGCTGTGATGCTTAAACGTTTTCCTCGAAACTCACACCCAAGAACTTGTCTATAGGCCAATTAGCATTTTGGCCACATTTTCAGGATTTGGCTACAACAGCCACTGTGCAAACTCACACCACATGTGGTACTAATTGGCGCTGTTGGCAGTTTAAGAAGAAAGGCTGAGGATTGAGCGGGGCATGGGAGCCTAACAATGCCCTCGCACAATAGCTCTCAACAGGAGTTAGAAATTAGAACTGCAAGGGGAAGGATGGATCTGTGCAGCAAGGTCAATGAGCTGAATCTCTCAGCACTTTGAAAAAAACCTAAAAAAAAAAAAAAAAGAAAAAGAAAACACAGATGAAGAAGATAGGAAAAAGAGATTTGAACTAGAAACTATATTTTCTACCAAACTTCCAACATAGACCAAGGCTTGGGTTGGTTGTTTGTGAAACACGTTCAGCCAGAAAGCATGAATGTGCAGATGTGAAGGAAGGAAGTAGGGACAAATGGCTCTCTTGGACTAGATGTAGACTCCGCCATTGCTTGCAACCAGTGAAACACCCCCCCCCCCCCCCCAGGGTCAGTTTCCCGCTTCTGCAAAGTTGTCACAGGCTTCCATGGCATTTACCTTCAATCAGCTGAAGACAACAGGAGGACAGATGTGTAGTTTGTTAAAGTGCTTTGATGCTGCAAACTTCAAACTCAAACAAAGGGATCGATCTCTCATAGCATTTTAGCTGTGAGTCTCTGAAGGCATGAGGAAGGTGGCAGTGGTGTTGGGATAATTATTCCCATAGCCCAGCTCTTGGAGGCTGCAAGAAACAGAATGGAGCCTCAGGGAATTGGAGTTAATTATAAGGATACACTGAGGAAAATGGAAACATAGAGCTGCCCTGGTAGCTACATCTTCAGGTTCATGGAACTGAACAGTTTTGTTTTTTAAGATACCACTGCAGCTTTGGTTTCCCTAGCAATTATAATCATCTTAACAGTCAGCTTCTCTCTCTTTTCTTTCACTGTGCCTATGTGTGCTTTCTTCTTATCAGAACACAATTAAGCCGAAGAAAGCTCCCTGAGATGACCCTATCAAGTTCTTTACAAAGGATTCAACTCTCTTTTCCCTAAGACACAGGACCGCAATTTCTGGGACCTGAAATTACAATTACACTTCACTGCATTTCCCTCCCTGTCACCTTCACCCCCTTTTATCTCCCTCTCCTGTAAGGCCTGCCCTTAAAATTTGTCATGCCCCAGGCAAGAGGACAATGAGAAATCCTGGACCTTAGGTCTTCCCTTCCCACTCCAGGTTCTGTTACTCAGCATGAAGGGCCTCTGCATATATACATGAACGCCCATCTGCTCAGCTGGGCTCATGCACCTGCCTCTCCCAAATAATGACAACAGCCTCTCATTGGGGCCTTCAGGAGGCCAACTAGGGAAGAAAACTGCAGGATTAAAGATAGGTTCAGGGGCATCGGGCCAGGCCTCAAGCAATCTAATAAGATCTAAGAGTCCCTTGTAGCCATGTACTTTTTGTTCTATGGACAAAACTAAAAAGGGCCAGAGTACAAGGTCCTATAAATTGCAGGACCCTGAGAAGGGTCTTCTCTTGTCCGGGCCTAAAGCAACCTATTTTTAGTCCCTACTCCCTTCCTGATTACTACTACTACCATTACCACTAGTGCTATTACTAGAGGAGGAATGAGGAGAATAGCATTTGGTACAAGACATCTCCTCGAATAAAAAAGAATGAGATGGTTTTTCCTCACAGTTCTGGAGGCTGAAAAGTCCAAGATCAAGAAGCCAACAGATTTGTGTTTGGTGAGACTCTGTGTCCTGCCTTGTGGAAGAGTTCTTTTTTGCTGCATTCTCACATGACAGGGGGAGATAAAGAGAAGGAAACCCTTTCTTGTCCCTTCTTAAAAGGTATGAAAGCCATTTGTGAGGGTTCCTTCCCCCTGAATGATCAAATAACCTTCCAAAGGTCCTGCCTCCAAACACCATCACATTCAGAATAGGTTTCAACATATGAGGTTATAGGGAAGCAAACTTTCTTTTTCCTTTCCTTTTCTTTTTTTTTTTTTATGGTAATCATCTTTCTTTTTTTTTTTTTTTTAATTGAAGTTCAATTTGCCAACATATAGTATAACAAACTTTCAATCTATAGTACAGGCCCAGCTGTTCTGCGTAGCAGGCACCGAAAGTGGGAAGGAGGAAGCAGTGCTCTTTAGTCCTGAAAGCAAATTATCAAGAGCAGAAAATGTCACAAGAGAAATCTTAATATTGTCCTTCTATTTGAGATCCATGTAGGATATATTTTTTTCTTTTGTAGATTCACGTAGAGACTTATGAGACATTTCAAGCTCTAGAATCTGATGAAAGAAAAGCACTTACTTGTTCCTTTGCCATTTTGTAATAGTACATTTCTCTAGGAAACCGTGTTCTCCTATCCCTTGTCCTTAAAGTCATCAAGATGTTCAGAGAGTTGTTTGTAACTGCAGCATAAGGTACCCCCAAACTAACTATTATACTGAAAGTTGTCTGGTCCCCTTATAGCTTAGGCTGACTTTGTGAACTAGTTCCAGCCAGAGAGAGCAAGGTAAGAGTCTGCCTGGTTGGAGGTGGAGGTAAGAGGAATTTTTGGAAACCTATGACTTTCTTAAAGAAAGGACATATGTGGCTGACATAGATTTTTAAGGCTTCTTCCTCAAGCTTCTTCCATTTCCCTATGTGGAACTGAAACATGACCATAAAGTGATGAACATAAGGAAAAAATTGACCCTATTATAAATGAAGAAGAGAAGCAAACAAAAATAATATGGGAGCCCTGATGGCATCCTTAAACTATCTCTTGTACCTTAGTAACCACTTACCCCTAAACTTCTGGTTATGTGAACAAGAAACCTATTTGTTTAAGTCACTTTGAGTTTCTTATTTTTCAGTTTTGATTTAATCCACAACTATACAAGTCCCATGTTTAATCCAACACTATCAGTCAAAGTGGATCCCTCACTGTCCCCAACCACAGCTGGCTCATCCACGTACCTTTGCTCCAGTGATGAGATGGCTGCTCCTTCTGTCTTGACTTATGGAAATTCATATGAACCATGCTCAACCTCCCCACAGGAGATAAGTGGTTAACTGCCAGGCTTCAGAGTCAAAAGTCATGCATTCAAATTCATAAAATTCTAGCTGTACAACTATGAGAAATTCACTTAAACTATATTAGGACCTTAGTACATTTATCTGAAAAATGGGGAAGTCATTTAAATTATACAAGATCCCTGTGCATATTGAACAAGATTATTTAAAGGACCTTACCAATGGGCATGATTTCAAGTGTAGGAAAAATATTCCCATGAGTTGAAAGTTTATAATTAAGACATTGCCACAGTCTGCTCATTTTTCTCATTGCTGATAACCTGGTAGTCTTCCTATGGGTTAGTACAATGTCACCAGATGCTGGATTCTTATACCTAATTTGGTATTTCAAATGGGTTGTCCTAGCTTTATCAAAATATTCTGCTTACCTATGATCCAGGAACTTATTTTTTTTTTCTACTTATAACATTACATGGAATTTGTAATTGCAAACCCATAGCACATGTTCAGTAATAATACTTCAGGCAGTTTCCTAAGTGATTTATACATGTTGTTTTGTTCATCTTCACATTTCAGTAGGGACATATGGTAATTATCCTGCTGGTGTGATGGAGCTGTGCAGCACTGGGGTCCTCATCTCTTGCCTGAAGTCACAGATTTAAGTAAGGATGAGACAGGGGCTCACACCCATCCTATGTGACTGAGTAGCCTGCAATGTCCTGCTCTCCCATCAGTAATAATAACTCATGCATGGTCAGCCAAACACCAAAGGGCTACCAACTAATACAAGTTGACTGAACATGATTAACTGCCAGTAAGTGAACCATTCTTTCTCATTTCTAAGTCAGCATAAAAAGTAGATTAAAGGAATGTGTCTTAAAAGATCATTCTACTTCCTTCATTTAGTTCCTGTTGGAGTCCACTATTTTCCTCCATAGGCTGATGTGTATCAAGTGGGTGATATTTATCTCTGAATGCCCAGGACATAGCACCATTTCTGGAATACAAAATAGCTCAAACAATTGTTAAGTAAAATGGTACTGGAGACAGAAATTTCATTTGAAAACATAGCTCAAAAAGAAAAAGAAAAGAAAACATAGCTGAAAGATAAGAATGTATAAATTTATCTCCTGAAACAAAATTGATATTTCAAATATGTAACCTAAACAGAAAGGTATAAAGTTCACATTTTTATATGACTAATTTAACATAATTCAACTTTATGTTCTCTAAATTATACCTTTGATTTGAAATTTTTTGTTTTTGTTTTAAGTTGCAATGATGACCCTTTCATTTCCATTTTTAATAAACTTTAAGATACCAAACTATCGGGCACCTGGGTGGCTCAGTGGTTGACTGTTTGCCTTTGGCTCAGGTCATGATGCCGGGGTCCTGGGACCGAGTCCTGCATTGGGTTCCCCATAGGGACCCTGCTTCTCCCCCTGCTTATGTTTCTCTGTGTCTCTCATGAATAAATAAATTTTAAAAAATTTATAAAGATACCAAACTATCCATTCAAACCAAGCCATTGTGCTTTACTTGAAGCAAACATCAATAAATATCATTGCCTTTTCTTTGTAGAAATGTTATCTTAAGACAATGTCATAACAAAATCAATGTTAAAAATCAGTACATAAATGCAAGGGTAGCTTTAAACAAGGGAGAGTTATACTAAGATTGAAACACAATCATTAATTAAAGGGAAGAGTTTTTCAAATTATAATCTCTCCCTAGAGTTTGTGCCAGATCTTAGCAATCCTAACTGATGAATCTGAGGTTGGAAGACCATGGGCAACCTCTTTCTTACATGAAGCTCTGCTCTCATAACCATACAGACCACCCGCAGGCAGCTGGACCTGCTACGAACAGGAAACAGTGGGGAATTGGTGCTTTTTCTCTGCTACAAATTCAAGCCAAAAAATAAATGAATCTGGATGCATAAGAATGCTTTCCTTTTCAATCGCCCAAGGTGACCTGCAAGCAGAAACAAAAACAAAAATGTTTCTCTCTTCCTAAAGGAGATCATGCCTTCTTGAAATAACATATATGGAAGCACTTGAAAACTCAAGTACTTTTTGTATTGAAAAATATTACTCATGATAGTGAGACGATGGCATTTATTTGCAATGAGAAATGCCTGAGAAAAGGTAATGCATTTAGAGATTAACATAAAAATTCCAAATTCAGGATATATCACCCATGTTTCTTTTTACCACCAGATTCTTTGAAGAAATTGTCCTATAATCGTAGGACATGCCTAGGTTGGTTGTCCAGTAGGCAGTCCTCCCAAAATGCAATTTTCCAACATTGCAACTAATCCCTTACTCTATTCATCAGATAAAAGTATGAACATGCAACCTAAGAATTTATTTAAGTGGTTAAGAATTTTCAGTGTTAAACTATATATATACAACCTCCAGTGCTCAATATAATTAAAAGAAATTTTCCTATATGCCATAGAGATTCAAAGATCAAATATTCATAGGTTACATTATAAAGTTGGTTGAGAACAATTCTCCCCAAATGGAAACCCTCTTTTCTATCTTTTCTCCTCCTCCTCCTCCTCCTCCTCCTCCTCCTGCTCCTCCTCCTTCTTCTTCTTCTTCTTCTTCTTCTTCTTCTTCTTCTTCTTCTTCTTCTTCTTCTTCTTTTGAATTACCACAGTCTCTGTATCTCTACAAGGGAGATTTTATCACATTCACTCAATTTATAATTATTTGTAAAAGAGCATTGTCTTACTCATGTCATTGAAAAAAATGTGAATGCATAGGCTTTGTGTTACTATCTGTGAATTTTTAAAAAAGATTTATTTATTTATTCATGAAAGACAGAGAGAGAGAGACAAGCAGAGACATAGGCAGAGGGAGAAACAGGCTCCTCACAGGGAGCCCAATGTGGGACTCGATCTGGATCCCGGGATCAGGCCCTGAGCCAAAGGCAGATGCTCAACTGTGGGGCCACTCAGGCGTCCCACTATCTGTGAATTATTCTCAATGACTGGTAATGTTGTATTACAAAAAATCCTTAGGGTTACTTCTTCCATAGATCAACACACACATAAACACTTAGTTGTATCTATGAATATCAGGAATTTATCCTGCTGAGTCAGAATATTCCAGACTAGAGACAACAAGAATTTCTCTATTCAGGGAGTGGGGTTCAAGGAGATGGTGTAGAAAAATTCTGAGCTCATCCCTTCCCACAAGCACAGTGAGAATTTCTTTATTCTGCCAATTGGACTATTTATTTATTGTATTCTAATGTAATATACCACTGCCGACAACACTGGGCATTTAAGAATGAATGAAACTGAGGTCCAGTGGAAAAGAGAAAGAAAGAAGAAGCCCTATTTATGGGAAGCAAAATAGAAATGTAATTTTAAATGTCTTGAAGTCTGTAAATTTTGTTATAATTCATTTCAATTACATATTAAACTCTGGATAGGAGAAGAAATAGAAAACATTTTATCAAACACACATAGGCACAGTCATAGAAGGTTTTTAATTCATGTTATCATACTACATATTGTCATCACTAACAAATCTGGGTTCTTATCATTAACTACAGATTCAAGTGGTATATCTGCATAGTCCCAAAACATCCAAATAAAAGCAAATACAAATCAGTCAGCCATCCAGAATGTTAGTTTATTCAACACTAAACATCTGTATATTTGAGGCTCTCCAAATCATTGATTTTTCTTTTCTGTTTTTATCCAGATGGTGGTGCATTTTATATTCAAGAAACAAGTAAATTACACAGTTTAGTGAATATACAAAAGAAAATAATAAGATAGGTTTAGAGGATGAGAATGGGAATATAAAATTTACATAAATTATTTTATGAGTCAAATAAGTAGACACATCTAAAACACTGTCTAGATCTTCAGATTATCAGATACAGTAAATTCATTTTTATCAATGTTCTCCATCGAATTCTCCTCTGTCCTGATAGCAGAGAACACATCTCATGCCCTAAATCCTTGTCTTTGCTCAGCAATTATTTTTAACTTCCTGAACGCTTGTGTATCAGTTTCCTATGCTGTGTAATAAATTATCACTTAAACTTATGAGTTTAAAATAGTGTGCATTTATTATCACACAGGTTCTATAGGTCAGGAGTCTGGGCACACCTTATTTGGGTTCTCTACTCGGGGTCTCACAACACTGACACCAAGATGTTGGCTGAGCTGTGTTGTCATCTGAAGACTTGATTAGGAAAAGATCAGTTTCCAAGCCCCCTCAGTCTGTTGGCAGAATTCATTTCATTGCAGCTTTCAAAGCTGCTTCTTCAAAGTCAGAAACAAAGAGAGTCTCTAGGTTCAGAGAAGGTCTCGACTGATTAAGTAAGGCTCACCCAGAAAAATCACCCTTTGACTAAATCAAAATCAAATGGTTAAGGACCTTAATCATAGATAAAAAAAATCCTCTTAACCTTTGTAATATTCCACTGGTTAGAAGCAAATTCCAGGTTCTTCCCATCCCCAAGGGGAAGGAATGATGTACAAATTTATATATACCAGGAAGTAAGAATCTTGGAAATCACCCCAAAATACGGCCTATCGTATCTTATCAAGTTGAGGATTGCTATTCTTCTAACCACAACCAGCCACCTCCCCATGTACAGGGGTGATTGAAACAAGGAAGCATAATTCAAACTGTTTACAAATAGGTCTTGGGATGCCTTGGTGGCTCAGTAGTTGAGCGTCTGCCTTCGGCTCAGGGCATGATCCTGGAGTCCTGGGATCGAGTCCCCCATCAGGCTTCCTGCGAGGGACCTGTTTCTCTCTCTGCCTATATCTCTGCCTCTCTCTCTTTGTCTCTAATGAATAAATGAATAAATAAAAATCTTTTAAAAAATAAGTTTTGTCTTTGAAGTTCTTGCAGCTGAAGGGTTACACACCTAGGAGTGTTCTTTGGTTGGCAGCGATATTAGATAGAGTATGAAGTAGAGAATTTCTCAAACCTAGTGTGGAAGGATGGCTACTCACTGGGGCATATTTAATGCCAGATGTGGGAGGTGGGCTGGATGGGATACCACCCATCCTTATCACCCTGCTGAAGACTTGATGCATCTGTAACTAATGAGCTTGCTGCTTCCGTTAAGGCAACGAAAATTGGCTTTATTTCTTACTTCTAAGTAAGAAAATGTAATGGGAGGATGTGCCATCACGTAGCAGTTTCTCTTATAATTGACAAATATCCCACCATGAACGACACTTTTCAATGATTGATCCTCAAAACACTTCATTTCTGAATGTGAAGGGGTATGTGTCTTCGTCGTCTGTGTCTGGCTGGCTCTAGATTCCTCATATTCTGAAACTGAGATTTCATTACGGATTCAAAAGGGAATGTTTACACATCACAATTAATTCAATTTAATACGTTTCTGACAATAAAAACAAGAAAATGCATTCATTTTCTCACTTGGATTTTCTATCACATTCAGTCTATGCCATGGTGCTTTCTAGTACTTGATAATCTGGTCAGTTTCACTGAGAGTTTGCCAGTTAATCTTGAAACTTGAGGAATTAATTTTGTTTCCTACAACTGATCAAAACATACTTGGGGAACAGTAAAAACGATAGCACAACCATGGATATTGCAGTTACTTCTAGAAATTATTAAAGAGGTTATTGACTGAGTGTGAACTCGTGCTGACTTCTTCCTCAGAGAACCACAGACGTATGCAACAGTTTTTCAGGCACATTGAAACTTTCGTTCAAATCAAGAAAAAACAGTTTATAGTTTTCATCTCTACCTTTTGCACTGTAACCTCTCCCTGGAGACAGGCAGTGGAGTGAGCTCATACTTCTCTCTTCTCTTTCCAATTTTATTGTAATGGTGTAAACTGCACCCAACTTCCCTCAGGACTATGTGGATGCTGTACACACTTTCTAGAAACTTGTGAGTACTTGTATTGTCTGCATCAAAAATAAGAAAAAAATTACTTGAAATTACACCAAGATGTAAGGCATCAAATAATGATATTCCTTTTGGCTTAATAATGCCACGACTCAGTCAGTAACTCAGAAAATATTTATTGAGCCGCTATGACCACATGATTGGTGGTGTTTTGAAAACCAGAATCATAGCAAGGATTTACAAAAACATTCTTGACCTTCTGCCCTCAAAGAGTGTACATTCTATTGTATAATAGCCTATCAAGTGGTGATAAATAGAGAGTCTTGGGGTGGAAAGCAAAAGAAGGACTATGGTTTAGACAGGCTAGTCCAAAAAAGCATCTCCTATCGAGGTGACCTCATGCTATACATTCAGTTGTTTATTCATTACTTTTGCCCTTAGAAGAATGTTTCATGAGTGACACATCAGAAAGGTGTAATGAAAGGCAAAGACGAATAGTTCAAGAAAGAAAAAAAGTGTGTTCGAGGGTGTCAAATGCTGCTGCAAGCATGAGCTATACACAAGCTGAATCATTTCTGTTAGATTTAGCAATTTGGCTAGTGAACGCAGGTTCTCTGATATGAAACCTGGCTACAAGGGATTGGAAAGTGAATGGAAGGAGGCAGCAGTAGACACAACTGACACAGTCCTGAAGTGAAGGCATCAAACCATGCACAGAGCAGGAGAAAGAAAGAACAACCTAGACAGAAAAGAACAAATGCAAAGGTGGGAAGGCAGAAGCATGAACACTCCTAAAGGGGCTGATAGAAGTGTAGCATAGTAACAGAATAAACCAGGGTAGAGGAATTGGCTTCTGTTGGTAGCCTCTTGCACCACGTGAGGTCTCACAGCCAGGGCCAAGAAGGCTGGTGTTCCTCCCAAGGGACATGAAAGGTATGAGAGGCTTTTAGCAGGAGAGTGAAATTATCTGATTTACGTTTGTGGAAAACAAATTGTAGACAAACTTAAGTAGAAGCAGGGAAATCTAGAGTCTATTGAAATAGGCTTCTATAGAGAGGCAGGTGGACAGGAGGTGAAACATGATCACACTCGGCATGGATTTTGAGGATGGAGGCCATTCCATTACTGATGGATTGGAGGTCACACTGATACCTCATTGACTGCAATATGGAAGAGGACTATGGAAGAGAAGATTCAAGTTGCGGGGAATGACATGGACTGAATGCTTGTGATTTCCAAAATGCATGGGTTGAAGTCCTAACTCCCAATGTGGCTTACTTTGTAGATAAATTTAAAATGAAGACCTTAAGGTTGAATGAGGAAATAAAAGTAGGGCCCTGAACTCATTGGATCCATGTCCTTACAAGAAGGGGCACCAGAGAATAGAATTACCCTTATAATAACATCTGCTTTCTGTTTCCTCCATACCAAAAGTTTCAGGATCCTGAAGAAGGAGGGGATGGGCTAAATTGTGTTCCTCTAAAATGTGTATGTTAAAGCCTTAACTCCCAGTGTAACTATAATTGGGGATAAGGCTTTTAGGGGGTATTTAGAGTTAAATAATGTCATGAGGGTGGGATCCTAATCTGATATCATAGGTCGCCTTGAGAAGATGAAGAGAGAGAGAGCCCTCTCCTTCCCCACACAAATGGACTAAGGGAATGTAAGGCGAAGAAACAGCAAAAGGGCCGCCATTTATTCGCCACGTGAAGCATCTCACCAGACACAACCCAGCCAACATCTTGAACTTGTACTTTCAGTCTCCAGAACTATAAGAAAATACATTTCTGCTGTTTACTCCATGCTCTCTATACTATTTTGTTATGGCAGCACGGAGGACATGTATCAAGAATTCTATCTGGGATATTTAAATTCAAGATTGGTTCTATCTTGAGCCACAATGGCAGATATTGGAGCGTCTGGAGTTTACAGAGGTCAGAGCCAGACATAACATGCAAGTTCTCTGCTGATAGATGGTAATTGTGCTGATGAACACACTAATCTGGGAGACAGAATGAGATCTCCAAGGGTAAGGGAAAGAAGAAAACTGTCCAGCATGGACCTCCGGGGGCTCCAACATTCAGAGGTTGGAGAAATAAAATGCAAAAGCCAGGAGAAAAAAATATCTGAGAAGTGGCTGGTAAGAAACAAGGATAATAGGATTGCAGAGCGGAAACCTGGCTTGGGTTGGGAGTGGGGAAGAGTGAGGAACTAGGGAAGGGAGAGGACAGGAAGTTAGCAGATAGAAGACTCTAGAAAGGCTCTCACCACAATCAGACTGCTTTTTCAAATCCCCCATCAAATAGACATTTTGAGCTATAACTGTGAGGAGGAGTAATTACAAATATGTATTTTTTTTTAGTTCAACCCAGAACTAAGCTGCAACCACATCATTTTTGTAATAAATAAATAGGGCCATTTCTACAATACTATGTCACTATCTGTAATTTAGCCATATGAAATTAATTCTCCAAACTCCAAATGTCAAAATTAACTATTAAGCATAGAGCATATCCCAGGGCTATAGTCAAAATAGTTAACTAGTGTGACATTCTGTAAAACAAAACAAAACACAAACAAACAAACAAAACTGAAAACCAAAAAACCATGACCGTAAAACCACTCCAATTAGCTTGAATATATTCCAGCTAAGGAGACAGCTTTTAATTAACTGATTGTTTTACTTTTAATTAAATGGCTGGGGCAACCTGAAGAATTACATGGAGAATTATTATATCTATATTTTCAGCACAATCTTATTTCAGAACTCTAGATCTATCTATATTCCCAAATTCTGTTGGATTATCTCCAACTAGAAGACTGATGGCAAGACGTAAATTTAATCCTGCTCAAGCAGAGTAAGCTGTCTTCCCTAACAAAGTAGCTCCTTTTTCATATTCTTTATCACTCTGTGCCTGGGATATTTTGCATATGTCCTATCTTCCAGTGTATCTTACATTATGACAAATCCATTTCCACCTGTATTCATCCATGATTGTAGCTTCTAGAAAAAGAGTGGATGAACAGTACTTTGGGAATGGAGAAGATAACATAGGGGAGTTCTCTCCCCAATACTAGCAGAAAATGCTTAGCCTCCTTTGCTTCCTTGGAGTATGAGAAAAAAGAAAGGGAATGGTAAAAGAAGAACCTGGTAAGGCCTCTGTTTCCCTAACACTCAGGGCTATACACATGAATCCTGAGGAATTCTAGCATGATTTCCTGGGGAAAAACCTCAGAAAGGAGCTCAGTGTTTGGCTGGGATCCAGATGAAGTGTAGCTGAGGAGCAGCTGTATAGCATGCATGGCAGAAGCTTGGATGGAGAGCTGCGTGACACCATTGATGGTCCGTGGTCAACACATGGCACTCAGGACAACAGAAGTTACCACCTGTTTTTTTGATGGAACCAAGAAATGCTGAGAGGGCAGCTGGGCCAACAAAGCCTGCATCAGATAAAGGAGAACATCACAAATGCAAACATTGGTACCAATGGCTGATGGCAGGTAGCAACCACAGAGGGAGTGACCTGAAACCACAAGGCTGGATGGCACCTGTCACACCTCAATAGATTCAATGAGTCATCTTCCGGCATTGATGCCATTGATACTCAGTCTCCTAGGACACAATACTCCTCATCCCTTCTCAATTAGCAAAATTACATCTTCCCAGAAGCACAGAGGAGAATAAACAAGATAGTGATCATTGACCTGCAAAAGGGTGGGGCTTCTTGAAATAGTCTTCTTCTTCTTCTGTAATAATCTATTTCCATTAGTTGGCAATTTAAGTTCCAGTCACCCCTTGATTCTTGTTGGAGTGGGTGCTTAGAAGTAAAGTTAGATCACTTACAGAAGATGACTATGTTAATGTGCAGAGTTGAGCGTATTTTCTCTGTCACATCATTGATGAGAAACTAATCTCTCCAAGCCAAAATGTTGTACACATCACTGGCATGCCTCCTTCTTTTTCCTGACTCCCAAGCTGTCACCAATCACTTCCAATTATACATCTGGCTCCTTAAATATGCCTCTTTCATTTTTTTTTGGACCACCATAGCATTCTTTTCACTGTTCTTCCACTATCTTCCCACTCAGAATCATCTTCCAAATATTGACAAGGTATTATTAGTTTTATTACATTTATTACTACCTTAAAAATGTCTTTCGGTTGCTTATGGTGTGAACATCAATTTTCACTTGTGCTCTGTGGACACTGAAAACAGAGGTTCTCAGAGCGTCACTCCCTACTTGCAGCATCAGCATTCCCTAGGGACATCTGGAAATTCATTTGGAACTGTAAATTCCTGGTTCTCACCATAGACCTACTAAGAATCTGAAACTCTGAAGGTGAGGCCCAGCAATCTGTCTTCTAACATGAAGACGTACTGATGCACGTGTATTTTGAGACACCATGAACAAAATCCAGAGGGTCATTGGTTGGTGAAGGAGTCCTGTCAGGAAGCTCTGGGCAGGGAGAGAAAGACTTCAAACCTGCCCCCCCTGCTCCAGACAAGGACAACCAATTCCCATTTTCTTGCAAAAACTTCCACCTGATATATCATTTGTGTAAGGTTTGAGGTTCAGTCACAACCCTTTTTTTTTCCCCTCTGTGGTTGCCCAATTGCTCCATCACAATTTTTTGAAAAGGCTATCTACTCCATTGACTTGATCTTGTACCTTTGTCAAAAATCAACTGGTCATTCGTACATGGGTTTATTCATGAGTTCTCAATTTGATTGCTGTAAGCATCCATCCCTCCACCATGACCACAGTGTCTTGGTTACTATAGAAATGCAGCAGGGCTTAATAATGCATAAAGCAATTCCTTCTATGTTCTTCTGTTGCATGATTGTTTTTAGCTGCTCTAGTACCTGTGCCTTTCCTTATACGTTTGAGAATGTTTGACGATGTCTTAAAAAATCTTGCTAGGGTTTTGATGGGAATCACATTAAACCTATAGATCCATTTGGAAAAAATTGACATCTTTACTATATAGAATCTTTCCATCCATGAATATAATGTGTCTTTCTGTTTATTTAGCTCTTCTTTGATTTCTTTCCTCAGTATTTTATAATTTGGGGCATACAGATTTCATATATATTTTGTTAAGTTTATACGTATGTGTGTCATTTCTTTGGAATGATTATATATGGTATTATGTTTTAAATTTTGATTTCCACATGTTCATTGTTAGCATGTAGAAATGTGATTGATTTTTGCTTGTTGATTTTGTATCCTACAACCTTGCTGAACTTACTTATTAGTTCTTAGAGTTTTTGTTTTGTTTTTGTAAACTTCTCAGGCTAATATATTATCTGAAAGAAGAATTTTACATTCTTCAACACAAACACTTAAGTCCCATGACAACACAACTTTCATTTACCTTTCCAGCCTCACTCCCAATCTTTATTTTCAACTGACATCCTTTCTCAGTGTTTTCTTTCTTTAAAAAAAAAAAAAAAAAAAAAAGTTAAATTGATTGAGGACCTCCCGCATCATCATCTGGGATGGTTTAAAAATGTAGTTTCCCAAAACTCACCCTAAAGTCTGTGGAGTCAGCCTGAAAGCTTACACTTTTAACATGATATCCCTGATGATTCTTATATACACATAAGTTTGAGAACAACAGGCTTCTGCGTCAACCAAAAGGAAATTCTTATTTTTCCTGAACTTACCACCCACTTCTAAGGCTTCAAAACCTCATGGTTCATTACTTCTGATCTTTTATATGATCACCTCAACATTCCTTGCACAATGCTTAAATTATATTCCATCTAAAATTCCTCAAATCTACATTGAACTGTCCCTGTCCCATTATCTCTTTTATTTCTGCACCTGGTATAAAAATCATCCAATTCTTAATAAAGGTACCATAGAAACTTTATGGTGTCAACCTTCATATGGGCCCTGAAAATTGCACAGACATCCTACCAAATGCAGTTGGTCAAGTCCTTGTCCATATCCACACAGTGGTTATTTCAGATATGTATCCATTTCTTCAAAGGCCCCTTCTCCTCTCTACATCACAGTAGATGGATGACCTAGTTTCCTAATCCAAGTTTGGGGGGCAAGTGCTGTGCAGGGGGACAAAGGCATCTCACTTTTTCTTTTAAAATCTTGGGTTTTTTTCCAGATACTGTTCAAAGACTATTCCATCACCTTTTTTTTCTAATACGTACAATTCATCTTGATTCAACTTCTATCAAATTCCCACTGTCTCAAGGGAGTTACTTTACTGCTTTCCATTTGGTCATTTCCATAAAACTATAGTTCTACTTGAGATCTCTCACCAATAAAACAAGAACAGAAATAGAATATTCAACAATACTGTTTCTCTTTGGTAATTGCCCTACCACATACTATTTCTTCATTTCTCACCATATCAAAAACAGAATACAATATGTAGTGTCTCCTTCTTTCCACTCCCAAGTTGCTGAAAATTGACTTTTCCTCCAATTGCAAATGACTTGATGAAGATATCAAAGATCCTGATTCCCTAATTCAATGGATAATATTTCATTGTTAGCTTGCTAGTATGTGATGGCATTGAAAACTTTCTCCTTTTTCATCTTTCATTACTCTACATTCCTTTAAAATCTTCTTCACCTTACATTTTTACTGATCATAAGCTTCCCTTGGCTCTTTTTATGTTGAGAGTTTTTAGTGCTCTCTGAATGTTTTCACTCCATAACCTTACTCTGGACATTCCATTGCAAGCTGCCACTTTAATTACCTGTGTTGCTTCCAGTCCTGACAACACCTTCATACTCTCTCGAGCTGTCTTATCATCTCTCTCTCAAGCTCTTCAACTTTTTTTTTTCAAGCTCTTCAACTTTATTCTGTCTTTCAAATTGATGACTCAAGATGAAAATTCTAAATGCACCTCAAACTCAGCCTGTCCAACACAACTTCATTCTCTTGCCTCTTCTACTAGCCTTTCCTTGCATTCCCTGTGTTGGCAAATGGACTGCCTGCTTCTCTAGTTGCCCTGTCTCAAACCAGAGAATGATTTCAACTCCCTATCTCTCTCTCTCTCTCTCTTTTCCTGTAGTCAATTAGCCACTAAAAACATTGCTATTACTTCTGGTTACTTCTCTTTGTCCTCAAATCTTCCTCTCTTCTTCATGATCAAGGCCACTGCCATGGTCCATTATTTAATCATGTCTCACTTGAACCACAGTAGCAATCCTATAATTTTACTCCCTTTCTCAAGTTTAATTTACTCAAAGCCATACTCTCTTTGCACCACAGCCTGGGCAGTGTTTCAGATACACAAATCTGCTCCACTTAGAATTTTTTCAGCTCTTCCTTATCCTTTACAGCCTTAGTAGGACACAAAAGACTTTTTATGACCTGACTTCTACTGCATTTCCTCTATAAGCACTCTGAATCTAACTTTACTTAATCCTTTGTATGCATCTGGCAATCTAATTTTTCCAATTAATCTGTTTATTTTCTAGGAGTCTTGCTTCATTTTTGCCTGAATTTTCTCTTCATCTATAAAGACTGAGTTTTATTAACCTGTTACTTTTTTTCATTATTAACCTGTTATTAATGAAGACTTCCCTTACTCTCATAGGTAGACTTTGGTAGTATTTCTTCTCTTTTTATATAACATTTTATATATTCTTTTATAAGTAGTTACATCAGATTGTTTTGTAATAATTTGTTTAACTGTGGATCCACTAAATTGAAAGTAACTACTTTCATAGCACAAAGGTTCTGTTGTATTCTACTTTCTTTCCAAACTCTTAGCAAAATAACATGGCCCACAGTAGAGACATACTAAATGTTCTTTGTTGTTGTTGTTGTTGTTTTAGTAAAATGTTAGCCAATAAGAGAGAGAGGAAGAGAGATGTACATAAATTATCATAACAGAGACAAGAATGACACATGTTTTATTGGAGTATAAATGGAACATGGATAAATGGAAAAGGAAAAGATCATGACCAGAAGATTTAATTTTGGCCTAAAAGGACAGATATTACAAAAGCAAGAGAGGGGAGATGTCATTGCAGGGAGGAAGTACAATATGACCCAAAACATGGAGATATAAATTACAAAATTTGCTCCGTAACAACTACAGAGTCTTATTGGCAAGTCTGTGTGGTCAGTGGAGACCTGGGTGTACTGAGAAACAAACAAGAACAACAAAAAAATGTAAAAGAGATGTTAAATGTCATTGTGAAAAGTGACTAATGCTGCGTTAAGGAATTAAAACAACAGGCATTCAGAGCCACTTAAGCATTTTTGACAAATTGGGTGGGCAAATTTGCTTTACCATAAGTACAAAACAATGGGGTTTTATTCTTTACAAACATTCTATAGGGAGGAAGATAGAAGAGCCTCTAATAATTGAGATAATGGTAATGATGCGGACCTGAACAAAGGCAATGAGTGTTAATGAACAAAGAGCATCTTGAATCTGACTGCTAAGTCTGGTAGTTGCACATCTTCAAAGGAGCCCCCAAATATAAAGAAATTTATCTCCATGTACTTTCACAAAATGAGAGACTGTCTTGCTATGTGTTGCAATAGAGACAACATGTAAAAATAAGACCTGCCCACATAATAAAGCAAAATGTAATTTTCTATGCATAATTTTAACTTCCTGGATGCTTTAAGATCTTGCCAAACCAAGCAATTCTGACGCTGAGTTAAATAATCAAGCACAAGGAGAGAAATTTTAAGTCCAACCAGGAAAAACATACTGTATTTTATGAGAACTGAATATGGATGAAGAGCTAACAAAGCAGAGGAAACAGAAAGTTTCTACTAAAATGTTTAGAATGATTATATAACATTTATTAGGCTTTTAAAACCTGGGTGGTATTTATATGTCTAACAGTACATTATTCATAATACTGCAAGCTCAGAAACACTTGATAATACTGTAGATATATTCATATTTGTGTATGTGGACATTCATATTTAGAAATACGATATTTTATACATACACATACACAAATACAGAAACAGATTTAATACAAGCACTCTAGATTTACCCCCAAATGAACCCCAAATGGATATAGTTTCATATTTCTTATACGCTATAAATTATGACACATATCAGATAAATAAGACCACACTGCAGAAGAATTCATATTCTTATCTTTGCTGAGACAGATGGAAATCCATGAGAATTATAGATAGGGAAGATTTTGGAGGTCAGGAATCTTGTTATTCTTGCCAACTCTGCTGCTGCTGTAATTCTTTATCACTCTAGTTTGAAAGGGGTAGATGCTTATACTTCCTTGGGAAAACCATCTCCCCTTGCAATCTTTCGAATGCCTGTGTTTCAGCTTATAGTCTGACCTTCATATTCTTTAAGTTTTCTTATTATATAGAGTTCTCTTTCAATACTTAATGCCAGTACCACTCACTGGGCACTTAAACAACAGTGCAACACAGTCATCTTAACCAGGTGGTAAGTTCCTTGACACACAGAGCATATATTATAGACATTTTTCCCTCTGTAACACCTAACAATTCAGTGAGTGCAAATTTATACTACCATATATAAATATATTGTTGGATTGAAATTTTTTTATGATGATTGTCATACAATCTACAAAAAGTCCCCAAATTGCTTTTCCATAAATTACCCTTCATATGTTTGCTGGATGCTCACTGGGCATCTCTCTCTTCTAGGCCTTATTAGATGACTGTGCAACGTTTGCATATCTACCCCTCTTACTGTCCCCACCCTGGCACTCTTAGAGCAATGTAAGTACATGATACGATTGGCTCAAAAAATCCCCTTGGGTAGAGAAAGCAAGTACTACAGGGCTCAATGTGCCTCCTCTGAAGAAGCCACTCCTCTGTGCAGTTCAGACCAGAAGTGTTTGCTAAGCAATAGTCAGAGAAGGGGAGAAAGACAGAATGAAGAGTGTGGAGCGATTCACAGACACTGCCAGGTTCTTCACCAACAAAGCTAATTGGAGAGAAAAAATTCAAATGAACTGGCAAGGTGTTATAATTTCAGAAAACATTCAATAAATTCTTACATTGAGTAATAAGAGAAGAAAAGCTTGGTGAAGTCAGACAGAGGTCAAGCCTCAAACCTAGGCCAGATTCCAGAGAATTCTACCCTGAGCAAACAAGTACCTCCTCAGCTGCGGCAGACCTGTGCAATTTGCTTCTAAGTCTATGTTTCCCCTCATTTTACCCCAACTTCTCTGAACTCCTTATACGTTGTGGATCAGTCCCATAAAATTGTTCTGTATATTGGCCCTGTCTTGAACATTGTGAATGACTGTAATAGAATTTCCAAAATCTAAGGAAAAGTTACTAACCCTATTGTTTGCATCTGATAACTATCTGCTTGCTCCAAAGCAGATGTGAAGGTTCCTTAAAAGTTTGTTTATCCTGATTTTATGTCTTTTTTTTCAAGATTTTATTTATTTATTCATGAGAGACAAAGAGAGAGACAGAGACATAGGCAGGGGGAGAAGCAGGCTCCATGCAGGGAGCCCAACGTGGGACTCGATCCAGGGACTCTAGGATCACGCCCTGGGCCGAAGAGAGGCGCTCACTTACCACTTAGTCACCCAGGCGTCCCTCTCTTCTAGTGTCTTAAAGAACATTTTTATCCCTGAAGATTTTCAGTGTTTCCTTTTCCACTCTGCCCTGGCCCCCGACAGATGAGCTTTGCGGATTATATCAAAGGATCCCTTGCCCTCTGTCATTGTGTGGATTTTCGCCAACAAGAGGCAAGTGAGTGAGAGAACCTGAGGTCAGCTTCCTATCTGTTGGGTAAGGATGTCTGGTTGCATCCCTCAACCAGGCTCTTGTCCCAACAGTGACCTTTCTCCAAATCCCTTGAACTTCTACAACCTTTTAGCGCTGTAGGCCTGTCACTAGCTCCAGTGTACTCCACGTTCCCATACTGATTTTCCTGAATTCTGCCAAAGCCTTTTTTAAATAGTCTCTTTACTTAAATTTCTTCAAATCACTGGTTTGAATATGCCATCTGCTTCCTGCCAGGACGCCAATTAATATGTCTCATATCCATTTACCAGGAAATCAACAGTTTAAAGAGAGATGAAAAAGACAGGAAAGGAAGGGGCATGGAAACTTTGTGTTCCTGGGCTTTGTCTTAGGAAAATGAAATGCTGCTTTCCATACTTTGCCCCCACCCACAGATCATGGCTAATATAGCAAATGCCAACAGATCTCTAATAATCGTAGACAAGAGGGTGGGCAAATTGTGGTGTTGGCCATGAGATTTCAACTTAGAGTAAAAAAAAATGTTTGGAATGATCCCCATTTTGGTGTCTTGGTAGAGATTGTCTTGTCATCAATGTATAATATAATTATTGGAGCAAACTTAACTCTTAGACCCATAGGTAGTTCGGGTGCTGATGTCCCTGCTTGTGGGATGGTTCTACCTATTTTTTCTACAGAATCTTGGCCCTCCGTGACAACAGATAATTTTTATACTGGTATAGCTATTCCCTTCTTCTTAGGGAAATATCTGTGCTCAACCTACTCTTAATATTTTTAGCTACACAACTCTTTCACATCATCATCTCACCTAGTTTACTGAGGTGAACATACAGCATATATGTCTATTTTTTTTTCTTATTCAACTTCACCTTTCATTTTTCCTATAACTACCTGTGTTTATAAACAATAGTCTCATATCATTCTCTATTTTATGGTCATTAGAAAGAGCCATAGATAAGAAAGAGATAGTTTGCCCCAAGCTTAAAGCTTTCTCCTAAAAGCCCTCTCTACTCCTCAAACTCTGTTCTATACTTCAGATTCTAAATATTCATATTAACAGTTGTTTCAAAGAAAGACCAGGAACCCACCCCTGACTTTGTAACTAATATTTTGTTTTTAAAAAATGACCAAATGCAAGTTGGCACAGGGTTGTATATTATTTGGAAATAATTTATTCATAGTCTTAAGCTTACATCATATATCATGATGCTAGAGTTCTATTGATATTTTTCTCTCCAGGAATAGTTTTGAAAACATTTCTAACCATGATCATGCATCATATAAATATGTGAAGCTTGTGTAGATGCCAAGAAACTAAGTGAAAACCCAGAATTATTTTTCATCGTCATCAAATAGTATGATCATCAGAGAGAAATGGTTATTATAGCTGGAAGATTTCTCCAGACTTTTCTACACTTGTCCACAGAAAAGAGAAGGAAGCATTCTCAGATTTGCTTCTTTATAGGAATATGAGTAACTTTTTCAGATCTCCAGGAACTATGCCAAATTTGATTGTTCTACATTTTTTAAAAAAGATTTTATTTGTTTATTCTTGAGAGACAGAGAGAGAGAGAAAGAGAGAGAGAGAAGAGAGGCAGAGACACAGGCAGAGGGAGGAGCAGGTTCCATGCAGGGAGCCTGATGTGGGACTAGATCCTGGGACTCCAGGATCAGGCCCTGGGCTGAAGGCAGGCACTAAACCGCTGAGCCACCTGGGCTGCCCGCTGTCCTCGATTTTAATAATGGAAATGTTATCACTTTAATGTGCATCAAGTAGGACCAAAAACAACTAGCAAAAGACAGTAATTCAGCAAATTCAGTATTACTAAAAGAAATGTAAAAATGTTTTGAGATCTTCACATAGGTTTATGCCAACCATTATTATTACCCTCATACACAACATTTTAATATTTTTAAGAGACAGAGGCTTTGATGTCTCATAGTCTGTGGCAGCTCAATATTACATATTGAAAATTTAAATCGCTGTGAAATTATTCAAGGCAAACCTCTATTCTTTCAAAGAACTTTAAAAGAATAATGAACTGAGGTTTAGTTAGAAATTATTTTCTAATAAAATTAATGTAAATGGTTGGCTCATTAAATCCAGTTTGAGGGCCTATATACAGGAGAAGAAACGTGCAGTGGCTGGCTGCTGACGCAGCTACTAAACCTTCTGACACAGAAGGAGCAGCACAGGAATATGTTCTTTAAACTAGAATCCAGGTAGCCACTAGTGAATGTGTGGCCATAATGGACAGTGCATATTTTCCATCCTCAAAGGTCACCCGGCCTTTAAGCAGGCAACACACAATGAAAATACCTCAGGGCAAAACGCAGCAGGGCTGTTCCTTTAAAAAGTATTGCAGAATAGTATGAGGGCTTGTCTTTTCCTAGGGATGTAGACAATTCTATCTCTGCTAATATTTGGAAACATAATTAGATAGAAAAACACATCATCGGATATATTGGAGGATTGGACAAAGTACACAATGGATGGAATTGTACGTTGATGAAATATAATCCAATATACATGTCACTATGTTATTAAGGTTGGTGACTCAACTTAGAGCTGGGAGACTTTCAGTAGTGGTTCAGAAGCAATAAATAAACCCAGAGTATACTCAAGAGAGAGCGAAAAGCTAAGGGAGGAGCTCATGAAATGACAGGTTTTCAGGTCTGAACATGCATTTCTTTTTCACACATGCTTTAGATTCATGTTGATTGTAGCTCAAAATCCATTTTCTTTTGAATTTTTTGAGACTATTGCTTGTTAAGATCTCCAATGTCCCAGGCTTTGTTATTTATCAATCCCTTCTGATAAGTACTCGCTTGGTACTTTTAGTGCATGGAACCTTAGATAAGCTTACAATATTCTATCTGGACAGACCTTGAAATAGACCTAAAAAGTGTTGCCATGGCCTCTAAAGACCAAGCTCCATAGTGCTTACTTAGGTGAAAAGAAGATGCATCTTTCTATCTTGGGTCAGAATTTAGCCTCAACCCAATTAGAATACTAGAGGAAAAGAATCTGGGATTTACATAGACACGTGGGTTTCAGACTGACATCTCCCACATTGTTGAACTTGAACAGATTATTAAAATTACTGAGTGACAGTGTTACCTCCATAACTTGTGAGTTTATAGTAAATGTTTAATGTAATAATTTATATAAGACACATAGCAAAGGGACTGGCATAAAAGACATGTCTCACAAATTATATATGCTTTTTTTCCAGGATAACATTAATATTTACTATGTGTAATTATTGCCAGGACTAAATAAATCAATGGATATAGCTTTTAGAATAATCGGTGGTACATACTGGTACTCTTAAAATTTTTAATAGCTGAGATGCCTGGGTGGCTCAGTGGTTGAGCGTCTGCCTTCAGCTCAGGGTGTGATCCAGGATTCCTGGGATCGAGTCCTGCATCAGGCTCCCTGCAGGGAGTCTGCTTTTCTCTCTGCCTGTCTCTCTCTCTCTCTCTCTCTCTCTCTCTCTTTCTCTCTGTGTGAGTCTCTCATGTAGAAATAAATAAAATCTTTTTAAAAATGTTATTAGCTATATTTATTATTATTTATCAATGTTCCAAGACCTCAGTAATATTAATTATATAGTGGGGAATTAAATTATAGGCATTAGAGCAATGATAGATCAGCATGGGGATCACTCAAACTAGGTTTTTATATATAGAAAAGAAAAATCTGAATCTATAACTCTTTTTGCTGTTGTTGTTATATAGTTCATTCCTTCAGTAAATAAGTACAGAACCAGTAGGGGAAATATATAAAGAGGTTTCTTATAAGGAATTGGCTCATGAAATTGTGGAGATGGATAAATCCCATGTCTGCAGAGCAAGTCAACAAGTTGAAGATTCAGGAGAACCAATCATGTAGTTCCTGTCCAAAGGTCAGCAGGTTTAAGACTCATGAAGAGCCATGGTTTTGGTTTGAGTCCAAAAGTAGGGGAAAAAAAAATCTAATGTCCCAGTTTGAAGGCAATCAGGCAGAAAGAATCCTCTCTTACTCAGGGGACCCTCCATCAGCCTTTTGTTCTAGTCAGTCCTTCGACTGATTAGATGAGGCCCATCTACAGTAGGAACAGCAATTTATTTTACTCTGTTTATTGATTTAAATGTTAATCTCACCCACAAACACCCTTACAGCCACAACCAGAATAATGTTTGACAAAATCTCTGGGTACCTTGTAACCCAGTCAAATTGACACATAAAATGAATCATCATACTCTAGACATTCCAGTCTGCTTATAGAGACAAGAAATAGTCTTTTGAAAGTTTATATCACCAACACAACATTAATTCACCAACTGAGTAACACCCTCCCAGTCTTATAGATAACTCTGCCCAGGAATTTGCTGAGGTCCCACCATACATCAGAGAACTATGAATTGAATCTAGTTCACAGATTTACAGATACGGACAGGAGATAAGTGCAATATATAACTTTGCATGACATAACAGGGAGCTCAGGCTTTACCTTATGGAAAATAGGAAGCTAAAGACAGATTTAAGTAGGAAAGTAGTTTGATCAGATATGTTTTCAAATCATCGCTTTAATAATAATGTATCAGGTGACCAGAGTGATAGTTAATGTTTTGTGCCTCTTCTTATTTCCTGGACTTCTGAATTTGACAATGCCACAGGGTTCAGTCTTTGTTATTTACTCCTAAGATCTACCCACCTAATTATTTCTGGGCCTTCCCTATAGGGCATAAAAATAAGTTGACATTTGGGACCTAAATACCTGCATAATCTCTGCCCATCTTGAGAGATTTGTTCAGCTACCCCTCCTCAGATCGCCTTACCTCTAATCTTTCAATTTGATTCTAAGTTGTTAACTATGTGAAAAATTCATAGTCACCACCTCTGAAGTAGTGTAGATACATACCTTAGGCCAAGTCTTCATGAAGCAGAAAAACAGGTATTATTCCCAAATTCCTGCAACTGGAAGAATTTTCCTCCACTGCTGTACTATAGGTCACCCTTAGGTAGGGTTGCATTTACTTCTAGATAGTGCCAGCATATGAGGAAGATCCATTTTATAGCAAGTCTGATATTCTCCTCCCCCACTTAACTTATAATTGGGAACTCCTGATGAAGCCAGAGCATGCGATAAAAGAGTAAGAGTAAAGCAGTAAGAGCAGATACCACGAGAACCTGAACCACCTGCTCATGGTGTTTGCACTAGCCTTTAAGCCCTTCCAAGGTTTGGTCTTCCATAGCACTTCCATTTTTCCAAGTTTTGGTAGTGAGTAACACAACTAGTTAAAGTCACTGAGCCTCCAACTATCCTTTGTGAAGACATTGATTTCTATTTGGCCCGACATAAAATCAAACTTTGCTTTCACAATGGGGAATTTTGCTGGCAGTGAAAAGTATTGTCCACCTCCAGACGCACAGCCACCAACTCTTATTAGGGTTTCCCAGAGGCACCATTCCCTATGTCTATATGCCACAGACACTTCCCTTACCGTGAATGCTGCTGAATTTTAAAAACCAAGTGGCAGGAAAACTTGTATCACAGTCTATACACCTTTTTCAAAGCCTTTTTTTGTTTGTTTTGCTCTGAACTCCACTTGGAACTGGCAGCCTTAAAGATTATACATTATGTGGGTCAGACCAACACTAATATATTTCTTTCTCTGTGATGGACATGGTAGATGCAACACTGGTTTCTCAGCTTAAAGGTGATATACTGCCATGCATCAGATTCCTAGATGCCTAGAAACTTCACCAATCCAAGCCTCTGAAATCCCTCAAGTATTATTGTCCCTCTCTGAAATGCATAAAGCTTACTAAGTTACCTAGGGTGCTTTCTATGTCTTGTTCACGCAGTCCAATTAACTTCATATCATTAATATAATGAACCATGTGTTTGTGCTATCAAGAATACCAAGTTCCCCTTTGTACATTGTTTGTAGGACTATAAATCAATACAGCTATTATGAAAAACAGTATGGAGGTTCCTTACAAAATTTAAAATAGGACTACCAGCAATATCACATCTGGGTATATACATAAAGGAAATAAAATAGCTGTCTCGGAGAGATATCTGAACTACCATGTTCACTGAAGCACTATTTATGATAACCAAGATGTGGAAACAGCCTCAATTTCTGTTAATAGATGAATGGATAAAAAAAAAAAGGTATATACAATGAAATATTATTTGGTTTTTAAAAAGAATGAAGTCCTACCATTTGTTACTACATGGATTAACCTGGAGGACATTATGCTATGTGAAATAAACCAAACACAGAAAGATAAATACTGCATGACAGTGATTTTATATGTAGAATCTAAAAAAAGTTGAACTCATAGAAACAGATGGCAGAAGAGTGGTTATATGGGACTAGGGGTGGGGAACATGGGGACACATTGGTCTATACCCAATACTAGTTACTATAGTACTAGTACCTGTAACTAGGTACTTCTAGTTATAAGATAAATATGTTCTGGAAACCTAATATATGGCATGGTGACTATAATTAATAATAATTTATTATTTACTTGCAATCTGCTAAGTAGATCTTAAGTATTCTCACCCCCCTCCACACACACAAATAGTAAATAAAAAGATGATAAATAGGCTAATTAGCTTGATTGTGTAAATTATTTATCCACGTATACAGACATATCAAAACATCATATTGTTCAACTTATATACGATTTTTATTTATCTGTCATTCCCCACTAAAGCTGAGGGGGAAAAGGAAAAACAAAACAAAAAAAGATCACCAAATTCCCTCTGGATTATATAATGAGAGAGTAGGAGAGCTGTCACAATCCAGAGGCAAGAGAGGAGGGGTATACTACAGTCCTTGCTAGTTGAAAACATTTTCTGATTATCTTTGATAAGCATATCTTTGAAAGGCAAGTAGAAAAAAAGCCTTTTAGGCCAATGATTGTATACCAGGTGCCAAATGGTTTATTCGTTTCAGTCAAGATACCACATTTGGATTTATAATTGTGAATTACAGCATGACCTGGTTATGTCTACAATAATCTGTCATTTTCCATGAACTATTTAGCTTTTTTACTGACCAAAATGTGTGAATTAAGTAAGGATGATATGGTAATCAAGACTTCTGCATCTCCCAGGGCTTTGATTAAAAGTAGTAATTTGCCATTCTTTGGGGGCCCCATATAGCTACTGAAGGGGCATTTCTAGGGACTTCCACATACCCATTCTTATTATAAAAGACCAGAGCTCAGGGAACCATTGTGGGGATTCTTTTAATTACTTAGTGTATTTAGTCCTATAATACAGTCTGGATCCGGAAAACAAAATAAAACAAGAGATGGACCCTCAATCCCACTGGAGAGACAATGAGATAGATTTATCTAAGTTTCCCAATTATCACCTGACCTCCAAAACCCTCTGAAGCCAGTAGACCAGAGTGGTACTTTAGGTCTCATGATTGCTACAAGCGCAAAGCTACTATGTAATATCAACAAGGAAGTCTGAGCATTTATCTTTTTTTATTTTTTTTTTAATCCCTGTGACTCTGGAAATGGCCCCTGACCACTTTGGGGAACATGCATGGTGTATATCTGTGGCCACTACTGTGCCTTCCTCAAATGGATAAGGTCTTAACCCTCAAGCAGTCTGGATCAATTAACTAGCTTATGTCCTTCAGTAAAGAGCATGATCTCCATGACAGTGGCTCAAGTTTACTTTCTTTGTATCATAGTTAGAAAATGCCTGCTTCTATACGTGTCAAGCAGTATCTTAGAAGGCTATTCATCTATTTAAGTCTTCAGGACTCTGATCAATTAGCTATCACAACAGCTCCAAACACTCTGATTACTGCTCTTATGGGTAACTATGGCCTATAGTGATAATTGCACCCACCTTGTCTCTAATGATAAATGCTGTCTCCGAAACTTCAGTAGAAAGGGGCAGCCAAACTATGGCAATCCAACAAAAACTCAGCCCTGGGAGTACTACCATTACTTCATTCTGTATACCTTTTGTTCTGTGGCTGATGCCTCTCATTATTCAAACTCCTCTGAAAGCCAAAGGGGCAAAGAAGCACATTAATACAGTCTGGGGCAAAGAAGCACGTTGATACAGTCTGGAGCACAGAGCAAAGTGGAGAAGGTTGAAGATTGAGTTTAGAAAGACAAAGGAAAAGAACCAGTATGCTCACTAAAAGGTGAGATCCACGGTGGCAGTGACACTGTCCATTATCTTCCCTCAGGTTTACCTAACACTTAGTAACAGTCATATAGTACATGCTACATAAATATCGGCTATGTAGATGGATAAATGTGGGGTGCTTGGGTGGTTCAGTCAGTTGGGCATTTGCCTTCGGCTGAGGTTATAATCCCTGGGTCTTGGGATTGAGCCCTGAGTCAGGCTCCCTGCTCAGCGAGAAGTCTGTTTCTCCTCATTCCTCCCCTTCTGCCTCTTCTCCCCAGTCATGTGCGCGTACTCTCTTCCTCTATCTCTCAAATAAACAAAATCTTTCAAAAAAAATAGATAAATGAGTATACAGAAAGGTGGGCATATTTAAGATTGCAGACATGTAGCTACATATCAGGAAAATAAGAAATAGACAAGGAAAATACACGGGAAAATGACAAATAGATACTATGGTAGTTGATTTCCATAGATGGTGGCTTTCTGTATCATCCAATAGATGGTTAACACCACTTTTAAAAGTCAGACTGAGGCTGGCTTCTCTAGATAAACAGTAACTCTTTCGAAAGAGGACTTGATACCACTTGGCCTATCTGGTAATATTTCAGAATCAAAAGGAATTCCTAGTTTTACTCTTAAATATCTCCAAATAGGTCTGTAGAAATCTGTGACTCTATTCATATGATGATGACATTAGGCTCAATACACTTTTCCATGTTAAAATGATAGATTCCTAGGAAGAGGATGATGATGATAATAATGCACCTCAATATAAACAAAATTTTTATACCCTTTCTCCAGAAAATATTTTGTTAGGGAACAAAGAATAGCACTTTGATAGTGCCTATCCATTGGGAAACAAAGAAGGAGCATATATTTAATATTGTGGCATCAGTAAGAAATGACAGACTACAGATGTAATGAAAGAATATATGGTATGTGACAGAAAAAAAAAAAGGCCTTGTATTATTTCAGATTCTTCCCGTCAAAAAGTCAAGTGTATTTCTCAGTCCTTTGATGCCAGGCCTAGGTTTTGGCTCACTTTGTACAATGGGGTATATGAGAAAATATGCTGTCAGCAAATGCTTGTGAATTTGGGGCTAGCCTGTTGTTACTGTTAGGAAGCTTTCTAGCTCCATAAAAACGAACTTGGGCTAGCCTGCTGTATGGTGAGATATGCATGACTTTGTCCCATGTAACATCGAGCCAGTCAACAAAGAGATAGGTGAGGTACCTTAGACCAACTAATGCCAGCCATCAGATAGGTTCCTGAGGCAATTCTAAATTATTCTATCGCAAGTAACCTGCCCCAGATCAGAAGAAACACCTAGCCAATCCACAAAACCATAAAAAACAATCAATGTTTATTATTTTAAGTACTAGTTCTTGGAATGATTTGTTATGTACTTAATTTTTTATTAACAGAGTTTTCTTTTTTTTCCTCCTGGATAAAAAGAAATAATGCCTAAATATTTGGAGCGACAGGAATAGAAGAATACATGATGCTAAGAAGATTTACTTGGGGTGCCACAGATCTGACTCTTCCCCTTTTCTTACTCAGATTTACCTCCTTGTCACCTTTTCTCACTCTTGCCACAAGATTCCAAATTGGTATTGGATTTGTTGTGGGCAGAGCCAATCATATACTTGTTGTGGGTGAAGAAGTCTTCTTGTCACTAAGAGACATTTTAGGGTCATTTATTAACTTCTACCACGGGACCTTCACCCCTCTTCAAGTTGCAAATTCCCGAGGCTGAGGTCATATTTTAAACTGCTCTCTGTCACTTTGGCTTCTCATGAGAAGCAATTTCAGCTTCACTCTCAAGAAGAGATTTTGATAGAGAAACAGCATGAGACTAATGGATTCCTAAAGGTAAAAAGTGGCAGCATAACTGATTAGAAAAGGGAAAACATGATGGGGAAGGGAGAGAACTCTAAAATATAAATCCAACTACTTTACATTTTGTGAACTTTGGACTTTGATCATATGTGCATGTCACATATTGTCAACATTTCCTATGACTGAGTCTTTAAAATTTCTATAATATTCAATACCTACCTTTCCCCCTCTCCTTTCCTAAGACAAGACAACCCCCAAATAATTTTCAAGAACCTAATTATACCAGATACTAAATGAAAAACTAGATATATACATAGATACTAGACCCTCACTATATCCACACAATATATATTATATATATATTGATATGCTATACACTATTATACACAACTGTGTTATATGCACTATTATGTGTAATAATCATGGCAAAGTTTATAGTTCAATTTCCTTCTTCCTTTACCTTCCCTCAGACTTCCATAATTATTAAAACCACACTTTAAGCAGTAAAAAAAATGTGCGTAGTGTGGTATACCTTTTATTGTTAGCATAAGAGTAAAAAGCAATTGTCATCTTTGAGCAGAGTTATTTGATTACAGGAGTGAGTTCCAAATGAGAATGATGGAACACTTTTAAGGTTACGAGAAAGACAGCTACGAAAACAATGTATCATTTACAAAATGTAATTTGAGCTTGCCCTTTGTCCTGTCACAATTCAAGAAAATGAGATACTTTTTGAAATTAAAAGGCGATACCCAAAAGAAGATAAAATAGAGTGATATTTCTGAGGCACATAGCGCTTCTATCCCAAAAAGCTTTACACCATAATAATTTGCATTCCATAGTATTTTTTCTTGTAAGATTTTTCAAAGCCCATTAAATTAATATGAGCTCAACTATGATGCATTCCCTTGAAGTAGGGATTTATTCTTCATATCCCTGTTTTACACATAAGCACATCAGGTGCTTTGCTGAAGGCTACACAGCAACTTATAAGTCAGTTAGGAAATTGATCCTAGAAATCCTAATTTCCTATCTCTTGTTCCGGTACCTTGATAAAACCATTTTGCAAATAGAGAAACATATTACTCTTCAGCTAAATAGCAAATTAAAGACATGCTGTCTCATGTAATCTTGTAAATAGGCTTTAAAAGCCACCAGTACTCCTGAGAGATTTACCATCTGGTTCCCATGGTGGCAAAAAAGAAATGGAGCTGAGAGCAGAAGAGATATTGGATTGTATTCAGCAGCCAGAGGTGGGTTTCTGCACAGCCTAGAGCATCTGGATTAGAATCTCCAGATTTTCTTTTCGATAGAAAAATCAATTTCACGTGCAGCCCTGCTGGAGCATACCAGACTTAGCAAAGCGAAAACAATGTGTGATGACTCCTAACCAATCTGTGGTAGAACACATTTGGTATTTAGTACTTACAACCTGTGGCAATCAGCCTCCAAGGTGGCTCCCAATGAGCCTTGCTTCTTAGCATCTGTGCTTTTGTGCTTGTCCACTAACACTGAATTAGGGCTACATCATAAAAAGTATTGCAGCTTCTACCTTGGTCCTAGAATCACTCCTTCAGGGAAGCTAACCACCATGACATGAGAACACTTAAACAGCCCTGAGGTCCATGTGGATAAGAACTGAGACTTTTGTAGACAACCAGCACCAATTTTCCAGCCATGCGAATAAACCATCTCACAAGTGGGATGTTCCAACCCCAAACAAGCCTTCAAATGACTGCAGCCCAGTGAACTGCGTGCTCATGAAAGACCCTGTGCCAGAACTTCCCAACCAAGCTCCTCCCAAAATCCTGACCTATAAATATGGTGAGACATGTGTGAGATAATAAATGATTATTGTTTACCTAGTCAAAAAATTCTGGGGGGATTTGATGTATAGTACTAGATAACTAATACATAATCAAACAACTGATGAGCCTGAGAAGAGTAAATAAGGAGTTAAATTAGTTTTTTTTTCAATTCGATTCAACTGCTATTTAATAAACACCAACTTTCTATCAGATATCATAGAAAAAATACTGGTAGGTAACCATCAAGCCTGCGGACAAAAGTAGTTTACCACTTAGAAAAAGAAACTATGGTAAATAATCTAGTGAAAACCATGCAAACTTCAGAATATGAAAGATATTCATTATGAAATTGCGTGAAACCCCTTAAGATTTTGTAATGACTTTCTATAGCATTTTTGAGTTAAAATTAAACTCTGTGCCACATCTGGCTCCTAAGCTTCACCTGCTGCTTCTCCAAACATTCTGGAGTTCACTGTCTTGAACATGCCAAGCTCTTTATTCTCTAGAGCTTTAGTTGTTGCTCTTCCTTCAGCCTCATTCAGCTTCCTTTAGCTCCATTCTCTCTCCTCCAACCTTGGTCATATCCTTTACATCATTAACTTCTTCAGGTCTCAATTTAAATGTCACCTCTTTTAGGGGATCCCTGGGTGGCTCAGCGGTTTAGCGCCTGCCTTTGGCCTAGGGCGTGATCCTGAAGTCCTGGGATCGAGTCCCACATCGGGCTCCCTGCATGGAGCCTGCTTCTCCCTCTGCCTGTGTCTCTACCTCTCTCTGTGTGTCTCTCACGAATAAATAAGTAAAATCTTAAAAAAATAAATAAATAAATAGCACCTCTTTTAAGATATTTTTTTGGAGTATTTTTTGTAACCACCACTATCCCCCCATCACCACATGCACACATACAGACACACAGAAACACACATTGTTTTTATTATTACATGATCCCTATTTGCTTCCCTTAAATCACCAATCCAATTAGTAAGATAGAATCTGTGTCTGTTTTCTTTCTGATTTTTATGCATCCGTTAGTTAGCACTATGTGTCCATATATTAGGTGCTTAATAAATACTTATTGAATGAATAAAAAAAACAAAAAAATATAAACAGATCTCCAGGAACATTAAAGAGCTTGTTAGATCACTTCAGGGAAGACTTCCTGGAAGCAGTGGCACTTAAATGAGGTTTACTGCTTGCTTTAGGTTTCAGAACTATGTGATACGGGTTATTCCAAGGGAATCATTGCCTATGGAGAGGGAAGAGGATGATCAATAATGGGTTTTCAGACAGTTGTGTTTCTTTTTTATAGCCAGTCTTCATTCTTCCCAGAGTATACACTAGACTCTATGTTTATCTATAAAACACTATGGCCTGGTAGAATTTGTAGGGAAGAATGGCAGTTCTACCACAGCTAAATAGTGTTGTTACGAAGTGAATCACTGCTATGGATTCAAAATTCAAAAATGAAATGAAGGAGTCATGCTCCCTCAGTGGTGGTTCTGAGGTGAGTGTGTGGGAGGAGTGGAGTGGGTTTATAAGAGTGATCTGCAGTATTGTGTTTATCTTCTTGCTCCGATAAGATATATTGTCAATATTTGGGCCAATTGTGCAGAATCTGCAAAGTTGATTGAGATGCTGTTAAGAACTACTGGACCCAGGTCACTTTAAACAAAATATCCAAGAATAGGACATGAATATGAAATATTGTCCAATTAAAAAACAGCCTACAATATGAAAATATAAGGAATTGAATTATCAACTGCTTTATGAAGACAGAATCACAGATGCCATGAATTTAAGGTAGGGGAGTCTTTCCCACATTGTTCCCAATCTAAAAAAAGTTTGTTTTTGCAAGATGTCACAAAAAAGTTCTAACTCCTTTCTCTGCATGCAAAATAACAAGCTCAAGGAAAAAACTATGCATATCTAATGAAACTAATCAACAGATACTACAGAATGAAACACATCATTTGTAGTGTGGATGGAGAATCTGATCAATGGAGTTGTCCATATTCGGGCATATATGTGGACAATTATGGAGATTTTAGGCCTGATTTAAGAAACCATAAATCATATGGTTCTCATCCTTTCTTTTATTAATGTAGTGTATCACACGGACTGATTTGCAAATATTGAACCAAACTTGCAACCCAGGAATAAACCCCACTTGATTGTGGTGAATGATTTTTTAAAATATTTTGCTGGATTTGGTTTGCTAATATTGTATTGAGAATTTTTGCATCTATGTTCGTCAGGGATATTGGCCTGTTCTTTTTTTTTTTTTAGAGAAGAAAAAAATCTGGTTTTGGTATCAGGATAATGCATGCCTCAGAATGAATTTTGAAGTTTTCCTTCCTTTTCTAATTTTTGGAATAGTTTGGTATCAGGATAATGGTATCTGGTTTTGGTATCAGGATAATGCATGCCTCAGAATGAATTTTGAAGTTTTCCTTCCTTTTCTAATTTTTGGAATAGTTTGAAAAGAATAGGTGTTAACTCTTCTTTAAATGTTTGGTAAAATTCACCTGTGAAGCCATCTGGCCCTGGATATTTGTTTGTTTGATGTTTTTTTTTTTTTTTTTTTGATTCAATTTATTTGCTGGTTATCAATCTTTTCAAATTTTCAAATTTCTATTTCTTCCTGTTTCAGTTTTGGTAGTTTATATGTTTATAGGAATTTATCCATTTCTTCCAGGATGTCTAATTTTTAGTATGTACTTTTCATAATATTCTCTTCTAATTGCTTATATTTCTGTGGTTTTGATTGTTAATTCTCTTCATTTGTGATTTTATTTATAAAAAATATTTATTTCTTTTCTCTTTTTGAGAAGTCTGGTTAGAGGTTTATCAATTTTATTAAGTTTTTCAATCACCTCCTGGTTTCATTGATCTATTTCATTTTGTTTTTAGTTTCTATATCATTTCTTCCTTCTCTATTATTTCCTCCCTTCTGCTGGCATTAGGCTTCAATTGTTGTTCTTTTTCTAGCTTCTTTATGTATAAGGTTATGTGAGATTTTTCTTGCTTCTTGAATTAGGCCCATATTGTTACATATTTCTGTCTTGTGGACACTTTTGCTGCAACCCAAACATTTTGGACTAATGTGTTTTCATTTTCAGTTGTTTCTATGTATTATTTTTTTTAATTTCTTCTTTGATTTCTTGGTTGATCCAATTATTGTTGAGTAGCATCTTCTTTAAGCTCCATATATTTGTGGTCTTCCCACATTATTTATTGTAATTGACTTTTTGTTTCATCATGTTGTAGTCAGAAAAGGTGCATGAGAGGGCATCTGGGTGGCTCAGTGGTTGAGCATCTGCCTTCAGCTCAAGTCGTGATCCTGAGTCCCAGGATTGAGCCCCGCGTCGGCTCCCCGCAGTGAGCCTGCTTCTCCCTCTGCCTGTGATTCTGCCTCTCTCTCTCTGTGTCCCTCATGAATAAATAAAAGTAAAATCTTTAAAAAAAAAAATAAAAAGAAAAGGTGCATGGTCTGATTTCAATCTTTTTGAATTTGTTGAGGCCTGTGTTATGACATAATATGTAATCTATTTAGGAGAATATTCCATATGCACTTGAAAATAATGTGTTCTACTGTTTTAGGATGGAATGTTCTGTATATATCTGTTAAGAACCATATAATCATGTCAATATATCCTGAAAAAGTGTTTGATATAGTACAATATTCATTCAAGATAAAAATCCTCAACAAAGTAAGTTAGAGGGAACATAACTCAATATAATAAAGTCCATATATGAAAAACCCACAGTTAATACCATTCTCAATAGGAAAAAACTGAGAGCTTTACCTCTATGGTCAGAAACTAGACAAGGATGTCCACTCTCACCTTGTTATTTAACATTGTACTGAAATTCCTAGCCACAGCAATTCGAAAACAAAAAGAAATAAAAAGCATCCAAACTGGCAAGGAAGAAGTCAAACTTTCACTATTTCCAGATGCCATGATACTCTACATAGAGAACCTGAAAAACTCCATGTGAATTGAATAAAGTTGCAAGGTACAAAATCAATATACAGAAATCTGCTGCATTCCTAGATATCTAGGATTACACCTAACCAAAGTGAAAGACCTGTAATCTGAAAACTATGTAATACTGATGAAAGAAAGTGAAGATAACACAAAAAATGGCATGCTCTTGGATTGGAAGAAGAGATATTGTTAAAATGTATATATTACACAAAGCAATCTATGCATTTATTGCAATCTTTATCAAAATGCCAACAGCATTTTTCACAGAGCTAGAACAAACAATCCTACAATTTGTAGGGAGTCACAAAAAAAACTCAAAATAGCCAAAGCAACTTTGTAGCAGAAAAGTAAAACTGGGGCATCATCGTTCTCGACTTCAAGTCACATTACAAAACTATAGTGATCAAAACAATATGTCACTGATCCAAAAATAGACACAGAGATCAATGAGACTGAATGGAAAACCCAGAAAGGAATCAAAAACTACATGGTCAATTAATCTTCAGAAATCAGGAAAGAATATCCAATGGGAAAAAGTATTTCCAACAAATGGTGTTGGGGAAATTGGACAGCAACTTGCGAAAGAATGAAACTGGACCATTTTCTTACACCATACACAAAAATAAATTCAAAATGGATTAAAGACCTAAATGTGAGACCTGAAACTATAAAAATCCTAGAAGAGAACAGAGGCAATAACTTCTTTGACATTGGCCATAGCAACTTCTTTCTAGATATGTCTCCTAAGGCAAGGGGAACAAAAGCAAAAATAAACTATTGGAGCTTTATCCAAATAAAAGGCTTCCGGACAGTGAAGGAAATAATTAACAAAACTAAAAGGTAACCTATGGAATGGAAGATGCTTGCAAATGACATATTTGATAAAGGGTTAATATTAATTTTTTAAATTTATTTTATTTTTATTTATGATAGTCACAGAGAGAGAGAGAGAGAGAGAGGCAGAGACATAGGCAAAGGGAGAAGCAGGCTCCATGCACCGGGAGCCCGATGTGGGATTCGATTCCAGGTCTCCAGGATCGCGCCCTGGGCCAAAGGCAGGCGCCAAACCGCTGCGCCACCCAGGGATCCCGATAAAAGGTTAATATCTAAAATACATAAAGAACCTATATGGGAAAAAAAAAAAAAAAAAAGAACCTATATGGGGCACCTAGGTGGCTCAGTTGAGCATCTGACCCTTGATTTCAGCTCAGGTCATGATCTCCTGGGTTGTGAGCACATCCCCTGCTGAGCAAGGAGACCGATTCAGACTCCTTGCTCAGCAGGGGATTTGCTTGAAGATTCTCTCCCTCTGCCCCACCCCCCCACTTGCATTCTTTCTCATGCTCTTGCTCTAAAATAAATGTATAAATCTTTAAAAATAATATATAAAAAAACATAAAATTCAACACCCAAAGAATGAATAATCCAATTAAAATATGGGCAGAAGACATACATAGACATTTTTCCAAAGAAGACATGCACATGGTCAACAGGCATATGTAAAGATGTTCAACATCACTGATCATCAGGGAATTGCAGATCAAAACTACAATGAGATATCACTTCACACCTGTCAAAGTGGCTAAAACAAAAACATAAGAAATAACAGGTGCTGTCAAGGATGTGGAGAAAAGAGAATCCTCTTGCACTGTTGGTGGGAATTGCAAACTAATGCAGCCACTCTGGGAAACAGTATAGGGTTGAAAAAGTTAAAAGTTAAAAATAGGACTCCCGGGCAGCCTGGGTGGCTCAGGGGTTTAGTGCCGCCTTCAGCCCAGGGTGTGATCCTGGAGACCCGGGATCGAGTCCCATGTCGGGCTCCCTGCACGGAGCCTGCTTCTCCCTCTGCCTGTGTCTCTGCCTCTCTCTTTTTCTGTGTCTCTCATGAATAAATAAATAAAATATTTTAAAAATAAATAAAAATAAAAATAGGACTCCCTACAACCAGCAATCATACTACTGGGTATTTACCCAAAGTAGAAAAAAAAAAATTAAATTAAATTAAATTTAAAAATTAATAAATAATAATAATAATAAAACTAAGAAGACAAAAATACTAACTCAAATGGATATATGCACCACTACATTTATAGCAGCATTATTTACAATAGACAAATTATGGAAACAGCCTAAGTAAGCATAGGCTGAATATATATATATATATATATATATATATATACACACACATATATATATATATATATATATATAAAATGAACCATTAAAAAAGAATGAAATGGGAGATCCCTGGGTGGCGCAGCGGTTTAGCGCCTGCCTTTGGCCCAGGGCACGATCCTGGAGACCCGGGATCGAATCCCACATCAGGCTCCCGGGGCATGGAGCCTGCTTCTCCCTCTGCCTGTGTCTCTGCCTCTCTCTCTCTCTGTGACTATCACAAATAAATAAATAAAAATTTAAAAAAAAATAAGTGAGCACATCTCTAAAAAAAAAAAAAATGAAATCTTGCCATTTGTAATGGCAAGGGTGGAACTAGAGTATATTATGCTAAGCAAAATCAGTCAGTCAGAGAAAGACAAATACCATATGATTTCACTCATATGTGGAATTTAAGAAACAGAACGATCAAAGGGGGAAAAGAGGGAGAGAGAGAGAGAAAGAAGCAAACCAAGATATACACTCTTAACTAAAGAGAACAAATTGATGGTTACCACAGGAGAGGGGGATGGGTGATAGGGATTAATAGTGCATTTGTTGTGATGAGCACAGGATGCCCTATGGAAGTGTTGGATTGCACCTTTATAAATATCTCAATCAGTAAATTGTGGTAAAAGTGACACTGAGTGATCCTAGTCTGGGTTATAAAGGAAATATAGTTCTCACCTGGTTTTGTCTCTTCCTCCCAGGCCACTTGCATTTGGAGCTCAAAACTATTCTGAAGCCACCATGCTGATAAATCACAAGGATAAACCACATAGGACAGAGATGCTCAAGGAGCTGTGACTGTTTAAGCCTCCAGCCGTTTGAATCTTCCCAGACCAGGTACCAGACAGCAGAGCACAGAAGCTTTAGAGATGCTTCCAGCCCCAGCAGCCATTTGACTAAAACAGTGAAGAGAATCCAAGAAAACATTGCCCAGCTGAGCCTCATCAATGCCCCAGAATATTCGGGATAATGACAAAAGATGATTGACATTGTTTTAAAACACTAAATTTGGGGTGATTTGTTACACAGACAACTGAAATGGATACTAAAGTTATTATTTTAATTCTTCTATCAATAAGGTTTAACACAGATGCAATTAATGTGGCATTTTCAACACTTTCCAAAATGTTTATTTTATCATTTAATTTTCTTTTCTTTCTTTCTTTTTTCTTTCTTTCTTTCTTTCTTTCTTTCTTTCTTTCTTTCTTTCTTTCTTTCTTTCTTTTTAAAGACTGTATTTATTGATTCATGAGAGACACACAGAGAGAGGCAGAGACATAGGAAGAGGGAGAAGCCATCTCCCTGAGAGGAGTCCAATGTGAGACTCGATCCCAGGACCCCAGGATTATGACTTGAGCCAAAGGCAGATGCTCAACCACTGAGCCATCCAAGCATCTCTCTTTTTTAATTTAAATTCAATTTGCCAACATATAGTATGACACCCAGTGCCCATCCCATTAAGTTATTAATTTTATTCTTAAAACTCTTTCAATTGATCCCCCAAAATTGTTTGTCTCCCTCCACTTGAATATAGGCTCGGTAGGGGCAGGATTTGGTCTGTTTTATTCATAACTACATTACTAATAGATAGAATGACAACTTGAGTCCTTGGCCTATAAGTCAGAGGAAAATCTGAATATGATTCTGGTTGCTGCTGGAAGTAAACAGAAAATTTAAGCATAGGTGTTATGGATGAATGACATATACAAAGATTTTTGGGGCTTTCATTTGTTGTGACTGAACTATGAAGAATATTTGTGGGTGATATCTTCATTTTGTATAAATGCTCACATTCTTAAATTCATGTATTAGACTAATACATGATTAGCCTAATTTATCTTTATCTTTTCACCCTTGGGTCATATTGCAAATTCTATTAATTTTTCCCATTATAAATCTGAGGTTTTATTCAGTAGTTCTCATTAGCAATATACCCTTTTCATTAAGTATTGGTTCTGAACATTACCTATTCCCAAGCTCTGGGAAGTCCCTTTCTCTTATTTCAATCTTTTTTCATCAATTTTAAGTTTTACAGGCCTTTTAAAAAATTCTTTCCCTGACCTCACTAGGCTTTCAAAAGCTATTGAATTAATATCATCCAAACTTAATGCGCTGTTTGCTCCTTCTCGATCATTAATGAAGATGTAAAACAAGACCAGCTACCTAGCCTCTTGTCATTTTTCTTGATTTGCCACCCTCAGCCAGCCATCATACTAGTTAATAAAGCTTATATCAAGTCCAATTTGGAAAGATACACTTTAAAAATAACTAATTTCGGCCTTGTTATTCCCAATTCATGTTTTCTGTGTGCACCACTGTTAACCCAAAAGCTCAGAATGTTTTCTTGAGAAGTAAGAGAGAAATTCTTAATGTTATAAAACAGAATAAAACATTGTCGCACCTGCTTCCTAAAGGCATTATTTTCTATGAAATAAATTTGATCTGAGTGGAATCAGGTAATTCTCTCCTTGACACATAGTTTTTTTTTAAAGAAAAAAGTCAAGAAATAAGCTAGCCAGGCAATGTTGTTATAAATAAAATCAATTTATTGGAAAGATTGAAGTAGCAAGGATTTAACTCTTTATATACTTTCTTTGTTAATATTCTTGGTCTCTGTTCTATAGGAAAGGAGTTTTATGCAAACCCTTCACATATATGGATCTGGTTTATAACTTTTCTATAAATCTGCAGTGATCCATACACAGCATAATTCAGAGTTCCTTCCTTTCATTCTGGTTGAATTTCTTGCTGCAATATTTTGCAACACATTTGGAACATAGAGATACTTTTAATATAGTGACTTTCACCCCTAAGACATTTTGTATTATATAAAGAACATCATCAGATTCTGAAAGCAAAGTGGCATTTAAAAAGGGGTGAGGGACATTGAATCCATCATATAATTATGTTCAAAGCACTACTTTGCCAGCCTTCGGTACAATCGTGATTGATAATCACCTCTCCCACCTGAAGCTCTGAATGATCTTCAAATGTCCTTTAGCAATTTGCCATTAACCCCAAAAGGCAGGACACTCTGTGTCCATAATCCCACACACCAAACAGTTAACAATACTTTCTTCAGTATTCACTTTATGTTATAATTTTATGTCTTTAAAATACAAGAGATAAGTATACATATATCAGTTTTGGATAAGAGCAGAATGTTTTGTCACACCAAGTAAGAGAAGTAAGTTAGGGAGTCAAATACTTCACTGACACTTAATAAAGCATCTGGGGTCTCATTCCCTATTCCTCCCATCACTGTCATCTAGGTCAACTGTGATTCAAATGAGTCTTAAATCAAGAATAAGATGACCCAGAGAGAATAAATAAATGTTAGAAGGAATGAGCCAAATCAGGACTCTTCTCTCAGCTGTTTCACATCCCTTTCTTTCCTCCAGACTGAGCCCTCCCACAGCATACCTATTGTGTCTTGTGGCTCTGTAAGCTCCTTCTTGTTGGAGAGCACACATTCTCATTAATACTAAAAGTTTTACAAAGGGAAGATATTATTTTCTCAAACTATTTACTCCCACATGGTCCCATACCCAGAACAACTCTTGTACAGCAGTTACTCAGAATCCTTTGTATATATTCCCTTGGCTAATCTTTGGATTTTCTCATATATCTTCCACTTACAGACATACATGGATACCCATTGCTACTACACAGTTCTACCCATGTCTACTACACTACTACAGGTGAGCTGAACACATATGGCCAGACTTGTAGTATCCTATGAATACTTCAGAAATATTTTTAATATTTGCCAGTAGTAGAATTATATTTCATTGGATTTTTATATGTTTTGTGTGAAAGCATTTAAAACAAACTCGTGGTTGTTGTAATTCTTGATTTGGCATTAAAGGAAATATTATACTTTGAGCCTTGGAAAGGTAATAGGTGATCGAACATCAACCTCTGAGAAGCCAAGCATGGGAATTTTTTTTTTTTCTAAAGATGTATTTATTTATTTTAGAGAGAGTATATGCACACAAGTTGGGGGAGAGGGAGAGAGGGCTGGAGCCCACTCTGTTGAGCTTGAAGCCAGACGTGGGCCTCTACTTGGGGCACAATCCCAGGCCCAGAGATCATGATCTGAGCCCAAATCAAGAGTCAGCCACCCAATCAACTGAGCCACCCACGCACCCAATAACCTGGGCATTTCTATCAGTATATTCTTTGAGTGTATCCGTGTATTCTATAATAACAATGTTATTTTGTACTGTTTATTTAAATATAAATGACCCACCACTAGCCAAGGACTTTTTGAGAGGTAAAATTAATGCCAGATTAATTTTTGCATCACTAGAAATTAGAGACCCTGGGACAGAGTAGGGCTTCAATATGGTTTTGAATTATAATGGATGATTGACTTGGTGAATAAATGGAGGAAAGAAAGAATAATTGCCTAATATGTCACCTGTACTACATTAGATACAGGAGATAGAAAGATGAAAAAGAAAAGTCTCTCCCTTAAGGATTCCTCCTTTTCTATCCAGAAGAGTGCCAGAGAGGCAAACATATATAATTCAATGTGAGAATTGTTTAATAGAGTCAGATGCAGGACCAATCATAGCCAATGTAGGATTCTCTGAAAAGTATAAAGTCTTCCATGCTTAGGAATTCATCTGAATTAATAGATGGATGATTTAGTGTATTAAAGTCAAGCAGACATGGTCTCAGCTCTCCACTTTTTATATAGATGGCAAAAATCTCCATAAATAATAGTTCATAGTAGTTTATATAATAATTAATAATAATAATAATAATAAATGAAGATAATAAATTTTAAGATCATATTCATATGACCAAGGGCCAGATGAAGGCATAGATTATTAAAGAGTCTTTTAGTTCAGAAGAATCATTCATCTGGGAGGCCTGAAGACTTTGAAGATGTTTTAGGATTTTAGCAGTCTTAAAAGATTGATTGAATATAAATACATGAAAAAGACTTCAAGACATTACTGATGGGGGAATAAAAACAATATTGTTTGAACAAAAGTAAAAAAACAGCAGTCATAAAATCTTCACCAGCTTAATGAGTGTGTCCATGCAGGAACAATTATTACAATCTGATTCACTATCTCAGCCAGCCTGAAAATATATTCCCACTGTCAGCAAAACTAAAAATGGGGCAAAATGCTTTGGACACCCAATGCTGAGAAACTTCACTTGCAGGATATATTTTTACTAACCATCTGGACCTTTCAAGTTTCTAAGTGAAAGCAGAAAATGTTTAATAAATATCTGACCTCATTTTATGGCCATCCATGGCCACTTCCAAACCAAGGAAGACACAACCTTCTTTTAGAATCACATTTATAAATACCCAAACACTTCGGAAGGATGTTATTTGGGCACAATTCATCCTATGGCAGAAACCCATAAATTTTCTGAATTAATTGTTATCTAAGTCTAACATCTCAAGTCAAAAGCATTTTTCTGTATTGCTACTTGTTTATCTGACTGACTAGCTGTACATCAGAGATTCATTCCCATGACCCTCTCCTCAGGTTCAGTGCATTTCCTAGAGTGGCTCACAGAACTCAGGGAAATATTTTACTTACTAGATCACTGGTTTATTATAAAAGGATGTCACTCAGGAATAGTCAAATGGAAAAAGTTCAGAGGGCGAACTGTGGAGAAAGGACCAGGAGCTTCCATGCTCTCTCTAATTGTGACACTCTTCACAAATCTCCACATTTTCATCAACCCAGAGCCTCTCTGACCCATCCTTTTGGGTTTTTACAAGGTGCTTCATTACAGAGGCATGATTTATCAAACCATTGGTCCTTGGTGACGGATTCAACCTCTGGCCCCTCTCCCTTCTCCAGAGGTCATGGGTGGGAATTGAAAATCCCAACCTTTAATCTCAGGGTTGGTTCTCCTGACAACCAGGCCCTGGGCTTGGGTGGGGTCCAAAAGTCACCCTAGAGCAAACAAAGACACCTTTATAGTTCTCCTTACTTAGAAAATTCCAAGGGTTTGGGAGAGTGTGAGCCGAGAAAAATATTTTTTCATTATCTGAATGACCAAAATAGATATTTCTTATAAATCATATAATCTCATCCATTTTTCAGTTTAGATATCAGGATTTCCATGATGGTGCAGGTGAGGGGGAGAAGGACTGCAACCAACTACCTTAATCCTCCATTCCGATGTTAATATACTAGCTAGTTAGAATCAATAATTATCAATATGACATTGTGTATTTTAGAGCAAAATCATTTATTTCTCCTTCAAAGAGGAGCAATCCCATTTAAGATGCTCAACCAACAGCCTGTATTAGTGGAATACAGGCAGATATTCATGAACTAAAGCAATCCTACTACCTTCCAATTTTTGTTTTTCTCTTTTATTCATATTTTCAAAGCTGTAACTGTTTCCCTCTCTCTCTCTCTCTCCGTCTCCCCTCCCATTTCTCTCTCTCTCTCTTTCTCTCTCTCTCTCTCTCTCTTCCTCTGTGCCAACTCTTCAACCTTGTATGCCCTGGCTGAACAGAGGAACCCTCTAGTGGCTAAGTTTTCCAACAAAATCTACAACTGTCTTCACGAAATGCAAAAGTACCTGTGAAGTTGGGGGGCAGGGCTGCCATTCCATTCCTTAGGTATTCACAGAAGGAGCTGACATGCATTCTTCTGCTTGCTAGCCATTCAATGGGATTCTTTTCTTATCTTTTACAATGCAACATCCAGAAGCTCTTTAGTTGGCTGCTCTCATCCTGGGCTGAAGTGACAAAATGCAGCATTGAGGAAAGAGATGCACACTCATCATCCAACCTCTTTCTACAAAATGTTTCTTTTCTATTCTGTGCTGCCCCCAGAGAACAGATAGTGCCCCCGTAATAAATGAAGTAGGAGATTTAGTCATCAGACCTTAAAAAACTCATGGCGTGAATCCTTGCCCTTGAGAGAATTTGCTGAGTAGCATGAGCCAAGCTATTTTCTGACTACTTGTGGTTAATATCAAATAGAAACTAAATGTTTCAGAACCACTCAGACAGCCATCTGCTGTTTAAGGGACCTTTCTCGCGTGAGACGTGAGTTTCACTACACTTCCCACTTCAGATTTGGAAACCTGGTTCTTTCAATATAACCCAGAAGGTGAGAGTCTGAGAGGTATTGGAAGAGCCTCATTCCCCAGGGCTCTGTCTGGGGCCAGCAGCCATGAGAGAACATCTCTCAGATTTTAATTAGTTAATTAAATGTCATACTTAACCCACAGTGGCCCTCTTGGTAAATCATTTGAGCAGTGCTATTACCAGAAATCATGACCACACTCACCTATAGACAAAGAACTTGAGAATTTGAGTATGAGGAAGAAAAGAAAATATCAGTTAAGTCTCTCTCTCTCTCTCTCTCTCTCTCTTTCAAAAACGAAAGAAAATCTGACTCAAACTAGGTTAGACAAAGAAGGGAACATGCCAACACCATCCTCTTAGAGGTACTGGTCTTCAGTGCTTCAGGCATGGTGGACTAAGGTGCTCAGAGCTAAGTTTCTCTCCACCTCTTAGTCTTTCATTCAGGATAGAAAGGCGGTACTGTAGCTTGATAGTTCTCATCTTCAAATCTAGCAAGTTAGAGGATCTGTCTTTCTAAAGCCTCAGTGAATTTCACAGTGTCTCCTATGATGTTTCTATCATTATTCTTTCCCTTTTGCAAATCAGATAATTGAAACAGAACTATTAAATTGTTTGTGTAACAACACACAGTTTCAGTGGGTAGAGACAGATATTGAAGCCAAATATGATTGATGAGGTGGGTATTTGGTATTTCTTTAATTATTGTATTTACAGCTACAGTGTCTGTGCATCTGAGGGCGAAAGCATGTGGGTTACACCAAAAAGCAGAGTATCATTTCTGATCTTGACCCTAATACTTTTGTCACTTCTCTTGGTACACTCTAGCTCTTACCCTGATCTGTGCTTTGTGACATCCACAAACTAGACCCCAAATATAACCTCCTTGCCACGGACCCCTTTTCAGCTCCTCCTCTTCCATACTCAGCCTCGTTTCTCTACAAAGCCTTCAATTTCAAACTCTTAAATCATGTTTTTTGACGTATAAATGTCTGTACCTTTTTAAACTCCTTAAATCACTTGTTTTAAGTATATGCTACTTTAGATGGACAAAAGAGCTTTGTCTATCTCTGCTAGACCCTTTTTGTGACATTAAGCAAATTAATTAACTTCTCTGGGATCTACTCTGCTGATGAGTTAAAAGTCTATAAAGTGACTTGCCATGCGATCTTGTAGACTCAAAAAGATCTAGGTAAAGGGTCTAGAATAATATCTACACAACAGGGAGTCATAAATGGTAACTATTATTATTGGTCCCTACCTCTGAAACTTCTTCAACTCTCACTTTTATCCACCCAGAGAAAATTTGAACAAATGAAAGTGTATCTTAAAAACACCAAACAGGAAACATGTAAGGGTGATATTGGGGAAGCTTACTGATGCTGAAAAGCCCAGCTTCATTTAATATTTTACTGGATATAAAAAATATATGTTACTGGACATTTTTGAACATAAGAGAGAAAAAGAATGAAAGATAGCAAGGTTGTATAAAAAGAAATAAAATTATTGTTCCTTTCTTTGAGAATGATTGTGTATGTTAAGATCCAGAGATCATCAAAAAACAAAATGTAAAAATAAAAAATTTTTAAACATGCTTTTTTTTTTTCAAGTTAAATTTGAGATTCAAAAAAAAAAAAATGAAGGTAGTACAGAGCTGCCTGGTTCCTCAGTTAGATAAGCAACCAACTCTTGATTTCGGCTCAGGTCATGATCTCAGGGTTGTGAGATTGAGCCTTATGTCAGGCTCCGCACTCAGCAAGGGGTCAGCTTGTCCCTCTCCCTCTGTCCCTTCCTCTGCTCATGTTCTCTCTTTTATTTACAAAAATAAATAAATAATATCTTGAAAAAAATTAAAAATGAAGATAATACAGTTTCTGTATACTGTACATTCAGGTTCACCTATTACATATTTGTCATAATTAAAGTATTGATGTTGGTATATTATGAAGTATAGTCCATATATTATTCAGATTTCCTCAGTTTTCTTCTAATATCCTTTCTCTGTTCCAGGATCCCTCCAAAGACACCACACTACATTTCATAGTCAGGTCTCCCTAAGCTTCTCTTAGTTGTGACGGTTTTTCAGACTGTTTTTATGATCTTGACAGTTTTGAAAAATACTAGTCAGATAATTTGCAGAATGTCCCTCATTTGGGACCTATTTCATGATTTTCCCATGATAAGAACAGGGTAAAGTGTTTTGAAGAGGAAGATTATAGAGGTAAATCCATTCTTATCACATCATATCAAGAGTACAGGCTATTAATATGACACACTGTTGATGTTAACCTTCATCAGCTAACTTGAGGCAGTGTTTGTCAGACTTAGACACCGTAAAATTACTCTTTCTTTTTTCCTCTTCTCTATATTATAATATGTAAGAAAGTCACTATGCAGAACCCACACTCAAGTAGGCAAGTGTTACACTCCATCTTGTTGCTCGATATCTACATTAAAAATTGGGATTCTCTATATAGGAGATTTGGCTCTTCTTCCATAATTATTTATTCATGTAATAATTTATTTATGTCAGTATGGACTTATTATTTATTTTATTATTTAGGTTATAATTCAATACTAATTTATTTATTTTCTTGTTCAAAGTGCTCCAGGTTGGCCACTAAGAGCTCTTTTAGGTGGTCCTTATATTCCTTTAACATATCCTTACCATACTGGGGGTTTTGGTTGGTAGATCCGTTGGTTTTTGTATTTTGTTGGTCTGAATACTTATTTCCTGGCATCACAAGCTGCTTCAGGATCTGTATGTATGTTTCTTTCCCCAGTCTTGGAATCTTTCATTTCTCCAAGGAGCTCTATTGTTTTTACTGAATAATGGTATTAATCACCAAAGTCTTGGCATTAGATGTATTCATTGTCCCTGGGATTTAATATGTTTGGATTCTTGTGTCATACTCTTCATCCTATTTGGAGATTCCCCCAAATTCCTATTTTTTTTCTAACTCGCATACCCTAAGATTTACTCTTTGCACTATAAAGTTCTATGAGTTTCAGCAAGTGTTTAATGTGTTATATGCACCAGTATACTACCATAAAGAATAGTTTCACCAACATAAAAATCCCCTGTGATTTACATATTCAAACTTCTTCCCAGGCTTCAGTCAAAACATTAGCTAACATTTCACTGCTTCTATAGTTTTATTTATTTATTTTTTTCAGAATGTTGTATAATTGGAACCATTCAGTTTGTAGTTTTTTAGTCTGGCTTCTTTCACTTAACAATATGCCTTGAAGATTAATCCATTTCATGGTTTTATAGCTCTTTTTGTTGTTGACTAGTATTCCATTTATATGGATGGATCATTGTTTATTTATTTATTTTTTAATCCACTCCCTCATCAAAGGATATCTTGCTTGTATTCACTTTTTGGTGTTTATAAATAAAGCTGCCGTAACACTCATGTGCAGATAAAATGCACACATATTTTCAAATAAGCAGCAAATATATATAATCATGAATATTGGATTATATAATAAGACTATATTTGGTTTTGTAAGAAACTGTCGAACTATCTATGAAAACAGCTGTACTGTTTTGCATTCCCACTAACAATAAATGAGAGTTCCTGTTGTTTCACATCCCAGCCAGTAATTGGTGTTATAAGTTTCTAAAATGTTAGTCATTTCATCAGTAAGTACTAGTATCACATTGTTGTTTTAATTTGCAATCCCTTAATGACAAATAATGTTGAGCATCTTTTCAGACATTTATTTGCCATCTCTTACTTTTTTTAAAAATCTTGATTTCTAAAGTGTTTGTTAGGATTCTTCCTTCATTTTTTAATTAAGTTGCTTATTTTCTTACTGCTGACTTTTAAAAGTTTTTGTGTCTCTATGTTGCAAATATTTTCTGTCATCCTGGGCTTGGATTTTTATTCATTTAGCTGTGTATATCTATCTAACTGTATCATGGACTGTGCTCTGTGTTATTAATCCTGCCTTGGGACCTCAGTTATCTTTTTTTTTTGTTTTTAAAAGATTTATTTATTTATTTATTTATTTATTTATTTATTTATTTAGGGGGCATCAGGGGCAGAGGCAAAGGGAGAAAAAACTCAAGCTTATGTCACTCTGAGTGCGGAGCCCAGTACAGGGTTCAATCTCACAACCATGAAATCAGGATCTGAGCCCAATACAGGTCAGTAGCTTAACTGATTGAGCCACCCAGGTGCCTTGGGATCTTGGTCATCTTCATTGAATTAGCAAACCAAAAACCTGAAGGGATGATTTTCTTTTGCTAAGGACAACAATTATCTTATGTATTTGTCAAATTTCCTCCCACAGATATTATAAAATGTCTTTATCTATATGATAATACACTGAAAAAATACTGACTCTAGGATGTTAATTTATAACATTTTGTAGTCTGCCCATGGCTACTATGGCAGTAGAAATGAGTTGTCCATTTTGTTGAGCTAGTTTAGCTTTAAATGGTCTATAAATTATTCTTTCTAATATAAATTCTAGCTAAATATTACAAATAATATAACCACACAATCATTGTGGAAAAGAACAGAGTTACACAAATTCTGTGAGGAAATACAACAAATCAGCATAGATTTTTCACTGAATAAATTATAAGATTTTATGGCCTATCATTACCAAAGATCATGTTGGGAAAATGTTTTAAGGATAGAGTTTGTTTTTACTCTTTAAATCATTATTCGTGGGCAGCCTGGGTGGCTCAGCAGTCTAGCTCCTGCTTTTGGCCCAGGGCCTGATCCTGGAGATCTGGGATCGAGTCCCATGTAAAGCTACCTGCATGGAGCCTGCTTCTCCCTCTGCCTGTGTCTCTGTCTCTCATGAATGAATAAATAAAATCTTAAAAAAAAATAAAAAATAAATCATTATTTGTTTCTATGCAATTCAATTTCCAGCCAACCATTGCCTGCAACTGATGTTACTTCCAGTAGTAGTGTAATGCAGAAATTATTCAAGTAGAGTCTTTTGAGAAGATTGTTTTCCTGTCCCCATGTTACAGATGGGAAAATTGAGGCTGAAGGTTTTAATGACTTAGAAATGGTCACATACCACATACTTCCAGGTGGTTGGAGATATTGTTAAAGAGTTGGTTTATCTGATTCTAATGCTTTTGCTGTTTTTTTTAACATTTTGATAATCTCTCCCTGCACAGCCTGTTGTGGACAGATGCCTCACTGGTCATGGATTTCACTAAAAAAAAAAAAGGGGTGTCCTCTTCCTGTAGCTGTTAATATGTAGAGACAAATAGGAAATTAAGAGTATGAGTGCAGAATGGACTATGATGAACTAAGTTAGGTATATGTCTTCATAAAAATGTTTTAAATCTGGGGATCCCTGGGTGGCGCAGCGGTTTAGCGCCTGTCTTTGGCCCAGGGCGCGATCCTGGAGACCCGGGATCGAATCCCACGTTGGGCTCCCGGTGCATGGAGCCTGCTTCTCCCTCTGCCTATGTCTCTGCCTCTCTCTCTCTCTCTGTGACTATCATAAATAAGTAAAAAAAAAATTTAAAAAAAATTTTAAATCTGAAGCAGAAAATGGAAGTCAAAAAACTAAAAATAAGAAAAGAAAGATAAACATGAAAGTAAATGAGGGAATATTAGGGAAGTGTTTTTTTTTTTTTTTCTTTTTTCTGTCCATTTCTTGGCTATTATGTGTGGCTGGACCATATCAAAGGAACAAGAAGCATCCAGGCAAACGCATTTTAGAAGGTATGCATTTAAAGATATCAATATTAAGATGGTTTGTAGAGGATATGCACACTTTGGACTCCTTGAATTGGCATCTCAGTTCTGCATCTACTAGCTGTGTGTCTTTTGGCAAATATTAAACTTCTCTATTCATCAGTTAATCCATCTGTAACAGAGGAATGACAACAGTACCCACCATAGACAGTTGAATGCTAAATGAGCTAAATGAGTTGATACACACCAAGCACACAGAAAAGTCTCTGGTGTAGAGTAAATGATAAATAAAATTAGTTTATTAGCTCACTACACTGTGGTAGCAAAGCTCTTATCTTCAAGCGACATTCTGCCACTGTGAGTATCTCTGTGTTTTTCTTTTTCAATGTTGTTGTTAACTGGCTAACTCTCTAGCTCCAACATAAGCTATCAGGATCTGCCTTTGTCCTACTCGTTGCTATGTGCCTCACTTCAAGGAGAGTATTCAGCACTCAATAGGAACTTAATCAGTATTTCTTGGGTAAACTAAACGAAGTGATGTGCACAAGGCCACATTCTGACCTCTTGGAGAAGCCATGTTGATCAACACGCTGTAGCCTCTTTTTCTTGGTAAAAACAGATGTCCTGAAGAATGGACTCATTTTGTACTCAGAGATGCTTGAGTTTAGTTATAAAGGGTATAGTAATGTGAGATATAGCGGGATTTTTTTTAAAGAGAGCAATTTATAAGCTCTGGAATACAAGGACTGGCTGCAAAACCTCTCTAAGCCTTTTTTTTATGGCATGTGAAATGAGGTAAAAAAATGCCTATGGAATTGGAGCCCCAGGATGTAACATGGAAATATCAATTTCTTTCGTATTTGTGCCATCTTCAGTGGTTAGGATTTTTGGCCCTAGGCTGTAAAGGTGAGGCCATTTTCAAGGCAACTAAGTGCTTCCTGATTATAAATCTGCTGAACTCCATATAGGAAATTCCCTTGAAAAATGCCCTGAGCATTTAATGTCCCTAGAGTGGACATTGGTTGATTTATTGTAATAACAGCTGTCTCTTCTGTCTTGCTGGGAATTAAGTGCCAGTTGCCATCATTTACCAAGACATAACCACAGTGATCTTTCTTCTTTTCCCTGAAAACTGCAGCCACTTCCTTTCTCTGGGTCTTTCCCTTTGCTGCTCCTTCGTTCTCTATATCTGTTACCAAGAATGTCCCATGGTTTCCTTTTTGTCATTCAGATCTTAAACCATATGAACTCATTCAAGGGACCTTCCCAATCATCTTACTAAAGTTCCCTGAACTCCCACAAACCCCTACTATAATACTGCTTTAAGGTTTACAGAACACCTGTGGCTGCATGAAACTACCTTGTTTAGATCTTGGCTTATGTGATGGTCATTAGGCTCTTCTAGATTACTCAAAGGCCTATGAGAGACCATATTGGTCACTTAACCTCTGTGTCCAAGATTTTTATAATCCCAGATCTGTGACCAAGAGTTTTATAAGAATACTAGTCATATAAGATTAGAGACTACCCTAATGACCTCATTTTTACCTCTGTAAAGGGTCTATCTTCAATGAAATTACATACTGGGGTTAAAGACTCAAACATAATATTTGGTGGTGCAGGAGCACAGTTCAACCTATAACAGTGAGATATGCCTTTGTATGGGCATTTTAATTATCTGGTATGTTCTGTAATTTTTTTTTAAATTTATTTTTTAGTGGGGTCAAGACTTGCATTTCCCTTGTCAGTAATCTGGTTCACTTCATACCCTGAGTTACCTACTCACTGATAGTATCTAATAACATCAAGTTAATATAAAAATCATCTTTTAATTGCATAATGAGCTGGCAGATAAAAAGAAAAAAGAGTGATGCCTGGTGGCTCAGCAGTTGAGCATCTGCCTTTGGTTCAGGGCATGATCTCAGAGTCCCAAGATCGAGTCCCACATCAGGCTCCCTGCATGGAGCCTGCTTCTCCTTCTGCCTGTGTCTCTGCCTTTCTCTCTCTTTGTGTCTTTCACGAATAAATCAATAAAATCTTTAAAAAAAAAAAGAAGAAAGAAGAAAGAAAGAAAAGAAAGAAAGAAAGAAAGAAAGAAAGAAAGAAAGAAAGAAAGAAAGAAGAAAGAAAGAAAAGCAAGCGTCATATGCTATAGACTATGTGAAAGTTCATGTCCAGAAAGATTGTCAGATAACTGAAGAAGTATTTATATATAGCCACTTGTTGAACTTGCATAAACTTCAGCTTTATTATAAAGGATACATATTTAGTGTAAGGTTGAAGAAGAAAAATACCATATTTTTCCATACCATGGTACCTGTCTTGAATAAGGTGCTAGATAGAGAAAATGATGTCATTTCTGAAGGCAGTTCTCATAAAGTTCAGACTACAGAACTTGTTTGGGAGGAAAACCATTTCTGGTGAATAATTCGGCTTCAATTATTCAGCTTTGATTCAACATAGATATTGCTCCCCAGAAATTGTTCAGAAATATGTTCAAATTTTCTCTGTAGGAACTCACTTCAGTAATCCTTGCAATTAAATATCCAAGCAATATGAGTCACAATTAAAAGTAAACCACCAAGTCACAAGGGAAAAGTGTACCATGATCAAAAGCCAACAAAAACTGTAGCAGAATGAAAAATGCAAAAATAGTATATGTGGAGATTTACATTACACACACATATACACACACCCCTCAATATGTTTGAAAAATAAGAGATTGAATAAAATAGTGATTGAGATAATGAAAAATAAAAGATAAAATGTTATTAAAATAATAAATATCATGTTTTTAAATTACCAAATACACATTTTCAAAATTAAAATCTAATTATTAAAAGTAAAATTCTGTGAATAAGTTTAGAACAGATTAGAACCAGTTAAAGAGAAAAGTAATAAATTGCATGTCAGGTTAAATAATATATATAATGCACCAGCAGGAGTCAAATAGTTGGAAAATCTGAAAGAAAATTTTAAAGACATTAAAAATAAAGTCTGATATATGAATGATTTAGGGTTCCAGAAAGAAAGGAAGGCTTGAATGAAAGAGTGGCAACCTTTAAGAAATATGTTTGGGCTGTTCCCAAGTTCATCAAAGGAAGCAAAATACAGGTTAAATTATCCCTGTTTTGTCCAAGAAAAGGAAAGGGATGAGTAGGGTGAGAAAAAAGAAGAAATGAGAAGAAGAACAGAAAAGAAAAAAGAGAAGACACAGAGACTAATTTGTGACAAATTTATCTTGAAAATAAATCTGAGCTAGAAGTTAAAAATGCTATTTTTTAAATTTTATTTTTAATTAATTATTTATTTATTTAATTTTATTTTTAATTTTTTGTCTGCTATTTACTCAGAAAGCTGTTAAACAAACAAAAGCTTCTTTTGACACTTGACCTTAAATTTCTACTTTTGTACTGCTTATACACACAGTTGGCCCTTGAACCTTTGTGCAGTTGAAAATCATGTATATCATTTTGACTTTCCCAAAATTTAGCGATATAGCGTACCATTGACTAGAAGCCTTACTTATATCATAAACAGTTGATTAACACATATTTTGTATGTTGTATGTTCTATATACTATATTCTTATAACAAAGGAAGCTAGAGAAAAAAATGTTATTAAGAAAATCAGAGGGAAGTTAAAATATGCTTATAGCACTGTACCATGCTTATCAAATGTAATCTGCATAGAAGTAGACCCATGCAGTTTAAACTCATGTTGTTCAAGGGTCAACTGTACTACGTCATTAGGCACTATGGAAGAGCTTTTATTTTAAGCAAATATAAATGCCTTTTTTTTTTTTTTTTTGTCCATTGGAGAAGTGCTGTTTGGTAATAACTCTATCTTCTCTGCTCTAGAATAGATACTTTTTCATAAATGCTATACATTTAAAATTTGGACTTTATCTTAACATATTTTTTCTCCTCTTAAAAATGTGTTCAGATATGTTGGTGTTTTGTGGTTTCCACTCTAATTTCTGGACCTCCTACATGGTACATTCAGGCTGTGAGCAACATGTAGTGCTACATATCAGATTTTATCTAGACCTCCTCCCGTAATGCTGCTCCTTTGGCCACTCTTACCGTAATGTCCACTGTGCTATGCCACGTGTGATATTTCTCTGGAAGGCTTCCAGTCTCAATAACACCACAAGAGGGAGCATAGGGCACTAAACATGAGCTTCTTGTATCTTCCCAAACCTATCTAAGTGTTTCTATGTGTCCCTCTCCTCTCTTGCCCTATGATGGTCAGTGCAAAGGAGACAAGTAAAAATATTCACATTTTACTGCCTGCTATACTCTATCCTCTTTTGCACCAGAGCTTCACCTCCACCATTAGGTCTCTCTATTTCTTATGGCAAATTCTTTTTAGGCCCTATCGTCTTTCTTTCAATTTGCCCTCACCTCTCTCTAGGATAATAACACAAAAGGATGCAGGAAATGAAATAAGATTATAAAAAAAAGATAAATGGTCATAAGTTTCAAAATAATTATTATTGTTTGTATTCAATGAACTATAATATCAAGTATTCTTCGTCAGTTATCAGATTCCTACTTTCCTTTTTATCTGCATTAGTTGCACATGATTCCTTGGTGGAGGATGTTAAGAAACTTCCACAGGGGGAGATATGCAAGAACAGTTTGAGAGCACTGCATAAATATAGGCTTCCCTAAACAATCTTGCCATCCGCTCTAACAAACAAGTCATGTGACCCTCCAAATAATTCCTATAGGACTGATTGCTCTTGGCTTATATTCCTTATCACATTCTCAACTACTCTTTAAAAATCTCACTGAAGTCTTTTTGAAATCAGAGAAAATTGGGCAACCCAGTGGCTCAGCGGTTTACCACTGCCTTCAGCCCAGGGTGTGATCCTGGAGACCCGAAATCGAGTACCATATCAGGCTACCTGCATGGAGCCTGCTTCTCCATCTGCCTGTGTCTGTGCCTCTCTCTCTCTGTGTGTGTGTGTGTGTGTGTGTGTGTGTGTGTGTGTGTGTCTCTCATGAATAAATAAATAAAATCTTTTAAAAAAATTGAAATCAGAGAAAATTCATTGCAGCTGGACCATGGAGTCAACTGGAAAGAGATGCAAAGTGAATAGTTCTAAGAAACGATTCCCTGCAACACAATTCAATTATCACTTTCATGGAGGCTTCCAAAACCTTGCTCTGAGCCATTTTTTCCAATCTGCTTTGGATTCTGCATCCTCACTTGATCTGAAATTTCCCAAGTTTGAAACCCATGATCATCTTGTCTCATTGCTTGATCCTGATGCTCAAAGCCCACACTTCTTCTTTTCACTGTTAACACTTTAATGTGGCATTATTTTATGAAGCAGTGCAAAGCTATTTTATTAACTCATTATATCTAAGAGTCAATACAATGTTTTGACAAATTATTCTTTACGGAAAGTTAAAGTATTTCAATACTAGTCTTTAAATATGATCCATCTGGCAGTTAAAGAATTAAGGGTTCCATCAGAACAGACATTCCTGAACAATAGCAAAAAATATATGATTATATATTATATATAAAGATTACTATAAATAAGACAAAAAATGGGGATTATTGAGCTTAAGAATAATATTGTAAATAATGCCTCAGAGTATTGTCATCACTTGATATTCTAACATATAAAGAATATGTCATTTTTAGAAAAGTATGGAAGATCTCTTGTTCACCTTTCGGATGCAGATTTTCATAACTTAGCATGAATTTTTGACCCTTGAGTGATGAAGACTGACTACAAAAGGATTCATTCCAGTATTCCAAAAGTACTCCAAATAAGAAGGAACGACCAATATACCAAATACCAAATATACCAAATATACCACCAAATATACCAACAACCAAATATACCAAATATAACCAATATACCAAATACAAAATATACCAAATATACCACCAATATACCAATAACCAAATATACTAAATATACCACCAATATACCAACAACCAAAATGTTATTGGTAAAACTACCTCTTTTAAAAATTGATTCTACAGTTATTAACTGAGAAACCTGAAAAATGGTTTCTCATAAACAAAGCTATATCAAACATTCAATGCTTTTAAATGTGGCAATAACTAAAATTTTTGAAGTCTTATAATTAAAATCTGATTTTATTTCCTTTAAGTAAAGCAGTGTTCTTGTACAAAGAAAGGGAAAAAAGATAGATGTTCCTAGAAGCAAGTAAAACCAAGTGTCCATAGGATATAAACTAATGTTACCTTTCTATTATGTTTGCAACAGGAATTGAACTTAAACCTCACACAATACATCCGCAGCCCCTTTTCCCACTATTTACAATGGGCTTATGTGAAATATCTCCCTGACTCTTGAAGTTATCTACTTCACTAGACTGAGGTCATGTAAATCTAACCATTGACTATTATTTAGCTAGATAAGAATTAGTCTTTTCATTGTGAGATAATAAATATTCACTGCACCGTGGGTATGTGCAAATGTGAAAAGCAAAACAGAAGGTAAACCCTGGTATTATTCTGAATCTTCAAAGTGCTGAGCATAAATTTTCTTGGTTTTCCCCCTGAGTTTCAAATGAAATGCATTTCAATAACCATTGGAAAGCAGATCTACTTTTGCATCAGGAGGAGGTCCAGTATATAGAAAAAGCTTAACCATGAAGTTGTTCAATTTCTATAATTCAAATTGCTATAGGCAGAGGCTCAGTAAAATGTTGACATGCCTTGGAGTGTATCCAAGCAGAAGTCTGGCACTGATGGGAGTGTAAATACAAAAAATATAAACAAAACACTAAGATTTAGGAAAAGACAGCTTTATGACCTACTTAGATATTTGAAAGTACTTGATGTCTTATACTTGTATCTTTCTATATTTTTCTTAATTATCTAGACAGTCAGACATATTGCATCATCTTACACAAGGGAGAAGAGAATGTTATAGGGAGATATTAAATGTGTGAACTACTACCTTCTCAAGTGATGGAGTCAAATAATCAGATCTGGATTAATGTTTCTAAGAAAATATTCAGTCAATTATAGTTATTTGTTGCTTACAGTTTGTTAAATGACCCATTAATAAAGTGAACTTACATTTTGGCAGGATGGAAATAAATATCATAGACATAATTCATTTGGAATATTTCTAGGCAGGTGTATATAGTATCAAGCAGTCTTTGGTATTTCTCATGCATTATTTCCTACCAGTTCTACCTATCCAAACTCTCAATTAGTCTAAGAGTTAAGAAATATAACATCAAAGCTCAGAAATAATTACAGGGATTTTTGCATTTATGGGAATACAAAAATATCCAGTATCCATCCAGCAAGGTAAAATTCAAAATGTTAAGCATCAAATCTAAAATTACCAGACATACACAGAATCGCAAACGTGACATGTACTCAAAAAACATACTAATTAATTAGGAAACTCAAATTGACATAGATGTTAAAATTAGAAGATAAGGCTATTCCAACTATTATTATGAGTGTATTTCTTATGTTCCATGAGTTAAATCATGACTTGGAAAAAAATATAAAGACTAAATAAACTTCTACAACTGAAAATGTTAATGTTTAAAATGTTAAAAAAACCCCAGCAAATTAGATTTGCAGAAGAAAAGATTTCTGAAATTTACAACATAGTAACAGAAACTATTTAAAATTAAACACATGCATAATCAAATAAAAAGTTAAAAGGGCATCATGGAGCTGTAGTACTTCAAGAATTTTAATATATGTGGAATCAAAATCCTCAAAAGAGGGGACAGAAAATATTTGAAGACATAATAGACCCAAATTTTCCAAGTGTGATAAAAACTATATATCCACAGATCCGAGAGATTCACCAAACCCAAAGGGCAAGAAACATGATCTTATGTTTGAAAAGTTTAAAAATTTTAAATTTTTTTAAATTTAAATTTTTAAAGTTTTAAAAGTTTTGTAATTAATTATAATTATTATACTTATTATTATTATATAATATTATATAATTATATATTATATTATATAATTATAATCAAATTGCTCAAAAGCTAGTAATAAACAGAAAACCTTTAAAGCAACCAATGAGGAATGGGAAGAACCCTACTTTCAGAGGAACAAGGAAACACATGACAGCACTTTCTTGTCAGAAAAAAAATGCAAGTGATAAAAATGGTAAAGCAGCAGTTTTAAGTAAAGAAGGGAAAAAGAGGCCAACCTAAGATTTATTTCCAGTAAAAATATATTAAAAAAAAAAGTAAAAATGAAGACTTTTTAGACATGCAGAAGCAGAAATAACACCACCTAAGACCTGTACTATAAGACATGTTGAACAAACCCTTTAGGCAGAAGGAAAATACCAAGTGAAAATAAGGATCAACATATGAATGAAGACCAGAAGACATGATAAATAAATGTGATTTTCCTATTATATAAATTTACTTAATATTGATATTATCATTTAATAGTTAATATTCAATCCAAAAATATATAAGATAGATAATACATCATGACCAAGGATATTTAACTACATCATGAGCAAGGAATGCCACTTTTTTAACAAACTGAAAAAGAAAAACATAAGGTTATCTCAATAGACGCAGGTAAAGCACTTGGCAAATTTCAAAGCCCTTCCTGATAAACTTTCAGCAATAGGATTGAACTTTTTCAACCTGATAAACGGCATCTATAAAAACCTACAGATAGCATAATGCTTAACAGTGAAAGGCTGAAAACTTTCCCTCTACCATCAGGAATAAGATAAAATGTTTTACTCACCATTCACCCTTTTATTCACCATTCTACTACAGGGGTCTAACTAGTGAAATCAGGCAAGAAAATAAACAAGTCGTCCTGATTGTATAGGAAAAAGTAAAGCTGTCTCTATTCAAAGATGGCATGATATTTTAAATAGAAAATATACAAAAATAGAAATTGACCAAAAAAAGACACTAATCATTTAGTAAGTTTAAATTAGGGACACAGAACTAATATGTGATAATCTACAGTAACTAGCAAAGAACATACAGAAATCAAAGTTAAAAATGACATTTTAACAGCATGAAAAAGTATAACATATTCAAGGATAAATCTGACAAAAATTGTAAGATCTGTGTGCTTAATCAGTCACTGAACACAGCAGAGACGCCACGGCACACCCATTCCTGGAAGACACAGTATGTTTCTCAGGAGCAACCTTGGCTTGAGAACTCCTTTGACAGTCTCATCTAATTTTCTCAAGAACTTTACTGCAAATGAAAATGCTTTCACCAACCTTTTTCCTGAATTCAAGATCATACCTGCATCATGGTCTAACACCCCTCCTCCCCCATCCTGGTTTCCCCCCCTACCAATTTTGGTTCACAAATTGTTCCTCTGATAAATGCCATGGAAGCTTAATCCAATCTTGACATCTACTTCTCACAGAACTTGGACTAAAACAATGATTAAAACCACATACACTCTGTGCCAAATATAAGCCCTAGGACAGTGGTTGAATATATTTTAGAATTATTTATGCAATTTATCAATCCAATAAGCCATTTCAGACAGAAGCTGATATCCAAGAAATGGATTGCCATACCTCTACACTTTGCCTATTTTTCCTTTATTCTGTTGGCAATCTTGAAACACTGAGAGTTTTTAGAACTTTATTTATTCTACTTTAACAAAAACAATCACTCATTCTTATGATCTCAAACAGAGTACCGTGAAGAAAATTTACATTTTCATTGGTTGGAAATGTACTATAGTTCAATTAAAATCTCAGGGATTCTGATATTTTATAATTTTATATAATTTTTTAAATATTTCTTTTTCTTTTACTTATTTTCAGTCATATAATACTACTGCTAGATAATTAGGAACTGCAGGTAAGATAAAAGGTAATAATTTATAATAAGGAACTAGTGTGACTTCTATAGGTAAATATCCTGAATATTCCTAGTACGTAGAACCAATTGATTTGTAATTTTAATGGTCTTTATTTCTTGGCTAGATAAGGCATATTTGATTTTTCCCCTATTCATCATTTCTTTTAATAAAAAATTTGAATAGGGCTTTTTTTTTTCATAAAGATGTGAAAGGGAAGGTAATTCTTAGCCACACTCCTCAGTCATGAAACAATATGAATATGACAGCAACTTACTGGCTTTCAACCTCTACTCCTATTTCTTCTAACATATAACCTAAAAATAGTCTTGGATGTTGAAACTTTAATAATCTACTTCTAGGCAATTTAAGAGATTTCACAGGTGAATTTTAATTTTTCCCACTTATTAACTGATTCTAGAATTTAATTCATATTAGGTACAACCCTAGATTACAATAACAACTCCAGATATCAATAACATGATGCAGCACATTCTTACTTCAGACATACTATTACGTATAATCTCTATGTCATATACAGACATACGGACAAACTCGTGAATACAAATTCATGCATACACACACACAGAACAGTTCTTATGTTGTTAAATTTGATTAAAGTTGTAAGCAATATGCTACTAAGACTTTTATACTGATACTGCAATATTTACAATGTCAAAGGTGTTAAAATAACACTAAATTGTAGAAAGTATAGTTATCAGTAATAAACAGATTGCTATTCATCTCTTTCCAAAGGTTGAGATTTGCATAGTTATAGGAATGACATATCTGAAATTATTTTTAGGGCAACCAATATAATAAAGTTATTTTCAACCTTAGTCAGTATTCATTGAATGCCAAGACAACCATATAGGGCAAAGAACAGTCTCTTCAACACTAACAAATGTTACTGGAACAACTGGATGGCCACGTGCAAATTCTCACACCACACACAAAAATAAAATAAAAATGGATCAAAAAGATCGAAATATAAAGAAAAAAACTACAAAACTCTTAGAAGAATATATAAGAATGACCTTGACTTCTGCAAGGATTCTTAGATAGAACACCTAAAACAACGAAAAAAAAAAAAAACTGGGCTTTATAAAAATGTTAAAAGTTAGTGCTTCAAAGAACATCATCATGAAAGTGTAAGGACAACCCACAGAATGGTCTTAGGTATTTTAAAATCATATATCTGATAAGAGACCTGTATTTTGGAATATATAAAGAACTCTTACATCTCAATAGTTGAACAACTCCATTAGAAGATGTACAAATAATCAGAATAGACGTCTCTATAAAGAAGATACACAAAAGATCTATGTACATGAAAAAATACTCAATATCATTAGCCATCAGAGAGATGCAAGTCATGGTGATTATAATAAAAAAAAAAGGCAAATAACAATGACAATGCAGATAAATTTGAACTCTCATACACTGCTGGTGGGGATGTATAATTGATCAACCAATGAAGAGATAAAATACGGTATATCCACATAATTGAATATTACTTGGAAATAAAAGGGAATAGGGCAGCCCCTGTGGCTCAGCAGTTTAGCGCCGCCTTCAGCCCAGGCTGTAATCCTGGAGACCCAGGATCAGGATCCAGAGCCACATCGGGCTCCCTGCATGGAGCTTGCTTCTCCTTCTGCCTGTGTCTCTGCTCTCTCTCTGTGTGTCTCTTATGAATAAATAAATAAAATCTTTAAAAAATAAAAAATAAAAGGGAGTAAAATACTGATGCACCCTATAGAATAAAAAAAAAAAATTAAATGTCCCTAAAATTTATTGTGGTAATGGTTTTATCTTGGTGAACACACTAAATACCATTGAACTGTATAATTTAAACTGATGAGTTATATGACATTTGAATCATATCTCAATAAAGCTTTGAGAAAAATGTAGTCAGTAGAATTGTTAGAACAAACTCTCAAGACTGGAGCTATAATGTTGAAGGAACTTATGGATATTATCTTTACTGATAATTACATAACTTCTTAATACATCTTATGTGTGTGTGTGAATGAGTAAAACATATTTATTAGCTTTCCTTAAGTCTGAATCTCAGTAATAAGTCAGATTTTCCTTAATACATCACTTGAAGTTGATTTCAATGGTGGGAGACAAATTCATCTCATGAGTTATTTTCTTGTCAGTCATCTAGGAGACTCCCAGCACCCTAACCTCTAATGCTTCTTATGAAAACTCAATCAAGGAAACAAAGCTCTAGACAGAGAACTAACTCTTTTTAGTCTTTGGTAAAGAGAACACATTTCATTCTTTTATTCATGTCTGTGGATAGCTAGATCCATTCACTTTAAGAATGGTAAGCTCTGGAACCTCCATAGTAAGTAATCTCACTGGGGGAAAAAATCCTATATTTATCTCAGCTTAGCATTGAACTAAATGAACTAAATGGCAAAACCTAGGAAAATGTGGTATATTTCCAATCATCTGATTATTCTTTGATCTTTGAAACTTCTGCATTAATAGCAATTTGTATTCATAAATCATAATAATATTTTAATAAATAATTCAACTCAGTATATTTTATTCAACAACCTTTAGCTTGCTTAAATGTTCATTGCACATTTTTTTCATCTAAGAACCAGATAATATATTTAATATGGGGTTAAGTTTTAAAATAATTAATTTAGTTCATGGCATTAGTTCCATAAAACAATTTCACTAAAGACAGAATTGTAAAATCTCAATGTGAATCTATAAAACATCAATAAAGTTTAATTTGAAAAGTTAACAAAGTCCATGGAGACTCAACCACATTTTATTACAATTCATTGTACTTGCAGTTAATATTGCCAAGATGTAGAAATATTATGGCAAATAAGGCTTTCTCATTTTTTTTCAAAATTACCACTGCGGTATCTATAAGGACAATAGTATAGTTATCACAGAATGAAGAAGACAACAAATAAATGTGGTAGAAAGACACAATGGAGAAAGAAGGAATAGGAGAAAGAGATTTACAGCATGCACATATTTTTCCCTTCTCTTTTAAACTTTATTGTGATGTTTCTAACATATAAAAATTTTATATATTCATGGTGTACAACTTGCTGTTTTGAATTATGTATATACTGTGAAATGATCATCACGATCAAGCCCAATAGCTTACTTATCACTTCTACATGATTGCTATTATGTGTGTGTGTATGTGCAGTGAGAAGATTTAATTTAAATCTATTCTATTGGCCAACTTCAAGTATACAATACTATATTGTTAACTATTATTAACATGCTGTATGTCAGATTTCTAGAATTCATTCATCTTGCATAACTAAACCTTGTACCCTTTGACCACCAACAACATCTCATTCCATTCCTCCTCTGCCAGCAACCGCCATTCTATATAGCTTCTTGTGAGTTTGTTTTAAATTCCACATAAAAGTATGATCATATAGTATTTGTCTTTCTGTGCCTGGCTTATTTAACTTAGCATAATGCACTCCAGGTTCATCTATATTGTTGCAAATGGAAGGATTTCCTTCCTTTTTAAAGCTAAATAGTATTGCCGTGTGTACGCACACGTGGACGTGTGCACTTGTGTATACTAACTCTTTACCAGTTCATCCACTGGCAGATATTTAGGTTGTTTCCATATTTGGCTATTTTGAACAATGCTTCAATGAACATGTGAGTACAGACACCTCTTCCAGTCCCAATGTTTATTTCCTTTGAATATATATTTAGATATAAAATTGTTAGACCATATGATAGTTTTATTTTTCATCTTTTTAAGAACCTCTGTATTGTTTTCTGTAATGGCTTTACTAATTTACATTACCACCAAGAGTCCCTTTTCAGGGTGCCTTGTTGGCTCCGATAGTTAAGCCTCATACTCTTGATTTCAGCTCAGGCCATTTTCTCAGGGTCACGAGATGGAGTCAGGTGTTGGGCTCTGCGTTCAGAGCTGAGTTTGTTCAGCCCTCTCCCTCTGCTCCTGCTCTATGCTCCCTCACTCTATCTCTCTCTCTTTACCTCTAAAATTAATTAATTAATTAGTTAGTTAATTAATTTAAAAATTCTCTTTTCTCCATATCTTCACCATCATTTGTTTTCTTTTATCTTTTTGATAATAGCCATCCTGGCAGGTGGTAGGGTATAGCTCATTTTGGTTTTGGTTTGTATTTCATACTCCTTGATTTCCAAATATATTATAAATCTTTGATAATCAAAACAATATGGTACAGACATTAGAAATAGAAGAACAGGAACAGAAAAGAGAGGCCAGAAATAAATGAACACATTTTGGGTCAGCTGATCTTTGACAAGTTTGGCAAGAACACACTATCGGGGAACGACACTCTCTTTAATACATGGTGTTGGAAAAACTGAATATTCATGTGCAGAAGAATGAAAGTGTCCTCAAGTGTGCTCTTGTACCATATACCAAAATCAACTCAAAATGACTGAAAAGTTAAATTTAAGACCTGAAACTATAAAACCACTAGAATAAAATACAAGGGAAAAGTTTCTTGACAATGGTCTTGGGAATAATTTTTTTGGTCATGACAACAAAAGCACAGTCGACAAATACTAAAATAGGCAACTGGAATTACATTAAATTAAATAGCTCCTGCACAACAAAGGAAGTAATCAACAGGATGAATAAGCAACCTCTAGACTGGGAGAACATATTTGTAAACCAAATATCTGATAAGAGACTAATATCCAAATTATTCAAGGAACTCACATAATTTAATAGAAAAAAAAGAAAAAAAAACAGAAAAAGGATCTGAATACACATTTTTCAAAAGACATACAAATGACCAATGGGTGAACCACAAATAAGGAACAAAATTGCCCTTCAAGCACATACTTTTGACCAGTTTTGGGAATCTATCTTAAGGAAAACAAAATCATATGTACAAGATATTCATAGAAACCATATTATAATGGCCAAATGTTGGGCTCATACAGAGTATTGCTACCGGCCCAGTTTCTATTCATTGATCACTTGCATTAGCACTTTCAAAAGGCTATAAGAAGCCAGAAAATGACAATCCTTTGTAATGTGAGTCTCCCTGAAAACAGTCTGAAGAGCGATAATACAGAGATTCAGACAAACTACCATGAGCTAGCCCACATGCTTGCTGTCCTGCTCATAGCAAAGAAGCATTTATCAAGTGTCAAATGGGTGCCAAATGCTTTGATAGGAACTATCAGATTCTTATTGGATAAATCACCAAAAAAAGCCATGTTTCAGAAAGCATCAAATGGGTCCCAGTGAAGAGAGAGAGAAAAAAAAAAAAAAAAAGATTTTCACTCTAGAAGATCAAGTTTTCAGATAAATGAAGGTTGCTTATGTCAACCACAGGAACAAGTCTTGTATACATTGACCATAAATCAGGTTTCTTTCATGTCCAGTGTAGGTCACCCACTAAACACCACACTCTCTGCCTCTAAAATTTTGTTTATATTCCTTTCCTTTTACTTATGTAAAGCCAATCTTTCCACACTCAGTTATAGTTTTAACAGTTCTATGAACCAGTCTTCCCCAACATTTCATTTCTGGTGCATGTTTAACAAATGATAGGGGCATTTGTTTAACTTATTAACTACTTAGCTATTATTTATATGAAATATATAACCTAATATATAGTTATATACACATTATATATAGTATAAATATATTTTATAATATACATAAGGCAATATGCATAAACAAAAACACATGAGAAATAATTTTTAGATATTTTATTGTATTTTCCCATAAATGATGAAGGTATTTCTGTGGCAATAAACAGATCTCTGTATCATCTCTCTTGATGAGTTCATAATAATCCATTTATAGACACGTGGATGCACCAAAATTGACTTGACCATACAGATATTATTAGATACAGGAAAAAAGAGCAACACTGTAATAAAGATCCTTATACATATATGTCTGAATACACACTTTGCTTTTACTACATCCTGAAATCAAATAATCAAATTCTTAGCTATAAATTATTGGCTTAGACGTCCTACAGTATTTCTGTAGCAAATGCCTCCAGGAAGACACAATCAATTTTTACATTCATGAGCCAGTTATGAATTTTTTCCTTAATTGTCTCAGCACTACTGAATCACATCACTATTTTTAAATCTAAATATGATAGCTAAAGGTAATATTTTACTGTTTTAGCAGTTCATATCTTTTCTATTTACAATTATGATTAAACATCTTTCCTTGCTTTTTACAGTTTTCTAAGCTTACACTTAGAAAAAGCTGATCAAATTATATGGAAGTATCTATTCTCAGATGATTTGTTAGAATTTTCTGAAAAGTTATAGAAGCTTGGTATTATAAAAAGTGTGTGTGTTTGTTGTTACATTTTGAATATATTTGATGATTACTGTCCCATTCAGGTTAAAAGCTGTTTTTTTAAATATGGTTTTATCCTCTATTTTATAATAGCAAGCAGTTTTATTCTTTCTATGAATAGCTTTGCCAGTGGTTTATCTTTCAAAAAATTTAATCTTATCTCAATTCGTAAATTCTGTTAATTTTCTAGCAGTACCTATTCTCCTTAAAGGTATGTGCATATGAGTGTGTGTGTGTCTAACTATATGTGCCTTTCCTTGATTGCATAGTTTATTCTATTTTTTTTTCTTTACTAATAAAAACATTTAATAACATTTTTTCCTCTTTATATGTTTTGGGATAAATACCGTAAATTTTTATATGTATGATTGTCATTATAATTGCAGATTTTATTTCCTAAAACTTTGGAAAAATTTTAGGTAGATTTGTTTTAAGTTTATAGATATTTGGGAATTTTTATTGATTTCTTTGGATAAAGGTGATTTTCTTTCTTTTTTATTGGATGGTGGTTAGCTGTTATTAATTTAATGTGCTATTCTACTGCAGTCAAATAATATAACCTCTAAAACATCTGGTTTGGGCTCTGATATTTTCCCTGAATCATACAGATCAAATTTTGAAATATTCCATTATGCACTTGAAAAGGAGCTACAGCCTTTGTATAAAGAGAACAGATTTTTTATATATGAATATGTTAAATTAATCTATGCAATTAATTATCACCTACATTATCTGAAGACAAATTATATTAATATGTTATTGTCAACTTATATAATTGACTTTAATATCAATTTCACTTTACTTTTCTAACTACTGTGGCTTGTGGCAATATTCAATACTCTGTGTTCATCAAAGTTACTTAATTATCTTATCATTGTGAATTGCATCCTTAACTGATTTTTAAAAATGCCTACTTATTCTGTTTAAATGTTTTTGCCTTAATACCCATTTCATGGTATCAGTAGTGTGACATTGTGATAGTGTGACAGGGAGAGTGATAACAGCAATAACTCTGGAAATTGTGGACAAGTTATACATAACTATTTACCTAAGTTTCTTTAGTTATAAAATGGGGATAATATTACCTTCCCTATAAATTGTCTCTGAGGGTTTGCAACGCTGTATAAGGAATAGTATTCTTTTCTGTTTACATTTTCCTGAAAATGTCTTCTTACTTTTACACTTTTTTTATACTTCACTTTCAGACCATTTTTTATAATCAACACTAATATTTTGTTTTCGAAGGGAATGACACTATATGGGGATAAACTTGTTTAGCAGATCTCTTCTGTGTACTGAGCAAATAGAAACCATGCTATCCACTGGGATTTGGAGCCAGAAAACATGGGATCCAACCTCTCAGTTCTTATGCTTTATTACCTTTGGGAAAGTCATATAACCTCTTTAAGACTTAGTGTTCTTATTTGCAAAATAAGAATAACACCCACTATAAAAGTCTGATGAGGTTCAAGTGAGGTAATATACAGGAAAGCTTTTTAGACACTAAATTGGTGTTACACCATTGATATTTACTAAGTCAATGAAGATTCACAAGCCCTTACAGAATCTCCTGGGACAAGATATCTTCAAAATTCAGAATATTTTATATTTCAGAAAAGTGATTCAGTACATGTGCCACTCATTAGATTGAATGAGGTCTGCATAATCAAATACATTAATATTTCTGCAACAAAATAGACAAATATTCCTACCAAGTGAGATAAATAAAGAGTACATCTAGTTTTGTGACTATATTTAGTACAAATTTCATTCTTAACTGAGTTAGAGAAACTTTCCATTTCAATAGTTTTTGGATTTTGGAATTGGGGTTGAGAAATTTTGTTCTGTATTTCTGTGATCCCATGATGAAATCCCGTTTTGGGGGGAAGTTCAGGCAGATTCCATTTTTTAAAGAACATTTATGAAATGCCTAGATATCTGTGTTGTATAAACATGAAACAAAAAAGAAAAAAATAATGGGATTTCATCAAAACTTTAAAATGCTGTGTATAAAAAGTTCCTATCAAGAGAGTAAAAAGACATAGAATGGGAAAAATATTTGCAAGTGATTTATGTAATACGAGTGTAGTGAGCATGTGTGAGTTTGTGTACCTTTTACTCTTTCTTTTGACTACATGATAAAAAATTATTTCCACACAATTTCAAGGGACTGAAGAAGATACTGACTTTGTTCTCATCCTCTGAATAGTAGGCATGTGTACTCTTTACATATTTAGAGAGAAGATAGTAGACCGAGTACCTTTCTAAAATTCGGATCCAAGAAAGTTCTATTATCCTGAAGTTGTCTGTTTCACCTGCTTCTACTACCGAGTTTTCTAATATTTCTAGCTATTCAACTTTTAAATATAATTTCTGAGTTATCTGCTATCAAGAATTTTTTCTTTTAATTATCTTATCTCAACAATTTCCCTTTACTCATTGGATCTATAACTTTTAGAATGCACACAAAACTTTTTCATGCTGCTCTTGCTCATTAGCTTATGTTGTTTATAAAGCTCCCTTCATTTTAATAACATTTGGCAGAGCTTGCAGGGAAGATTCAGTATACGTAAGAAAGACCAGTATCCAAAGTACAATGAGACAAAATACATCAATGTCCTGTTATTAGTGTCTAGATCATGAGTCAGTGCTCACGTTGATTTGATGACAGCAGTGTGAATTTTCTTTTTTCTGAGGCGGCATTTATCTCACAAAAACCCAGTTGAAGCCAGGTCATAATTTTGGTCAATTTTCCTTTTTTTCCTACTTCTAGTTACCTTAAATCAGCAAAAAGTTTTCATAGTTATGGCAATAGTTTTTTCTATATGTTAGTTCAATATAGTTGGTATTTTCATCTTATTTCTTTGTCCTATGTAGAGGCCACGTTTTTATTTTTTATTTATTTTTTATTTTTTAAAGATTTTATTTATTTATTCATGATAGAGAAAAAGGCAGAGACACAGGCAGAGGCAGAAGCAGGCCCCATGCAGGAAGCTGGATGTGGGACTGGATCCCAGGATCCATCACGCCCTGGGCTGAAGGCAGGCGCCAAACTGTTGAGCCACCTAGGGATCCCCAAGGCCATGTTTTAGAATTTAAGCTAGATCTGTATTAATCCAAACACATTTTGAATGTGCAAATATTAGATTTTGAGTGGATTTTATCTTAAATTGTTTAATTAAATTAGAATAACAAAATTTTACAAAGCATATTTTTGAAGACTCATCATAGTTAAGAGAATGTGCTTCAAATTTTAAAGGCTTGGATTAAATTTCATTTTTATCAATTAATTTACATATTAATTTATGGTATGTGACTTTGAACAAGTTACTTTAAAATTTGTTATTATTCTTGTCATCGGCAGTAATGTCACTTTAACTATTGGCAATTTCAGATTTTAAAATTTTATAAGTACAGAAATAAATGAAAATGGAAATTCTCATGGGTTCTTTTTAAGAGGTTATTATCCATCATCAGAGAGATAAGGAAGCAATTTGATGAGGCATATGCCAAGGCAATTCCTTCTGAAAATGTTGAAACTGTCAATGTGTTAAATTTTAAAGAAATTTTCACCTTTTTAGAGAAATATAACATATGATTACTGAATATCTATAGGTACCTGTATTGATTTGGTTTCATTTTGCTTTCTGGGATCCAGAAGCTTGTATCACCTTAATTGCACTTTCTAGTGAAGAGTTGGGGAAAAGAAACTGAGGGTGAAAAATAAGAATGGTTTATAAAGAATCTGCATTCTGAGAATCAATCCTTTTTGCACATGAAGTAGAAGACCACATGCTGCCATTTCCGAACGAATTTTATAGATTCTTCTCTTGAGAGCACATCCTTGAAACATAGCCTGGAAAATTGATCTTTTTTTATTTCATTTTTTCATTTCTGAAACCCATATAAAAGGACAAAAAAAGTTGCCCAAAAGTTATATGTTAACTGATCAAATTATCATAAGATGGGCTACTGATAATATCTCTATATTGTCTCAAGTCTTAGGATTCAAAAATTCCAATAGAAATAAAGCATGAAAGCTTTTACTAATATTCAGAAAAATCTCAATTCAAAATTAAAATTTCTGTCCTAACACACCTCCAGTTTCTTAAAGGGAGACTTTTATTCTTCTCCAAAACAAGCAAGTTATTTTGCAAGTTATTTTCATGGCCAATGTCCATTCTCGGTATCTTTTGGTGTTCACATGAACTTGATGTTTTCCATCTCTTAAAATATCTAAATAAGAGAAAGAAATTGCCAATTAAATACACAGACAAATCTTGAAGTCTACCTTCCACTTTTTGGACACATACCTGTCATCAGAGCTTTCCAAATCACCCTTTCACCTGCATGCACACTCTACACATTCATCAAACTCATTTCTTGAAACGTTCTTGATAGTATTCATTCTACTTTAAACCACCTGTCAAAACAACCCTTTAATTAGGTTAAGCTGTCTGGCTTTGTGAAAAGGTTTACTGTACTCAGTTGTCCCTGCCATAAAATTAATAGTTTGACCAACTTCTAAGGAGACAGATTTTGCACTCGTGAAAGTCAAATTAAATCCACCTTTGCCAAACGGGGAAAAAATTGGTGTGTCTGAAACTTTGAAAGCAGCACTTCATTTATTATAATCTTTCGAGTGCCAAAGTACAAATTAGGTAGAACTGCAGCTGTAAGAAAGCCCAAGTTATAGCACATTGCTCTTATGACCCTTTTAGGAGGTAGCACACCTACAAGATAATGAACAGAGAGAATGACTGTACCAGAGTCAGCACTGCCAAATTTCTGACCAAATTTGCAATAAGCAACCAATCATTCAGTAAATTAATATTCCACAGACTCAAATATTACGTAGGCTAGTCACTGCACATCATTTCTAGACCACAATTTTGATATTTTCCAGGAACAAGGTTCATTTTATTATTAAAACTCGGGAGAATAGGATTCATTTTTAAAATGCTTTATAATTTCATTCAGGTCTTACTAAAACTGCTTTTAGACCCACATTCTTTCAGTTGAAGTAGCAAAGGAAGTAATATTTAAGTCTGCTTAATCCTGAAAACAAAGTGATTTGGAATTTGGGGTTGGGATTTTGTTTTTCCCTCAACATAGTGCATACATGGGTCTTCTATTGACTTGGAGATAAAGATGATTCATGATTCCAATTATTATTTAAGGTGTGTAAAGTCTTAAGGTCTCTAAGGCAGGACTCAAAGTGGACAGTAGATTTAACTAAGACAAAGTGCTCTGGTATTTTTCACAGAGTCAAAAGGAGTTATCAGAAAAGTTGCAAAAGCACTTTGTTTTACTCTAAAACATAGGAGGATAAGAATTAATTTAAGACAAATATTGGTTGATTGATTATCTTCCTTTAATCCTGTATTTTAATTCAGTAAGTGTATATTATTGAAAGTTCACACGATGATTATCTTCAACTATAGCTTTATAGAGTTTGCTAGAAGTATAGAAATCTGGTGTCTTGCTTCTTTCTTAGTAGTACTAGATGTGTGGTTGTAAGGCAGTCACATAACTGAGAAGAGTTAGGTCATTGCTCTCAGTATTACCTACAAGTGTGATTCTAAAACACTAGTGTTCAAAAATGTTTTGATATTTCTTCATATTCCTAATACTTCTTAATTGAAACCTTTTTTATAACAATATTTTAGGGTGCCTGGGTGGCTTAGCTGGTTAAGCATCCAACTCTTGGTTTTGGCTCAGGTCATGATCTCAGGGTCATGAGGTTGAGCCCCACGTCAGGTTCCACATTGGACATGGAGCCTGCTTAGTATTCTTTCACTGATCTCTCTCTTTCTCTGGAAAATAAATAAATAAATAAATAAACAAACAAACAACTACAGGTTGCTCTTGAACAACATCTTTGAACTGTGTAGATCCACTTACATATGGATTTTTTTTCTTTTTATAAATATAGGATAGTGCCGTAAATTTATTTTCTATTCCTTACCTTAATTATTTTCTTAACATTTTCTTTTCTCTAGTTTACTATTTTAAGAATGCGGTATATAATACATATAACATACAAAATATGTGTGACTCGACTGTTTAGATTATTGATAAGGCTTCCAGTCAACAGTAGGCTATTAGTAGTTAAGTTTTTGGGGGAGTCAAAAGCTACACATGAATTTCTGACTGCACCAGAAGGTTAGTGTTCCTAACTCCCACGTGGTTCATGGTCCAATTCTAAATATAGAAAATGAAAAATAATTTTTTAATGTTTTCTCACAATTAAGTTTTTCATTGTGTTTTCGAAATACTCAAATATAGAAAGCTAAGAACATGAGTTATTTTTAGACAACCTTTATTAATAAAATTTAATGAGATGCCTATATTTTATGTCTCCACTAATTTTAATAGTATTTTCACCTGGCTATGAAAAAGAGCCTCAGATATCCTCTATTACAAATTTGCATTCAGAACCTACAAATTGAGAAAGATCCAGAAATTCCATGAGAAATATGGCCACATTTAATGGAAAATTCAAAGTGATATGCAATTCTTGGTAAAGTTTAAAACAGAACAAGTTTTCTTTGATTTATATAATATTTGCATTTCTTGGCTATTCAGTTTGCTTTAAAGCTATCCCAAAAACCTGTTTTGAATTTATATGTAAAATGGAGTTTTAGTCTTTAGGTTTAGGTATAAATACGCACTTTGGATGCATGGAAGATATTTAGAACTCTGCAGGCTATGGATAATATTTTTTTGCAGAACAATCCTGATCATTGCAGGATGTCTAACCTTCCTGGCCCCATTCACAAAACTCTAGTAGTGACTACCCCCCAAATGTTATGATAACTAAAAATAACCTCCATAAATTTTCAAAATGTGCCCTGGAGGGTGGTACTATCCCCACTGAGACCCATTGATTTAAGGCTTTGCATACAGAAGTACCTAAAGTAAATTTCACAGCTTGAATGGTATAATTATGTAAGCCAATAAATTCCTCTCTTATTTTTTAGCAGTGTACATTAGACTGGTGATTCATTTTTTAAAAATATCAATTTAATTAAAATAAAGCATAAATAAGTTTGCATTTTTACTCATTCTATGAGAATATGGGAAAAATAGGAGCAGTATATGGGCAATGTGGAATTATTTCTTTCAATCTCATTATAAAATGTATGGATTTTAATAAAAATATTATGTATGTCTAACCTAGGAGGAAATCTGAACAGACCATGTGTGTCTAGCAACCAGATACACAGTAAGAGGAAAATACTCTCAGAAACTTATATTCTGGTTACAAAAGAGAACACATGTTTGAGCAGAAATTCATTTTCAAAGTCCCAGCAAAAGATTTAAGGAGCTCTGTGTAGTAGTCTGGAAATAAGAGGGCTGAGTCAAAGGTATGTATGTCTTTAGCAAATGCTTTCTCTAATTCAGATAGCTAACTGGACAGCATTCCTGGAAAAAAGGACATGATTTTATTTGTATTTTAGGAAAATATAGTAAAATACTTTTTAACAAACTAATCTTAAGATTTTATATCTGACATTAATTTTATGATTTTGTATTTTTTCTCTTTTAAAAAATATTTTATCTATTTATTTATGAGAGATACAGAGAGAGGCAGAGACATACGCAGAGGGAGAAGCAGGTTCCTCAAGGGGAGCCCAAAGTGGGACTCAATCCCATGACTCGTAATCACTCCCTGAAGGCCAATGCTAAACTGCTGAGCCACTCAGGCTTCCCTATGATTTTGTATTGAAAATATTTTGTAACTTGCAGATAAATGAAATTTATATTTTCATTTTTAATTTTTTTTATAAATGTTATTCATTTATTTGAGAGAAAATGAAAACACTAGCGGTGCAGGGGGCAGGGAGGAGCAGCAGAGGGGAAGGAAGAAGCAGGCTCTGCACCGAGTAGGGAGCCCAAGACAGAACTCAATTCCAGGAGGCTGGGATCATGACCTTAGCTGAAGACAGACACTTAACCAACTGAGCCACCAGGTGCCCCAAGAAGCAAAACTTATTAAAATAGATTAGATGGTGCGTCAGCCCGGGTGGCTCAGCGGTTTAGCACCGCCTTCAGCCCAAGGCCTGATTCTGGAGACCCGGGATCAAGTCCCAGGTCGGGTTCCCTGCATGGAGTCTGCTTCTCCCTCTGCCTCTCTCTCTCTCTCTCCCTTTCTCTCTCTCTCTGTCTCTCATGAATAAATAAATAAAATATTTAAAAAATAAAATAGATTAGAGTAGATGGATAGATGCACATGTATGCATATATATACACACACATACATATCATGCATATGTAGTAAGAGATAGAATGGGAACAAATGAATTGATCATAGGTTACTTCAAAGCCCCAGAACGGTTTACCAAATTTTGATAACAGCATTTTTTAAGTGCCCATTGTTCTGTGCATTATTCCAAGCCCTTACATATGTTAATTAATATAATACTTATGTTATAAGACAGATACTATTATTTCAGTGTTCCCATTTCACAGATAGAGAAACTCCAAGGTAAAGACTTAAGTAGCAAGATTTGAATCCAAGCATCTTAGTGCCAAGGTATCCTCGTAAACATTATGTTCTCTGGCCTCCTTCTACTATTCTAGCGAACATCAGTTCTGAAAGCCATTCCATGTGTGCACTAAAAAACAGCATGAAACATAAGTTCAAGTTAAAGCCATTTTAGAGTAATCCTACTGTCTTAGAAACCTTAATACAATAATGTGCATTAGGGCTTGCTGGGACACACATCCCTAATTTCTTAGAACACTAACTCCTTTTATCATAAACCATTTTTGCAAAAAAAATAGTATTTTCATGACACGCTTGAAAAATGCTGTACAATACTGTCCTTAACACATTTTTAAAAAGATTTTATTTTATTTACTCATAAAAGAGAGAGGCAGAGACATAGACAGAGGGAGAAGCGGGCTCCCTGCGGGGAGCCCAATGTGGGATTCTATCCCTGGACACCGGGATCATGATGTGAGCCAAAGGTAGATGCTCCATGGCTGACCCACCCAGGCATTCACTTAAATAACACATTTTAATAGATGATATTAGTAGAGAATATTAATTCCATATTTTTCACTCTTAAAATTTTATCAGTATTTTATCTTGCATTTTCAAGTACTTTGTACCAATTTTTGAAAAATATTAATTCATAGACTCCAGAATCTAAGAATGTTGATAGTATACATGTATATATTTTTAAATTGCAAAAATAGTTTTCTAATTATTGAAACTTTGAAAAGATAATCTTTTTGAATATAAAAATCATCAGAGGGCATACTCTGTGATTCTAGCATTTTCTTGGAGACCTATATGAAAAGGTATTTGTATTTTAAAAATATTCAATAAATCATTTGTGATGGCTTTAATAGAGATTAAATAAATGGATATAATTAGCCTGTTTTCCTTTAAGAAGAATCAGCTTTGAGCTTATAATATCTAAATTTGAAGTTAATGTATTCAAAAATCATAAGTACTCCACAATCTAGGAAATGCAATGAAATTTAATGATCTAGGATATATTTTGATAGATATACTTATGGCAAGAGAGAAAAAAAGAGAAAGAATACCAAATAATCCAGAAAAAGGGTGTTGTGTTCTCAGACTTAATACATTTTCCCATAAACTCCATATACTTTTATATCTTTGACATAAACTAAAAATGTTTAAAATTTTCTGCCTTTAATTTTGTGCTTACAAAACATAAGTTTTAACTTTCCAAAGACAGCTAGCTTTTCCTTAACAGTTTTTGGATATTTTTTAAAGCTCAAGTTAGAAATTTTAGATGACTTTTATTCAAATGAGCATATAGTATCAGTCATCCACAGAAATTTAAGTTTATTTAGCACTTTCTATGGACCTAAAACTGTGGTGGAGCCATGGGCTTCCAAAGTGTCAGGTAAAGGCCTTTTCCGTCTAGTGTCTATCTTGCCAGTTTCCTATATTTCATGGGAAGATAATTAAGAAGCACTCGTTTGAAACGCATTGAGATATTCCTATATGATGCTCTCAGCTCAAATCTTTAAGATTATAATAGCATCAGGAGTATATGGCCTTCTGATAATAAGAACTGACATTTTTAAAGTGTTTTCCTAAAACGAAATGACTTTATATCCTATCAAAATACCCAATTTTTCATCCTTTACAATCCTTTACAATGATTCTTGCTTTATAATAGAAAAAAAAAAGATATGAAATTAACAAGTTTCAGCACAGATAAATTTCAGGAAATGGCCAAACATCAAAATATCCAAAAATAAACTTTGATTCATTCACTGCTTTGGAGATAACCTATGAGAACCTATCTATTTAACCTTCGATAGAGAAAAGATCGAGTACCTTGAACTGAGTTTTACAGTTCACCTCTAGCGTTTAGATGTCATGTAGAAACAGTTTTGAAATAGAAAACAATAACCATTCTCTGCTAAGAACGAACTTAACTGTTCTATAGGTCTGACAAATGCAATGTTAATGTGTTCAGTGTAACATTTGGGGTTTGCAACTGACAATGAACAAGAAAACCAGGTGCATCTGTAAAAGGACTTAATGTGAAAATCACTTCATTCTATTTAAGCTAATTTTGGCAGAAAGAGAATCTGACATCAGCACTGTGAACAATGAGGCAAAAGTTTCTTTCTATCACCTCTTTCAAGTCTTGGTTCAAACCCCAGTCAAATTCTTCCTTTTTATATGTCTCTTGTATGCAAATGCATTGAATAAGTACTACATTAGCTCTCTCTCCCTAATGTGTTATGACCTATTATTCTGTCAATTCCATGCATACAAATGCAAACTTAAATGACTTTTATCTTTCTTCCTGGTAATAGATTTGTTTTCCATTATTTTTTCCTAAGTACATAATAAATTACCAAAATTTCAGTCATTACCTTAACAATTTTTGCCATATCCACTTACTACTTTTTAAATAAAATCATATATTTCAAGCCTACTGGGGTGTGTGTGTGTGTGTGTGTGTGTGTGCATCTGTTTTAAAAAGGCATTTTTCTAAGGTTGCCTCATGTTTTATGCACTGGCGACATATTGTCACAATAAAAAAAAAAGATGTATATATAACCACGGAATTAAATGTTTGTCCAGATGCCACCTACACTTCTAAGTACCATAGGTGGTATCACACACTGGGAGCAACGATGGATAACACAGCATAGTCTTATTTACACAACAGTCATCTGAAGTCTATTCATGCTTATTTAAAGTCTATAAACTTCCACAATTAATTTCTTTAGGCTTTCTACCTAAAGAGAATTTAGCTTTGTTGTTTGTTTTTTATAAATAATGGAACGCTTCATGATTTTGCATGTCATCTTTGTGCAGGGGCCATACTAATCTTCTCTGTAGCTTTCCAGTTTTGGTACATGTGCTGCCAAAGCAAGCACTCACTTGTTCTAAAGTAAAATTATTATTTTTTTTTAATTTTTTTTTTATTTATGATAGTCACACAGAGAGAGAGAGAGAGAGAGAGAGAGGCAGAGACAGGCAGAGGGAGAAGCAGGCTCCATGCACCGGGAGCCCGACGTGGGATTTGATCCCGGGTCTCCAGGATCGCGCCTTGGGTCAAAGGCAGGCGCCAAACGGTTGCGCCACCCAGGGATCCCTAAAGTAAAATTATTTTATAAGATTCTTTTTATGGTAATGACAGCTATAATCCAAAATATAAAAGTTTGATATTTACCAGCTAAAATATACATTTATATGCATTTGCAGACTTTTCTTTTTTCATTAAAAATATACACATATATGTAATATAATACATAATATATATAATAATTAAAATATATAACATATAGTACATAATATAATATATATATTACATATAGTGTTCTGTACATCCATGTTCATAGCATTATCAGAATAGCCAAAAGATGTAAATAGCCTGAAATGTCTGCCACTGGATAAATGACTTAAAAAAATGTAGTATAGTCTCACAATGGAATATTATTCAGTCTTAAAAACGGAAAGACATGAGGCACCTGGGTAGTTGGTTAAGCAACCGACTCTTGGTGTTGGCACAGGTCATGATCTCAGGGTTTTGAGATCGAGCCACATATTGGGCTCTGAGCTGGACATGGAGCCTGCTTAAGATTGTCCCTTGCTCTCTCCCTTTGTCCCTCCCCATCCCACTCCACTGTCACTTTCTCTCTCTAAAAAGAAAAGAAGAGAGAAAAAAGGAAAGACATTCTGCTACATGCTATTTATGGTGAATCTTGAGGACATTATGCTAAGTGAAATAACACAGCCACAAAAAGACAAACACTATATGACTCAACTCAGCTGCAATATCTAAACTAGTCAAATTTACAGAGACAGAAAGTTGACCAGTGGTTACCAATGGCTACCAGGGAGGAATGGGGAGCTATTGTTTAATGGATACAGAGTTTTAGTTTGTGTTAATGAAAAGCTTTGCATTTAGATAGTGATAATTGTTGTACAACAATGTGAATGTACTTGATGCCACTAAACTATATATTTAAAATAGGTAAAATGGTAAATTTTAAGTTATATTTATTTTACTAAAATAAAAAAGTAAAATAATATATACTTTATATGCTCTTATATATGTATTTTATATGTGTATCCATATATAGCTTAATACTATGTTACATGTGCTGAGTGTCAAAGACCTTAAACTGACAGGTAATAAACTAACAATGAATATGTTACCTTTCACATCAACCTATAGCTTTTAATCACAGATTATTATGGCCTTTTTCATTTATCAAACATCATTGGTATATCCTTTCCTAACTTTCCCGAGAAATTTATTGAAGTAAAATCTATTTTGGAATTAGCACACTGTATAAAACTTTTGAACATTCTCAGAGTTTCTGATTAGAGGTAAATCAGCAGTAGAAAACATTATCTGTAACTAAATTCTTTTTCTTTTAGAAATATTTATTTTACAGAGAGAGCACAGGGGAGGGGTGGAGGGAGAGAGAGAGAGAAAGAGAGAGATAGAATCCCAAGCAGATTCCCCTCTGAGCACAGAGTCCAACCTGGGGTTGGATCTTATGACCCTGAAGATCTTAACCTGAGCTGAAACAAAGAGTTGGCTGCTTAACTGACTACACCCAGTATGCCCCGTTGCCCGAGTATGACTAAATTACTTAATAGTCTGTTGCTGAAGTCTTTGCATTCAGAGTTCTACACCCATCTATCAAAATCCCTCAAAGAACTTTGCCCTTGTGAAAATACCTTCTAGTACCTATTGAATTTAACTCTCCCAGAACCTGTTAAATACACTCCTAGACACTCGTGCTTCTTCAAAGCAGAGAGTACACATTCTGTGACAAGAAAACACATCCTTATTCTAGAATAAAAAACTACCTCTCCATAAGCTGACTTTCTTCTTACTGAGTTGCTGACCATTAGCTAGATTCATTGTATTCAGGCCCAGGGCTTTGTTTGCTTTACCTGAATCCATGTGTAGTGGACATAGGTTGTTTATTCTTTCTCAGCATTCATTTCCTCTTCTGAGAGTAGGATCCAGATTTCCTTTTGGAAATCCAACCCCACGTTCTAACCCTCATTCATCTTCAGTCTATTTGGTTTGTGTGTGAAGATCTCATCCCAAAATTCTGGGGAGGAAGACAAAGGTAGTTAATGAGTATGCCCCATCCTTTTGTCCACTGCAGTTATTTTAGTAGACCAAATTAATTCCATAGATTAATTTAATTAATTTAATAAATTACTTCAATATAATCAAATCAAAGTAAATTTGTTGAACTAATTTAAAATAGAAATCATCTTCTTAATAGGTTTACTAAGCTGGTATACCTTAAGCCAAAATTGTTAGTTCCATATTAATACCTTTCCTAGTCAAAGCCTACCTGAGAATGAAGCCAGCAAGTATAAAAGCAAAGCCAGAAGACAGAAAAAGTTTCCAGATGATTTCCTTTCAGCACCTGGATCCACCTTCATCTTGACCTTAATGATCTTCTCTTGAACACTTCAACCACTTGAATCAATATATTCCTGCTGCTTTGGCTTAAACAAATTTGAGATGAGTTTATGTCCCTTGCCACAAAGCAAGTTCAATCGTATATTAGCACAGTGCTCCTCGAAAGTGTTCTATGTGATAACAATGTGAATCAGAATCATCTGTACACCTAAAACATGCAGATCTTTGTGCACCACCTTTGACTTACTGAATCAGAATTAATGGAAAAATGGTGCCTAGTAATATATATGTGCTATCATTCCAATGTCTAACCAGTCACTAATCTGGAATCTGTTCTTTACTTCCCATGTTCTTGAGGCATCAGGTTTTAAAAATCTACTTCCACATTTCCTTCAAATTAATTACACGATTATCTTATTTTTGTTTTTCCACCATTTTGAATGATAACCTGGCCTTGGCCTCTTCTATCCCTGTAGCAACTACCGTGCCCTTTTGTATTTAATCGCAGTTCAGGTCTTGATCTTGGCTTGGCCTAGAAATTTCCCCCAGGAATCTTTCTTAAAGAGAAAGACATTTAGTAATATTGAAACTTCATAAAAAAAAAACAAAAAAAACAAAAACAGAATTTTAGAGGAGACTGATAGCAATTATTATTATCTGATATGGATTCTACAGTGCTTCCAAAGGACTACATGTAGGTATTCAGAAAATTTTTGTGTATGTGTGCTAGGACAGGGAAATGCCAATGTTGTTGAAAGACTTCTCAAATTGAAGCAGAAAAATATCACAAGCAAATTTAAGGGCTAATGCAATTTAAATCTACCACGGGCAGTTTTGATGAACAGTAAGAGAGAGGAAGAAAGAAACACTGGAGTTTTGGGGGCTGTATTGAAAAAGCGGATGTAATTTAAAAACAAGAGGGTAGGCAATCTGGACAGTCAGGATTCAAACTTGCTATTAGCTCTACAATTCCACATCATGTCATTGTCGCCCAACACCCTTTCCCCGGCTGTGTGTTTGTACTGTAGATATTTCCCCCTGATTGCGCCCTGGTGGTCTGCTTGTTGGAAGTCTTTTTTGTTTCCATTCAGTATACTTTTTGACTTGCTTCCCACTTCCCTGGTTCGTTCATTTGCCCTAATTATGATTATCTGATAAAGAATGGAGGTGACACTTCCAAACCACGAGTCCAAACAGTCTCATTAGGCAGGAAACCCTGCCATTTATCTAATTTAAATAAAAAAGGTGTGTTTTACACAAAACAAACCTAAGCAGCCAGCCACAGAAATTCCTTTCATCGGATCTATTTACTTCTCTTTGGTATTCAGTATGATCTTTTAAGCAACAGGCAGTTATAATAAGAGTTCAATGGTTTCTCTAATTTTTCAAATGGAAGTCAGATTTAGAAGGTGTTTGGTTTTTGCAGACCTGTTAAATTCCTAGGCTTACACATTTCAATAGTTAATCATGAAGTAGCTAAAAAATGTGCTCCTTTTTGGAAGTATTAAATAAATACAGAGGTTGTTTTGTTATTTAAAAACTTAAAAAATGCAGCATGGAAAGCAGCTCATGAATTTAATTCTATGGCATCATTTTTAGAAAAGACAGGTTGATAATTGAATGGTGTTGTCAAGAGAGATAGAATATAGAGTAGTTATGAATGTATTTTGTCAAGTGAACATTCACTGTTGATGTAAAAAGCTAAGACTGATTGAGCTTGAAAGAGAACAGTGAAAACAGCCGGGATCCCTAATAATCTGGAGCATTTAGACTCAAACTCTTTCATTCTGTCTCCCAGATATCTGTATGTTGAGGAATGCAGTGATAGTGATTGCTTCTCCACCCAGGACTAACTGTTGGGTATCAGTGACCAACTCTGTTCTACGATGGTAGTGAGGCAAATGTTCCCCATTAAATTATCTGAATCCTAGAATTATTAAAAAAGAGATCTCTCCCCTCTGATTTCATAGGCTTTTCCCAAATAGAGAAACTATAGATAGTTGTACTTTGATGTTCCAAATTGCATATTTACCATGTTTCATCAGGGATAAATCCTACTTGAGTATATGAACACACTGAACCATAAATGAAGACCACACGTTTTTTAATACTTTCTGATGTGATAATACATAGGACTTGGCTCATCATTTAGCAATCTCATTCTTTGCTTTTAATGATAAGGCAGCCAGAGTGGTCAGATAGTCTCACTAAAACAATCTCATCAACTCTGTTTAGGTTCACATAAGCAGGATGTCAACCTGCTGGCACTCTTGGTAGCACAGCTTTTATATGATGATGGACCTGGACAGTTTAATTTCACATGCGCTTCCATATTTGGCTCTTCACCATTTGTGTTATGTTGGTCTTTCTTCTCATTTCCAACTGAATTTCTGATTTAGAGAGGGATGAGTCTCGTTTCACTAATCTTTCCCACACAGAGACATATACAGTTACAGTCTCTCAGTAATTTTTTCCTGCAGCTCTTAAACTTTTTTGTTTTGTCTCTCCTACTTTCCTGTCATTAAGAACTGGGCTGTTGGTCTTATTTCTCCTTACGTAAACCGACCTTATAATGTCCTTTAACAATAAAAGGGAAGTTAAGGTCAGCAAGAGATCATTCCCTAAGAAAGAAAAGGTAATTTGGTTGAGTATTATACTTAAGGATTGAAAATGGAAGAATTGCAAGTATATGATATTTCTTTTGGGGGGGGAGGGTTGTGATCCATGTTGCTTCATTTCTAATAAAGAAGAGTAGACTCCTGTTATCTTGGTGGGTTTTCCGCAACTGCGGCAAGACAGAGAGAGAAACCAATGAGAGAGACTGAACTTGCATGTACTGATTCCTTTAGCTTACATAAAAGGTTTAGACCCATGTCTTGGTTTCTAGAAACTAACCACAAATTCAAAAGAAAATAACAATCTTGTCTCCAAGTAAAGCTCATACACCATTATCTCAACAACTGTTTCCAAAACTAAAGTCTGAATGTGAAGTTAAGATCTGAAGTTGGTTTAGTCACAATAAAGCAGAATGATCTCAAGTTTGGTCTCTTGTAGCCAAATCTTAAAGTGACCAAAATTAATAAGACCAGTAATGAGACTTAGCAACAACATGTACTTCCTGATATGATGCAGTGAAAAGGGTATTATGCCTTTTTGGTCCTCTTGCCAAAAATGTGAACCTTAATTTGATTGTGAGGAAACATCAGACAAACCCAAAAGAAGAGACAGTCTACAAAGTAAATGTGCAGTCTTCTTCAAAGGCTTGAGGTCATGAAAGACAAAGAACCATATCAATCTGCAGTGGATTAAGGAGACATGATGGTTGATTGCAATGTGGGATTATGGATTGAATCTTGCACCAGAAAAGAATACATTAGTTGGACAATTGGTAAAATTTGTGCAGGTCTGTTGATTACTTAATAGTACTATGCCTTCGTGAATTTCCTAATTTTGATTATTATAAAACTGCAATAAGGGGGCACCTGGGTGATTCAGTCGGTTAAGTATCTGCCTTTGATACTTAACCTGATCCTGATCCTTGCGTCCTGTAGGGTCCAGGATCAAGCTCCTGCTTCTCCCTCCCTCTCTATCCTCTCCCCACTGTTTGTGCTCTCTCTCTTTCTCTCTCTCGTTTGCTCTCTTTCTCTCTCATATAAATAAATAAAATATTTTTAAAAACTGTAGTTATATAAAGATGTCATCATTTTTGAAAGCTGGAGAGATGGTATATGAGAATTAGTTATACTATTGTTGCCACTTTTTAAAATTTGACATTATTTCAAAATGAAAGTTAAAAAACTTTATGAAAATATTAGCGGTCACACTTGATCACATGAAACCAGATTCCATAGCCGAGTTGGAAAATAATTTGTGTAGTTTAATCAAATATTCTAGTAAATAGGATTATAGCATTAAATATAATTCAACAGGTGTATATTCAGTTGTTCTACATATGCACTTGTTCTACACAATGCACAGCAAAAGTCAAATTTGTGAAGACAGTTTTGCTTTTAGTAGTACACAAATAATATCAAAACCTAAAGCATTTCTTAAAAAAAAAAAAAAAAAAGATGGAAAATAGGGTGCCTGAGAGGCTCAGTCAGTTGAGCATCTGACTCTTGGTTTCGGTTCAGGCCATGATCTCAGGGTCATGAGATGAAATCCAGCATTGGGCTCAAGCAGAGTCTGCTTGAAGATTCTCTCCATCTTTCCCTTCTCCGACTTATTCTCTCTTTCCCTCTCTCTCTCTGTAAAATAATTAAATGAATCTTTAAAAAATAAAATTAATTCTGGAATGCACTAGTGTTCTAATAGCCCAGTGACATGAAAATGATAAAAAAAATATTTATGCCCTGTCATAGTTGAAGATACATAAGTTCTTTCACACATTGTGCTTATTCAAATGCATAAATTACCCAACGATCAGATTCTCTGCTGTGAGAATTGTATGATTAGTCACTTAGAAGATCATATGAGAGTATTGCATATTCCACATTTAAATAAGTATATAATTGACCCCTTTGCATCCTTATAATGCACTGAAAATTTCTTTTCATAACAATAATTCTGATAAATTATAAAATTCTGAAGTGATTCCTGACATACTCGGAAAAATATAAATTATGCCATGTAATGTTAGTGTTGTGGTCTTTCAAACATATTTTCCATCCTTGTTTTTTAAAGATTTATTTGAGAAAGAGAGAGCAAGAGAGCATGCACATACACGTGAGCATGTGGGGGAAGGGGCAGAGGGATAGGATCTCACTGTAACCACTCTATCTAGTCTACCACACTATTTCAATAAATATGCAAATAAACAATTTCACTTGTAAATCCAAGATTAGGATAGGCTATTCAGAACCAGTCACGTGAGATACGTGAAATGGTAAAAATTTGACTGTGACCTAACCTGATTTCATGGGATATTGTTGACTCAATTGTAGATGGGTTTCGACATTGCTATTATGGCATTGAACCATTGGAGTCCAGTTTTAATCAGCAACAATAATAACAGAAAATACCATGCTCCCATGAGTTCTTAATGGCCATGATCTAAAACGAGTTCGATTCATTTAAAAAATGAAACCCCCCAAATTCTCTCATGGCCCACAAACTGTGAATATTTTCCACAGAGATTCAAGGAATGTTCATCTATGTTCTTCTAATGAGATCTTTAAGACAACAGCAGGAACATCAGAATCCTTTAAATGCTGGCATTAGCAAGGCCATGTAACATTCCAAGTGGGTTGTCATGGGAAGGTTTTATCCCATAAGTTGCTCAGATCACACCTCTTCTATTTGTGTCCCTGTTGTCTGCCTTAGAAACCAGTGCCTGTAAAATGAAAGATTAATGGGATCGTCTTCAGCCCTGCTTTAGGCCATTACATTTATCCCTCATCATTCTGCTTCCCCAGCCCTGACATTTAGCCTCTCCTTATACTGCTGTCTGATATTACAAATTGTGCTGGGTAATTTCCCCCAGCCAAAATAGGAGATTTAGAAGCACCAGGGAGTTCTGGAAATCTATCCTGCCCATCACAAAATGCTTCCTGTCCTGGCTTAACACAAGGGAGAGAAGAAATGAGTCTACACCCTGGAGGGGGTGGGGCCACTAAAAATAATAGAATCATAAGAGCCACAGAAGGGGGAAAAAAGTGGGTTTTTTTGTAAGAATTATTATCTTGACACTCTATAAGTAATAAAAGTTGGGAAATCTCTTAAACATTACTTTACCTACCTACCTTAATATGACAAGATTAGTTTCAGCAGAATTATTTCCTGAAAAAAAAAAAAAAGATTTTAGCTAGTAATTGATACTCCTAACCTTGGTAGTAAAGACATTTTTGTTTTTGTTTTCATTTTTTAAAAAAAGAAAAAAGGAAATGAGGATGTATGGGGGAATAGCTAACTTGAGTCACTGCAATGCATGCATTGTACGCTTCTTATGTACAGGAACCTTCAGGCTCCTGTATCTCAATCGAATGCCAGAGGAAAGGGATTTATATGAAAGATTGGTTACGTGCCTATGAGAACTGCTTATTTTGCTTGAATCAAACAAAATAAGAAAGGTTCTACTCAGGTTTTATTCCATACCCCACCCTAGTTGCCCTACCAACCTATCCATATATTTGAGATCTAAGCTAATTGGTAACTTGGAAGAATTATAAACTTTTTTTTTAACACAAAAAAAAATTCTTTTAAATTCTGGATTGTAGTAAATTGTCCAACTCATTTCTGCAAGCAGGTATACAAGTAGAAAGAACAGGGAGCAGGGGATGATTCAGAATGGTGCCTATTGCCAAATTCCTACCTTGGTTTGATTGAGTGAAATCAAGTGCAGTGATGGGTGTCCTGACTTAAACAATCTCTTCATGAGGCACTTGGCTAGCTCAGTTGGTGTAGCATCTGATTCTTGATTTCAGCTCAGGTCATGATCTCACAGTTGTGAGATGGAGCCCCATGTCAGGTTCCACACTGGGTGTAGAACCTGCTTAAGATTCTTTCTCTCCTTCTGCCCCTCCTCACCCCACTCTCTTTCTCTCCCTCTGTAAAAAACAATAATAAATAAATAAATAAATAAATAAATAAATAAATAAATAAATAAGAATCTTTTCACAACTTCTGAATTAAATTTCCACTAGAAACAAGGCCAGGACTATTGAAACAACTATTTACTCAATATGGCTACCCTCCAATGGCACTCTCCTCTCTCCTCCCATATGGCAGGTATACAAAGTGAGTTCTTAGCTTCTGAAGTGTTTGCCAGCAGGATGGAGCCTTACAATATTAAAAGGTTGGCCAAACTTATAGCTACATCAGAAAAAAAAGAAGAAAGAAAAGAAGCCTCAAAGAGGTTAACAACGCTTTTCCAAGGCTACACAGTTAACAAGTAACATCCTATAAGAAGTCATGTAAGCTGGAACTCTCAAGGTTTTAAAAACAATTTCAGGGTTCTTTGATGCCCCCTCCTCTTCTCCATCTCAAATTCAGAGTCCTTATGCTTTCATTAGGATGCATCTCATGGAAGAGAAATCCGGAGCAGGCTATGTGGGCAGTCCTGATTTTCTTCTTGGTTCTATCAACCGCACTCCCTGACTTCAGGTTTCCAGGCATGCAGTAATAGAAAATTACGTGTCTTGTCACATCCAGAGTATGTCTGGCATAGACTACTGACTCTGTGTCTCTCTCTCACTCTCTCTCTTGCTCCTTCTCTCAATTAATTACCTGCTTTATTCTAGCATCCCATAGACACAGTGTTGACTACAGTTTGCTTAGAGGTCAACTTGTTTAGTAAATCTCGGTCTGAATGCTTGAGACATAGATACTATACTACCCACTGGAATTTGGAGCCTAGAGGACATAAGATCTATCCTCTCAGTTCTGACACTTCATCAGTTTTGGGAAAATCACTGGACAAAGACTCTCTCCTTGACCAAACTTTTGCCAGTTTCTTTGAGGCTCTCCTTCTGGCTAGGCCTCAATTAGGGGTTCTGTGTTCTTTCTTGAGGATTCAGTTTTAGCCAAGAATCCTGCATAGCTAGCAATATCTGATCACCCTCAATATCTCACCAAATTCCTCATCTCCCCACTTTGGTATCTGTTCACACTGACCTACCTTCAGCAATTATCTTAAAACAGCTTCACCAAAATCTTCCCTTACCCTGAAGATTTCCTCCTAATAATTCTGAACTCACTGACACCCCCAAAATGACCCCCCCCTTAACTCCTTGACAATAATTCCCACTGGTTCATGCTGTGTTTGGAATTTAACCCATTAATACTGATGTCTGTTTTTCCTTATTACAGTAGCTTTAAAAAATAATAAATTTTATCTCCACTGCTTTAACTTCTGTCCTGCTCTGGTTTTCTTTAACACACTTCATCTCTCTGAGCATCAGTGTTTTTACTTGCAAAATAGGTCTAACACCCTCCGTAAAAACCTTTGGTGAGGTTCAAGTGAGATAATACAAGAAAGCCCATTAGAAACTAAAAGATTCCATTCTATTTTTTTTTTTTTTTTTTTTTTTTACTAAGATTTTGTTTATTTATTTGAGAGAGAGAGCATGAGCAGGGGAGGAGAAAGGGGAAGGGCAGAGGGGCAAGCAGACTCCGTGCTGGGCAGGGAACTGATCCCACATGCCTGGGGCTCAGTCAGGACCCTGAGATCATGACCTGAGCCCTGAACCAAAGTTAGACACTTAACTAAGAAAACCAGGCCCCCCGGCATTACACCCCTGTTAGTTGCTATTACCATGGCAGGCTCATAAATGATTTCAGCAGGTCTTCAAAATTCAGACTATTTTAGATTCTGGGGACACCTGGGTGGCTCAGTGGTTGAGTGTCTGCCTTTGGCTCAAGTCATAATCCCAAGGTCCTGAGATCGAGTCCCGCATTGGACTCCTCACAGGGAGACGGCTTCTCCCTCTGCCTATGTCTCTGCCTTTCTCTGTGTGTCTCTCATGAATAAATAAATAACATCTTTTTTAAAAAGAATATTCTAGATTTTTTTAAAAGTAATTCAGCTGACATTTGCTAAGAAAATAGACCTCAAATATTCTCTCTCTCACACACACACATACACACAAAGGAAACTATGTGAGGGGATGGATATGTTAACTTGATTGCAGTAATCATTTTACAATTTATTTGTATATTAAATATTAAGTTAAATCCTATCACAATGTATTTGCATATTAAATATTAAATTAAAATATATTAATATTTGTACACCTTAAAAGGAAGCTTATTGGCATCTGGAGCAAAAAAGAGTAGTTCAGTATGTATGCCAATCATTAGAGTCAGTGGAGTCTGAGATATCATCTCATTATTGACCATAGTAATACTTCTGAAACAAAATGGACAAATATTCCCACTAAGTGGGATAAATGAAGAGTATCTCTAGCTTCATGACAGTTTAGGACAGTTTTTGTTCACCACTGAATTACAAAAACTTTTCATCCCAATAGCATTTCAGATTTTGCACCTGGTGACGAGAAATCACCTGTATCCCCATGACCTCAATATTAAATGTCATTCCTTCCTGGAAAGTCCAGGCAGATTCCATTTTTAAAGAATATTTTTAGAATACCTTAATGCACTGGGCACTGGATGAGACTTGTTCATCAAGCTGTATGAGCAACAGGAAAGCAAAAAAAAAAAAAAAAAAAAAAAAAGAAAGAAAAGGTGATGTGGATTTTATAAAAATTAAAAACATTTGTGCATCAAAGGCTATGATCATGATCAAGAGAGTGAAAAGACAGTGCCCAGGATGGGAGGAAATCAGTGCAAATCATATGTCTGGGGTCTAGTATCAAGAATAAATATAAAAAGGATGGAATCCCCAAGAGCTCAAGATCTCTGGACAGTGTTTGTTTGGGTCCTTAGTCAAATCCTGAGTTGCCACTATGAGGTGATAGTTTAAAACAATAAAAATTAAAAGAAGAGGAGGAGAAAGAAATGATGCACAAGAAACATCTTCATAGCTCATAATTTTGAAATGCCTCCTGCCCCTCTCTTCTGTTGGTTTCAATTCGGGAAGGCAGGTGCTCATCTAACAACAATGGAAATCTCATCCACGTTGATAGGCAGCCCTGCTTGTGTTTTCATGGCTCCTCATTTACACATCATGCCCCACTCCCCACCCCGCTTTTTTTTTTTCTGGCTTTTTTTTTGTGTCTATCGTATATATAAAGCATTTCCAAATCGCCTTTGAAGGAAGCAGTTTGACATGCTAAATTAAACAGAGCTCCAGAGACATTTGTTTCAGGCAGCAAAACAAACTCAACTAGACAAAAATAAATAAATAAATAAATAAATAAATAAATAAATAAATAAATAAATAAAAATTAAAAAAAATGCCGAGCCCATCAGATCTGAAACCATATTTCTACTTGTCTGCGTGTTAAACTGCAATAATGTAAATGAATGCGAATCGCTTGGCGAGCTGTGAGAAAATAAGCTGCAAATTACAAAGCTGGCGAGTGAATGTTGGAAGTGGTGGAATGTGATGATAACGTGATGGGTGGGGACCTGAGGCTTCATTAGAGATTCTCATTTCTCACTCATTTCATTTCCAGTTATAAAGTCCAGTGAAATGGATCTCGGTAATTGCAAAGTTGATTGCTGCATGGGTTTAGGGGAAATGAATACTGCTTTACTTTTTCCCTTTCCCTTTCTCCCTTCTCTCTCTCCTGCTCTTTTGTTACATCCATGGGATTTTCGGAGAGCTTTCCCAAACTATCGGGAGGATCAGACTCTTTAGTAGTTTTGACATTTCTATGGCCTGTGGGCACCAGTGCAATTTTCTCTTTTAAAAATGAGATGTGATAGCATCGCCAGATGACAAACCGGAGCTGAAGCCTTGGTACCCTGGATATCACAACTCTTCTGCCTGCCAAGAAAAGAAAGAAAACAAAGCAAATCTCTACTTGTTGAAGTAAAGGCTCTATAAGGAAAAGAGAGACGAGGAGTTTGCTGGATATTACCGGTGACAGCAAATAGACTACAAAACCTCCCATGTTAAAGGTGTTCATTTAACTGCATTCAAAGCTCTTCTTTTAAATCAAATTTATTACAATTTGATAAGCACTCTAAGTAGATTCTGTGAGATGGGTTGTCCATTGGCCAGTTTTTCAAACTAAACCAAGAGCAGCCTTTGTGTTAGGTGTTGACATCTGATTCCTTTCGTGCTGATAAAGTATGTTTAGAATTGACTGGAAACCAAGGTACCCCCCCCCTTTTTTTTTCATGAGAATGGCCAGATTTCAAAATGGCAGGCACAGATCTTATAAGGGCTATTGGAGGCAATGATGGAGCATAAATGAGATAAGGGGATGTGGATGTAAGTTATACTTAGGGGTGATATTGGTGGATTTGCAGGTGAATATAGGTAAAACCTTAGAGTCATTCTGATAGACTGCCCCCCCGCCCCCCACCAGGGACATTACATCTCTCATGATCAAATTCTCCTTTGGATTTGATCTTATGTTCCTATTCAAGAAAAGCAACGTAACATTTCAGGACGAATGTTTACTGTCATAATTCCAGTGGGGTGGACAAGTTGTTGATTATAGTGATCAGGTTTAGGAACAGCAAGGCTCACTAGACTGTGTCTGACCTTCTAGCCATGAATGAGTCTTACCTACCTTGGTTTGTCTAGAATTTTGAGAACCTAGTCTCTGCCATTTTGCTCTGTCTCTCCTTGTAGCAGGCTTCTGGTATTGAAAACTAAGTCACAAGGAACACGCAATTCATGCAGAGTCAGGCAAATTCCATCTTTCTCAAATTCTGGGCATCTGCAATTCTATGGTGTGATGATGAATTTATATGTCAACTTGACTGAGACATGGGGTGCCCAGACATTTGGCCAAACATTTTTCAGAATATATCTGTTAGATGTTTCTGGAAGAGATTAACCAAGTAAAATAGATTATTCTCCTTAATGTGGATGGACCTCATCCAATAGTAGTCCAGTTGAAGATCTGAATAAAACAAAAAAGGCTGAATTCCTCCTGCCTAATTGCTGGGCTGGGACATTGGCTGTTTGCTGCCATCACACTTGAACTAAAATACTGACTCTTGCTTGTTTCAAGTCTGCTGGCATTTGCACTGGAACTTAGACCATCAGCTCTCCTGGTTCTCAGTTCTTTTGACTTGGACTGGATTTACGCCATTGGCTCTCTTGGGTCTCCAGCTTGCTGACAGCAGATCTTGGAATTTCTTAGCCTCTATAACCATGGAAGCCAATACCTTGCAATAAATATCTCTCAATACATAGACAGGTAGGTAGGTAGATAGAGACTATATATTTATATTTTTATATTTATACACACACACACACACATACAATCATGTAAATGTGAACTTCTCATAGCACTGGTAGAGGACACCTAGAGAATATCCTTTTATACTTTTTTTTTTCAAAATAGAAAACTGAATGCTCATTATGAATTTGTGTAACAATTTTTCTTCCTTTTTTTTTTTTTTGTTTGTTTTTGCTTTGAACAAGTACTCTACCACCAGCAGAGATTTTCCTAAAAGGAAATGTTTTGATACGTGATCATAGTGAAAATCACCACTGTTGAATATTCACTATATCCTAGGAAATATACTGAGATCTACACAGACTTTTTTTTTTCTTTTCAAAGATTTTATTTATTCATTCATGAGAGAGAGAGAGAGAGAGAGGCAGAGACACAGGCAGAGGGAGAAGCAGGCTCCATGCAGGGAGCCCGATGTGGGACTTGATCCTGGGACTCCAGGGTCATGTCCTGGGCTGAAGGCAGCACTAAACCGCTGAGCCACCCGGGCTGCCCCAGACTTTTTTTTTTAAAGCCTGTCCACAAACTTGCAAATGATGAAGGAATGAGGTCTGGAGTCACTCAACAACTTGCTTACAGTCATTCATTCAGTGGTTAGAGCAACATTCATATGGGTCTACTTGAAACTGCCCATCTCTGGCACTGGTAGAAAAATGGTATGAGGAAGTAGCAGGGGATATCACTTCTGATTGGAGTCGGGGCGAAAAGAGCAGTAGTCAGCATGTGTTTATCACCCAAGCTATTTATCACTTTGCTTATCTCTTTATCTTATCATTTCTTCCTCTGATGTGCACAGCAAGATGCCACTTAACTCTCTGGTTTCATTCACCACTACCAACTCACAGATAGACACGGAAGCATGGAATGCAAGCCAAAACAGATTGTAAGACTCTTCTCTTTGGGAAATGAAAATGGGAAGAAATGGAAATCCCACATATATACTTAAAAAGAAATAATTTACAGCACAAAACAGATGTTGACAACTTACTTTGCCCATGGCTTTATTTTGAGGCTTGGGGGAGGGGGAAAAGAGAAAACTAGTCAAGTAATTTTACAATATCAAAGTTTGTTTTCTATTTTTATAGATAATTTGCCTGATTTGTAAAATAAAGCTTTGAATAAGATCATTTCTAATGTTTCCAGGATTAACACTGCTTGTTTATATATTCCTATTTTCTTTTTTTTTTTTAAGATTTTATTTATTTATTCATGAGAGACACACACACACAGAGAGAGAGAGAGAGAGAGAGAGAGAGAGAGAGGCAGAGACACAGGCAGGGGGAGAAGCAGGCTCCATGCAGGGAGCCTGATGTGGGACTTGATCCTGGGACTTCAGGATCACGCCCTGAGCCGAAGGCAGGTGCTAAACTGCTGAGCTATCCAGGGATCCCCATATTCCTATTTTCAAAAAGAAATCCCACAAGCTTCCAATGCATTCATTGACTCAAACTCTTCCCTCTGTAATCATTTATAATCTGAGTTTTGTCCAAACTTTAACAGTGGAGATTTACAAAGTCCTTCTCAACAAATCCAGAGGAGTTCCCTTACCCCTCTTCAGCATCATGCAGTGTTTGGAACTGTGGGTCACCTGAGACCGTATGTAGAGATGTGTTTTCATGCATTAGTGTATTCCTCCAGTGAAAGATCCCATAGCTTTTCTCAGAATCTCAATGAATCAAATTCTGTGGCACAAAAAGATCCTTTAACTGATACAATACTAGTTTCAAAAATTAAAAATAATAATTGGAAATTCACTGGAGACCTTTGTTAAAGTAGTTCTATGAAGTGTTTGGTATAAAAGAAACCTACTGCAAAATGAGTTGAAAAGTTAAAGAAGGGGATCCCTGGGTGGCGCAGCGGTTTGGCGCCTGCCTTTGGCCCAGGGCGCGATCCTGGAGACCCGGGATCGAATCCCACGTCGGGCTCCCGGTGCATGGAGCCTGCTTCTCCCTCTGCCTGTGTCTCTGCCTCTCTCTCTCTCTCTGTGTGTGACTATCATAAATAAATAAAAATTAAAAAAAAAAGAAAATATTAAAAAAAAAAGAAAAGAAAAGTTAAAGAAAATGAATAAAATGAAAACGTCAGATGTGGTCCATACCTTTCAGAATGAGGTCTCCCTCTTTTTGATTAAAAGAGATTATTTTTATAATCTGTAGCAAAAATTTGGTATTTATAGTCAGAAAGGTCATCGGGAACTATGTGTAATAATAATTCATTTAGGGATCCCTGGGTGGCGCAGTGGTTTGGCGCCTGCCTTTGGCCCAGGGCGCGATCCTGGAGACCCGGGATCGAATCCCACGTCAGGCTCCCGGTGCATGGAGCCTGCTTCTCCCTCTGCCTGTGTCTCTGCCTCTCTCTCTCTCTCTCTCTCTCTCTCTGTGACTATCATAAATAAATAAAAAAAAATAATTAAAAAAAAAAATAATAATAATTCATTTAATTCTATCATCGTATAGAATGTTCACCTGGTTTATCCAATTTGATACAGAGAGTTGTGGCAGATCAGAGCCTTGAACTTGGCTTTCCAGATCCTGACATACAAATTCTTTTTATCATTTCATATTGCTTCTTAATGCTTCACACATGTACTTATTTGTTTTTTCTCCAAAGCCGTAAGGTGAACTTAAGAGGATACGAATAAGAAGAGGATGGGTTTTGAATTACAGGGCCTGATTCTGAGACACTCTAGTTTATTCATCTATAGAGTAGAGCTAACTTTCACACTCACCTCAATGTGTTTTTGATGTGAGGATGCACTTTAACGTCTTTAGAAGAGTCCAGTCCATAGAAAAATTCCATAAATGTTGGTGTAATTGTTATTATGACACCTGCATTACTCTGCACGGTGCAATATGGCATCCGGGTTGAGAAAGAAGGCTTTGAGATTAAAGAGATGAGTAAAAACCAGGTGTCATTCCTTTCCAGGTGTGGAAATTCAGGCAAGTCTTATTATCATTATAGGAACAAAACCTACAGAACAAAAGAGTAAGTTAATGTTTCCTATTTTCCCCATATTCACTACTAGAAAATTCTCACCCATGCCTACCATGACTGTGTCTTTCTGCATTTAAAATCTATGTTTCCTCTGATCTCTGCAGTCACTAGCAAGAGCTGATTTGCATGTCAGACTTTACCTTCTAAATCTCTGCAAGTAACTGTTGATTTGGTAATAACACTGGTTCCCAGGTGCAAGCAGCACATCGCCATATCCTTTATGAATAAGCTTTTCACAAACAAAATAAACAAGTGCCAAATGCTTCAGGGTAACCGAATGCAAAGAAGCTAAGCCTAGGGAGGTACAAGATGGGATGAGAGATGAGTTTTGCTACTGAGGAATTGAAAGCCCTCTGAGTAACAGAGCCTCCATTTCTATTATTCTTCTCCTAGCCAAAATATTTTTCATCACCAGAATGATACTGAAAATTCGACAGTTGCAGCCGTCAGGTCAAATGGTACTATCCTAAATCTATGTGATAGTTTTCATAGCACACTCTGCATGTGTAGACGAGTTTGTCAACGAAACATAGTAATATCATATATAGACCTCTCTGAAAGGAGTATTTTGCAAGTATGTGAAAATTCAAATAACCAAGAAGTTTGGAATCTCCCTCATTTGATCTGATAAAGAATTCATCTTTACAATGACCCCATTCTAGATACCTGGCAGTAACTAGCCAGTTTAATCCTGATTAACAGGTCCATGAGGTAGGTATTATTATTAGTCCATTTTCCAGGTGAGAAAATTGAGTCAAGGACAGGCTAAATAATTTGCCAATGCCAGTAAGTGATTGAATCAGGTTCGGCTCCCTAGTACACATCCTAGTCTCCTGAGACTGGGCTCTATCTCCTCTTGCCATGTAGACTCTGGGCCGTAGTTCACTGTAACACCCAGGTGACTGTTTGCAACTGGTAGCTCTCCTCATTGGCTGATTTTTGACGGATCTTCTCTGAAAAGAATGTTGAATTTCACTATCAAGGTCAGAGTCCATCAGAAAATATCTATCTTGAAGCTGACACAAGCACTGCATTGAGTTGTTAGATTTAAGACCCAAACAACACATCTACTGAAAATAAGTCCCAGATTCCCTTTTGCTTTCTTAATTCCTTAATTCTCAGATGATATGTTCCAGACTCTCAAAATTCCTCAAAAGAGCAAAAAGGATCAAAGAGCTAAATCAAGGGGAAAAAATGCTAGAGCATTTTGACTTAAGGAGAAAAAAAAAAAAAAAAAAAAAAGCTTTTGAATTCATTTTCTGGACTTGAGAACTTAAAATTCTTTCCCAATCAGCAACACATCTTAATAAAACAAAATCAGTGTCACCCCCAGAAAAGCTCATTACCTTTCCTTCTCTGACATGCCAGGAGGGACCTTTCTCCCCAGTGCCAGCTGTTTCAGAAGCCTGGGGCTTGCTTCACCTCTAGGGACATTAGCTTTAACCTTTCAATCTCTTTGATTTAATCATATAATCATGTAATTAAATTCCAATAGTCAAGTTTCAAGGCCAGGGAGGCCAAAGCTGAGCAGTTCCATTTAGCCTAAGCAGATGGCAGACACTGTTCCTGGAACAGCATGCTCAGATTGCATGTTGCTAGCATTTATGTGGAGTTCTCGTTAAACACATGCAACAAAAAGGTAGAGTCAGTCTGCTTAAAGAATGAAAGCCTCTTCACCTGCTTCCGTGAGATAAGGTGCAATGTATTTTTAATGTACACTTTTATCTCTTCTTGGCAGCAAAGATGGTTTCCACGTGATAACCAAACCATAAGGTAAGCAAAGCTAATGGGTCTGATTTGTAGACAGCATATGGCCCCCTAGGTTCAATTTAATGCATTCTTTCTTCTCGTGTTGCCTAAAGCTTTTCAAATGTTGAGGAAGAGCTTTCAGGATTGAGTTTAAAGACGCTTCTTCAATTTGTTTAACTGTTGTTAATAGCCAGGTGTTATTTCAACATCTGGTTGAAGTCTGTTTTATGATTTTACCAAGAAGACACATCAGCAACATCGCCAACCTTGTTACATTAACAATGTGTTAGTGAGGCTAGAGTAAAACAGAGATTTCTATACACTGCAGGTAAATCTGTAAATTGGTACAAACAGTTCAAAGAATGTAATTTTGTGGAAAGAAAATAAAAGCTTAGAAGTATTCACACCATAGCCTAATTTTCTCAATTATTCAAAGTGTACAAGCCTGAAGATGTTCATGTTACCCCAAATATAATACCAAAAAAAAAAATTAGAGTATCCTTCACCAGACCACTGATTAAATAAATGTTAGTATATCAATACGGGATATTATTTTCAAAAAGTAATTTTCTAAATATAAATTGCTCAAATGGGATTCAAATCTGTCTAAAGTGGATTTTTTTTTTTTGTAAAGAAGACTACACACATATATGAAAATGGTGAGGGGTAGGTAGCTCTGGCTGGTAAGAATATGGGTAATTTCTATTTTATATTTTATGTGTTTTTTAGATTTTCCACAATTAGTATATATTACAATTACATAGAGAAAGTTATTTACAAATTAACATATGGTATTTTCATAGCTGTTCTATGCTATTACTCACAGAAAGATCACAAACAAAAAGGCTGGTCTCTCTCTCTCTCTCTTTTTTTTTTTTTTTTTGGTCTCTTCTTTTAATCGCTCCACCAGAAGCTCAACTGGCACAAACATGAATATCAAGGTGCTTCTGTCAACCAGTTTTTATTTTAATATCTCTTGATTGTCATCAGATGACTTTGGAAAACAAGATAAATGACACTAAATCTGTTCATGTAAAATAGCATTGATATAAGAGGTAAAATTTTTAAATCACATATTCTTAGTATCATGAAAAACAAAGATACCCTTTCTTTGTAATTCGCATTAAAAGAAAACCAGGTATCATTTTTCTGGCTTCTTCATTCATTTATTAGCCTGCTACTCAGCTTAGTCCTGATGATGTCTCTCTAATAGCATCACACAGAGAAGGGTTCATACACATAGACTTATTCTAAATGTCCCTATAACACAGGCCAAGAGTGGCACTTAATAAAGTTTAAGGGACTCAATCAAAGTAACTCTGTGACTAAGCTCATAACAAAGTCCATATTTCTGTATCTCAGGGCAGCTTCTTTACAAGGTGGCTTTGGTGAGAATACAGTATACTTGGATCTGAGTTTCTTTCATGTGCTCCTAGGGAAAGGCAGTGAGTTTGAGGAGTACTCTGAGGAATACTAATGGGTCTGCTAGCAGAGGCAGTTTTAGCTTTGCTGGAGATTTCACTTAAATCTCTAAAAAGATACATTAAATTGAGATTCTGGAGATCACTTGCTAGGAAGTTTGGTTTAAATGACTTAATGGAGTATTCTTAGTGACTCAACATAGAACCTCCGGATATTCTTCACCCAGGCATGACTAGCCAAATGGCACTCTATTGATGCCACCAGAAGATTTGTCATCTAGGATGACCAAGTTGGTACCTTTCCAAGTTACATCTGTTCTGTAGAAAAACTATGCTGTGTGTAGGGTGGCGTTTTAAATTTTTTTCTTCAATTTTGCTTAAAACGTGGCATTTGTATACATTTGAGACTCTGGAAATATCTTCTGCTAATTATGCAAATACTCAACTGGATCTCCAGTGGAAAATATTTTGGGGAGTTTTGTTTATTTGTTTTGCTTAAATGTGTTTTGAGTCCGGATGCCTCATTGCAAATGTCTGGAATTCATTTGCTGTCTTCCTTGTTGTAGGTAATGACCATTATCCCAGCCATTGTGTATGAGCTCACTCAGGTTCAAACCTTGACTTTCTCCTAATTGCTCTCATGTGGTTAAAGGCAACCTCTATTCACAGCATGGAATATGACATTCCTCCAGCAGACCAAGCCAAAGGGATAAAAGCTTCCCATGCAGAGTTAAATGATCTTAGGGTGTTATTATGTCGATTAATGGCTGAAAAAATATTTGGATCTCTTTTCTTTCCTTTTTTCAAAAGAGTGGGGGAAATTTGTAAAACAAACTGTTCAAGTAAAGCAAATCATTGATAACTTCTGTTTTTGTAAATCACTAAAAGTATTTTTAAATTTATTGGTTTAGTTATATACTCATTTTGAGCAACTTAACTTGGTATAACTTAACACAGACAAAAAGCCAAAGGTCTGGATTTTGCAAATGGCTCACTAATAGAGGAGAGTTATGTTTAAGTTGTTGCCTAATAAAAGACACAATCTCTTTTTCAATTGTGTAAAAGTTTTAAATTTTCTTAGGGGATTTTTAGTCTAAAAACCAAGATGTCTTTTTTGTTTGTTGATTTATCAGATGAAAAGCACGGCAAGAATAAAATTCTCAGAAAACATCTTCTGTAGTAACAAACAAAATGTAAACCCACTTCAAGATGGAAAATGCACATTGCTTCTAAAAGAAAACTTGCTATCTTGGGGACTCTTCAATGAAAAGGAAGCATGTCAGGAAATAAAAGTCTTTCCCACACAGTTAGAGAAACAGTTGCTCCTTAGTGTAGATGCTCTTGTCTATCAGAGCAACTAGCAGTGTGTTATTTAAAGATTCTCCAAATGATATCAGCACGAATCATGAAAACATCATCTGAGCTAATAAGGTCATTAAAAACAACTCTGCTTGACTTTAAATAATATGTTTGTGAAAGAATCTTCAGCAACATCAAACATATTTCTAATAATACTTTATTCTGCTTCAGGCCTAAGAAATATTTGATATTCTTTGTTCATTGCTTTACTTATAAACAGTTCATTTAAGGAGATTTAGCTAACCGAGATGATTTTCTTGCTATTGTTTTGAAGCCCCTATTTAAATAGAAGTCTTTTTCAGTTGTATGCATACATGTGCTCCCAGCCCTTGTGGGAAAGCATATGTAAGTAGACAAGTGATGAAGGAGAGTAACATATTTGAAATTCCTCTTATTATTCAGGAGAAATAAGAAAGTATTGATTAATTTGGACTTTAAGTCAAATAGGCATGCTGAGATAGTCAGGAAACCACTTAAAAGAAATAAAAATAGAACATGCATCATCCAAATCAGTCGAAGGAAAAAAAAAAAAAAACAACCTTCCTCATAAGAGACAATTTAAGCATAGGATATAAAAAGCCTAAAAATAAGAAAGAAATTCATACTACTAAGAAGAAAATATCAGCTAAAATAAAGCTGGTATAACTATACTAACAACAAAATAGAGTTTAAGGCAATAAAATAAAATGTCTGTCTGAAAAATTAAGTGGATCATACACGTTTATAAAAGGAAGAGCTTACCAAAAAGACAGAACTATTCTAAAATCTACCCATTGATATAACAGTCAGAATATGATACAATTGACAGAAACTGACACATGCACAATCATTTAACACATCACCACAATTGATAGGAGCAGGTAAAAAAAAATTGAAAAAATAAAATGAGCTATCTTAGCTCAATCTAATGTAGTTACATAGAATTCTGTAAACAACAACTAGGGAAAAAACACTTGTTTCAGGCAATGACCGAATTTTACTAAGCCATAAAACATATCACAACAATTAGCAACAAATGGATTTTTTTTTCAGGCCATGTTCTCTGACTTAAATGAAAATAAGAGTAAGTAATTAAAAGTACCTACCTATAAAACAAACAAAAAAATGGAGACATTCCAAATAATTTATGGATAAAAGAAGATTTATCAATCGAATTAGAAAAATTTAGAGCTGATAATTAAATTAAACTTACACACTAAAAGTTGAGAGAGGTAGCTAACAGTATGTGGAAATTTATAGTCTTGGGGCTCCTGGGTGGCACAGTTGTGTCTGACTCTTAGCTTCGGCTCAGGTCTTGACCTCAGGGTCATGATATTTCAGAGTCAGAATCTGAGTCCTGAGATTGAGCCCTGAATGGGGTTCTGTGCTGAGCACAGATGCTGCTAGAGTTTCTCTCTCCCTCTGCCCCTCCCCACCTTACACATACTCTCTCTCTTAAATAAATAAATAAATCTTAAAAAAATAATTTTATAGTCCTATATTAAGAGAAACAAAATGTAAAATTACTGCAGAGAATATAAAGAGCTAACAATTACTATTCAGCATATATAGAAGACTTGAACCAATAAAGAAAAAAATGAACAAAATATCCAGAGAGATAAAAATAAAATATAATGAAAAGAAGCTTAAACAACAGTGGAATCAGGGAAATGCAAATTCAAACCAGAATGACACTGTCTCTGTTCCTAAGACAAATATTTAAATGTTTTACAATAGTAAATAACAAGGATGTGGAAATGAGAACTCTCATGTATAACTGGTGATAATTAAAATTTGTACAAACACTTTGGATAGCAATTTGGTAATATTAGGTAGAGCTACAAATGAAAATTGAATCTTCAATCTAGCAATGCAAATCCTAGGTATATATGATCTCATATATGATGTTAAAAGAATGTTTAATGAAGAAGATTTTATGATCCCCCCAAAATGTAAAATGACTTAAATGTTCATCAACCTGCGAAAGTAAAATTCAAATTCTTATATAATTGTAAAATGAGAGATTTATATAATAATATGTTATAGTGTATTGTGAATGGATGAATGAAAACTACATAGGCACGTTTCACAAACATACTAAGTACAAAAAAGGCAGATGCAGAATGATTCATAGAGTTTGAAACCATTGATGTATAAATTTAAAATGTAAAATAGCGCTATATATTGTTTATTGATTCATGTGAATATAGTAAATATTTGAGAAAAGGGAAGAGACTAGTGTTGTAGGTAGGGGGCACAAAGCTTTCAACTATACTTGTAATTTTAAAAGAATAAATAAAAGATCTGAAGCAAATGTGGAATAATTTTAAGATCAGACAAAGATAGTTGATGTGTACATGATTGTTGTTAATATTACTCTTTATCTTCCTGTGTGGTTAAATAATAATAATTTCCCAATAAAAAGTGAAATAATATATGAATATTTGAAGAATTCAAGGATGACATAAAAATATCAATGATAGAAGGTTCATTAAATTTTATAATTATGAAAAGTGTAGATACTATCAGAAATTCCATTTTGGAAGAATTCATCTTAAAATCTTTTACCTAAAACTAGTATGATAGAAACAAAGTTCTGATTTTGATGCCAGTCTTCATCAGTTTGTTAGGATCAATCTGACACCATCCTTGCACATTATTCAAAAACTTAATCTAATGTATTTTGTGCCACTGATAACAAATGTGGTTAAGGAGTTCATCTGACAAAACATTTTGTACAATTTTGAATTAAATTCTGCCTCGAGACATACATATCTATCTTGGTTCCTGATTATCCTCTTGTTTTTCAAATTATTAAAGCACATAAACCAAAAGACCAATGGATGCAAATAGGAGTTACAGCATCTGCAACAGATTTTGTTATCAGCTTCAGGCTAGTTCTTTCAATGAGCTATTAAATCATCAAAATTTGGGTCAAGTGATTTCTGCTCAAATAAATTGTTACCCAAAATAAATACATCAGAGCTTTCTGGAGGAAACTGTAGAATAGAAAATTAATAATTAGTATATTTTCAGATTCTTAACATCATGCTTAAAATGAACAAATTTACAGCGATGATTCTGGAGTCAGACTTCAGGGCAATCTTAATTTCCATTGAGATACTGCACATAATGACAGGGACAGTACCAAAATCCCTCCCCTCCCCCCCCCCAGAGATGTGGAATTTCTGTCCACATTAGTTATGGAGCACTGTCTTTGGGCAAAATATTCTACTTAAGTCCTATTAGCCCAAATAAACTTGTCAATTATAAAATAGAAATACAAATTTTGGTGGGTGGGGAATGGATGAACTAAGTGATAGGGATTAAAGAACACACTCATCATGATGAGCATAGGTAATATATAGAATTGTTGAATCACTATATTGTGGTCCTGAAACTAATATAACACTGTATGCTAACTATACTGGAATTAAAGAAAAAACTTAATAAAAAAAAAGAAAAATATATAAATTTTGTACCTCCTACACATGGCTTAAAATCTATGCATTCAAAAAATATTTTTTTAGGTCTCCTGTGTGTGTGTCTCTCCTGAGTCAGCTCTAGAGAGTTTCCCCTGAGCCCTTGTTTCAATAAAGCCCCACCCTTGAGCCTTGTGCTTGAGCCCACCTAGCTCACTTATAGTAAGCATCCTGCTAAGTCATGTTAGTAAGAATCTTCCACACCTGATATGTGATGATCTTGGTCTGCCTAAGGGAAGAATCCTAAATCTGTTTAAAGAGAATACCCTTACCCTCGACATTTCTTCTTGGTAACTGTACCCTTGCCCTTGATATTTCTTCCTAGTAACTGTCTATTATGGACACCTCACCTCAGTCCTTGGCTAAAAATCCCCACCTGTCCTTGTTATTCACCCTTGAGGTCAATCCTACACTAAGCTCTCTTTTCCCTTGCTGCAATAGTTTCTAAATAAAATCTATTTTTACCACGCTGCTGTCTGATGCTTCTGGCTCTCTTTACAATGTGAAGCATTATGTTAAGTTCTGAGCAAAACAACTGTTGTCCTTACTTTTGTGGATCTTGCAGCAAAATAGGAGATGGGCATTAAACACTCAATCACAGAGACAGATGACCCCTTAGGGCTGGTGTCCTTGATGTAGTTCCTTGGATAGTTAAGGAGGTGCACAGAACTTAATAGCAATACCTAGTCAGAGGTACAGTTTAAGAAATAAAACCTACCTAGCTATTTAGGCAAGAAAGGAAATTAGATACATAGGAAATTTTAGGGAGAATTGCAGGAGCAGAGAAAGGGGACTGCCAATGCAAGTAATGGCCATAAATTCTAGAGCTTGTCCGTGATTGTTCTCTGGGAATTAGGGGAACTGCTGCTTGGGCACCACCACTAATCCATTTCAGCTGCTCTTGGCACTTATGTCTCAATGAACATGCTAATTGAAACAGCAACATAAGCATGGTCACTGCCTCATATTGTCTTTCAAAAATGTGCATCTCATGATGGTACCCAAATCCCATCTAGACCACTAGTGACAGGAGGGTCTGGAAATGCATTTTTAGGCTCACAGCTTCTTCAATACAGGATGGCATCCAGAAGGATATGAGAATGGATGCTGGGTGCCAATTGACTGTATCCTGTAGAGTACACCCTTTGGCAACTCAAGACTGATTACTTATACTTAAAGAAAAAAAGCAATTTCAGCATGCACCTGCCTAACATATAATATAACATATTGTATAACATTCTTTATACAAATAGAAATATTTGTATTTCCCCCCAAATTTCTTTGTCACTGTATCCAACGCTAGTTTATCATCATCCTTCAACTCCAGTCATAATCCTAACTTGATAGTCTGTAATTAGAGGAGCAAACTACAAACATTACAATTTATATAAAATTATAGGGGAATAGGAAAGTAGCGAAAAAGAAAGTCAGTACATACATAACAAAGTGAGGAAGGAAAGAGGACTGATTATAGATTCCTTATTCTGCAAGTGATCACAAGATCACAACTGTTGTTGATGACAGCTTTTATGCTCATCCCATTCCCTTTCTTTTGAGTTCCTCTGCCAGCACTGAAATTGGTCAGAGTTTTTTACTCAGCAGGGGGATGAAACCTTCATTCCTGAGTGTTCTTTATTCTTGGTGGTTCTGCCTGTATTGGGTTGTTATAGACTCCTACTTATATATTGACCAAAAAGTATGGAAGCATTAACAGGTGATCTTATAGAATTGCCTAGGCTCCATTTTTTTGTGTAGCAACATCTTTATTTTTCCTTAATAATCAGGATCAATTGTGCCAGCCAAAGCGGTCAACCTCTTTGCTTATTGGGTAAGTGGCATGCAAACATCAGATTACTCAGCGGTATTCCTAGAGTTCACAGGAATCACTGGGAGTCTTCTTAGAAGAGAGACATTCTTCTTTTGAGTACTAAGACCTATAAACCATCACAGCCCAAGGTCAAATGAATGGAAAGCTGAATATTGTGAGTAGTCTTTAGATGAAAAATAAATGTTTGCTCTCTGTTTATCTCTTGGTTTCCAGACATATACTTTGTATGAGTTACCCTAGTATACTGTTAGACAGCATTCAGTTCTGCTATACAAAACACAAAAACAAAACTCATAAGATGCTTTCCTAAGTTAGTAACTTATGAACCACGTTAAGTATAAAGTAAGTATGTCTTGTGTATATTGAATATAGATAATCTAAAGGGATGGGAAGACCAAGAGCCACCAAACATTCATAATATGCTAAATATCCATGAGGTATCTGAGGCACCAAATATTCTTGACACACATACACTATATTTATATATTTAAATATATATCAGTATATTTTTAAATATATATAGGATATGAAGTACTCAAAATTTATGAGGTCAAGGATTAGCCACACATTCGTGAAACTCCTCCTGAACTCATATGCCCTGTGTCCCATAAATGAAAATAAAATTCATGGATGTTAGTGCAGTAATTGACCGGCTACAGCTTTGGCCAGGTGTATATGGTCCTATGCTTCTTGGATAGGGTATATTGGGCCCCAGAAAAGGTCTATCTATTAGAGACCTTTCCTTAAACCTTAAGCCTACTTGCACCTTATTTTAAGGATAGCCCTTTCCCCTTAGTTCCTATCATGTGTTTTAAATTGAGTTAGCCATGTGAGATCTGGGCATCTTAATTTGGACTGTGAGCCTCTCTGTATTCAATGATCTCTAGGATAGCTTAAGATCATTCCCACGTGAAATTTAACTATAAACAAAAAGTGCCATGTATTGGTCAGGGATTCAGATCAGATTTCTTATTCTGAAAAGACAATGCCTTCATCTTCCAACAGTGTTTCTCCCAAGCGGTGCCATAACTGAGTCTTCAATAGTACATTATACTGTTTTAAAAGGCCAGTTGCTTCAGGCAGCTTGTGGCACATGATAACACAAATGAATCCAATTGACTTGAGTCCATTTCTTCAACCTTTGTTTTATAAATGAATGCTTTGTTCAAAAACAATGTTATGTGGGTCACTCTGATGCTGTCCCATTAAGTAAGTCAACAGATGCAGAGGCATGGTCACAAAAAAAGGCAAATCCATATGCAGAATAATTGCCTATTCCAATTTGGATAAATAGGTGCCCTTTCCATAATGGAAGGCATCCAGTGTCATTATCTGTCATCAGATAGATGGCTGGCCCCCTAGTGGATGGTGAATTGTGAGTGTCACCGCTTGTTTCTGAGGTTGGCAGCTTGGGTACTCCGTACCGGCTGATTCAAATAATCCATGTTGTTGAGTCTATGTTTTAACCTATCTTCTTGCTGTTATAAATTCTTTATTTACGAATTCATGTAGCAAGCAAGGGGGCTGGCTATTGAAAGTAACTGCTTGGGATGCCTGGGGGGCTCAGCGGTTGAGCGTCTGCCTTAGGGTCAGGGCGTGATCCTGGGATCAGGGATTGAGTCCCACCTCAGGCTCCTTGCTTAGAGCCTGCTTCTCCCTCTGCCTGTGTGTCTCCGCCTCTGTGTGTGTGTGTGTGTGTGTGTGTGTGTGTGTGTCTCATGAATAAATAAATAAAATCTTTAAAAAAGTAACTGCTTAATATTTGTAAAATGGGTCATTGTATTCACATAATTATTGAGAGGTTTTTCAGCTAGGAATGTCTTCTGAAGAGAAATCAGATGGGACATTAATATCCACAGATTCTACCAGTTCTGAAAGGTCTTTCCACATTTCTCTTCCCTATATCTCCTTATTACCAATCCTTTATAAATTGTATTCATGCTCTGGCAACCTTCATTTTCAAGCAAAGTGAGCAAACAGATGCACCACTCAATGATTTGCACACTTGAAAGATATTTGTTTTCTATAGTTTTTCTAGGGACTAGGCATAGATTAAAGAAGTGGCAGTGCAGGAACATAAAATCCATTGGTAGGGTATACATTTGTTCAAGCAACAAGTTTTACCATTGAGCCAATCTTACATATACTATTTCTACTTTGTTTAGGTCTTTTGTTGCCCAAGCTCAACTTTATGGTTAGGTAATTAAAAAAAAAAATGATGATCATGGTTGCATGGCCACGTGGGAGTCCAATGGTTGAGTGTTTGGCCTCTCTTGGCATCTCTTAGCACAGTAGGATCTTTTTCTCAAAAGGATATTAATCATCAATCTCAGGAAAAAGGCCTGGTTTTCTTTGAGTACTCTAAATATCTACATTATTAATCTCTTATCAGATTTGCAAGATTTTTCAAACTACAGGGCCAGATGCTTCAGACAATATAGGAACTACTGAATTTGCTGAACTGTTATGACCAAGTGGCAGAGAAAACAGTTTGCACTATAGACTGGATAAGCAGGAGAGTCTACTCTTATTCTGAAACAAACAGAAAATTCACAGATGTAGCAATTACTTGGTAAAAGTATTGAAACAGCACACCCAAAAGGGTATATGTTGCTTTCAGACATCCAGGAAGCTCGCCAAGAACTGGGCCTATTCCTTTGGAAGGGATTTTCAGACATGTCCCACTGAACTTTCAGAAATAAGAAAAAAACAGTAGGTCCTAAATTTTCATGGGAGATTTTCTCCTACTTTCTGGCATGTGTGTAAATTACACAGTTAGCTCAGATATCGTGTATCCCCAGCTCTCCAGTTTCAGTCATTTGATGTCATTAAATAGTAGACTTGTGTAATATCCTCTGGTATGGTGAGACCATCAAGGTCCCTGGAAGTAATTTTTGATATCACCATGAGAAATGTTAATTAAGGTGAAAGCAAACCACTCTAGTGCTCTTCATTTATTGAGATAAAACAAAAAAATGTATAACCACTTCTAGATTAATAGTTGAATACAAGATATTACATCTTCTACAACCATAGCAACTGAAGTTGCCACTTGATGAAATGTACATTGATCTGCTTTTCTCTAAAATATAGCCAACTTCTTCATGGGTGAAAGAAGCAAGTGAAGTGAGGATAACAGGAATCACTACCCCACAACTTAACTCTTGGAATTGGTAAATGGCTGTGACACTCCATTGTGATAATTAAAGCCGGGCTTCCATTTGTCACACGTGGGTAATTTCTTCAGTTGTACAGTTTAATCTGAGTTAAGTTGGCTGGACATCTATTTTATTCATAAAGTTATGATGAACAATTATCTACTCCTAGAGAATGGGTTAAACAATTTACCTACTACTCTACTCCAGATGCCTATTATAATCATGTCTACCCTATACCTGGTAATAAATGTTGTCATTTGACCTCTCCCATTCCAGGATTCCATCCTTCCCCTTAAACACGGAGCCCATTTCAAGGGCAGCATCCATACCTTCATCTCTTTCCAAGAGAGGACGTCCTCATCAATGTACTGTTAAATGCCTTAGTGAAGGAAATACACTTGGAATCTCTTAGGAGACAGAATTAGAAGTTAAAATGAGTCCGATGATAAATCACTCCTGTGTTCACACCCTTCCAAGTCTCAGATTCTACCACATATCAAAGAATTCCTTGCCTTGCACCTTCATTTGGTGTGAGCCATTGAGTCCACGTTTCAGGCAACCAACCCAGTCAACAATCATAATCTTTCTGGGCTGCTTGGGCAAGCACATTAGATGCAGATTCTGGTGGTGTCATCCATATTGGGGAATTTTGACCGAGATGTTTATGATTTTTCCTACCCGGTGAAGCTCCCTTTAAATCTATTGCCACACATATTCCCCAGATTTTTGCTGATAAAAACCAACAAACACTTAGAATTTTTTTCATATTTCAGCCTGTTCCTCTTGGTTCACTCTTTGTCCTCTACTAGCACCCTGGGAACTAATTCTAACTCTAGGTCTGAGGGCAGTAAGGTGGCAAGGACGGGCCATGAGGATAAATGGCATTCTTTATACATTAATTACCTAAGCCAAGTTAGTTCCCCAAGAAAGGAAAAACCAACCTCCTACAACAGGGATAAGGGGCTGCTACTGGCAAGGAAGTTTCATTAGATTTGGACATTCAGTACAGTCACACTAATCTATATCCACCTAATATTTTCATCTGAATTTCCTGGGTTCTGAAACTTTCCCAATCAATGCTATAACTTCCACAGAGGAGACTTGGTGAGCCTATGATTCAGCCCACATTATAATTCAGCAATAAACAGGATCAGACACCATGTACTTTTTTTTTTTTTTTTTTTTTTCCAACAGCAGCCCTGCAGCTACAAGATATAAAAGACTGTGGGAAGTAGTCATGGACACTCCCTGGGCCTCTGACTTGCCTTGAGCAAAATATTTAAAACCCTGAGCTGTAAAAAAATTAAAAAAATAAAATAAAAAAAAAAAAACCCTGAGCTGTTGTTTTCTTTCTCTGCATATTTCAGTCCAGTCAGAAAGAGCTAGCCTATCCCACAATTATTATATTTATATTCCTATTATAAAATTCTATTGAAATCACATAGCTCACCAAAACTTTGGCTTAATGGGTATTTCAGTCCAAGTGACCTCAGGTAATAATTTCAGTAGCTGATTTTTTTTTTTTTTTTTCCACTACAAGCCAAGAATTGCCAATGTTCCATTACTCACTAATAGAATTGTCTCCTCTTTTATAACCAGGTTAGGAGACCAATACCAAATTTATATCCTTGTGTAAATAGACTTGCAGCCAATTTGGGTACCAAATACTTCATCCAACAAGAATAAAATGCTGGAGATGGAAATGATTCCAGTCATTTTATTTTATTTTTTTTTAAGATTTTATTTATTTATTCATGAGCGACACAGACACACACACAGAGAGAGAGAGAGAGAGAGAGGCAGAGACACAGGCAGAGGCAGAAACTGGCTCCATGCAGGGAGCCTGAGGTGCGACTCAATCCCGGGTCTCCAGGATCACGCCCTGGGCTGAAGGCAGCGCTAAACCACGAGCCACCCGGGCTGCCCGATTCCAGTCATTTTAAACAGGAGAAGATTCAATACAAATATTAGATGTGCACAACATATTAGGTGCATAATTTTGGGACTGCTTAAAATTTATTTTATTTAATATATTCACTTCCAGTTTTCATTGTAACAAAGCCATGGTCTACCAACGATCAGAACAAACACTATTTTTAAATTATTACTATGTCACCCATGCAAACATTTTTATTTCCATTGCCTATTTAAAAATGATTTTAAAAAGGCGATTAAAAATAATCTATAAAAAAATAATCTATTGTCTATAGAGGCTGACATTAGCCCCAGAAGAAGAGTACGAAATGGCTAAGAGGAGAGAAATCTGGAGTTACCCCTTAAACTATTGTATGCAATGACATTTTACTGTAGCCTTTATCCAGAAATCAGGGATCTCTTGCTTTGCTTCTTGACACCAGAGACGTTAGTGACCAGCCATTGGGACAAGGATTATAGCTACATTGTCTAGCTGCCTTTATACCTAAGCCCAAACATTAATAGTCAGATAGCCTCCACTTCATGATTGTCTTGAAAATATTGTGCATGCACATATAATTGGCAAAGCCCAACTGACATATAGAATCCTACCTGCAAAGGTGTCCTATGCGTGTGATAGATTTCTTCCCAGAGGGGGTAAAAAGTATATGGAAGGAATTAGGAATGACAAATACCAATCAGCCATACCTAGGGATTTGTCAAAAATCTAACTCTTAAACCTTGCACTCCAGCATTAAGTGCTGCATTCCCTGCTTTTATCTTTGGAGATTGTTATGCTTTGAAAAGCCCTATCATTAGTTTTCACCTTAGGTTTATTTACTTTTAGCAGAGATGTATTTTACCAGGATAACAAGGTACTACAAATAAGTCATAGACCAAGTGCACCATGCGAGGGATTAGAATATTGCTACCCACATTATAGAGCACTGGATGTAGGACATGCTTTATATGCATTTAAACTCATTTAGTTCTTACACCAAGTCTATGAGGAAATTATAGCTACAGCTGAAGCCATATGTCACCTGATGAGTAAAAAACCAGGTCAAGATTTCCACCCAGGCCAGCTGTGCTGTAGAAAAGTCCAATGTAGGATCTATACTTTTAGGAATATTCATACTAATTCTCTCAAGCCTTTTTGGGAGAGAGAATAGGAAGTGGTAATAGGAAGTGGCTTCTAATGATGTATTTACCAGGTTGTTCGCGTCGTTTGCTGTGTTCTAATCAAGGGGGATCGAAGCTCTTTGCAGAGATGCTAGACTCCAACAGAAGAGACAGAGTGAGACCAGTGAGAATCTAGCACATGCATATAAGTACAGTGATATTCCCAAGGCACATTTATTAAAAAACAGGAAATTTGTGGCAGCAAATGGTAGTGTAATGGCAGAGGTCTTAATGAGAAAACTCAGTCATTATTATCATTATCATTATTATTATTATTAATTAACTCTGTCTCTTCTAATTTGCCTCTAGAGAAGGCTGTCAATGATCTTCCCAAAGATGAAAGAAAGTAACGAAATAATTCTCAAGGATATCTTAGATAGATAGATAGATAGATAGATAGATAGATAGATAGAATATATGCTCTATAGACTTCAGTGACCAAATTTTACATTTTACTTGCCAAGGAAAGCCGGGTCATGATCTGCATTAAAATCTAGTAATTGCATGATTCTAAATGGAGTCAGAAGGTTGGTTGGGTCATTAATCCACTCAGTACCTTGCTGTCTGATAAAATATACAGTGTGAGGAATACAGTGCTCAGACTGGTCATTTCCAGATCTCTTTGGCTTCATCTACAGGATGGCCCACCGCAGGCTCATAGCAGAGTTGGCACAGTTAGGTCATTAGGTGATGACAATGAGGGCAAGAAAACCTACTAGCAAGGTAGCACAAAGCAGTGAGGGGAAGCACCTGGTTTGAAATACTAAGCCCTGTGCTCCAAAGCTTCAGAGCTTACCCTATCGCTTATGGTCAGATCTTCACCAATTCTTTCAGGGGGCTTCCATTACCCCATGTCTGAGATATATCCATATCCCATGGATGATACATTTAATGATAGCAACAGAGTCTATAAATATAAATTTGATTCTCAAGCACTCTAATCCTAGCCAAAATCATAAGGGAAAATTCAGCTGCTCTCCAACATGGTTGACACAACTCATTTACTGCTGTCATTCTTTGGGCATATTGAAAACTCAGCAGAACAAAGTAGATTTCTGATGCAGTCCCAGAAGTCTACTCGCATTATAGAAAGTACATTTGGTGCCCTGAATACCCGATAGCCTTGAATATTCACCCTCTCTTTGCCCATGTGGGCAACTGCTTTCAAGAAAAGCTGCTTATTGTAAAATCATGCACCGGTCCAAAAAGAGAATTTGTCTCTCTTAAACTCCTGGCAAGATTTTGTTCAACATGACAAGAAAGCATGTTCACAAACAACTTGCCGTCTGTTAACTGCATTTATGGCTGGAAGAAGGAAACTGAGCCACAGTAAAAGTGAGAGTCACCCAGTTTCGCAGCAGTCGGCCAACGAGTAAGAACATTTCTGGGATCTTGCAGGTAGAGTTGAAATGATTGGATTATGAGGGAACGTTGTTACAGAGTGGAGACTGACCGCTCTAGAAATTCTTCTCTTGCCACTTTAGTTTTTCTCTCTCCATGGAAAACACTTGGTCTAATGAAACTGGTAACCAAAGGGTCATGGGACTAATCTCAGCTACAGAATTATGAGTGCAGCTGCAACTTTTTAGCCAGATCTTTTTCCTTTACCTTCAAATTTCCCTGCCTCTCCTCCTTCTGGGAAGCAGATATGAAGTCTGCTCTCCTGGCTCCTCCGCTGGCTGCCATCCACATTCCCGCATTCCATGTCTCAGTGATTATCTTTGCTCTGCATCCAGCAGACAAACTTGGATTTAGTTACACTAAAGCACCAATCATTTTGATGGTTCTTTCCTTACACCTTTCGTTTTCATATAGAATTGAGAAATTTTGGTTTCACTTCACTTTAAAGAATTGAAAGTTGGGGCACCTGGGTGGCTCAGATGGTTAAGCCTCTGCCGTCAGCTCAGCAAGATCCTGGGGTCCGGGCAGCCTGGGTGGCTCAGTGGGTTAGTGCCACCTTCAGCCCAGGGCTGATCCTGGAGACCCAGGATCGAGTCCCATGTCAGGCTCCCTGCATGGAGCCTGCTTCTCCCTCTACCTGTGTCTCTGCCTCTCTCTCTCTCTCTCTCTCTGTGTGTGTGTGTGTTTTTCATGAATAAATAAATAAAATCTTTAAAAAAAAAAAAAAAGATCCCGGAGTCCTGGGATTGAGCCCCATATCCGTCTCTCTGCTCAGTGAGGAATCTCCCTCTCCCTCTACCTCCCCCCACCATTTACAGTCTCTCTTTCTCCCTCTCTCTCTCAAATGAATAAGTAAAATCTAAAAAGAATTTAATACTTACTATATTTTGTGGGTATTTGTAGCTGATATATTTTTTTAATTTTTAAGTTTTAGGGCATATTTGGGTTGTTTTCTCAGAGCTTTGGCAATCATCAGAGAAGAGGAAAGGTTAAATATTGATTAACTAAACTAGGTTTGCCACAAATTAGCATGTGGCAAAACTAGGGCCTCGTGTATATGTTCATGTGTCTCATCCAAATTTGTAGAACTAAACAGTCAGTGGTTATGACATGAAGTTAATTTTATTTCATATTGTTCAATAGGTGAGGAACACCTTTGGGCTCAGTCTTACACCTTCATATAATTATAGTCCTATGTCTGGTGAAACTGAGTCTTGAGCAGAAGCGTGAAGCAGGCTGTGGCAGGTTGGGTTGTCAGGGAAGTAGACTCATACAGAGATTAGCAGGCATTATTAGAGAAGGCTCTTGCAGGTGACAGCTGTGAAAGCGATGCATAGAGAGGAAGGACAGGGTAGAGGGAGAAGTGAACCCAAGATAAAATCTCAAGTAAATCTGAAATTGAACCGGCAGCCCTTTTGTGAGCCAAGGTGCCTGACTGTCATCAGTTAAGGGTGGTGGAGAAGAGGCTAGAATCATAGTGGATACTCTCGGCATCCTCAAGCTTTCTACCAATAGCATTAGAGCACTGCACGGAATACCAAACACACAGGCACAGTTTGCTTCCCTTAAAGCTGCCCCAAATTTGGGACACCTTTTAGTGGCTGTCCATCCTGGTGGCCTGTGCTCCAAACCATTCCATTTCTCCTTCCTCCAATCCATCTTTTGTCCCATCTTCTACTGCTAGTTGCTATATTTGGGTAAGACACATATTCCCAGCCCCCATCATAATGGCTAGTAGACATTCCACTTCTTGAAAATCTAGGTAACATGTATCCATTTTGATGAGGATGCTTGGAATCAAAGGAGTGAGGAAACTAGTGGGTATTTCAAGCAGGGTGGAGGATGACAGAGCAAAGGGGAAGATCTACAGATAATTTAAACTTTTTAAAAAATGGCGCAGTTACATGGGTGCATATGGTTAACTCTATAGTTACTACTGTCGGGTGATTGCATCATGAAAAGTTTGCAAAAGTGCGTGCCTCACTGGCTCTCCCACAGATGCCCCCAGAAGCTCAAAAGGCAACTGCTATGCTTTGAAATTTCATCGAAATCAAACAGTGCATGAGCATGCCCAAGTATGGCAAGAATGGTAGATTGATGCTCAAAGCATATCACTCCTGGTCACATGAGACAACATCTCTCTCTATCTGAGGATCTCATGAAACGATGGACTGTGCGATGTCTGTACTTATTACAAGAGCATAAGAATGAATTTTGTTCTATCAAGGGTCATAGTAAAGGAAGGAGACAGGAAATGACAGGAAGGAATTGGATGGAGTTAACACAACTAAGCAACCACTATGTACTAGGTGCTGTGCTGGTAACTTTATTTATTTTTTATGATTTTATTTATTTATTTGACAGAAAGAATGACAGCATGAGTGAAGGGAGGGGCAGAGGGAGAGGGAGAGGGACAAGCAGACTTCCCGCTGAGTGGGGAGCTTGATGCGGGGCTTGATCTCAGAGTCAAAGGCAGACACTTAACCATCTGAGCCACCCAGGTGCCCCTTTGCTGGTAACTTTAAATGAATTCTCACTCCATCACTATGGTAGGGGTTTTTATTATTCCACTTTCAAGATCCGAAACCAAATATTAAAGAGGTTCATTATTTGGCTAGGGATACAGCTAGTAAGTCAATGAGCCACTATTTGAACTCCAAAGCCAGGGCAATTTCCATCATCTCTTATGCCATGGATTCTGGAATAACTTTTTATAAAAGGAGTTCAATTCTAGTACTTGGATGGTTAATACTCTAACCTAAGGGTTAATCCTTTTGATTACTTCATGTTCTAGATGATGATGATGTTGATGATGATGATGATGATGATGATGATGATATTTTCTAAACTAAACCTGAATAACCTGTACTCAGGCCACAAATGATTTGCCGGTTTAGGTGTGTTTATTCAGAATTCCCTGAAACATGTTGTTTATCTTTCCTTAAAAATGGATGTCACACCACAATGTATTTACCCATATTTAATCACTCTTCCATAAAATATATTTTTATATGTTTTGGTTGGCTTTTTGTTGTTGTCACTTTTAAAATATTGGTAATTTTACATAAACATTTTTTTTTCCTTATACTGGTTTGTTTGTTTTTTTACTTATCAGGTTACTCTGACTTTTTTTTTTTAAGTGTTTTTTTTTTTTAATTTTTATTTATTTATGATAGTCACAGAGAGAGAGAGAGGCAGAGACACAGGCAGAGGGATGAAGCAGGCTCCATGCACCGGGAGCCCGACGTGGGATTCGATCCCGGGTCTCCAGGATCGCGCCCTGGGCCAAAGGCAGGCGCTAAACCACTGCGCCACCCAGGGATCCCTACACTGACTTTTTTAATACAGACTCACTTTACAGTAAATCTTTCATTAGGAAAAGCTATCTTTGTCACAATAAATTATTTCAAAAATACACCTCTGAAGTTTTGAATTTCCTTCACTATGCAAAATTAAATTAAAATGAACAATAATGTGATTTTTCCTCCAGATGGCTTCATCTTTGATTTACTTGTAAATTCTTAAATTGCCAGGTAGAATCTTAATGTTTGGGAAGAAAGTTATTAAATAATTTAGTAATATTTGGTCTAATAAATTCCTTGTTAAATGCCATTTTGGTCCTTTATAGAGGTAGTATAATACTTAACTAACTTTTGAAAGTAATTATTTTACTAACTTGGTTATATTTTATTAAATTCTCTTTATAGAATTAACAAACTTTTAAAAATTACGTAACAAGGTCCTTTTAAAATTACATAACAAGGAATGAGCTTGTAAAACTGGATAGATAATGATACCTCAATCTGCGTTCCAAGGATAATTTTCTAACTACACAGCTAAAAGCCATTCATTTAAAGTATCCATCCCTAGACTGGCAAAGTCTGAATTACATAAATATCCTTAAAAAGTAATGTTTCATTATTAAATTCAGATGTATCATGTAATCAATTGAAGCTATTATTTACTGGTAGGATTCTTAGGCAACCACTTTAAAGCTAAATATTAACATCCATTGCTACCTGGTAAGCAGCAATTTCATAAACATATTGAATGTCCTGGAAAGAAGTATTTTCTGATTATTCTAAAAATTCAGTTTATTTTTAAGATCATAATTGTATACTTTTTCAAGTTTCAAAGATAAGAAGTGGCACAGTCAGTGTTAAAATCTGTTCTATTTCATCAAAAATAAAGCACATTTATCATTCAGCATTTTCCTGGATATTCTTCTCATAATTTCTTTTTTGTTGAATATTTAAAGTTTAATAGCTATTACATAAAAGGCTTACAAAGATAGAAGATGCACTCAATATTTTAAGAAACAATCTTGCTTTATACAAGTTTTATTGTAAGGAAATCTATCTTTAATAATTTTTATTGAAATAAAGTATTTTATAAATATGTCTACTTAGTAACATAGTTTGAACTCCCCTCTTTTGAGAGAAAGATAATTGAGATAATAAGAATGAGTTTTGTTTCCACTTGCTTCTCTTTCTATTCACTTGTAATTTTTTAGCCACAATGAGTTTGAATGAACCCGTCACTGTACCAAACACTTGACATAAATTATCTTGTTGAGTCTTCACAAGTACTGTTACCCCATTTCACATATAAGGAAAGGGAGACTTAGAAACATTAAATAATAACACCCAGGTACAAAGTGAGAGTTCTCTGTGATTCCACGGCACTTTTGAAAATTATGCATGTTGCTTCCCAAACATATTGAGTTTACTGTTGCTGTCACTAATGGGGGGCACGCAAGTCTTTGTAATAAAGTCAATGAAACTGAGTGTTTGCATGCTCCCTGTTTTTCATCCCATATACATCTTCCTGAATTTATAAAGACATATGACAAAAATCAGCCCAATTCAATACAGCTAAACCTCATGGAAAAATTACAAGAATCAAATGGAATTTAATGTCCAAAAGAACTTAAGAAATCAACCAAAGTCTTATGCTCTGGACTAGAAGAAACAAGACTGAGAGATAATGGTCGTACCCATGAGCCAAGGGAGACCCAAGCCATGTAATCCAATTTCTGGACATTAATTCCATATATTTTCAGAAAGTACCTGACATGATCCTGTGCTCTATGGCTGCTGTTAAAGTAAGTAATTACCCCAGGGACAAATAAGGAATCTGAAGCATAAATATGCTCAAGGCCCAAAGTTAGTATGGATTGGAGCAAGGGTAACTTAAGCTCTGGACATATACAATACAATAGTCTGTATAGAAACTGTAGTTCTCAGGCGGCCCAGGTGGCTCAGTGGTTTTGCGCCGCCTTCAGCCCAGGGTGTGATCCTGGAGACCTGAGATCGAGTCCCACATCGGGCTTCCTGCATGGAGCCTGCTTCTCCCTCTGCCTGTGTCTCTACGCTTCTCTGTGTTTGTGTCTCATAAATAAATAAAATCTTTAAAAAACAAAAAGAAAAAGAAAAACTGCAGTTCTCTATCAGAGGTGATTGACCTCCATTACATAGCAACTTGTTCTTGCTTATTCCACATACACTTTTGGAGTGCACTGTATTCCAACTAATGATAGCCAATATGTAAAACAGTTAACAACAGAAAGAGCTGGGGGGCAAACTATCAAACAGACACCAGCTCAAAGAGAAAAGAAACTGGCCACAGACCACAGGAATGCCAGTATTGATTTATACCTGCCAAACAACTGCCCTGAAACCAATTAAACCCTTCAGTCAAGAACTAGAAGAGAAAGTATTTGTTTCCCCTAGCATCCGAATGTCTCAACTTCTGCATTTATTAAACAAGGAAAGGCAGGATAAAAAGGAAAATAATGCTAATATGGACTCCCAGTGAGTGAGCTGCTTTGAGACTATTTTAACTATCATCAGCAGAAAGTGTACAGAAGGAAAGAAACAACATGACCTATCTGAAGATGATGCATGTCTCTTAATTACAACTAGATTACAAAATTGAGAATGGTATTGGCTGTAAAAAAGTAACTGTGTGACAGCTGGTAGACTATCACATCTGCATTGCAAAACCATTAATACGTTCTTCGATTTGGAAGATCCTAGATCCATAGATCCTATGGTTGGTCATATAGTAAAATGAAACAAAACTATGCCATTTCACACTACACACTTTTTAATAGAAAGTTATTATCTTGATTTTTAAAATGTTTTAATTTTCTAATGATTTCCTGAATACTCCATTCTAGGGCACATTAGATACTCTTGAATTAATTTTCGGCAATAATCACACATATACATGTTCAGAAGATCCAATAGGAAATATGCTAGCTACACTACAAAGAAGTTTATTGTTTCTCCACTCAGCAGCGCTGGTCAGTGGTCCCATCCATCATGCGACAGAGGACCTGGTATGGTTCTGTGCTACCTTATGGCACTCTCCCTTACCCCAATTTTTCCAGGAAAAAAAAGAGAAAAGAATAGGGGGAAATGGAAAAACCCTTGTCAGGCTTGTATAATGGTTGTACACAGAGTTACGTGGAATTTGGGATGCTAATTACCTTTAAATAGATGACTCGTACATATAATTCTGATCTTAATACTCACATAGTCTGGTTTCTTCATATAAAGTTGGCAATGTGTCACCCTGTGCTTGCAAATGAGGTTTGTCTCAAATATACGTGGTGCTCAATGCCATTTATTCAATGCTCCCTTGAATCTGAGACACTGCCAACTGCTTTCCATGCCTGCACTTCTGACAATCTCCATATGTGTCAAGCTTCACTATCTCTATTTCAGGTAAAAGAAACTAATGACCATAAAGTGTAACTTATTAACAAAGAGAATTGGCAGAGACAGGTTTCCAAAGTAAGTCAGTCTGTTTCAATTCTGAGTTCTTAATAACTACCACCTCTACTGCCTTCTTCTTTATGGGAATATCATTTCTAGAAGAGAACTACTTATTCCTGTAGCAAATAACCAAGGCAATACAATGTGAACCTCTAAATGATACGTGTCATATTTTAGATATAAGATATGACACAGTGAATAATGAATGTCCTGTTTGATACTGCTGATGGAAACAAAAAAAAATGTACTTCTGGTTTTTACATGTGAAAAATTCATCTTGACTAGCAAACTGTCAAAATGTTTTACTTTGACTTTATGTCTATCCATACTTTGGGTACGTCTCATGATGATGACATTTTGTTGTAAGACAAGTCTTCAAGATATCTCTTTGTATGTTTTTCTGCAAGTTGGCTCAGAGCTTTGAGATTGTCTGTAAAATATATTTAAAAAAAGTATGTTCTTCAAATCATTTGAATAGTTCTCTCAGCCCTCCTAGTGGGTATAGACATATCCTAATTTCATAATAAAGCTTCCAAGTCAGATAAATGTATGGTCATCAAATAATCATGAAAACAAAAATGTCTGTAAAAACTGTCATGGGTAAACAAGAGATTTTTTTTTTTTTTTTTTAGAAAATGTATGTTTTATTTATTCTTATAAAGTGCATATTGTGGCATTTGAGCAAGGCTAATTCTACATATCCAGAATTCTACAAATCATTCTGAGGCTTTAAAAAAATCATCCAGCCATAGAGGATTGACTAAGCAGCTATTGTTTGAGCTGCTGCTGTTCAGGGAAGCCTGACCCCAGAAGGAGCCTGATATCATGGCAGAGTCCCATGTGCTCTGTTCACATTTTACCTAAAATCATGTCCTGAACACCTGCCAAAGGCTGGGCGCTGTACTCAGCACTGGACATTACACAACAATTGACAGAGTATGTCCTCTGTCTCCAAGGGGCTCCGAGCATAGGCATGTAACAGATCCATGAAAAACCACAACATACAGATGCCATAAATACAAGTATTTTAAAGTTCTATTAACTGCACACAGAGGGGTCAGATAATTGACAGATGTGATTTGAGAGGCTTCCTAAAGGTGGGGACACTTGGGTATCTTGAGGAAGGAACAGGTCACTAAACTAAAGAGAAAGTGAATGACATAGGATAAAAGATGAACAAAATTACAGCAGTCTGAAGGAGCTTGAGGTCTCTTGGAGAGATAGACTCTGTTCCTAGCCAGTCTGTCTAGTCTAGAGCAGGTAATGAATGAGGAAGACATACTGGGAAGGAATGTCAGAGAGCAACGTATATATGACCTATGTGTCGTACAAAGAGTTTGAATTATCTCTTCACGTCATGGTAATGGAATATTTTGAAACCAAGACAGTGTCACAATCAGGCTTTCTTTATAGATTATTATCCTTTGTCCCACGGTGTGTAGGAAAGGTGGAAGTGGACTAGAGACGACAGGAAGGGTTTTCACCATGTCAGAGTTCAGAAACTGAGAAAAGAAAACACATTTGAGAAATCTTACAAGTCTTGGAAGTAGAAACACTACCTGATTATGTAAATGTAGGAGTGTGAGCCAGCTCAAAGAAGGCAAAGAAGCAGGAAAAGCCTTGCCCATGTGTTAAATGCCAGTAACTTCCAGGAAAGATTTTCAATGATGCAAAGTTTACCATCCTGGAAAATAGCCTCATTCAGTACCAAAACTTAGCAGGCCTCAGCAAATATTTGTGGAATAAGAACAAAATGAAACTAAAAGAGGTTCTTACTGCCCAAATCAGCGGACTCTCAACCAGCACGATTTTATATTTGATTAGGAATACATTGGCCCAATATGGAAGTTGATGATGTCACTGAGATGATAAGAATCTCCTCAAGGAAATAATTTATTTTTCATTTAGTTTAGACTTCATACCAAGAAAATGGACAAATGGGCTCATCAGTTGGAGTGTGCACTAAAAAGGCATCTGTTTTAGAGTGTACCAATTCTTTATCTGTAACTGTCAGTATAACTGCTGAAAATAAAGCTCCTATAATATCCTCTAAAGCACACATTTTCTATTTGTGCTATGAAAAAAAAATAAAAAGCATAAATTCAGAAGCCCGTTTGCTAAGGCCCTAATAGATTCTGACATATGAGCATCTTCAACAGGATCTACAAAATACTTCGAGCAACCTTTCAAGTATGAAACAAATTCATTACTAAAAATAATCTGACTCAAGTCCTTTTAATAGTCCTTTCAGCTCACCCTGTGGGTTTACACATATCTTGATTCCATCTGAAGCTTTCAAATCAGATAAATGTGCAGCCACCCGATAATAACAAACACAGAATTTCTATTAAAAAAATAAGGATGGGTAACCAAGAGATTTAAAAGTATTTTGGGGATTTTTAGAATGTTCCCTTATCGCGAACAATAATCAGTATATTACATCCATTGAGCGAAGTTGTGATATCTCCATCATCACAAATTTTAACCAGTGATAAAGAAGTTGTCCTGAAGGCTAGTTAGTCTTAAAGCTAGTCAATTTATTAAGAGACAAGAAATAGTTAAGCGTCTTAAGAGTCATGTTTAGGGTTAATTCCCTGTAATTACTCTTGTCATTTACAGGTTTTGTGACCATGGACCAATCACCATACTTCTTGGGAAGCAGAGTTTTACAATCTGAAAAATAAAGATAAAGTACCTTATATGGTTAAAGACAAAATGTGACCACGTGTATTAAAGCATCCTAAATATGGTCTTACATAGGTGCTCAATAATTGTCAGGTGCTATTTATTATTGTTTTTGATTTATATTCAAGTCCAAATGGAAATTTAAGGTTGCATGTCTAATTACCAAACACAATTCCTAAATGTTCAAGTACGTAGTATATGTTTGAAACTTTTAATTCAAATTTAATCCTAATTTTATCAATGCACTATCACTTTGTGTCATCTATTAAACATCAAGATCATCTAATATATACAACAAATGCATCATCAAATTTACCATGAAGTACATATGTTTCTTTTTTCTTTTGTTACTCCGCTGAGTTTGAGAGAATGTAAAGTCATTACATGGTCTCTGAGACTCTGGAATGTGTTAGAAAATGAGTTTATCGAAACTTTGAGCTCCTTAGCAGGAGAGTCATAGTTTTCTCCGAATTCCCAGAAGAACCTAACATAGTACTCTATAGAAAATACATGTAGAAAATACTTTGGGTGGATAGATTTCTTTAGGAACATAGGGAAGTAGAAGATATGCTTAATTTGCCTAAGACTGTATTTTATTCTTCTCTGAAACTTCTGAACTCAGCCAAGAGCCTGGAACAAAGTAGAAGGATTTCAATAAACTTTTTTTTTTCTTTTAATGAATTGTATTCCTTGAATAAGGGTCTGGTCTTCACAGAGTAAGGTCTGTAATTCTTGGTAAAAGTAACTAAGAGTTGCCAAGACATTTCTCGACGTAAAATCACCCAAATGTAATATGAATCTCCTGTTACCATTGCTTTGCATCTTAATTTTCCAACAGAGAGTCTATAAATAATTAACACTAGTTAACTGAAGTGTTGTGATTTTATTTCCTGATTTAATCTATGTCAAGTACATTATTAGTGAGAGTTAAAGAGGGGCTCTGGCAAACCTTGAGATAAATCTGAGTTGCACTGGAGCATATGAATAGATAACATTTTCCATGAGTGCTCATTGGAAGTATGGGTGGATGAGCTATAAACAAATCATAAGTAGAAACGTACCATAAAAATTCTAAAGGAAAAGTGACATTTAAAACCAATAGCGCATGTTATGAAATAGGGGCAAAGACTATTCCGATTGGATAACTACATTGGTATTTATCTCTATGCCAAATAACACAGCTTTCACAAATACAAAACAACATGCTTAATGTGTGTGTGTATACTAAAAAGATATTCATAGGAACACACAAGCTAGTGGAGAAATAGAAAAGAACAAGAAGATGTCATGTAAACCCCTCCCACAAAAAGGGTCCAACGGCCTTAAAAAAATACAAGTTGTCTTCAAAGTAGGAGAAAAGGAAAAATCCTACTACTTCCTTCACCCCTGCCACCCTCTTACATCATCAGGAATCATCCCACATTTCTTTTTAACATTAACAACGCAAGTATTGGCTGTAACCCAATGAACTTAAACACAGTGTGGTTTTCTTTTAAAATAAGCCTTTACTGAATATATCAACAAGGTACTGTATAGTGTAGAGTGAAGTTTGTAGTTAACAAAGTGTGCGACATGGTAGGTCTCAGAGGATGTGTAATGCAGAATCTTCCAGCCCCTCGCAGTCCCTTGTAGTGAGGACACACTAAACATAAACCAGAAGCAAATCAACATATGGTTCGAACAATAACAACTCATCAGGATTAACTTTCAGTGAATATATACTGGTCCTATGAGGGACAGACAGTGGAGACACCTTCACCTTGCCTCAAAAAGGTCATAAATTTTACATCCCATGGTTATCTTTATAAATACCTCGGTGTGTATTTGTGTGTGTGTGCAAGCATGTAGTAAATTTTTACTAGTTTAAAAATTCCTGTTGCGATGGCCTTGCTTTGTGCTCTTCTGATAGATGTGCACTAGAAGAAGAAAAAAATGAAAACTATAGCACAAGAATCCGATTAGTTTGTTATAACAGCAGTATCATGCATGTATAAATCTTTCTCCCTACAATCTGTGACAAGCATCCCTTGTTGCCAGCAATTGTCTTTTGTCTTTTGACCTTGCTGAAGAAATCAGAGAAGGATGTAAACTATAGCTTTCTTCATTTGTATTTTGGCAAAAAAAAAAAAAAAAAAAAAAAAAAAAAAGGACATCAGGCCAGTTTTGACAAAGACTAAGAACTATAAGAACTAGTAGTTTTTGTGTTGTTCTGTTTTTGTATCTGTTTCCCTTTGGGGCACAAGGAAACTGTTCTGCTTTCCCATTAAGCAGGAAAGGTAAATCACGGGCAAAACCATTCTTCTCATGTTCTAATGTCTCCTCATGGTGGGTTTTAAAGAAAAAATGCTATAAACAAAGATGTCAGTGGAAATTAACCACTTCACTGTCAAAAGTTGCACTGGGCCTTCCAGCTGAGGTTCTCTGAACTAGGGCAGCCCTAGTAATTTATGTTCGGATTGGATGTCCGGCTGGCTGCACACACAGCTGGTTCTCCACAGAGGGGAAGTAAGCTGTGATCTTGTGAAATGACGAAGACCATAGTGATTTGCATTGGTAGGAAATGGAGCCTCAAAATGAGCTCCGTCATCAATACTTTTGCTAGATTGGTCACATTACAGGTTTTTTTGTTTTTGTTTTTACTTCAGGGAATGTATCTAACACATTTTCAACAAACATCCAGATATTTAGAAATTGCATTATTTCTAATGGGATAGAATGTTTTCCACTTCTCACACAAGGAAACTAAGCAGGGAAACGCACTTTTGGTCTCTGCCTGTGGTGTCTATTGCGACAAGCTGTTAATGCATTTGACAGTTTTGAGGGAAACACAGAGCCTCTCCCTATTCAAACACATCTCCCCAAACAAATAAGTATTAATGAAAGCCATGGGTGTGAATAACGATCAATAATATCTGTGTGATCATGGTTGTACCTTTTCCTTTAGACTTTCCTCTGCACAGGGATAGTTACCTAGCTCTGAATGTAGCTCTATATGATCTGATCACCTTGTTTGGTCAAACAGCATCAAGTTCTTTATAAGCCAGATGGTATGTATGGCTTTGTTTATGGACTTGGCCTGTACATTCAACTGTGACTCCTGACTCATCTCAAAATAAGAAACAATGACAGCAAAGGAGGCTCAATACAGAGCAGATGTATCAGCAAAACACACCCCCATGACTGAAAATGCCAGTCAAAGCCCAATCCAACATCGATGGTTGGCTATTCAGCAGTCTTCTTAAGACATACAAAACATTACAAATCCCATGATGTGCTTTCTGTCCTGGTGTAGGCGAGAGCCCTAGCTATGCTACGACAAGTGGGAGTTTGATCTCAATTTTAGTAGTCTCTGTCACACTGTGCGCAAGATCAAAGTGAAGCCTATAACTACCTTCTATCTCGTCATAATTCTGTCAATCCCATAAGACGTCATAGAAACCCTTCCAACATTGATCTTCTTGGCCCAAAGCAAAAACGTTTCAGCTGCCGAATATCGCGCTGGGGGGTTATACGCACAATAGAAATACATGAGAATGATTATTTTGTGGATAGAAGAGAAAAAAACCCTCAAAAGTCAAAGTACCATCATTTGAACATATAGTTTTATCTACACAGCCAAGGGGAAGAGGACAGTGGAAGGGAATTATCCAGTAAAATACACAAAACCCCATGTCATTGTCCTGAATGTTACATGGCTTACTACTACACTGATCACCTTCACAGACTGTCTTGTCCCTTCGCTGTGTGGAATTAGCTTTAAAAAAGCAACAGCCAAAATTTACTAGCTAATAGACTAAAATGGAAACCTAAGTCACTTTAGGATTAATTCAAATTAATTCGTAGCTAATTTCAGCTCAACTGACTGCAGTTTCGATTCTTGCTTCTACAACATTATAACTTGAGTTATATTTGCTGCTTATTGTGAGGGACAAGGGAGATTAAAACATATAAGTTGGGGGTACATTATTAAAGAAAATAAAGCTCTTACTATAAAGAAAAACTTGCATAGCATTTTATACCTAAACTCTTACAAAGAAGACACATCACAGTTCTATTTTGTTAAGAGAGAGGGGGGGGGAAACAAAATGATTGTGACATTAACTTCATAGGTCCCTAAGAAGTGGCCCGTGGTAAAGGAAATATGCAACACAGGGTAAAAATTGACTTTAAAAGGAATTTTTCCAAGGGTGTGTATTTTTTAGATAATGTATGCGATCGATAGCCCTTCTACATCTAAGGGATGAAAAGGAGTAAGTTATACATACTTTGTGAAGATGGGCATTACTTTGAAAATATGTAAGCACAGACATCCCTCCCTTCTCTAAGCCCTCTGCTCTATGTCCCACTCTGCCAAGGTTGGGGGAACAAGCCCGCACTCTGACTTGTTCATTTCTCGTGTTATCCGGTTAATAAAAGATTGATTATCCCTCCACAATTCCCAAAGAAGAGGGGCACTCAAGACTGAAAAGGAATAAATGAAAATTCAAAAATGGAATAGAATTCAAGTTCGGTCCAAGGTGGAAACTCCGTATTGCTTTAAAAAAAAAAAAAAAAAAGCGAACATTATTTCAGCCAGTTTTGATGTATCTTTACAGAATTATTAGCACTGAAAATCAGTATACATTTTAAAGTGTGTAAGTATATATGGATATTTGTGCAACCAAGACTGGCATCTAAAATTTTCCTTCAAATTTTAAGCAGAGTGGGGGGAAAAAACCAAACAAATGTAGCATAAATAGCTAATTACGAAAATATATGTGAGGTGATTGGAAGACAAATTTGCAAGGGGATAAAGGTATTAATTCAAGCTATTTCAACATGATACTAATACAGTCATTTGATAAAGTAGAGCAGAACCACTGATCACTTGTTTTTGTCTAAATGGTTTTCAAATATCAACTTTAGTATATTCCAAACACTCATCTCTTGTTGGTCTAGATATCATGTTGACATAGCCTCAGTGAATCTACCCAAATAAGTCTCATTATCAAAAATAATTCCATTCAATATAATTCTTCCCGTTATTTTATTAGCCTCTTCTACAAAAGTATTCTAGAATATATCTCTGTTGAATGTGATTCAACCTGACATATAATTTGAATAGTAACACTTGTAAAGGGAGTTTTCTCGCTGGAACATCCTACGTGTCCCTGCAGATGACCGAAATCACACTCAAGTCTCTAACTCTGTTATCGCATAGGGCCAGGGATGCATGAGGAGTGATTTTTTTAAGCTCCCAATCAGAAAGCCAACCCCCCCACCCCTGGGGTTTGAAGTTCTTTTCCAAACGTGTCGATTTCTGGGTTTTGCCAAGTTGGGTTAACTTATCTTACGGGAACGGGCTTCCTCGTGATGCTTTCTATACATTTCCTGCTCTGGGTCAAATCGGGGTAACTACCTCCTTTCTCGTATTTCGAAATGTCATACTTCTCTTCCAGGTCAGGAAGTGCAGAAATAGCACGAAGGTATCTGGGCCATTTCTTGTTTTACCCACATTATTTAGCCTGCCCTGATGAGGCCACTGCAATCTGCCCTCTCATCTGACCACCGACCGTAAGAAGGGAATTTATTCTGACAGCTTCTACGGCAAAATGGGTAGTGTGCATCATGAGGAAGAATCACTCCTTCTTTTGCCTTGGCGTTGGGTTCTCGTTGTACAACCCTGTACAGTACTTCAGCAACTATTTTTTTTTTTAAGATTTAAAAAGCAAAGAGTTACAAAACTGTTTGTAATTAACTTGAAATAGAAAAGATAGCACTTTTTTTTTTTAAATCCCATTATATAGTACACCGTATAAATTACAGAGTATTCAAATGCACAAATGCATCTGGGTAACATTTATCAAATGTAATTCGCGTGTCTCTATGTGCACACACGTGTGTGTTCTCGGGAGTCCTAGTGTCCGCCTTCCTGACGCCGGGCCCCTGGCCGTCACGTGTGGCAGTGCTCCAGGTCTGGCACACTGCTGTTGCAGTATCGCATGTTGTTGGAGATATGACAGTCTGTATAATTAATGCCCCCATTCGGGGTGTAAATGGGCTGCAGTCTGAAATCTCCTTTAAGGAGCTGATCGTTATTTAAGGAGACGATCTGAAAGCTGGTCTCTGTCATCTCCAGGATGGAATTGTCCTTCTTGGTGCCGGCCTCACAATAGTCATCTTTCCGCCGGCCTCGGTTGTACTTCCACTTCTGGGACGTGTAGCGCCCCTTTTTGTGCATGTGCCAGCAAAAGACGCTGAGCAAGACCACGAGCACAAATATCACGGCGCCCCCGATCAGGCCCGCCAGCAGAAAAGGGGAGCCCATGCTGTGCGAGGTCGTCTGCTCGTGGCTGGAGGCCGTGTTGCTGCCATTGTTCAAATAGGAGGCGTGCGTGGTGGCCTCGGAACAAACGGTATCTTCCACCGCTCGGTAGTTAAAAGCATCCAGGGGCACTAGGCAAATCCGGTAGGTGGATCTGGGCTCCAGGTTCACCAGGCTCAAGTGCTGCTTCTCGCCGCTCACGATGCGTTCCTGAACGATGCCCCCCACTAAGCTGTGGCCCATTTTCACCCACGTGAGTTTGTACGCCATCACCGCGAAGAGGGACAGCCAGCTGACTTGAATGGACGTGTCATTCACGAAATGCACAGACAGCTGGATCCGTTCGGAAACCGGCGGGGTGGCTCTTTCCCTGCCATCCCAGGCCGGGACGGTGGGCAGCCTGGCTGTGGTGGGAGTCTGCGGTGTGTGGCTCCGGCCGGGGGTCGGGACAGACAGCGTGGGGGGCTGGGTCGTCGGGGGCGCCGTACTCGGGGCCGGGGTAAAGGCGGGCAGCCCCGGGGTCGTGGTGGGGCACGACAACAGATTCATATTCAGCTCCCTGACAGCCATGCCCCGGACTTGCTCAGGCCCTTGGCACATGAAGCCTCGCACGTTGAGAGAGGAGGGGATGTACTTGAGCCACTCCGTGACCCACTTAATGCTGCAGTCGCAGAACCAGGGGTTATTCCGAGCCGTGAGCTGCTTCAGGTTGGAGAGGTTGTCGAAGACCCCTTGGGTCAACACGCGCAGCTGGTTGTTGGATATGTCCAGCCGCTCCAGCTTGCGCAGGTTTGAGAAGGCCGTCAGAGGGATGTGGTTGATCTGGTTGTCCTGCAGGTAGAGCCTGATCAGGTGTGTACCCGGGAGATCGGGGGGCGGGTGGGAGAGGGAATTCCGAACAATGGAGAACTCCTTGAGCTTGGTGAGATGGCTGAAGGTGCCGTCGGCGATGCCCTTGTTGGTCAGGAGGTTGCCGTCCACGATCAGACGCTCTAAGCTCGTGAGGTTCTGAAAGGCCATGTCTGATATGATGGCAATTCGATTTTCGTCCACTCGCAGCTCTTGCAAATCCACGGGGAGCCCCACAGGCACGCTGCTCAGGTGATTCTTGGACAGAAACAACAGTTTGAGGCTGATCGCCTCCCGGAAGGCCCCGTCTTCCACCCCCACTGTGGATATCGAGTTGTCATCCAGGTGAAGCTCCTCGAGCTTCAAGAGCTGGGCGAGAGCAGCCCGGGAAATGGTCTGAATGTTGTTTTCCTGCAAATGGAGAACTCTGACGTTCTTGGGAAGGTTCATGGGGAATTCATCCAGCTGGTTGCCATAAAGGTAGACCGTGTGCACCGACCGTACGTTGTGCAGTTCCGCAGGAAATCCAGCATTATTAATTTGGTTGTTGTGGAGGTAGAGCACGGTTACGCCCTCCGGGATCCCAAGAGGCACTGAGGTCAAGCTTCGCTCATTACAGTAGACAAAGTTCCTATCGCAGCGGCACACGCTAGGGCATGCCAAGATTTTTGACACTTGTGAGTAGAGCCCCAGGGAAATGAGAAGCCAAGATTTCAGGAAAAAAGCCCCATGGCTGGGCCACTGTGTGGTCTGCAGGCCCATTTCTGAAGTACAGAAACAAAATACAAGGTGGTGGGGAAAGTAAAAAGGAAGAAAAAAAAAATATATATATATAGCAAAACCAAAATGACTAGACGGGGTTCTGTTAAAGTCCAGAACTCCAAGTGGAGGAAAAGTCTCGAAGGCCTGCGGTTAAAGAATTCTCCTGTGGTCTCTGGTCTTATCAGCCTGTGTTGCCTTCTTTGTTACCGTCCTCCATGTGCAAAAATAACAATAATAATAATAATAATAACAATAATAATAATAATAATTTCAATAGGGAGAATTTTCCACACAGGCGATGAGTGAAGCCAAGTTATCAGCGGTCAACAGGGACCCAACGAGGCAGGCAGAACTAGAACTCCCTTCTCGTGCTGGAGATCAGGTCAGCGTTGATGAGACTCTGAACTTCTTGGTTAAGCTCAATCTGCAATCTGTTGTAGGAAAGTAAAGAGAAAAAAGTCAGTTAAGGGGAGAGTAATGGATGAAGTGCTGACCTGACTCTATGTCCTTCAAGAACAATGTTATCTGACAAATAACACCAGAGACAAGGGAGCTGGCATTAAGTGATGTTTTAAGGAACAATAATTTAGTTGAAAAGGTACTGAAAAAGGATCATGATTTGGTTATCTTATATTCGTTCAAAAGAAAACCAGACAGTTCCCCCTCACCATCAGTGAGTGTACTGTGAATTTTACATCCCAATCAGTATATTCTCTTAAATATCTATTCGCGTATCCAATAGAAAAGCCCACCAGACACACTGTTGAACCCACTGAATCAATAACGATGATCACCTACAAATCTGACTGGCCACACCTTGTTTCAAGTTGAAATGACTGACTGACTAATACAACCGGAGGAGAAAAAAATGGGAAGTCCTTTCTAGTTATAAATAAACAAATGCAAGATAGGGGCTGATAAAGTTATTTAAAAAGGTAAGTCCATTTGGTATGATGCTAAGCGAAAATAAGTGGGAGAGAGAAAGACAAATACCTTATGATTTCATTCAGATGTGGAATTTAAGAAACAAAACAGAAGAACATAGGAGAAGGGAAGGAAAAATAAAATAAGAGGAAAATTGAGAGACAGGCAAACTGTAAGAAACTCGTAATTATAGGGAACCAACCAAGGGTCGCTGGAGGGGAGGGGTTGGGGGAGAAAAGGGTAACTGGGTGATGGGCATTAAGGAGAGCACGTGATGGAATGAGCACTGGGTGTGATATGCAACTGATGAATCACTAAATTCTACCTCTGAAACGAATAAAAATAAATTCAATTAAAAAAAAAAAACGTGTCCTTTTGATCTGATACTGCAAAGGAGATGAATAACTGTAATGCACAGAAGCACGCATGAAGGCAGAGAGACGATTTCTCTTTTCTTCCCCACTTTTCCCCTCTTCACATCTTTGTCTTTCTCCAAAATCGCTTACGCTCGAGTTACCAAGAACGATGAAACTCCAGTCCATGATACATTTCTATTGATTCTTTCTTTCCGGGCTTCCAGGTACAGATGAGATCACCATTGTGATCTCTTTGAGAACTGCCAAGCTCATGATTGGGAATAAGTTATTTTTCAACACCACCACCTTCCTCCCATCCGTGAGGATTTTTTTTCCTGCTTTTAAAGAAGGACCTTCAGCCGACTTTGAAATGACAGAGGACCCAGTTGAGGAAGTAAAGGCAATCCACAGATAGTAATCATGCCTTCATGCTCTACAACATGTTCCATCTGTTTTTAGATCAGAGAGGTAAAGCAGTTAATTGAAAGGTGCCAGATTTGATTTCCTTACAAAATAAGCTAACATGACAGGACATGGCAAGCTATGAATTTCTTAATTCTCACCAACAGACAAAAACTAAAACAACTTATATATCTAGAGCACGGAGGAAGTATTTGAAATTGTTTCCTCAGCTATCCTTAGAAATATAATTAAAAAAAGAAAATAAAGCATTGTAAATGCTATTTAAGTGTCAAGGATATTGTAAATTTGTTCCACGACTTAAAAAAAAAAAATTGCGAACCACCTAAAAAAAATGCCTCTGATGACCTGAAACAGTAAAACTCATGTTTTATTGTTCAGAGACCTTAAAAAGGGGAAAGGAGAGATAGGGAATCTTTCTCCAGGCAAAACCAGATTGAGATATGATACTTCTAATTTGTTAAAACTTATAAATATACGTTTTACCACTAGACAGAAGCCTTCCCCCCACCACAGCAAAAATCCTCCTATCTGCTTAAAGAATAATTTATAATACAACCGGGATAGAATAGGAAAAATGAATTTAGTGTCATCAGCCTGATGTCATCCTTAGCACAGATTTCAAATTTTTAGACCATCTCAGTGTTCCCTAGTAGTTTGATTTTCAAGGGTGATCCCGGTCCAGTAGCTGAGCTTGAGCTGGGAAGTTGTTGGAAAGTAGCAAGAACCTAGGATGTCCTGTTAAAATTTGTGAGTCATTGCCCTAAACACAGTAACATCTTATTTAATCATTCAAACGTTTTCATTTATTCAATACAAAACAAATTCGAGAGCATGTCAAAGGACTCAAGTAAGAGTAAAAGCATACTGATCCCTTTTGTCCCTAGAAGACAGTCTCAAATTACATCTTACACATAAATGACATCTTGTAGGTGGAGTAGGGGAATGACTATAACATACACTTGGCCTCAACAGACCCTTGGAAATCTATGTCTGAATGACAAGCACTAATGCTCAGTAGGAGTGCAAAAGTTGTTTGTAATCATGAGATCCCACTTTATGAAGCAGGATTTACTTAAGAACAAACATTTGTTTGGTGCTATTAGCATTTACTCTTCATAGGAGGTAGGAAAGAGAGACCGGAAGAATGGAACCCAACGCAGTTTTGAGTATTCCACAGGAATCTTCCACATGCAATAGTAACACACAATAAATAGACTTTCCTAAGAGAGAAAAACAGCTGCTCCAGGGCTCTAAGTTCCTAAATAAAAAGAATAGATGTTTCTTGACTGTGTTTACAAGCCAAGTATTAAGGCCTTGGAAACAATGAGCCAATACTTGAGGATGACAGAAGTTGCTTAGAAAGTTCATCAACCAGAAATCTCAAAGCAATAATTACTGGGAGCTAACACAGCACTCAGGTTTCGGGACCTGGAGACTATCATGCTTCCCAATGGCACATTTTCCACTTGCCTGTGCTGTGTCTTCTGTTAGGAGGAGGGAAAGCCCCGTCAGCCAGTCCTTTGCCCCAGGCCTTGCTCTCTAGCCGAGGTACTCGACTTATGAGTGCTTCTTTCGTAATTATGTAAGAAGAGGATGTTGTCCTGAAGAAATCCTCTAATGGGATTACATGGGGCAAACTGTCACTGTTTATCCACCTTAACAGAAGAAAAGTCTCATCGAGATCACAATGTGTTGATCAGCTATGACAAGCTCAATTCTGAATTGGAAACAAACTCTTGTTGTTGTTTTTTTGTTTTTTTGTTTGTTTGTTTTGTTTTGAGCTTCTTGAAAGTCCCACAAAATTACAGCAAATAGCAAATCTGTCGCAATCCTTGGATCAATGGTAGCCTAAATATGTCAGCCAATATACAGTATCTTTGTTGAAATTAGTACAAGTGGAAAATTACAAACACGTAGGCAATAATAACATTGTTTTTTCATTTAAATACACTAAAATTTCCTCTATATTTTTCAGTGCTAATTCCTACTGCATCCTAAGAGCAGTAATCCTTTCAGACTTTAAGTGGGAGACTCTATTCGTAGAGAAAGTAGTACAGTATAATAGTCAAAAGCACAGCCCCCAAGTTCTCATCCCACCTCTGACACAGAGTAGCCGCAGGATTTTGACCTTTTACGCCTTCCTTTCCTCACCTGAAAAATGAAGATGAAAATAGTTCCTAACTCATAGTATTCTGGAGAGAATTGAATAGGATAGTATTTGTGGAAGGCCTTCGTGATGCCTGACTCACGTGAGAACATAATAAATATAAACTGTGATTCTCTACCTAATTATTATGATTTACGTAGTCCAAAGAGGTAAACTCCGATGTATACAGCAAAATAAAACCACCTTGAACCTACCAAGTTCTGTGCATTGTAATATACTCCAGAATTTCTCAACCTCAGTGCTACTGACATTTTGGGCTGGATAATTATGTATGGGGCTCCCATGAGCATCCAAAAATATTTCCAGGGACACCTGGGCGGCTCATTGGTTGAGTCTCTGCCTTCGGCTCAGGGCATGATCCCAGGTCTGGGTATCGAGTCCTGCATGGGGCTCCCTGTGAAGAGCCCACTTCTCCCTCTGCCTATGTCTCAGCTTCTCTCTCTGTGTCTCTCATGAATACATAAATAAAATCTTTAGAAACAAAAACGTTTCCAGACACTGTCATGCGTATGTCCCTTGGGATGACAAAATCGCCCCCAGTTATGAACCACTGACCCACACCATCTTATAAGTACCTTAGAAGGTTAGCATTATTATTCTAATTTTGTAGAAGAAATCGAACATAGGTTTCTAAAAAACAGAACCTAAAAGTACTTCTTGCCATGGACACCAAAAAAGCATGAACATGTAACATGCTTTTATTCAAGCAATATTTATTGGGCACTAAAATGAGGTTTCAGTCTGAGGCAGAGCTGATATGGATTTTGGCTTCACTGGCTTGACCGGTCAGTGAAGGGAGAGAAATGGAAGCATGAAATTACGTTACTATGTAAAGAGTTCTAAGCTTAACGTATCTGAGAATTACAGTAGTGTGTAAAGAGCTCTAACCTACCTAGTCCCTGGGGTATCAGGAAAAACACTGCAGGACAAAGATTGTCCCCCTGATGATCTGAAGGCTAAGAAGGTGCAAGCAAGAGAAGAGATTCCAGAAGTGTTGCACCTGGACCCAAGCTGGTGATGATAAAGATCAGGAGGTGAAACTCAGCTCCACTGAGAGAAAAAATAAAACTTGGACAGCACAGCACATTCCCCCAAATCTGCCCGCTTCCCACTCAGGGAGTCCTGTTTCCAGAAGGTAATAAACAAACCCATGTTTCAAGGTCACTAGCCATTTCCATTTACAAGTCGCTAAATATTGGGAATAAAAGATTTTGCTTTACAAGATGATTTCAAATATTGAGAGCAAAAGTTGCCCCCTCCCCTTTTCCTATTTGTTTGAATACGGCACTGAGTACGCTTCCTTTCCAGGAAACTAGAGATTATGAAGAACGGTTTCATGGAAGGTGCTAAGGAAAAACAGGAATTTTCATTGAAAGTAGAAAACACAGTTTCAAAAGGTTGGGTATAAATCAACACGGAACAAATGCTCTTTGGAGACACCAAGAACCTGGCCCTGCCGGTCTGTGAAAGCTGCCTGTAAGCAGCAGTTACTCAGACTACTTTACCCTAATTTAACTCTTTTCATAGGAACTGAGACTCAAAGCACATAAATCACGTAAAAGCTTTCAGCAAAGTGTTTCTCTCGCAGTGCTGCCTAAGAAGAATTTTTTAAAAAATTAATTCCAGGAGCCTGTATTCCAGGAGCGCTTAATAAACTCAGACTATAAAAATCATAGTACAGAAAATAAGAATTGTCAATAAGCACTGCCGATTGCATAATATAATGACACCAGGACAAACCTAATAAAATCTTAATGGTCTCAGCATTGGCTGGACTGTGACAAGACAGCACAGCGCATGAAATGCTACGAATGAGAAAGCCAACCTGAAGAGGAACTCTCTACCTAAAGTTTCCCTGGGTACCTGGGACTTAGCACTTCTGGAGTTAGACAATTTGTGCTTAAAATCAGACACGCAGGTGCAGAATTCAGAGGTCTAACTACACTACAAATGTCTCTGTTACAATCTGGAAACACTAAAACAATTTATAGATCTTGTGCACATTTCCACATTCCTGAAGATAGGTTATAAATACTGTTCTTACAACAGTCAGGAGAGTTCTATAGTTAGCTGGCCAAGATGTGGGGATTAGCAGAGGAATTTGGGGAAAAATAAAACAATAGTCAGCCCCTCACTTGAAATCATTTTTCCATCTCACTCGTTGACCCTCAACCAAACCCCTTGAAGTTTCTCATTAGACAAATATTTTTCTTTGCTAAAACAAAGAGAATGAAAGAAGGGAAGAGGGAGAAAAGGAGGAAAAGAGGGAAGGGAAGAAGGGAAACACTTTATATAAACGGTTGACAATTTCCTGGCTCCAGTCAGTCTAGAATTGAAAACATTAAAATTGGACCAAAAAAAAAATTAAAAAGGAGCTATTCTCCTGGCAAACATAAAATTCTCTAACACATTTGAAGAGTTGTTCCCACATGGTTTCCAGTGTAGTTGGTTCATATAATAAGTTTAGAACAAGCAAACAATGTCAAAAACTCAAGAGCATAAACTTTGAGGACATATTCATTACTGTCACTGGCTGTTCTTCATCCACTAGGGACCTGCCACTGACCGACCATTCTTTGGTTCCATTAAAATCTGCGTATCTGGAGGCAAGACTGGGACTTCATGGTTTTTAAACTCAGTGGTGAGCAGACATGAAGAGAGAAGAATTTTCTTGAGACAACACTGATAGGATTAAAGAAAAGAAATAACTCTACACAGTGCATAAAGGATGGGCCCCCTTCAGCCCATATCTATATGCTTTTCAGTCCATTTCCAAAAGAGAGTTCACTTATTTAGACATCCGTTCACTTGGTCAAACAAACATATACTGAGCACTGCATGTTTCAGGCATAGAAAATAGTGGGTTTCCTTGGCTTTTATCTCTGAGAGAGACTTTTTCCCCATTATCTGATTCAGAGATTCTCCAACCCCAAAGGTCATCAAAAACACTAGGGGAAGATGAAAAAAGAGGGTTTCTAGGCACCACCCTGCATACAGATTTTTGGTTTTATAGGTCCTTTTTTTTTTTTTAAAGATTCTATTTATTTATTCATGAGAGATACACAGAGAGAGGGGAGACATAGGCAGAGGGAGAAGCAGGCTCCGTGTGGGGAGCCTGATGTGAGACTCGATCCTAGAACCCTGGTTTGATAGGTCTTTGAAGAAGGCTGTGCATGTGCATTTTGTCAATACTTTCCAGGTGGTTCTGATGATCAAACATTTGGGCCACTTTAGGGCTCAATCACCCAGACACCCACCATCAGGGTGGAGGCAACTGGTCTTTTTTTTTTTTTTTTTTTTTGATCAAATTGATTTGTGAGAGGTGGAGCAGTACATGTGGTGGTGTGGCAAGAGCAAAGGGTTTGAGGTAAGTTAGAATTTGGTTTTGACCTCAGCTCAGCTACTCTTCAAAATCATGACAATGGGCATTTGACTCAACATCGCTCAAACTCTTTGCTCATCTCAAGAGGGGAGAATAAGCCATGCTCACAAAATTATTGGGAACACTAGAGATAGTGGATGTAAAGTAACTAAGAATACCACGTAGGCTCCCAATAAACTGTGCTGGACTCTGGCGACAGGTGACCTGGATAGCTTTCTGACTTGCCAGCTATGCTAACTTGGGTACATCATTTCGTCTCCCTTGGCCCCAGTTAACTCATTTGTCCATTGAAGAAAATGGTAATATGAATCTCTCACAGTTGTTGTAGGGCTGTAAATCATTTCAAGTGTTATCGAACATGTGGAGAACATACACCCCTTATGTGTTGGCCGTTCCCATTTTTAGCTTTAAAAAACAGCAACAATAGCAAAACCCTCTTCCACAGGGAGTTTTTGTCCCATATTAGTAGAGAGTTGGTTCTTTTGAATTCATCAAATTTTACTTTCCTCTTTCATTTACTGATCATAGTTATTTTCCTTTGGAGATATACACATACATCTTCCCATCAATCAACACTGTGACTATGTGGAGACATTTACTGGGTCTCTCAGATCTTCTCCTTTCCTATGTAAATATCCCATATCTTTCATTTGCTTCACAATCTCAGCCTCCATTTCTCAATACGTGCTGCCCGGAATGGAAAACAAGACTCATGTGCGTGACCAGCACCAAGTACGACCCAGCAAACAGTGGAGAGTGCCCACTCCCTGCCAGGTGTAGGGTTGATTACTAGAAAGATATCTACAGTACAGCCTCCATGTTTGAGTATCAGTTCATGTCAGATAAAATAACTCTTTGCATAAAGCTCTTTGCAATTTCAAAAGCATTTTAATATGTTTCATTTAATGTAATCCCACAACAACCTATAGGAGATATGTCTATCAACCTCAGATGAAGTCTACAGAGATGAAGTAATCTGCTTGAAGCCATATTGGTGGTATGAACAGAGGATGGTATAAATTTTCCATAAGAAAATACTAGCTACTGGGAATCCCTGGGTGGCTCCAGCGGTTTAGTGCCTGCCTTTGGCCCAGGGGGTGATCCTGGAGTCCTGGGATCAAGCCCCACATCGGGCTCTCTGCATGGAGCCTGCTTCTCCCTCTGCCTGTGTCTCTGCCTCTCTCTCTCTCTCTCTCTCTCTCTCTCTGTGTGTCTCTCATGAATAAAAAAATAAAATCTTAAAAAGAAAATACTAGTTACTGGTATGATTTTATGAATGGTGTCAGTTATGATGGTATTAAAACCAACATGCACTTCCCTGTAAAAACTAAAGCCTCTCTCCATTGCTTAAATATATAAAACCATCAGTAGCCTGGCACCTGAAGTGAGTAAAATGTCCAAGCTTGACTGGTACATAAATAAAGAATAATTATGCCAGGGAACCCATTATCTGTTCTCCCCCATGTGACTCCAGGGCTCAGCAGGAGTGAGAAACCAAGCAGTTCAGCTTATGGGCAGCATTAAGGTGCCAAGGATTGGAGGAATCTGAAGGACTTGATGGCCACCGACAGGCTGCTAGCAAAACAGACAGCAAAGCTTCCTTGCCTACTTCATCTCAAAGAACCCCAAGGTGGCTGTCACCACATTTTACAGCTTGGGAAACTCTTTATGTGGGGCCACTATGGGAAGAGCTGTTGAAGTAGTAAAGCTAGTCACAACTGCCCAACACATGGCCACCTTGTGTATACTAGTAGCTTGAGATGAGTGAGATGCCTTAGGTATCAAGAATTTCTTGAATTCTAAGGGAAAAAAATCTGTAGAAAGTGAGATCAGTAATATAACAAACTGTTATTTTAAGAAAGATCTTGCTAGATCTGCCCCCCCCAATCCCTCCCTGACCCCTGGCAAGGGACAGTTTCTAAGCAATCCCATAAGAACACTTGACTCCAGAAAGTCTGAAAGATTTCTTCTATCTTTTGCCCTACAACCCAAACATGCAATGCTCACTCTGAATACTTGTATCCCTTTCCATGCTGTCTCCCAGTCCATCATGCCCCCCAAGACATTCTTCCAGCATTCACCTAGAGTGCAGAAGGAAGGAATGAGAAATCATCTTCTTTTCTTTCCTCCTTCCTTTCTTTTTTTGGGGGGGAGGGAGCAAACTATGTTGGGATAGAACCAGAGATTTGAACTTGCTGCTTATATTGTCCTTGATTATTCAGCAGAAGAAATAAGCAGGTGAGTATGACCAGTGTATGCACCCCTAGGCTCTGATATATTTTTAACTTGAGTTCAAATTCTGCCAAATAGTCAAATACCTCTTGAGGGCCGACCCCTGCTAGTGACAGTGCTATACTCACAGAGCCATGAGAAAGAAGTCATTATTATCTTGAATTTGCAAATGAGGAGATAAGCTTGGAGAAATCTGTGACTTACTCAAGTTCAGATTGTCGTAAATCCTAGCCACAGAATGCCAGCTGTTTTTCTGACAAGAAAGGAAAGAAAAAGAAAGAAAAATGTGGTGCTCTTCCCACTACATTCTCCTCCTTGAATTATTGGTTTAGGGTGTGCAATCTAGTATATCAAAAATTCTTCTGCCAACACCCCAGGTTCCCTTGCCCTCTGTTTTATCATTGCACCAATCAAGCAAACAAACAAACCCCATCACAAGCCCCATCTCCCCTGTACCTACCTGAGTTTCAGATTCTTACCAGAGAAAGTCATGTAATAGCACAAATAAGGCCTACCTTTTTTTTTTTTAAAGGTTTTATTTATTTATTCATGAGAGACACAAAGAGAGAGAGAGAGAGGCAGAGACACAGGCAGAGGGAGAAGCAACCTCCATGCAGGGAGCCCGACGTGGGACTCGATCCCGGGTCTCCAGGATTGTGCCCTGGGCCGAAGGCGGCGCTAAACCGCTGAGCCACCTGAGCTGCCCCCAGATAAGGCCTACCTTAACTAGGGAATCACCAACTTGCAATAAGCCTGCACTCTGCCTAGCAACCCTGTTCTACTTCCCTGGAAAACTTCTTTCTCAGTCTCCTCAAAGACGGAGTCCGTCTTTACTCTCCTTAGGTTCCCTAACTTCTCCTTTCACTTTCAGTAGACAGCATGACTTCAATGTGAAGATAAGCAGAAGACATCAGACAGGATCTCCCCTGTCTTCCTGCTGCCAGAAACCTCAGCCCACCTACATCTGCATCCACTTTCTTTCCCTTAGAGCTGGACCAATCCATCACCTCTGTGGAGCTCTGGCCCTACAGGCCTCTCTAGAATAACACCCTCTATGTTCTCCTTCCCTGTGTACGCAATCTCTCTGTTTCAAAGTGCATCTACTTTTAAACATTCTCTGGGGGAACCTGGGTGGTTCAGTTGGTTTGGCATCCGACTCTTGGTTTCAGCTTAGGTCATGATCTCAGGATCGTTAGACGGAGCTCCATGCGCAGCCTCACCCTCAGTGCAGAGTCTGCTTGTCCCTCTCTCTCTGGGCCTCCCTCGCTTGCACTCTCTCTCTGAAATAATTAATTAATTGATTAATATCATTAAAAATAATAAACATTCTCTGGTATTTTCCATTTAAAAAAAAATCCCTCCTCCGGATGCTGCTGCAGTTTTCTCCCAACATTTAGCCAAACTTCTGAAAAGAATGGTTCACAATCGACATCTCTGTTTTCTCACCTCCCACCCATCTCCCTCCACCAATCTCTACACTGGTTCCTGCCCCTGCTTTCACACAAGCATGTCTCACTGACGTCAGCAATCATCCCTGGGTTGGTAAATCCAAAGGGCTTTTGTCTGTCTTCCTTCTTTATCTCACAGCATCAGTTAGACCTGCTGTGCATGCCCTTTCTGAAACCTTCTCATTCTCTGATCGCTCTGACATCAGTCTGCTGGTTTTCCTCTTGCTCCTCCTATTTCCTATTTGCAGGCTCCCCTCTCAATCTAGGCATTCAGTGTGAGTCCAGTAAGCTTGGATCCAGGTGCTTTTCTCGTTCTTCTATAGGACATGGCATCCAAGCCCCAAGTGTAAATTATCATCTGTGTATGCAAATTTTTTAAATTAATTTATTTATTTATGATAGTCACACAGAGAGAGAGAGAGAGGCAGAGACATAGGCAGAGGGAGAAGCAGGCTCCATGCCCCAAGAGCCCGACGTGGGATTCAATCCCGGGTCTCCAGGATCGCGCCCTGGGCCAAAGGCAGGTGCTAAACTGCTGCGCCACCCAGGGATCCCTGTGTATGCAAATAAAGCACAAACCACAATCTCCATCATAGCCTCTCCTATTAGCTCATTACCTGTACAGCGGAACTCCCACTTGACTTACTCATTTCAACGTCTTAAGAGAATTTCTGGCTTAGCATGTGCAGTTTCAGGTACCTTTTAAGAACCTTCCATGTGATGACTCATAATTAAGCAATACATCTGATACTGTTATTACCCCAACAGAGAGAATGGAGCCCTGAGTTATATAGCTTCTCCAAAGCCGATCAGCAGCTCGGGGACAGCAACAGAATTTGAACTCATGCACGAGCCGCAAGGCCTTGCACCTGACCCCTATCTTTGTCCCCTGTAAGCTCCACATAGGCAGAGGTTGGACTGCTTTTGCTCACTACTGTTTTCCCAGAGCCTACAATAGCAAATGGCACATAGTCAAGATGTGTTTATAGAATAAATAGATGAATCCAAAATGACCTTCAGATGATTACTTTGCTTGAAGAGGCAGTCTGTAAAAACTCTTCGACATCTTCAACCTGAGGTCCCATAAGGAACCACCAAGCTAATATTTCGGAAAAGGCTTCAAAGGTTTTAAGCAACACTAACCTACCCAGAGAGATGGAGGGATAAATAGAGAGATAGATGAACAGTCATCAAAGACCAAGAAACTAGATAACCTTAGGAAAGGGCATAAAACATGCAACGAGAGAACAATTGTAATTGCCACAGCACTGTACTTGTTTTGCAAAATAACATCAAATTCGGTGCTTTTATGGACTGAAATGGGGTCAGTCTGACCCATTATTACAAACTTGGTTTGATGAAAGGCACGTCTGATCACCCTAGATACCTAACTTTTTAGTTCTATGATGATTTTGACCAAAATTCAGGCAAGTCCTTATGGTCTACTACAAAAACTCTGAAAATAAATAAATACATAAATAACAAAACAAACAAAAAAACCAAAACAACAACAAATCTCAAGTGTTTCTTCCCATATAATGCCAATGACTTACACATATTTATACAAATTTCAGGGTGACAGCTCAACTGTGCTTTAATTGCATACTCCTTTACCATTCTGCAGAGATAGAATCCATACAAAACAGGCCGGGAACTTTGAGAGCTCTAAAAAAGCTCATAGAAAAAAATCAACTGAATCCAAAAATATAAACATGACCCATTTTCCCACCAAAATATTGCATCACATATGTAATATGCATAATGAAACAGAAAATCTCGTTGTCTCCTTCACAAGGAGAATACATTTCAGTCAGTGATATTGATCAGCACATGAAATGAAATTACATAGTGTGTATTTGCAGGTGAGTTATCTGGTTTTGAGTTTAAGAAATGAAAAATTCATTGCGTAAGCCTCTTTTGGTATCATAGGGATGGCTCTGAATGTAAATGGTACAAAATTTCCTCACTGAATAAACAGGTTTCACAGTGCGCTTCCTCATCTTCAGAACACCTGTCACGTTGAAGTGTCAGGCTATGTTCAGGGGACTATTTCTGGATTTGAGGGATGGGAGGGAAAAAAGAAACAAAAGAAAGATGATTATTTCCTATCCTTGACCTTTTCTTTTTCTCAAGGGCATCTGCTCCAGCATGCAGATATAGGGTAAAATGAAATCAAGTTTTTTTCAAGACTTAAAAATCAAACCCCAGAGGAGAGCCATTAGTATCGTGCCCAGGGTAAGCTTCACATTGCACAAAAGGAATCATTCAAAGCAAAATTTTAAAAATACACAACAGATTTTAAAAGCTATCTTGAAAAGAATCTACACTGGCAGCTTTTCTTATTTGAACGAAATGTTAAGTGATATTTCCCAAACAAAAGAGAATTTAAACATACAAGCAGATCCTTTTACAGGTTTATACACAGTCAGAGCACTCCTTTCAGTTATGAACACTGTGAGCTTCAAACTTTATCCCCAATGCAGAAAGTTTGTGTTTTTTTAATTATATGTTGTCAATCAACTTTAACCACTTAATTCTTTGTTTAAAAAAAAAAAATGCTTCCCCCACACCCCTGACAAGCATATACATACACACACACCAGAACATGATCATGATGACTTTTTTTTTTTTTTTTTCCTTTCTTTCTTTTCATTAGGGAACGCAAACTATAGGACTCACTGCCACCTGGGGCCATGTACACAAAGCCACCACAAGAGGGCAACAACACAGCTGAAGGTGCCACAGTAACACACACACACACCTCTCAGGCAAGAAGATAGTTTGTGGACTGTTTTTTTCCATCTTTGTCTCAGCTACCTAATAGTTGTCCAGAAAAGAGTTCCATTCTTCGCTACTAAATAAAATTAAAAACTCAAGTATTCAAGGGTAAACATGATGTTTGGGATGATAAAGCAGATTAAAAGATTGAGATTGATCATCTGTAGGAAGTGAGATCAGATTACTTGCTGCTTGCTTAGCTACATTCTCACGCTTGACTAAAATACAGACTTCTCAGGCCTTAGGGAGTATCAGGATTGGTCTGACAAGGTTTATCTTCTAAGGGATTACATCTAACTGGCAGGTCTGCTGTCTGAGACAAAACATTCGAGAAATAGGTCAAGGGAAAATGCACTTTGAGTGGGTAGCCACTTAACATGATACAGTTTCCTCAAAAACCTTTCCTTGCAAGTCCCTGATGCCTAAAATGTCATAATTATAAACCAATTCCTTTGGATTAGAATGCTACTCTCTCTAGAAACCCAAACATTCTTGGCAGACCTTCTAAATCAAGTGAAGTGGATCTCACCTTTGCCTAGAGCTAGTATTTCTCACTCATTCATTCATCAAAGAATTGTTGAGAGGCTACTTACCATGTGCCTGGGACAGTGTGCGGTCTTTGTGATGCAAAGGTGAAAAAGATAAAGTCTTTACAATTAAGAAAGTGGCATGTTTAGAAAGCAAGACAGAAAAAAAAAAAACTATACACATGAGACGAGAATGATAAAACTGTGAGCAATGTCATGAAGGAAATAAAGGTGACAGGTGTGGGTTTAGCTATGGCCATCACAGATGACATCTTGGAACACGGGATTCCCAAAAAATGAGGAGTTGTAATGAATGAGGGATCTGGGACAAGGGAGGGCAGTGCATGAGAAGACAGAGGCCAACAGAACGTCTGGGCATAATAAGAGCAGGTGCAAAGGCCCAAGGGAGGAAGAGCCTAACCTCATTCTAGAGGTTCTAGAACTAAAAGACCAATGTGGCTATAGCATTTAGTGAGGAGTGTAGTGAACAGAGAGCCACTGATGGGCCTGGTCACACAAAACGTCATGGCTTGGGCAAGCCATCTGGATTTTATTCTAAGGGCAATGGGAAGCCCAAGATTAAATGGACTAGAGCAGGGAGGGTTTGATGAGAGAAGGTAAGGATCGAAAGAGACAATCTGAATCTGTAAAGCAAAGAGCTAAAAGAAGTTTTAGGGGAAAAACGATAGAGTAGAACAGAAAATGTTATGGAAAGAGGAGCTTGGGGAGGAAAAGTAAGCTCCATGCTTCTAGCAGAATTTTCTCCTTCAATGTCCTGTTTTGGGATAAATAAGCCCCACATTTTTCAGCTGTCTCAAATTCTCTTTGGAAATAGATGGAGTATAAATAATAAATAAATAAAAGAAATACAACTTTGACTAAACAAGAACTTTAAAGACAAAGTGAGGTACCCATGCTGGGTATAGAGAGCCACATAATTAATTAGAAGGGTCTCTCCCCTTCTATCCTGAGCACTGAAGCCAGCCACCCTGTTTAGCATAATGTCCCTTTCACTGGGAAAGGCACAGACCACCCGCTGTTGCCTAGCAAGTAAATTGGTCCCTAGTATAAATTATTCTATGTGGTGAGGAAAAGCACTGACTCTTTAAATTTTTTTTATTTTTTATTTTTTTTCCTGAAGCTATGAGCATGGCGTAGCAAACAAACTTAGATAATTTTAAAAAGCAGCTTTTAGTGTTCCTAGTGACAAAAAATTTGCCAGTTCTGTCCAGGGTTGGGCAGGGGTGCATCCTTCCAGAGAGGCTGTTCTCTCTCACCTGAGAAGGGTGGGCACCTAGGCCTGGCTCCTTGCGGTGACGAAGGGCACCATGCAAGGTGGGCAGGAACCTGGGTATTTTCTGCTTCCACCTGAAAGCTCATATGTTTCTACAGCCAAATTGTTTCTTTTTTGTTTCCCAAGGGATGAGGGAGCCTTTTGTGGGACTTCTGGGGCCAGAAAATGGAGATTTAGGGTCAAGACTTACTGGAGAGAGTCTCAGGTGAAACAACCACCTCTGTTAGCTTCCTTTGGTTGTTGCTAAGCCCTGACCATAATGTTTCCTCAGAATGTTCTGTGCCCTGACTCTCTTGCTCACTCTTCAGGGGAGTCAGAGTATGGGAATATTCTCAAAATCAGTGAGAGTTCCTGAAAGAACTGTGACTGACCACAGTACCACCATCAGATTTGTGACCCGCACCCTCCCACCAGGGCACGATGTGCACAGGCCCAAAGGCCGTGACAATCTGAAGCCTATATGGCCCCTTCCAGGCTATACTCTCAGTAGCCAGGATGCAGAAACCTTCTCCCAGGGCCTTGGCTGGCTTCTCAGCAGGGTCTGTCTTCCCAAGGTTATGCACTTCTAGGCCTGTTTATCTGGGTGGAGGGAGTGCAGAGCTGGTGTGTGTGTGTGTGTGTGTGTAAGGCCCTTTGGGGTTCAGGATGGAATCCCTGAGAGCAGAGAAGATGCTTGGTACCAGTTCTCTCCATAGTATCACTTTCCATGCAGAATGTGGTGGAGTTTGAGAATTCTAAAGTCAGGACATTCTAAGAGGCAGCTCAGTCACATAGGAGAGCTGTACACACTTTTTAAAACAATTTGTTAATAAGATTTACAAACGTCTGGGGCAGGCCTACTTGTGTCGGTGACTCTTCGGGTGATTAGGGGACCAGCTTCCATGGAGGGAGCAACTCTGGGGCAGGCCTGCTTGTGTCGGTGACTCTTCGGGTGATTAGGGGACCAGCTTCCATGGAAGGAGCAACTCTGCATAGCCATTGAATAAACACAAATACTGCCACGGAATGTTATCTCTCTTAGTGTGAAAGAAACATACAAGTTTTAGAAACTTGTTAATAACTCACAAGTATTGACAGAATTACCAATTCAAACTTGGCAATAAATAAATAAATATCCATTCAGTCATTCATCCATTCACTGTGGAATCCACACATGACAGGTAGTGGATTGTCATGGACACAGCTGTGCCCAGCAAAGCCCATGTGTTAAAGTCCTACCTTCTTGAACCTCAGAATGTGACCATATGTGGAGGCAGAGTCTTTAACTGAGTAACTAGGTTTGTAGTAGGTCATTAGAGTGGCCCTAATCCAATCCAACTGGTGGCCTTCTAAGAAGAGGAGATCAGGACACCTTTACACAACAAAGAACCATGCGAAGACACAGAAAGAAGATGGCCATGTACAAGCCGAGGAGAGAAGAGGCCACAGAACCCCGCTGACATCTTGATTTCAGATGTCCAGCCTCCAGGATTGTGAGAAAATAAATGTCAGTGGTTGAAAGCATCCAGTCTGCAGTGTTTTGCTATGGCAGCCCGTGCAGACTGACAGAGATAGCTCACTTCAATAGTTCACAATACAGTGGAAAAGAAAGCTATGCCAGAGTCAATCATAAAACAAGATGATGAAGAAACAGCTCACTTATGCCCCACTCTAAGAGCAGGACTGTAAAGCTATTTATTTGTGTACCACTGAAAAGTCCTCCCTCTGGATCTCCACTCTGAACTGAATCCAGCTCCTAGGCCTTAAGCATTTCCTACTCTTGGAATGAAAATCTTCTTTTCTCAAGTGCCATGGTCATACCCCCAGCAGTTCCAAGAATCCATCCACTCCCTATTTTTCAGGCCAGTGAATAAGGACTTTGTACTTTTGATGATAATCATTAATAAAAAATGAAAATTGCTAAGCGGTTATTAAGAAAAGTATATTGTCTATCTCTAATTGCTCTCTCAGGCTCTAAAATTCATTGATATGCTTCAACCGTTTACCGGGTTCTCCGCATCAACAGCTGCCAAATCTAAGTGTTGGTCTCAGAGTGAGAGCATCCAGAAGGGAAGGGAGCATGACTCCCACATTCACTTGCTCAGGCACATAAGGAGCTGGCCCCACTCTCATGGAGTGCCCAGAGCCTTGGGTGGAGGGAAGCATGATCACGCAACATACAATAGACCATGCATTCTCTACAAGGGTGATATAATCTCCAAGGTGAGTAAAACCTCAGTCTTGGGAAAAAGAGAAGAAAATCTTAGATACTATGACAGCTTACGGCCTTTCAAGTGACCACAGGATAGACAGACATACTGTATATCCGCAGTAGTAAAACATCACAAGGGAAGGGGAGCTTTAGGAAAATATTTGGGCAACCTTCTTAACGGGGGCAACTAAAAAAAAAGTTGAGTGATACTTTCATAGACTAGAAGTAAGAATACCAAGCATGGAAGTACAAAGAATAAGAGGTAACGTGCTGAGTGGCATGTAAAACTGTGAAATGCACACCACATGCTAGAGATTTGTCAACTCATTTAGTTCTCATGGCAACCTAAGAAGTAACTATTATTATTGCCATTCTAGTGATATAGATTGGAGGTTTAATTAAGTGTTTAATTTTGTGAAGGTTACACATCTTAGATATATAATGGCTGGGATGTACATAGCAGAAAGCTCCTTACCAATATTCCACTTAATCAATATACTCAAAAATACGATGTTAACATACCCTCACCCGCTGTACCAGTGGCATCTTGGGTGTTAGTGGCTGCTCAGTTATTCTTGTAGCACCTCTACACCTACTCTTGACTTGTTAGGAGTTCTACGCCTACCAAGAGTTCCGAACCACACTATGTTAGTTATGCTTTTGTACTGTAATTATAGAGTTAGAATAAAGATTTTTTATTTAATAAAGCAACAAAACAGAAGTACAAAAAGGGAGTTACTCATATGAAAACATGGTTGAATAGTCTAGAAAAACTAGTTTGTTTGTTTTAATGGCAAGTCAGTTAAAGTTGTCAACACATTATGGAAGGCAAAATGGAGAAAGCAGATTCTTAAAATCTGTTACGGTTCCATAATCAGATTACTCTCCTAGTGCCTAAACACTTTAATTCCCATATAAGAAAGGAACCTGGAAATCAGAGTTGATGCATTTGGGGAAGAAAACAATATTAATCCAATCAGGTTCCATATGCAGCTGAAACTCTGGACCCTACATCAAAAGTTTGGCAAATTATTGTCCACTTACATGGTTTCGTTTTGTGTGCATATAAGTTATTATTAAATATTTTTACAATTTTTTAAATTAAAATGAAATACCTGTCCTGATTGTGCCTGATTTAGATAAATAACATACACACTATATACATTTTCAAAAGCATATCATCCTTCTGTCAGCCCTAAAACCTAGGAAACCTGTAAGTTATTATTGAGGCAAAAACTTAAGCAAACTTGATAAGCACCATCCAATGGAGACAGCTACCATAGCCAAAGTAAATACTGCTCCCTACTTCCAACTAGAGTTGTGAGTTCTCGAAAGGCAAATGTAGCTAAAGGAAAACAAAACAGTGGGTTCCCTAAATGATCTTTCTTTTTTTTTTTTTTTTCTAAATGATCTTTCTTGATGAAAAAGAGAAAAAAGAAAGAGAGGGAGAAGGAGGAGGAAGAGAAGGAGAAGAAGGAGGGAGGGGAGAGAAAGAGAGAAAGAGAGAAAGAAAAGAAAGAAAAGAAAGAAAGAAAGAAAGAAAGAAAGAAAGAAAGAAAGAGAAAGAAAAGAAAGAAGGAAGGAAGGAAGGAAGGAAGGAAGGAAGGAAGGAAGGAAGGAAGGAAGGAGAAGAAAGAAAGAAAGAAAGAAAGAAAGAAAGAAAGAAAGAAAGAAAGAAAGAAAGAAAGAAAGAAGAAAAGAAAGAAAAGAAAAGAAAGAAAAGAAAAGAAAGAAAAAAAAGAAAAGAAAAGAAAAGAAAAGAAAAGAAAAGAAAAGAAAAGAAAAGAAAAGAAAAGAAAAGAAAAGAAAGCGGGGAGTGTAAATTTAATTAAATCAGATGGAAACCTGGGATGTTATTAAAGGAAAAGATGAAAAAGCACACTTAAAGTCCGCCCTACCAAGCACTTCTGACTACCTGAATTATTTATCAGGTGCACTGCAGTTATGCACCAAAAGGGCTATGAATCCTTACTGGTGTTTTTGTGATCTGTGATGATTCTGAACCCTCTGTGTCAAAGCATCCCGTCCTCGCTAACCAGCATTGACAGCCAGACCTAGGCTAAGAGGGCTACTGTGGTCTTCCCATTCTCTTTCCTAACCACTCCCCGCCACGGTCCACCCCTCTGCACACACACACAGCAGGAAAGACTAATTTTGTTCCCATTCACTAAGCCCTCTTTGAAGGTATTTCTCTAGCACCGCTCTGAGCTGCAGTGATTTAGAGCAATTTATTTTATCTGCATCTTTTTATTTCCTCTGCCATTAGTCCAATTTCAAAAACAGTAAGAACAAAAAGAAATCCTTCTCTGTTTTTTTTTTTTAAACAATCCTTAGGTTTCTTTATCTTGCATGTAATTATTTTTTCCCTTTTGTTGTTTTCCAACTCTCCCTCAATTTCTTCATCCGTGGCAATTTGTGCAAACAAATGCTGTCCACAGCCACCATTAATCCTTGAAGGGTGACCTACTGTGAATAATAATGTTCAAAAACTCAGGCTTGCTTGTGCAAGGTCAAAAGAGGTCAAAGATATGATCCGAGTCCTTGAAAAGTTCACAACTTTTGGTTGGGTAAATAAATATGCATGTTAGAGAAGAGTACCAGGCAACAGAAAACCACAGTGGAGAGAACATTAAATAAGGTAAAATTAAAGGAAGACCTGGGAGAGTTTTTGGAGATCCTGATTTTACTTCTGCATGTTCTGCTAACACAGGGATGTCACTTAACTTTCCTAGGCATTGTGTCACACATATGAAAGGAACTGGACTTACTTCTACTTCAAGCTCCTTTCCAATGTTAAAATAAGTGACAGTTTTTCAACCCATTTCATCCCTCAAAGTCAACAACAAAAATTCCACAAATTTTTTTTAAACCAGTAAAACAGGGTGGCATTAATTGAGGTAAGACAGCTTTTAAAGTTCTTGAGTTCATAGAAATAATATTAAAGAAAGCAATAATGTGAGCTTGAACAAAAGCAGTGGGCTAGAACAAAGTCAAAATGGTCCCATCAAAAACAGTGGGGGTACTCTTTTTGTTACCCAGAAACCTGTACAATGTACATCTCTGACCTTTTCTCCATTCTTAATCCAGGTCTCAATTACCTGCCAAGATCTGACAAAAAGACAAGAGAAGAAAAATAAAAAGGGAACTCCTTCATCTTCTATCAGAAGTTATTTATCTGGCCACAGCGTGTCCTCAAGCAGAGGGCTTCAGTCATCAATGAACAATAAGACAGGGTCACTCTTTATATGCTGGTTTTGAGCTTATCAGTTATTCAGTCAATGCCATTATTCTAGAAAGCATTATGACACAAGTCTTTTTTTTTTCCTCTTAATAATAATTGATGCCCAGAACCTCGACTTTCGTCTTTCCTACAGACACAAGCAAAGAGGCCTCTATCTACTGTTCTCTGGGGCTTACCTCATTGGAACAGCTGCAGCAGCTACCAAGTGAGCGAGAGCTAAGTGGAGGGCTCTATACTAAGTGCCTTCAGGGAATTCAGAAATAAATCAGTTCAAGTTCTTGCCTGCACGTTACTTAAGAGAGAAGATGGATAAATGAATAATTGAAGGCAGAAGGTCATAACTGCCATAAATAGAGACATCAACAAAATTATATACAGGCTGAAAAGAAAGAGGGATATTTGGGAATATCTGAAGGACTTGGAAAGAAAGTGTCATTTGAGACCAGTTTCATTTCCAACTCCCTATCTAGTTGTAAAAAAGAAAATCACCTCACGACTCCCCTCAATATAAACCAAAGAACAGAGATGATCATTCATCTAGGGTTATGGCATATATATCTTCCAAATGGTTATTAGTTTCATTTTCAACAGGAATGAAGGATCTCTACACAGAATTCTCACACATTGAAGGGTATGCCATCCATTTATGACACTGTAGCAACTTGTTTCCTAATAAATAAATTGCCAGATACATTCCGCCACAGGGCAAATGAAGTCATTGATGTGAAGGTATGGTTCTTAAAGCAAAATTACACTCAACTTTTCTATTTTCGCTTTTCATAATAATTGGAGCTCTTATCAAATCACAATCTTCTGTACTGAATGTAGAGCCCCCTTAAGCTACTCTCACTTTGAAAACTCTAACTTGTCTTTGAACAATTCCTGAGGAAGACAAAGAGAGCACAGAAATGTAATCAATCCTGATTTCTCCAATTTGTTCTCTGAGCTACAGGGTGCTTTGATTAAATTGGGAGTGCCATCTTGCCTTCCAATAGAGGAGCTGGGCCGGGAGAAGAGCCAGGAACATACCAGGAATGATTCTGTAGCAGTGACTCCAAATCTGAGCACAGGGACTATTCCAAAGTTGTTATAGCAAGATGCTTACTTTGAGAAACTGGAAAAAATGTATCGTCATTTCAAAAGACAGCTTTGTAGGCTAGAGCAAAGAAAATCGGGTAGGTATATTTTGTGTAGCATACATGTAAATTTTTATATGCATTTATACAGTATATGTGCATATATATGCAAATATATTTATACCCAGAAAATAGACTTCTCTACCCCCTACTATAAATAAATATATAGAGAGAGCGAGTGCACAAGTGGGAGGGGCAGAAGGAGAAGGAGAGAGAATCTCAAGCAGATTCCATGCTGAGCACAGAGCCTGACTCAGGGCTCAGCATCACCACCATGAGATCACGTCCTGAGCTGAAATCAAGAGTTAGACGTTAAAAAAAAAAAAAAAAAAAGAGTTAGATGTTTAACCAACTGCACCAGCCAGGCGCACCTAGAAATTAGTATTTAATGATAGATTTTAGATATGGTTAAAAAAATCAAATGTCTATTGTGAAAGATTTTCCTCCATATAGACCAAGAAGCACTATTCATCATAGACACTAAAGTCTTCTACTTGACTTCTAGGAACAACTGTTTTTATAGCCTCATATTCAGAACATTCCATGGTGGACATAAAAACAAATACTGTATGCCAGATACAGTACTCAGATACAGGGTACTCCTCCTGCTAGTACTGTTTGTTAGCCATTCACATCTCTGTGGCTTTACCAATAATAATGATACTTATGAAAGAAATAATATTCATAGAATTTGCAATTTACAAAGTACTCCCCCATACATCTCATTTGATCCTCCCATTTCTATAAGCCAAGTCTTATGGCTGGGCCATTTTATAAATGGCAAAACTGAGGCTCTGGCAGTTCCAGGGATTTGTTCAATCTCATGTAGGTAGTGAGTTGTACAGTTTGGGTTTAAACCCAGGTGTTTTGATTCCAAGGTTACGCTCTTTACTCTGGGGCAGAAAGATCTTTAGGGCTTTTCTCCCCAGGCCATCCATCCACTTCAGCTTGCCAATAACCAGCTGCTACAGCAGCCTGCTGTCTTCCATTATCCAGAGGGCCACACTCTCTCTAGGGAATTGGTGATGTTAGGCATAATTTTAGTCTTGGAAGCTGGCTGTGCTCCAGGACCTCTTTATTAGGATCACGCTGTGTCATTTAAAGTTCAAAGAGTCTTGTAAGCAATGCTGACAAAATGGCTTGACAATGGTCTATGAATCCATGGAGCGTTCAACCCAGCCCTGATGGGTTTGGACTGTCAGTTTATTGCCTGCCCTGGGCCACATTCTGTTAGGTGGTTTCTTTCACATTTTCCTTCCCTTACATCTCATCCTGTGCTCCCTTCATCACATCAGCCTCTGTCCCTACATCTTCACCACCTTCCTGAGCTGTAATCCCTGACTGGCCGTAAGTCAACCTTCTTCTTTGTGAACTTAACCTTGTGCTCTTCATCCAACCTCCTCCCCTCCCTTCTGCAGGCCAGAGGACATGGCTTTCATTTGTTTATTTGATTCCATGGTATTCTTAATAAATAAAATGAGAGTAATACCCATCTTTCTGTCTTCATAAAATGCTAAGTGACAATACTCAGCAATTACCTACTAAGCACCTGGAATGGATAAGACAAAGGCTTGACCTCCAACTAGGTCTTCTTTGATGACAACGCTGATCAGATCTTCACTATTCCGAAACCCATGTCTCAATACAAGCTCCCTCTTTGCCTTTCTCTTTGCATTTATGTAAATTATATTATCTCTATGTCTTACTCTCTGGCTTCTTCTCATCCCATTTACACTATTTGAAATGACTCCCTAAAAAGTCCATTGTATGATTTCCAAATATAAAATCTAATGGTGTATTTCAATCTTCCTTCACCTTGACTTCTCTACAAGGATTGTTACCCTTGACCATGTTTCCTTTCCCTAAACTCTCCTTTCCTTCAGTTTCTCTGATATCCTGTTAGCCCTCTTATTTTTCCGACCACATCTGTTTTCCTCCCAACCCCAAAATGTGGACAGTCATTATAGTTCTATCCCCATGTGCCTTCTCTTCAATACATGATTAAATGTATAAAACTGGATTCCAAATCTTCAACCCAGTTCCAACATTGTTACATCTGAACTAATTCCCAAACCCACAGATATTAGCAGTCATGCATCCATCCATCTGGAACTTCAACCTTGTAAGCTCTTCTTCCAACTTCTTCATTTTAACCGATGACATCAACATCCCCTGTTACCCACAGTAGTGGTACCCACTCTTCCTACTTCCTCCTGACTTACCATCCAAATGAGTCACTAGTGAGGGCAATTCTTACTTTACAGATTTCTCTTCCTATATTAGCTATTGCCCTCAAACAGAGCTAAACTACATTTGTCTCATATCTTGTCCCCAGTCTCTCTAGCCACTTTCTACTTATAGGAATATCCTGAGAGTATCATTGTATTGCCCCACTCAAAAGTTTATTCCCACTGCTTGTGGGGATACTGTCATTTAAACATCTTCAGAGCTGGATATAGCCTATCTTTTTTATTTGGGTCTTGGATTGAAATCCCAGATTTGCCACTTTCTAGCTGTATGACCTTGGGGAAGTTAATCTTGCTATGACCTGATTTCCTCATTTGTAAAATACACAGGGTTTCATTAACTCACTGAGGAGAGAAAGAAAAGATAGATGAACGAATGATGAAACTGAATGTCCAAGGTGCAATTCAAGAAGCAGGAATTAGGGACACCTGGGTGGCTCAGTGGTTGAGCATCTGCCTTCGGCTGAGGGTATGATCCCGGGATTCTGGGATGGAGTCCCACATTAGGCTCCTCAAAGGGAACCTGCTTCTCCCTCTGCCTGTGTCTCTGCCTCTCTCTGTGTGTCTCTCCTGAATAAATAAATAAAATTTTTTTTTAAAAAGCCGGAATTAATTTTGTTGTGAGTGGCATTGTTAGACTATTTGATAATTCTTCAATATTAATTAACTTTCATTTTGTTAGGCCAACGTGGTACAGAGGGAAACATTTAAGCTTTATAGTTAGAGAAACCAGTGTTCAACTACTGAATATTCTAACGAGTAGCTATATGACATTGTAAAAAATCATTTAACTTCACTGAGTCATGGTTCTTTCTCAGTAAACAGGAATAATGATACCTGCCTTACCGAGTTACTTTAAAATTTAGCAATAGCAACATGGGGTATTTATGATAGCTACCAGCTTGATGGTGGTTATTAATACTATTCATGGTCTAGGAATGAAGCAGCCAAAACATGGTCATCTTTGATACAGGAAAATATTTTTAGCCTACTGAGGCAAGAGTATTTCATGGGACCAAAAGCAGTTTGCATATGCCATCTGAATTTAAAACAAAAAAAAAAGCCCACTTCCCCTATTTCATCCTAATGTATAGCTGGATGAAATATGCCATATAAGATTAAATCTATTACTTGACATTACTTTTTAAACAAAGGCTGTCTGATTAGTAGAAAGAATCCAGAGACTTGGATCTTTGTCTTAGTGTTGTCACTAACTAAATGTGTGGCCTTGAGGAGAATAATTTTATTTCTCCTCTTGAATATTAAAACCATAACAGGAAAAAAAAAAAAAAAGGTTTTCACAATGCCTAATCTAAGGTCTCTATTAGCGTGAAAATCCCATGAGTCCCAAGGATGGAGTGCCACCTGTTGGGTCCAACTGAGAATTAGCTTTGAAATTGAAAGGAATTTCACTGAGCATCTGAATATTACCACCTGAAGCCAAGCCCCACAATAAATAAAGCAAATATAATGGGTTGATGAGGATGATAGAGAAGACTTGGTTTCCTGAATCTGTTGCTAGTCCCTGGGTTGATAAGTATGGCTTGCACACTGCAATCTAAAACTCCCTTGAAAGTCAAAGTTGAGAATTTCAGTAGAATGACTTCACTCAATTAAGAAATATGTGCAATTCAAGGATAAATGAAATACAATCAGACATACTTATATGTCCAGACACCTGCTCTGCCATGAGTGGTGGGCATTTAGTAAATCATTTAACTCCTCTAATCCAAAAATTCCTTACAACATGGGTGTGAAGATTAAATGAGGGGATCCATACAAAGTCTTTACTTAGCAAATGGCCTGAATGGACAGAAGGCGCAATAAATGGTTATCATTACTTTCATCATTGGATGTAAAACTGTTCTACATGAAGTAACTAGAGTTAGGAGTTTCAAATGAAACAACTACAGTGAAACACTAACAAGTATAGGGCTACCAACATATAGTATAGTATAGAGTCTAAAGCAGAGATCAAAGGGTTCTTTCCCAACTGCAGAAATTATACTTAAGGTTGTGAATAAGTCAGTTTTGTTGGCACACAAAAATGCCACCAGAGTATATCCTCTCTGTGATCCCATTCAGCTGTCACATCCTATCTGCATATAATTTGAAGCCACACATCCGACTATATATTTCACCGGTAACTTTAGGTTTCTGCAGAAGTAGAAGCACGATACCTCCACATCTCTGTGAACAGACAAAATTTCTCACAAGGTGTTTCAGCCCTGAAAACTCTTAAAAACCGACAACATTTCATTTCCAGTATTAAGTTTAGACTATGAAAATACAACAGTTTAAGAAGAAAATAGCCTCATGGACTTTTGCTATTTAGCTGGGAATAGCAGTCAGGAAAATCCAGTAGAACAAATAAAGGAAACAAACTCAGTGATGACACCACCATGATGGTTTTCCTCATGAGGAAAGCAAATATCTCCAAGTGGCTACTCTCATTTACTCGTATATTTTTCTCAGTTAATAAAAGAATATGTACTGAGCGCTATATATATAAATGTAGTTCATGCCTAAATAGCTAGTATTTCTCTTCATCTTTCTTTCATGGCCTGAACACATTTTCTCTCATTTTCCAGCTCCTTGAACTACATTTTTCCTTATTATATTTTAATTGACTTTTCATATTAAATTTTTCTTGAAAGGATGATTTGAGTTCAAAAGCACCAAAGGAGTCATACCTTTTGAGCAAAGCCTTATGTCATATTTAATTTGATCCAAAGTTCGATAGCAAATTCTGGTTTTCCTCTTTATTTTTTTCATATTAACACAATAAAATATAATAAAGGCCCAGCTAAAAATAATAGAGAGGGAAGAAATAGTTTCTGCCATTCAAACACTCAGATTTCACCTTGACTTCCGCTATCATGAAACTCTATCATTTTTAAATGTTTGCTTGCTTTCTTAGAATCAAATCGTTAAAGCCATATGCTATCTCCCAGCTCAGCATTCTCATTACCATTTAAAGTGTGCTTAAAATCAATTGAAAGTCAACACATCACATAACAAGCAAGGCACAGCTAGCGTGTTCTGATCTGTGCAGTTGCATGGTAACTGCTTGCCTATGAAATATCCAAATTCTCCCAGGTACCATGGTGATAGGCAGAAAGAGTTTAAACAGTGGAGATGTTAAAAAAAATAAGCCTTCTAAAAGATGATGGGTTCAGTTACTTCAGAATTTCTAAATCAGAAATTCTTTTTTAAATTTATTTGTGCACTGGAAAAATCCAAAAACTAAATTCTCACATTGAAGTCCTTTTACATTAAAGAAAGGAAAGAGGGCAGTCCTGGTGGCCCAGCGGTTTAGTGTCGCCTTCAGCCCAGGGCCTGATCCTGGAGACCTGGGATCGAGTCCCATGTCGGGCTCCCTGCATGGAGTCTGCTTCTCCCTCTGCCTGTGTCTCTGCCTCTCTCTTTCTCTTTCTCTCTCTCTGTGCTCTCATGAATAAATAAAATAAAATCTTAAAAAAAAATAAAAATAAATACATAAAAAAGGAAAGAAAAAGAAGAGGTTACTTAAAAAAAAAAAAAAAAAAGCCTGTTTTGTGTTTGTATCTAGTCTCTTGTTTTGTCCCTGATTCTACTAGGCAGCAGCATGACAGATAGCAAATGTGCTAAAGCATCTGAAAAAAGGGGAGGAAAAAGCAAAAAGAAAAAGAACCAACAAACTACATGAAAAACGTGTGTCCGACTGTTTTAATATTTACAGAAATGCTTGATTCATTTTAACCGTCTTGTGAAGGGGGTGATTATTCTTTAGTTGACCCCACCTAAATCCAAATGGATAGGTTTTCTGCCATTCTCCAGATCTGGAAGAAAAGATGGCACGTGAAAAGAAACCTTTGCAGGACTTCAGAGAAACCTGCTTCCTGTCCCCTGAGGGGGAGTGCCACCTCCCTGACCTGTGCAGATAGAGATGGTTTGTTTGTTGGACGCTGGTATTTTAAGAGGTCCCTCCTGAACAATCACAAAATGAACTGTAATTTCCTGAGAGATGCAGGCCTAAAGCCTGTCTGAAGATGAATGAAAATGATCCCAATCCCAAGTACAGAATTCTCAAAGGCCCCCAAGCCCGCCCTTGGGGGATTTGTGGAAGTGGATTCTAAGCCCAGACCAAGCAAGGAACATGCTCACCTCTTGCCAGTCAACTGAACCCCTCTGAGCCTTCTTCATGGCACCAAGAGCATGTGTATGTGGAGACAGGAAAATACAGCAAACCAGAAATGGCCTAGTTTTCCCGCTGGGCCTGTTACTTGATATTAAGAAGTTATCCCCCTATAGGAATAGCTATGGGTTTCATTTCCAGGCCCTTCTGTATTAGGACTTCAAAGAAAATCCTGAATATTAATCCTATTGATGCTCTTTGAACATGGTAGGCACTTATACCTTGGATAAAAGAAGGACATTAATTCCTAAGCTCTTTTCATATAGACTTCAAAGGCTTCTTTCTTCTGTATCTTTGAAATCCATGATTTCTCATAGCTATGTGCATACACACAAACATAAAATAAATAAGCATACATATATATATTCAAAATGTGTGCCTACCCACTACTGAGCATGTTCTTAATGCCAAGCACATTCTCAGGCATTTTTTTTTCACATCCTAGCACTAATCCTCATAAATTACTTGTAAGTCATTATGACTAACTCAATTTTGAGAATAAAAAAAACTCACTAAATTTAAGAAAAATGAAATAATGTGCTCAAATTCATGGAATTTATAACCATCAACTCTTGAACCTAGGATTTCGTGATTCCCAAAACCCAGGGTCATTGTGACATACCACACACATCTTCTACTAAGTAATTCAGTGTGGATGTGTAAGGAACTATAAAGAAAACTTTAATTTTTTCAAGATTATGTGAATTAAACAGGAGAGGGACTTAGAATCAAAAGTACCAAAACATAGAAGCCTCAACTGTTCCTCAACTGGAAATGACAGAAATTAGGGCAACTCTAAAGGCCAAACTTCTTTCAAAGCTCAGAGAGCAAATTCCCAACTATTTATTGAGCACCTACTACAGTAAGAGGGATTTAGGGTGTGTGATGAAGGACTGTGTGAGTGCATTTTATTTTTTTTTAAGATTTATTTATTTATTTGGGAGAGAACATACATGTATGAAGTGGGGGGCACAGAGGGAGAAAGAATTCTCAAGCCAGCTCCTGGCTGAGTCTGTGGCCCACCTCAGGGTTCCATCCTAGGACACGGAGATCATGACCTGAGCCAAAACCAAGAGTCAGAGTCACTTAACCGACTGAGTCACCTAGCGCCAATGAGTGTGTGCATTTTCTGAGTGTGCGCATTTTAAAGAGGACCTCTTAGCTGAGACTCACCAGTGGGGGAACCTGGGTATAGGAATGCCAGGGGAAGCAGTTCAAGGAAGCTCTGCTCAGGCACACATCATATGCAAAAGACCCACATGCACATACCTTCTACATACAACACACATCCTCAGTGTTAGGTATCATGCCCTGCACCCTTCCCTGAAGCCAACTTAAAATACAGATGGGACCTGAGCAAGACCCTTGCAACCGTATATGGTCACTCATTCTCAAACTGCATCTGCTAACAGGTCACTTCCCTTTACAGAATTGCAACTTTCCTTAGGGTTTGTCTGTGGAATTTCTTCTCCTAATTTTTCACTGCTGTCCCTATGGGTCAGATGGTTTGTTCCCACTGGCCTCTCCTTTCTGCAGACAGCTTTCCTGAGTTTATTCTTATTCTAAATTAGAAGCCAATTTAAGGGCTCTTTAGTATTAGATGACTTTTTCTAATCAAGATAAATTTTTATTTTAAAATCTATTCTTGGGATCCCTGGGTGGCGCAGCGGTTTAGCGCCTGCCTTTGGCCCAGGGCGCGATCCTGGAGACCCGGGATCGAATCCCATGTCGGGCTCCCGGTGCTTGGAGCCTGCTTCTCCCTCTGCCTATGTCTCTGCCTCTCTCTCTCTCTCTCTCTCTCTCTCTCTCTCTGTGACTATCATAAATAAATACAAATTAAAAAAAAAAAAAAGAAATCCTAAACCCCCCCCAAAAAAAATAAAATAAAATCTATTCTTATCTGCTGGGGATCCAATCAAAGGAAGCCATGCTAACGGGAATTAGACAATATGGGGCTGGGGTTTGGGACAGGTTATTCAGTCTTACATGCCCCCTCCCATCAGTCTGAGCTTCATGCTCTCAGCCATAGGAAAAGGCTCAGCTTGGTTACATGGAGACAAACCTTAGTTTATGTTTCATATGGCTGCTGGATTACCTCAGTCTGTCAATTGCAATATGAATTTTCTTGACAAAGTAGACCAAGGAACTTGGGTCTATAGTCAGTTCATTAAAATACTCAGAAGACCACAATTTGAGTGGACTTAAAATCTCACTATTATTGAAATATCAATTTTAGCTAATTGTTTTAGGTAAAAAATAATATGATCATTCACTTACTATCAGTTAAAGCTTTAATCACTTGTTTGTTTCATATAATTTAAATAAAATTTAAATATTATATGCTTCAAATGGACTAGTATTGTTTTTAGATAAATTCGGAAACAAATTATTAAGAGATATTTGTGATCTTAATATTCTAAATAAGCAGAGAAATGATGGGATCTTGGGATATAAGGTTAATAAGAATTTTATTTTATTTTATTTTTCAAGATTTTATTTATTTATTCATGAGAGACAGACAGAGAGAAAAAGAGGCAGAGACATAGACAGAGGGAGATGCAGGCTCCATGCTGGGAGCTCGATATGGGACTGGATCTCAGGACTCTGCAATCACACCCTGAGCCAAAGGCAGATGCTCAACCGCTGAGCTACCCAGGTGTCCCAGTTAAGAGGAATTTTAAAAATACAGTTTTTAAAAATCAGATGCTGAGTACCTTTAATGCTCAGAGCCAAGAATAAAATTATCTCAATTCAAAGAGGGGTGGGGGGAAAGAAAGGTGACTCAGAGCCATGTAAATAATGCTAAATTATCAAAAGAAACAGTTAAAGTTTGCCAATGGTGCAGAGACCAAAATCTATCAAACATTATTAATAGATTCCCAGGTAGACTATAAATAATCAACAATATCCTTTCAATATTTCCAATCCCCAGGAAGTGCATGATCTATTTAAAATTCTACTATACCTACTGATTTTTCAATTAACATGTTTCAACCTTATCAAATCAACAGAGTCCCAATTGTATTAAAAAAAAATCATATGAAGAATTTGATAAACCGTAAATTAACCTACCAGCCATACAGCCAGGAGATGAGGTAGAGAAACTGAGTTTGAATATCATGAGGAAGAGGCAGCTGTTAGCTTCATGGAATTTCAAAAGCAACACAGACTCAAAAGCTTCACAAACCTCATAAAAAAAAACCTAGAAGTTTTGAGAAAAGTCTAAAAACTCTTTAGCTAACCATTTGAAAGCTAAGCTCAAATAAATGAAAACTTAATCTAGATATTTTACATAGACATTTTTCTACCTTTCTTCTGAAGTTAACCTCAATGTTCCTTTTTTTTTTTTTTTTTTAGATTTTATTTATTTATTCATGAGAGACACACAGAGAGAGGCAGAGATATAGGCAGAGGGAGGAGCAGGCTCCCTGTGGGAACTCTCTGATGCGGGACTCAATCCCAGGACCCCGGAATCATGCCCTGAGCTGAAGGCAGTCGCTCAACCACTGAGCCACCCAGGTGCCCTCTGCATTTTTTTAACCTCAAGGTTCTTAACGAATCATAGCATAACACAGTGGCAATTGTACAGCAGGATGGGAAAAGAAAATGTTATTCGTATCCAGATGTGAATTAACAGATAGTGTTTATAGTAGACAAAGACATATTTTGTGTATTTTCCATCCATTGATTTGAAAATATTATAGAAAATATTCATGTGATTTTAAAATATTATGGATTGACTACCAAGAAAGCCCTGAGCTCATGGAACTGGCTATGCAGCATATTCTCCACGTCTGGATCCCCCGGGGCACTCTGCATGGCATCCTGCATGAACAGGTGCAGAATTCATGGGGTTAGTTTTTGACTGAGCAAAAAATGTCAATACTCCTTTGCACATACCAGACCCCATTTATTCTGAGTTGATGCACTTTTATCACCAAAGGGGTAAGGGTGTACCAATTCTTCTAATCTGGAGGATTAGAAGCAAGGAATGAAAGGTGGCAGTCACTATTTATTGTGTGTCTCACAATTTGCAGCCCAACTGCTACCGGATGGGGGTAGAAAGTGGGGATGTGGTCCCTGGGATGCAAAGGGCAGAACAAAGGAGGAGCTGCCGCCTTCCTTCTCTAGAGTCATTTCCTTTTTCTATTTTCTCTTCCGTTGTCACAGGTATATTGATTAGCATTAAGACATAAGAAAGCCATTTTATCCTATCACGTGTTTTCTTTAAAAAAAATCTTATAAAAGATTTTTGTTTTCTTCCTGTCCCGTCTATTTTAATGGCCCATTTCAGGCAGGGTGAAATCAACTACTATGTAGACAAATATTTAATTTGACACTTAAAAAATCAATTTGTAATTTACTTTGTTATTTCAATTTAGTGGAGTGAGTCATTCATTTCTTGACTGTTATATGTGTTTAAAACTACAAGATAAATGTGCATTAAATTTATATAGCATTCTATGTAAGCATAATGCCCCTTTATTCCTCACATCCATAAGAGTCAGGGCTTAGCTCAAGAAATATTTATTAAGCAATAAAAACACCATATATTTAGTAGACAAAACTGAATCTCATTTATAAATTAGGTACTCATGTACACCTGCCACTCAATAAATCAAAAGCAATTAAGAAGCACCATTTAGTTGCCTACTAACCTAGGTATATGAAGATTTGTTTTAATTCCAGGCTATTTTATATGCTAATTGACAACAACAATGTGCTGGCTATTTTGCAGGCTGAAGGTGATGGGATTTCTGATCACCTAAGCATTCACCTAAGTTACATTTCAAACGCTCCTAAGAACCTGCTTCATAACCTACCAAGCAACAGGTGGGGCGGTGGTCCTTCCCCTGCCTGAGCATCTTCAGATTTTCAGAGTTCAGACTCTTTTTCGACAGCAGACTTTCTGCGGAGAATAAATTCCCACAGGACAAAGCACTTCAAATACACTACACTTGGAAGAGGGCAAGAGATGTCCTCAGCTTCTGTGAAATGAACAGATGACACCAACATCAAGACACCGCTGATGTGTGCTTTCATTCCTTTTTTTCAAAATGGTATTTGTCCAAATCCTCAGTGACTATAAAGCCTGAAAAAGTGTCTAATCCAGAGAAACCTAAACCAAAATGAAGATAGCTTGGGAGAGCCTGGTGTCGTTACCTCCTGGCCTTCTTCTATACTATATATATCGACAGCCGACAAATGGACCATTTCATCTTGGAAAATCAATTCCACGGAATAATGATCTATCTTTCAAAAATTATACTTAGTTTTCAATAAATAAGATGCCTCAAGAATTCTTTTCAAAGCATTTTGCAGTTAACAGCGCATGACTCTCCAAAGTCAAAAGTAGGAGGCATTGTGATAGAAGGATGGTTCTCATGTCATCAAAACAACAAAAAAAGAGGAAACGAGGATGATTCAGTGACTTGCTCAAGGCCGCTCAGCAAATCATAGGAAACAGTGATTAGAAGTCTATTCTGTGAACACATGATTACATAACCCAACCACATACTGAGCAAGGCAAGAGACATGAGCAACTTAAAAAAAAAAAAAAATGCTTACTGTCTGTTTCTCCATGCAGGCTGCTTCAGGATGTGTAGACCCTACACCATTTTTACCGGACTATACCCACAAGGAGAATAGGAAGGAGTTTATCACTGCACTTAGCCCATCACTGAGATGAACACACAGTGACCACTTACTAAAGGCCAACACTGTTAAGTTGAGAAAAAAGGGCAGAGAGAAGGCAAGAAGCACGGAGGGCTGTAGCTATGTGCTATAGGAACAGAGAGAAGCAATACAATGGAGGGTCTAGGAAGAAGGGAATTAACCTAAGACATTCCCGACCTTGGCCACATAACCAGTGCAGTGGTTCTCAACAGCGGCCACTTTGCTCCACCTCCCCTCGAGGATACATAGCAATGTTGGAGACCTTTTTAAAAGTCATGACTGGGAGTATTACTGGCATTTAGTGGGTGGGGTCCATGGATGCTGTTCAATCTCCTGCAGGACACAGCAACACACTCCACAACAAAGAGCCTATTCAATTCCAACTGTTGATTGCACTGCTGTTAAGAAATCTTGAACTAATCATATGACACTGAACAAGTCAGTGATCTTCTGGAAGCCCAGATCTGATTCACATAAAGCTAATAGTAATGCAACAGAACCTATCTTGAAAGGTGGGTGAAGATATTGTAAGACATAATCCAAGCAAAGCACTTCATCCAGGTACTGGAATGTTGACTGCATTGAAAGTATTTTTTAATTAATTTTTATTAGTAACAGTGCTTGTGTCTTTCATTTAGTAACTCATGAAGACAGGAAAAGGAACACATAAAAGGCCACAAGAGTAATCACTCATTTCAAGTTGTAATAGTACTAAAAAATAACATTCAGTACTCAAATAGTCAAATTTGGTTCATTCCAAAATATTTTAATCTAATCCCTTCCCCAATAATAAAAAAGGAAGCTAAAATAAAAGCAGTCCTCTCAAATATTTCCTCATCCTTCACCACACAAGGGTTCCAGAGATCTCACTCAAAGGACGATGAAGACAACATAGCTTTGTGGGTAGTGTTTAATCAGGAAAAAATTATGGTAAAAGGGGATGCTAAAAATTATTATCAGTTCAATATCTTTGAAATGTGAGCTCTTCTTCCAAAGTTGAGTTTTAATTTCAAGTCTCAAAGTGTTTTGATTTTGTTCTTTTGAACTGTCAACCGTGACCACATCTAAAGAGACAGTTTGCATTTGTCTGCTGAACCTGTGGTAGGGTTTGAGTAACAGCAAAGTGTACACACACACACACACACACACACACACACAATCCAGTCAAGTCCTTTAATTTGTTGAAATAGTTAGGACTTGAAGAGCAAGTTCCAATTAAAATGACCTAAGAAGCAAGTATGTTTTTCTGCTTTAGATGGTGAAGGGGGACAGAAACCACAAGATTATACATCAAATGAGCAAACAAAACAAATCAGGAAAATCTCAGACAGCAGAAGTAGTTCTTCCACTAGAATTCTTTGGAACTGTTGGCACACTGGTATCTGCTGTCTGGGTCAATTAGAGTGACCAAGATGAGCTCTGCCTTTTTTTTCATTCCTTAGCCATCTACAAACTGGATGACCAAGCAGTTTCAAGCTTAAAATCTATTTCTTCCCATTTTCTGAAAGGCTGGAAGAATGTAAATGTGTTTTTTTAAGTATCATTTTGAAAACAGTATAATATTGAGCTCCCTTATTTGATGGTAAAACTAGAAATTATAACACCTATAAATTATGTTAATTATAACATAATTAAGACATAACCAAAGACAAAATATCAAGTAAGATATTGGTAATATTAAATAGTGAGATTCCCCTATAACCAAACTGGAGAATACTGAGTTATAGAGGAAAGTCAACTCCAAAAATTAAAAAAAAAAATCTGCTAACTTTAATATTTACATGCTACCTGTGAATTACTTTGATTCACCTAAATTCCATGAGAGTTAACTTACCTTCTTGTGTTGACATTTTGGATGTGAACTTCTTCCTTCTGACTTTGAGAAATATCATGGCCCCATTGTACAAATGACAGGATCATTACTAAATTGATTCCATGTCTACCATGCCCGGGAGAATTTGCCCGACAGGTGTTCTAACTTTATTGCTTACAAACATTAAACAAAGACTCCTTTATGTCTTTTACTTTTTTACTTTGTAATAAATGGAACGAAACATCTTATTTTCAATTCCTAAACTGTGGAAGAATTGGCACTTAAGTGGAAGTGAGTTTTATCAGAATTATGAAACACCAATTTGGGGCATTGCTTCTTTTTTTCTTTTTTTAAATTTCAATGTATTGAAATAGGAACAATGAATAAGGTCTCGCTTAACAACAACAACAAAAAAATTAGTGTATAAAACTCTTTTATTAGCCATAGGCAAAAAGTTATATAGCAGACCTCTAGAACTTATTCATCTTGCAGAATGTAAATGTTATGCCTGTTGGTTAAGCATTATTTCTTATACCAGCATTGTCAATGAAGTCAGTGGAGTTAATAAAGGCTCAAGTTGCACAACCTCCTTGTGATTGAAGCCAGGCTCCACTCTTCACTGGCTGTGTGACCTATAGGCAAGTTACTTAACCTCTCTGTGCCTCACTTACGTCTTCTCTAAAAAGAATTATATATAAATCATATGTATGTGTGATACACATATGTATTAATTATATATTATATTATATTATATTATATTATATTCATATGTGTGACAAGTAGAACCGATGCCAAAGAGGGAAATGATATAAAAATATTTGCTATTATTATTGCTGACGCAATGCTACTCCTGTATAACTTTAAGAAAGGAGAAAGTATATACAACTGTAATTGTCAGTTATTCCTCAGTAAAGTTAGGGGAAGAAAAGAAAGGGTAATGCAACTGTTCATCCTTTGTTTCCCAGCTCTTCACCTGAATCTTGTCATCGCTTCCAGGACCAGATGGCATCGTCAAATCTCTTAAGATTTAGATATATCTAAATATGAAGAGAATAAAATCCATCCATCCTTAATCTCAAAAAACTATATTTTATGGAATCTAGAACTCTAAATAACACATTAAGTAATACAATATATAGTAACTGTTGGTTATTTTACTCTTTCACTTTAGTTTTTTTATCAGCAATTAAATGTGTCTTATATTTGTGATCATAAATAAGTATCATGTTTCTAAAATAAGGATCATTTTAGTATTTCTATCATAACCGAACACCATCGAGCCTCTTTTGAGTGGAGAAGGCAGGATTCACATATCAATAATATAAATATTGTCCTGGAAAACCGATAGTCTGGGATGAGCCAAATCGGAGAAAGATTAGTAAGAGAAAGAAAACATTTGAACAAGCAGTATTGCTCTTTCAACCCAGAGGGGAGATACTGAACTCAGCCATACCTGCCGAGGGATGGCTTCAGAAGGCTCAGGGGCTGGAGGCTCTTATTGGGTGTTGATGACAGATGGCCTGCCAAGCCTAGTATCTCCCTGAATCTCACCTCCACCTTACAGGTAGCTATTTAGACTACCATTCTACCAATAAGGAAAGGAGGGTTCAAGGTCACAGGGCCAGTCAGCAGCGCCCAAAGGCCAACCCCATTTCCTGGCTCTAAGTTAACTATCCTTTCACCATGCCACAGAAGCCCTTGCCTGGCTCTCGCCTTTCCTGGGCCCTCTTATGGCTTTATTCATTGCCTTTCCCATTCCCCCTCCCCCAAGGCCAGCCCATGCTTTCCTGTCTTTTTGGAGGATGCCCCATTTGCAATGAAAAGTAACAGGTGAGGGGGGGGGGCACAAAGGCCTCCCAGAGCTCCCACACAGAGGGCCTGAGGAAGGTAGGGCCAGCGATGCCCGGACACACCAGTGTTCTCACAGACGTGCAGCTGCAGACATGCACACCGACTCTGGGAGGCTCATAAAGCAGCTTTCAGCGCCACTTAGAACCCAGTGTGAGCGGGCATCTGCAGCCAGCCACTGCACAGTGGGGAATTCTCTGCTCGGCCAGGCCTGCCGTGTGAGCAGAGGAGTGGCCACGGGAGCCCAGGGAAGAACGTCTGGCCTCTGTGGCTCTGGAGGGCATACTGTCACGTCCCCCCAAACAGGAAGGGAACAAAGAGCTGCAGAAAGGGCGAAGGAAGACTCTCCGAGTCTCACCCTGGCCAGTCACCCAACCTAGGCCCTCGAATGTCGACTTCCTTACACAAAGACAGAACAAAGACACCATAATAAAAGGCCTTTGGGGACACCTGGGTAACTCAGTGGTTGAGCACCTGCCTTTGGCCCAGGACATGATCCCGGGGTTCTGGGATCGAGTCCCACATCAGGCTCCCCGCAGGGAGCCTGCTTCTCCCTCTGCCTATGTCTCTGCCTCTCTCTATGTGCCTCTCATGAATAAATAAAAATCTTTAAAAAAAAAAAAGTCTTGAACTGACCCGACATTTTTCTTATTTATGTTTCCAGCATTTCTTGTTCATGTCATTTCTTCTAATTACCTAATCAGGGAAATAAATGCAATGCCCCCAATCAGTACGGTGCAAGCTGCCATGGGCACGTCCCATTCATCAAAGACATTTCTTTGTCCTGTGCAAAGACTAATCAACTCTTGCATTTGGTAAAGCAAGTAGCTGAGGAGACCTAGGTCACTGGTGCTTAAACAGAGAGGTTGAGACAAGAGAGTAATTTAATTGTGGAGGCCTCCCTGGATTGGTCGCCCACAGGTTCCAGGGAGCCAGGGACCCCATATTCTCAAAGGGAAAAATAAATAAATCCTATTGCGGGGGATAAAGACAGTCCAGGGCACCTCAAGAGCCGATCAATACTAAAAAACACTTGCTGCAATCACTGCCTATTCTTAACACATCCATCTATCCATTGTCAGATTCTGATTAGCTGAAGAAAGGCCCACTTCCTCTTCCTTGGGTACTTGTCAGGAGGTTCCCACTTTTGCTCTCTCCAGAGCGCTGCAATCAACATGCAGTGCTCATATCATATAAAGGAAGTGATATTTTCTTCTTTGCCCAATGCCTTGGAGAGATATCCCTTAAGCCGACCCGGGATCTGATCTTGACTTCCTCCTTGGAGGAGTTCTAGGATGGGCTTGGATCTCCTCCCCATGGCATCTAATCCCTTCTCCGGGCCTATCTGGAGCCTCATGTAACTGCTGCCACGATGGGAGTGTTCTGCTCCCAAAATGCATGGCTTTAACCCCCATCTGAATTCTGTTCACAGCAAAGAGTGCCCATCAGTCACTCAAATGATTAATTATTTGATTGCTACCATTTGGGAAATGGGATATCTGCCCATTTCAGCTCACCAACAGCAAGGATTCTAAAAGGGTTAAAAGTGTTGCCTTACCTTCCAATATAACAAAAAGTGGGGACCTGGTATATTTTTTCTCATGACCTCTGTTTCTTTAAATATTATAGCACAGCTTATACATTATATGAATTAAAATTAATCACACACAAACAAATGACCCTCAAGTGTTTATTTCTGGAAATATTGAGAGAGGCAGTCGTACCTTCAGGGTCTATCCCCCACCACCCCCACACCGAGTAATTTTCAGCATCTTGTGGAGATCATCCGTGTGATGGTTTTCTGCATACAAGGGCTCGAGCCCTAACCTTTCACAAGGACAATCTCACTCCTCAAATGGGCATTGTCTGTAGGTTCTTTTCTTTCAGATGGTTTTCTATGTTTGATAAGTGCAGGGGAAGGGGGTGTGCAGGAAGCCTAAGTTTAACCTCCCAAGTTGTGCAGTGTCACAATGTGCAATTTTTATTCTGAAAAATTATGCAGAATATTGTAGAAACCTATAGCAAATAATTAAAATATATCTCACATATACAGAACCATATAAAACGATGTTTTTTTTTTTCTACAGCCACTACTTAACATCTCTTAAAATTAGGTGCTTTCATCCTGAGTTAATAGTAAAAACAGCTAGACTTTACTCAGCACTTTCTTTGCAGGACACATCTGCACACGACCGACCAATCTCATGCAATCCTCACAATGACTGCAACCGATTGGACTATCATCCCCTTTTTACACATCATAGTCAGGATTCCAACAACAGTAGCTATGATTTATTTACTGAGTGACTAACTATGTGCCAGACACCTTACTTCAAATGTCTTCACAGTTAATCTGTGCAATAGCATTATAATTGTTGGTTCTCTCGTTATTACCATTATACCAATGAAGAAACTGAGCCCACAGTGGATAAGTAACTTACACCCAAGATAAACATGAATAAATGCCGGGATTCCAACCCAGATTGGCCCAAACATACACTTCTTAACCACTTTGCTCTACTGTCGCAAACAAATGCTAAGTACAAATGAAAATCAGTAAGTGGGGCTGAAAAAGATTTCCAAGAGTAATTGAGTAAATTATTTCTATTTCTTTCTTAGTTTCCCAAACTCAAGCTTTCTATCACACGCATAGAGGCTCCTAGATCAACACAATCCATTACCTGCCCAGCCCCTCATCCCTCACATTCACACACACACACACACACACACACATCATATGATGTAGGGTCATATTACATCAAACAAATGCTGATCTAGCTATTGAATAGAATGATATGAAGCCTCCACTCATTTTGCTTTACCACCAGCCAGCACATCTAAGAGCAGGACTTGACTATACTTAGGCCTGGTATATATCACACAGAGTATGAGGTGGGAGCTGTTACTAAGTAAATATCTTCCATCCTTAGAGGTGCTGTTCCCTATAAATATCAAACTTCCTAAGAACATTCCAGAAAGACTTCTTATGTACAGCTTAGAGATTCACAAAAATAATGGTCAAAGAAATATTTAAAATTCGTTCTTCCGGGGCCTCCAGATGTCTCAGTCAGTTAAGCGTCCACCTTCAGCTCAGGTCATGATCCGAGGGTCCTGAGATTGAGTCCTGTGTTGTGGGACTCTGCTCAGCAGGGAGTCTGCTTCTCCCTCTCCCTCTGCCCCTCCTTCAGGCTTATGCATGTTTGCTCTCAAACGCTTTCTCTCTCTCTCAAATAAATAAAAATCTTTAAAAAAATTTAAAAATATATGAAATTAATTATTCCTTTGCAAAGCCTGTGTTCTTTCCACTGACAGGCTGCTTCACTGATGAGATTCTTCATTTGCCAACCCTCCGAGAAAAAAAAACCCAGCCACACAAATGAGGAACTCCACAAAAAGAAAACCATGCTCCTCACTGTAGAGAAACACATAACTTAATGCCAGATTGCATCCATGCTCACAGGTACCATCGTCATCCACAGCCAAGGCGTCATCGCTTCAAAGGCTACAACCCCAGTTGAAATGAAATGACAGGATCATTTTTGTCACACATCCTAACTCTAGATGGCGTAATACGAAGAAATAACCCTGTACAATGACCCCAAATACTGGATCTTTTTTTTTTTTTTTTCATTCCAGTGAAATGTGGCAAAGGAACTCTGGGCACCATCTTCCTAATCCCCCGAGATAGACACTACTTTTTTTTCCTGAATAAAAATTATCAATTTTCTTACTAAAATTGGTTTCTAGGGACCCCTGGATGGCTCAGTGGTGGAGCGTCTGCCTTCAGCTCAGGGCATGATCCTGGGTCCTGGGATCGAGTCCCATATTGGGGTCCTTGCAAGGAGCCTACTTCTCCCTCTGCCTCTGCCTCTGCCTCTCTCTGTCTCATAAAAAAATAAAAAAAAAATAGATCTTTACAAAATGAAAATAAAATCGGTTTCTATAAACTTAAAAATAATTGATACCATTAAACAAACTTTACCATCATTGCAAAGGAAGACTTTAATCTTTTGTTCCAGAAGAAAATGCAAGTCTTCATCCTGGATCAGTCTCCAATGCTAACATCACTGCGCTCATCACTATGAATGTCCATGAGGACCAGGGCTTTGAACCAAAGGAAGGGAACAACCATCAATTTGTTCCGAGAAGTGGAGTTGTGGTAGAATTTTCTAAACCGTGTAAACTAGGATCCAATGGCACTGTCAAAGCATTGTTTTCCTTTCTTTGACCACTAAATATAGAGGCCGGTCTTCTCGGGAAAGCGGCATCCTATAATGAGCCATGCGAAGCTGCGGGCTTGTCATTCAGAGCACTGCTTGCTCTATTCTAGAATCTGGTCGTGGCCCCAGGACTATCTCCAAACAAATGGGAAGCTAATTTGCATAAGCCTCATTTCCATTTTATTCATCCTCTGCCCAAATCTAGATCAGGGGGGTGTTTAATATCATCCCACTGTGGGAGGTCATAGGAATGGAAAGGGCATTCCTGGTCAAGGATGAGAAAGCATAGGTTCCAGAGTTGAGTGTCCATTTCCAAAGCTCCTACCAGAGAAAGCCTGTCGCAAGATACAGAACAAGAAAAACAAACAAACACAAAAAAAAGATAGATGAAAACATAAGCAGGGAAGTAACTAGAACCATCGCTGTGGTCTTCTCTCTCTATGGATGAGCTAGAAAGCCACCACTGAGGCAGTAGCAGTGAGGTACGCCAGCTACTTAACTTACATTTCCATATTAGTGTTTTTTCTTTTTCTTTTCTTTTTTTTTTTTTTACTCCGTGATACATAAGTAAAGACCCAGAGGAAAAGAAAGTCAAAAGGCAGGTGGTTTTCTCAATATTAAGCATCCTCTAAACAGCAAGACTGAAACACAGTGGTCCCTGTCTGTAGCTCCTTTGCCTTCACCCAGGGGACCTCCCTTCTGCTGACCTGTTGTTTTCTGACACTGCTCTTCATACAACAGGAATGTGTCCTAATAAGTAAACAAAAGCCTCAGAGGTTCACTCAGCATTTGTCTGTTTTCTTCTCCTTGAACACTAAGCAGTCTGAGACAAACTGTTAACTTAAACTCAACTCTATTGAGGTGTATGAGCCCGATTTTTAGGTGCGTGGTCTCAAGGTGATTTTCCAAGCATAAATCAGCCTGATGTCACAGTAAACGTGTACACACACAACACACACAGGCATGGGCATCTACATGAACGCAAATTTCTTGAGCAAACATGAATCCCGTTTGAAGGAGAAAACGAAATTACTTCTGAAAACTCTGCAAAAATCCTGCAACATCAACAGCACCTTCCCCGGCTCATTAATTCTGGCCTAAATTTGCTACTGTCAGGCACACTGTCCAGCAGACACCCACCTGCTATTAGGCTGAATGTGCCTGGCATCTTGACATTCTATTGATTCCAATCCAAGGCTTATGTAAAAAAGGCAGCTCAGAGTCCAAAAGGAATTTTAGCCACAAATACTTTGGGAGAAATCCAAACAACTAAAAACAGAAAGAAAGACAAGATGCAAATCTGAGTGACAAAATTGAGACAACCCAAACCAGACTGCTGAGCGCTCAAGGACAAATCCACAAACGGCCCAGGCACCCCCTTTTGAGAACTACTTAATTTTAGGTAATTCCAATAGCCTGTGCATTGGACGACCATCCCCTCCCCGTCTGGACTATTGGCACATAGATTCACAAGGGTATTCATTATTATTCCAATGGTGTTGCTGTTAAGGAAGACCCCGTCAATTCTTGCCCTCTAGATCCCTATACATATTCAGTAAAAAATATGCCGCACTATAAACATGGTCCTGATAATGACAAAGGATTCAGGTTCTTGAGTTCCTAATATAAACCAGAAACTATGTAAAGTGCTTTAAAAGGACTGTGTCCTTTATTTTATTATTATTATTATTATTATTATTATTATTATTATTATTTTTTAGGACTGTGTCCTTTAATCTTCAAAACAGTCTGATGCGCAAAGAGTTTGATTTCCATTCTACAGATAAGAAATATTGAGGTTCTGAGAGGCAAAGTAACTTTCTCCGGGCAGCTGGAAAATGAGACGCTGGGGAAGAGAGAGCATCAGGATGCATTTATAAATTTTCTGACACTTCCCAGCCCTTGTCCAACCTCCCCTCCCCCCAAATAACCTACGCCTAAATAAAAGGGGTCTACGTCCAATTTCCAAATCCTGGCACTGGTGGCTTTGGTGGCAGCTGCTTGTCACAGTCAACTAGGCATAAACAGGATGGCTCTGGGGATGTTCTTAAAAACCAGACCAACTCTCTCTTACTTCAGCCAAGAGAAGGCATATATTTCAGAATAAAAGTAAATTTAAAGAGAGAGAGAGAGAGAGAAGGAGAAACCTGTAATCCCACCGAGCAGCACACAAATTTTCGCTGACTCCCACTCCTCCCCGCTGGCCCCCCACGCCCACCAGCCACTGCAGTTCAAAGACAGCTCTTGGCCGAAGGGGGGCATGAGATCCATCGGGGCCAGCTGGAAGAAGGACCTCACGCTTAGGGGAGAGTAGAAAAGGAGTGGAGACTCACTGCAGATGTCAGTGATCTCAAAGAAAGAATTCAGCCTTTTCCAAAAGCTGGTTTCTATCCGGGCTGCTGGGAGGATCAGAAGATACGAGGTTTCCACTGGGAGGGATGTGTTTCTGCTGCGCTGATATTCCCGAGGTTTCTAAGATGACTGCAGGTTGCTGAGTGCCAGTCTGGGTTTAAGGAGCAGGGACAGCCATCGAGATTTCAATGAGACTCGACTTTACCCCCTTGGCCGTGACAAGCCAGGTGTATTTTACCCTGCAGTCGAGCATCTTTGGGTGCCTTTTGAGCATCTCCTCTGCGACTTTGTGCATGTCTCTAAATTTGAAGCAATACTCTTTTTTTTTTTTTTTTTTTGTAAGCGAATACTCCTACATGGAGCTATGTAAAGTCAATATGTGAAACAACCAACACGTTCCTCCAAAAGGTTTGTGACACTCCCCGATCTTCATCTGCCCTACCCTGCGGTGGCGTCTGTGTGTTTCCTGCCGGTGTCAGGGGTAGGAGGCTCTGCCTGGAAGTCCGGCCAGCGCATCCTTCCTGCCGCTCTGTCTCTGACTTAGAAGGTGACTTCTCAGAGTCAGCCACTTAGCCATCTCGCCCTGGTTTATCATCCATCAGCGAGCGGTGCTACCGCTGCCGTTATTATTCAAAATGGTTATGGACTTATAAAGATGTTCTCATCTGATAATAATGTTTGCAATATGCTTTTACACTGCCTAGTTAACAAAGTGCGCCTGTGATTTTCTTGCCGGTGCAAGTCCCAAAAGCTGCTGTCGTGGAATGGTTAGCAGCGTTCTCAGTAGTTACACATGGAAATGCAGGGTGTGTGTGTGTGTGTGTGTGTGTGTGTGTGTGTGTCAATGTATCAAAAAAAAAAAAAAAACCACAACAGATCGGGTGTCCTTTTGTGCATGGTTGACAACAAAAAAGGCAGCGCCCCAGGAAATATTAAAAAAATATCTCTTTCCCCCTCAACTCACAACTTAACAGACTCTCCAAAGGCAGTGATTGCCATTTGCTGAGTAAAGGGCCCAATGTCTGTCCTTGACCTCCTCGCTCAAGTCCTATTGACAGGAGAGGAAGTAGAACACACATATTGAAGGCAGGGGATGGTCCTCGGAGGCTAAGAAGCTGACTAATAAAAAGCATACTGCCTAGAAAGCAGAATATTGAAGGGGAGCACAGATGCAGGGAATTAATAAAAATCCGTGCACCTCTTTTTTAATGACGGCAACAGTGGACTTGTGACTAGAATTCTCCTCTTGGTGATGCACTCAACTCTCCTTAATGTCAACAGGAGTTCTATAACAGCACTGCAGGAGAAAAAACGGATGCATACGTCATTTAAAATGAATCACATTTCACTTCCTCCATGTTCACATATACAGAGAAAAATATAAAAATACATTTTAAAAAATCAATTCGGCTTTGTAGCTTTCTACTCCAATAGCAGACATAGGCATCAGAATGATAAGACTTGATAGCCTTTGCATGATTATTTAAATAGGGTCACCCACCATGGGATCCCACGGGCTGCAGATGTGCCAACCCAAAATGAAAAATCCAAGTGGCAACACATTACAAATCGCTCCTTCTTTATTGTGAGATTTGAATTTCCTTTTTGTTTTTAAACAAGAGCGTCATAGTTCGCTGACAAATGTCCTGAGCTATATATAGAGAGGAATAACAATATTTAAGATCGGGGGCAGAGCTAGCTGGCTTTTCACTTCTTTTTTTTTATTTTTTTATTTTTTTAATTTTTTTTTTTTTTTTTTTTTGGCTTTTCACTTCTGAACAGAAACACAAACTATGTGCTCATCTTATGATTTTCAGGTCAAGGATTCGGGTTGACCATCAGAATGTTTGGTGCCTTCTGAGCACAGGGTGTCCATGCTCTTGGGGATCTGGAATGCCTTCAAGGTGTGTCTACAAATGCCCTTCCTCCACTGCAATGGACTATAACCATCGTGAAGCAAGCAAGGGGTTTTAATATGGAGAGCTGTAAATCTGAATGAGTTTGATAAGAAAAAAAAAAGACAAATGGGTTATTAATTTACCCCCAAAAGGTACAAGCAGTTTGTACTGCCATTGCTTTAGAGATTAGATTCTCTGAGAAACTGGAAAACAAAATCTTTGGCTTTCCTTGGAAGAATGCTAGAGGCAATTTGCTGATTATTTTTCAAAGGAGGAAAAAGAAGGTGTTGAAAACTCTTAACAACATGTAAAGTTCTGAGTTTGCAAGCACCAAAACACAAAACAATGATAATGTTTTAGCACTTTATAAATGTAAGTCACTCTACTCTTCGGAGATATAAATACTTTTCAACAAAGTACAGGATCCCTGCCTCTATGCCCAAATAGAGGAAAACAGCCAAATACTTTAAAGCATCAGAAGATAACCATGGTGATAAAATACATAGCTCTTGTCCTGAAAGGAAAATAAGAAAACACACGTAATTAAAATGGCAGTGAATCTGAAAGAAACCCAGATAACTCTGGGTTTGGTCATCAGTTTCTGAGACTGCCTCTGATGGCTGGAATTTCAAATAACAGCACAGATTGTAAAGACAGGAGGATCATTTTATCTCAACATTGGTCACTGGTGAACCCAACGGGAGGTAACTAGTCAGAGAAAGTGCAGACGATAAATAAACAAGGTCCTGAATAATCTCTCAGAGAGTTAGTACAAGAAGCATTCTGTCCAATTCTAGAATATATGCTCACAAATGGAGTTTTACCAGCAAGAAGGAATTAAGGTTTACTCAACTCCTTAAAAGCTATGTCTCCCCCAGACATGGTACTAAGTACTTAACATATATTCCTTGCTTTAATCTGCTGGATACCCCAGCCAAGTGGGTAGTATTATCACTTCTTTACAGATGAACAATTTGATACTGGGCAGTGAAGGCGCTAAGCACTGGAAGGAAGGCGAGATGGCCTGAGGTGACGCAAAGGCAGGCCCCATTGTGTCCTCCCTTGTGCATACACTCACTGGAGGGACAGTGCTACCACAGCCCACTCCTGCAACAGTACATGGCCCCAAAGGGAGAAGGACAGTCCGAGGCAGGGTTTTCAATACTTCACTGGAAGCAATGTTGGTTGGGGGCCTTGGGAATCCAAACGGCTCCTCTCCCCGATGACACTGAGCTGCCATTTGCCTGGGATTACTTCTGGAGAGACCCACACACCTGTTTCCAAAGCTGAGAACTATCTCATTCCCCTCGTTCCAACCCAGCTTGTACTTACAAAAGTGGTGAGTCAATTTGTGGACATCCAGCTTCTGTTTCTTGAGCTGCAGAAGCCCTTAATCCATTTTCAAACAATGTTTTGAGGAACAGACAGAGGTACTAGTAAATATTTTTTGAGTTTGAAGAAATATTTATGTGAGCCCTTAATCAAACTGCCGTCAGCTCCAGAAAATGAGAAATGGGGTTGTAAGTCACAAAGTCCCTTGATCCACCCACCCACACTCCACCCCAAGGCACACAGAAGTATCAGATATACACATTAATATTTACCTGGGCCCGTTTCACACATGAGGACTGTGTGGGATGATCTGGGTCCAGGTTTTGAGATCTCAGTGAGACAGTAAAAGTCCAGGGGCAAAGGTTGGGAATGAACCACCTTCAGGGTTGGGTTTTAGCCAGCTGAACCACTCCCTTGGCAATCACAACCACCTATTATTACAGGCTCTGTGCTAGTATCTGCCCAATTTATAAGACAAGTGCACCCATTAAGTGTATGAAAAATCATGTCTGATAACTTTATTAAATAAAAGCCAAAGGGAAAAATATTTGCTTACCTAATGACTAAGGCCTTTCCTGCCAAGTAAGTCTATAATCAGGTGGGCAGTATCCAGAGATCAATTTCAGTGGAAATGAATCTTAGCTGTGTTGGTAATGACCTGGTCTCCTCTTGAATGATGGCCAATGCCTTTATTGCCTGCTGAACCCAGTTATGTCCTGGGTGAATTTTTTTCCAAAGGAGAGTGAAGAGATGCAATTCAACAGTGGAAAATATTCCATTTGGAAGAATAATGATTTGGGAAGATAACAAATTGCTCAACAGGTTCCTCATAAGCCTCACATCAAAATAGAGCTCTATAATTAAGGAGAAGGTGGTCGTACCCACATGAGAAGCCTTGGAACAAATTTCCACATGAAGTGATGGCTTAATAGGAGCCATGTAGCTAAATTCCTTTGCACTCAAAAACAAACAAACTCTTCAATTTATTTAAGAAATAAAAGTGAATGCAACATTGGCAAAATATAGCATAAAGGCACAAAAATGAATAAAAGATTAGAAAAAAAGGAATCTTGAAACTTCTAATATCCTTCAAAAGGATTAAGATGTTAGTTAACAAGCAGTACCAAAGCCTCCACACACCTCTTTTTGTATCAGGATCCTTTCTGACCTCTTAGTATCAACAGTTGTGAAACAAGCAAGACCACCATGAATTTCTATAGCATGAGAAGTTGCCAGGTAAAATAAAATAGGATACAAAAAATAAAAAAAAATAAATAAAAAAAAGTAGGATACAAACAGAGCATAGGACATATGTATACAAAAAAAAAATCACTGTTTATCAAGAATTCAAATTTAACTGGGCATCTCATATTTTTATTTATTAAATCTATTAACCATATGATCAAGCAGTCATGAACAACTTTTGAATGAACTGTTTTTGATCTGGTGAATGGTGCAACCAGAGGTCATTAATCACTAGTGTGCTTTGTGGTTTCCTAAGAAGCTCTTTGAAAATGCTGACTCCTGAGACCTGAGACTTTCCCCTACAGATTTGTCCTTCTATGGGCCAAACAGCACTACACTGACCTATTCCCAGGTGAGTCCTGATACACATACATTTGAGAATGACTGTTTTAACCCAGACTAATAAAAAAAAAAATGAAGACACAGTAAGCTTGGTTTCTCTGATGGTTCAAATCACTCCATTAAGCCTTTAGAGGCGGATCAGATAGATGTCTGAAATCTTAAGATAGTGTTAACTTGAGAATGCCAAAAGGAGATGATGGAAACCCAAATGTTGCTTAGGAAAATATCATCATGGAGCACTTCTTTACTAACCAGCTGAAGACACTGAGGGAAAATCACTCACTTTAAATTAGCAATCCAGAAGCACAACCAAGAATAGCATCGCTGACACCTGATGCCAGCATTCACCCCATGCTGTCATTTCTAAACAATTTCTCCTTACATCCTTTCTTGAACAGCTGAAAGAGTTGGCACACCCAACAGAAGGAGCTGAGACATTTTTCTATCCTTAGCTAATGCGTAAACTCCTTAGCTACAAAGTAACTGTCCAATCACAATATAACATAAAGAAATCCACATTTGAATCAGGAATTATCTCAACAGATGTAAGCTGTTTCTTCATTGTATCAGTAAATGTTAACATAGCATTAAAAGTGAGTAAAGAAAAATCTAATTGCACTTTACTGAATATAAAACCCAATTACTTTTTGCTTCCAAGGATATGAGGAGTGTGTGTGTGTGTGTGTGTGTGTGTGTGTGTGTGTGTGATGTCTGTGGTATGAGTGATGGAGGAGAAAGTGTTTCCTTCTCTTACTATTGGCAGAATTTCTTTTCTGTGATATCCTGGCCATTGGCTACAACTCCCCAACACCCCTCCATTTACAATTAATGAGAACTTACCTCCCATGAAGGCTATGTCTGACCATGCGAGTAGCTGACTATGAAGTTCAAATGTCCAGAAACATGACTCAGTCATGGCAAGATGGTAGCATAGAAACTGTGGCTACTCAGCTCTGAGTGGCCAAAAACTAGAGAGCTAATAAGGCAACGTGGACTATAAGCAACAGAACTTTGGTTTAGTGGAAAGGAGTGATAAAAGCTCTTTCTTGTGTTATTCTGACTTTGGTTCAAATCCAAGTTCCATCCTGATGGGCCATGAGACCTTGGGCAGGTGACTCAAACCCTCTGAGACCCTTCACCATCTGTAAAATGTAAATAAGAGCATCTAACAGAAAAAGCTACCATGAGGATTAAATAAATTAGTATGTGTGAAGTATCTACCACAGGGCAGGGCACATGGGTCACTAAATGGTAAGAATGAGAAGCACGAGTATGTGGTTCTCTGGGCCCATGGGGTCACCATATACGTCCTGATACTGAGGTATGGACCAGCTCTGTGCCTGGCTAAGTGCAGAACAAATGAACAATAAAAGAACATCAAGATCTACTCACTGTCCGTTTATAATTGTCTTACAATCAAGTAACCAGTACGTTTCATAACCCCTGCCGTGAACATTGGATCTGATTAATTAATGCTAATACAAAAAATTTCAAGCCATGCTGCCCTGGTTCCCCGTATCTCGATTAAGGAGATGACCCATATCTGCTTGAGAAGCACACAAAAGTGACACAGGTCATATACCACAAAAAGACAACACAGAAGTACAAATGCCAGTTGATGAATAGCTGATGAATAGTGGGAGAAGTGGTATAACTGATAACATCTATGAGCTCAGAGGAAGAGGGAACCACCACAGCTGAATTCTTGATGGCAGATAAGCCACTTGAAACTGGCCTTGGAAAAGAAGTGGGATTTAGATAAGCAGAGAAGAGGAAATCCTGGGTGTCTGATACAAGTAAAGCTGCAGAAATGAGAAAGCACAGGGCTGTGATGACTTTTTGACAGATAGTGCATTATCCAGGTCATTTGCAGCACTGAATGCCAGGCACAAAAAATGGCCCATTGCTATTTAGGCCTGTGGTTCTCAAGATTGTACTGTGTGTCTCAGCATCATACAACTGTCAAATAATCATCTTCAAGACTCCACCCAAAAATTTTTTGGAGCTGCTTAGATAAGATTGGCTGTAGAGTACATACGGTCTTAGTAAACTGGCACAACATGTCCCTTCTCCAACACACACACACACACACACACACACACGCGCATTTCCATTCCACTGACTACAAAACAATGGTATTTCTTGATAAATTGTTTATATGATAGGAAGCAGGGGCCATGAAGAGCTTTGGTAAACCCAATCAAGAGACACTTGATAAAGAAAGAAGGTGCTAACTGTATTCTTCAAATGTCAAATGGAGAGTCAGAGAAGGAGAGTCCACTATAGCTCTTCCCCAGTGGACTCGCCTCAGTCCACCTTGTTACTCCACTATCTTGGTACTCACGTCCCTTTCCACCATGGTAAGAAAGTTAATAAAACACCAAACATATAATTATCTTTGATTTCCTTTTTTTGGCATCAATCTTTGGCATAGCCTTTTGGAACTGTCAGTGGAAGGGATGGGCTCAGAGTTTAGGCAAACTATTCCTTCCTTCTTATGCCTACATCCCCTGGATTACACTCTTCAACTGCCAGGTAGGCACCATTAAATGAAAATGTCACAGTATGCACTGCCTGGTCCCCTAATCATTTAACATTCTCCATATCACATACTGTTCTTTATGTTTATAGTCTGTTACAGCTTCTGAAATCAATATATGAGTGTGATGATTTCCATTTTAAAAGAAATTCTAGAAGATAAAAAATATTACAGCAGATACAAATATAAAAACATTATAGCCAACCCTGAGCTAATACCATGGTGACTGTTAAAATGATGTACTCTTCCAAAGGAAAAAAAAAAAAAAAAAAACATTAGCAGAGAGCATCCCATACTAAAATAAAATATATCCATTTTGCCACTTGGACTAGAGCAAAATAGATGAAGGAAAGCTCTGGGTTCCAAATCCTTCAGATATCACCAGGGACCAAGACACACGGTTACTACTTTATACCACCCAAACACAGTATCACTGAGAAACCTAAACAGACACACTTTCAAGAGATAGGTCTTACAAAAACTTGAAGAAACAAGGCTTTAAAATCTAAACTCAGGGATCCCTGGGTGGCTCAGTGGTTTAGAGCCTGCCTTTGGCCCAGGGCGTGATCCTGGAGTCCTGGGATCAAGTCCTGCATCGGGCTCCCTGCATGGAGCCTGCTTCTCCCTCTGCCTGTGTCTCCGCCTCTCTCTCTCTCTCTCTCTGTGTGTGTGTGTGTGTGTCTCTCATGAATAAATAAATAAAAATCTTAAAAAAATAAAATGAAATATAAAAAATAAAATCTAAACTCTAGACTCAGTATAGAGTGTGATGAAAAAAATTAAAAAGTGAAATGGAATATATTAAACCACTGGAGTTGTTTTCAAAGAAATAATGAGAATTTAAGGGAAAACACAAACATAAAGAATTCATTAAAACCACACACTTCACTCTTTGCTCTTTGAGCAAGAGTACAAATTAAAGCATACCCATGCAATGCCTTAAAAAAATAATTGACCTCTAAATGTGAATTCATTTAGCTGCTTCCAGCACTGTGGCCAGTTTGAGGTAAGAAAGTACAACCATGAGTCCTAATACCTGAAATGAAAAAGAAGTTGAATTATCACATGTGCGATTTTTGTACCTACCGAGTATTTACAATAGCCTCACGTAGATTCTAATCTAGAGTTGAAATGTGAAACCTATGAGCACGAAGGCCTTTCACTTCTACTGGTCAGTGCAACGTTGGCAAAAAGAACAAGAGAAGGTCTTTAAAGGAGTCAAGGTATAATTTATGTGTCAACGTGACGACTCTCCCCCCTTGGATGATGGCTGTCAATCCCAAAAGCTAGAGAGGGGGATGGCAGAGGTAGTGTCTTATTTGGCGTGAAGGCAGCTTGTCACTTTCTGCTCTTGATTTTCCTCCTCGGTTGAAAGATGATACGCCCATGTGGAGAAGGCCTGTTTAAAGAATACTGTGGTAGATGAGATGGACCTCCCAGCAGTTTATAAAAGCCACAGAGATTCACTGTCACATTTAATTAGCACGATCCCCAAATTGAACTGACCAGAACTTTTAAGAGAAAACATCTTGGTACCGACAGCACTTGCGAGCATTTTTATTGCTAATGCAAAATCTCCCCAAAAGCCGAGAAAAAAGAATGCTTTCATGACATCACTTCAGAAATGTATTTTTCAGTAGCTCTGATAAAAACCCCAACAAACCATGGTAACCAGAGGGCTTGGGGACAAAACAAACCTCATCTGAAATTCTTAAAACACATTTCCTACTGTGACCGTCTGCAGACTTTTTTTTATCAGAACTCTCAAGTGCAGTGGCAATGGCCTGGCTCCTAATGTCTCCCTTTCTCCAACATTCCTCCCCAAGGGACAAGCTGAATGCCTCCAGTGTGATGTTTGGTGCAGGGAATGATCTCTTGCCTGTGCTGTCCTTGCCCTGCCCCAGTTCCATGGTCCCAGCACAGAGGACTCCACGCTGGGTTCTGGGCTCCTTGTTGCTCCTACTGTCATTTATGTCTCTGGTCAACCCAGGGAACCAGAGAGGCTCACATTTCCCCTTCACTCCATCCCAGACTAGAAAAAGGAAGCCTGTACTGACTGTCACTGGTAGCCTTAACGAAAGATGGTCAGCTGCCAAGGATGCGTGGTCATGACAGAGCCACCTTGGGCAGAGTTCTTCTCTTTCTAGAAATCCCAAAGCAGTGCTCAAAGGCACTACAGTCATCACCAATAGTGGCCAAAGTGCCTCCTTGTGCCCCACAGTCTTCACTCATTTGCCCAGTGTCCCCACAGGTCCATCATGATACAGTCCCTCTTTTTCAAAGGAGTGTAGTTGCCAGGAAATTACTGTTAAAATGTTAGCTATTTATCATAAAAGTGTTTACTGATCAGTTGGTATCATAGTTGGAATTTCTAAGATAAAAGACTGATCTGCTAATCTTTAACAGAGTAAGAGGCAGGGAGGGGCAGCTAAAGTATACCAGGCACTTACATACCATGTCTCTTGACCTCTGCTCCATTTCACAGACCATGAAACTGGGTTTCAAGAGATTATGTAACTGACAGGAGAAAGATGAGTAGCCCAAGAATGAGAGGTGAGAGCAGCCAAGGTGGGGCTCCACAGAGAGCAGAGGAGGCGTGATAGGGTCACTGGGTCCCAGACAAGATTTATGGAAAGGAAGAAGAAAAGACGAAGGAAACAGTGGGTATAAAGACAAAAGAAACTGAGTATAGAGCTGAATCACCTTTTTTTTTTGTGTGTGTGTGCCCCTCCCCTCTGGTCCAGAGCTGCACCAAGTCTTCTGAACATGAGCCCATGTTTAAGGAAAATCCCCATTCACATTATATAAGGCGAGCGAAGTTAAATTAATTTGGAAATACACCTAGCAATGACTGTTGTCTTGGTCTATCAGTGCCTCACACACGGTCATTAAGGTTTTCCAATCATCTTTTAATTTCAGTGCTCATGCATATAATAACCCCTTCGATTGCCCAAGCAGGGCCCTCCTACTCAATGAGAAACAGAGTGACTTGCCTAGCAGGGAACTAGAATGAAGCCGTGTGCCTTGTCGCACGGGCTCGTGCTCTTCCCCCTGCACCTCCTTCTCCCAAGTCAACAAGGTCCTGATTTCACCATCCCATCCGTATTTATCCCATTATGAAACAAGGAAGGGGCCAAATTCTCAAGGGACCAACCACAAGGAGAACATGGATGACTAATTTCCAAATAAGTGGTAAGACTCTTGGCATAGCAGCTCTGGTTCAAGCCTTCTCTAATCACCTGCTGGGGAGGCGGAGGGGAGGGTAACCCACGTTGTTCACAGAAGCTGATAAATAAGCATTCCCTTGATCTTTAGAGGAAAACAAAATTCACTGAACAAGTTATTTACTTTGTTCTAGGCTCCATTCTTTGCAGATACTAACACATTCAATCCTAACAGCAACTCCATGAGTAGGTACTATGAGTACGTGCATTGTACACGGCAGGATCCTGGGGCAGGGTGATAAAGAAGCTTGTCCAGTCAGTCTTCTACATACTTCTCTGCAGTGGCAGAGAATTGAGGTCTGAGTCCAAACAGTCTGGCTCCAGAATTCACACTCTTAATCCACGCAATATGGCAATAGGGCAAACGCACCCATGGTATATAGTGTCTGTTTTCCTAGAAACCACCATTTTAGTATAACAGGAACAGTATAGAAGGAAACTTAGAGCTTCTAAATACCTTTGGAGTGTCTATTATGTGCAGGCACCATGCCAGTGGTGGGAATACTGTGATGTTCACACCACCGTGCAGGTGCCCACAGAGTTCTGAGTGGACATGTCCCCATGTCCATGTGGGAGCTGAATTGGTTCTACTACTTCTGTAAAGCTCAAATCCACAATTCTGCTCCCAATTTATTGGATGTATTTGCACACTCCTTCCCTGGCCCAGCTGCTGTGGGAGAAAAAAAAAAAAAATTGGCCCCTCAGCACAGGCTTCATCACATTTTTCACTTAAATAGGTTCCAATAAATGTGTCCTTCCTGCAACTTTCAACAATACTGGTTGAATCATGAGAAGTTCTGCATGACCTGTGGAAACTATTTTCATTACTTTTCAGTCACAACACAAATATGAATACCGTTTGAAAGTTCTGCACTGGATTACCTTTCATCTGGCAGAAACAGACTGTGTTGTTGTTGTTGTGTCATAATGACTAATTCACAAATGACCTAATTGAAAAGTACTTACACTTGCTTCATTCCTGGGAAGCCGATACATGGAAGGGATATGTTCCTTTTTATTCAGGCCAAAGATTTGATAGGGCCCAATACTGAGATTGTTTTTCGGCCACCAGATGACATTTTCTTTGGATGCAAGTAGTCCAGGGATATCAACCCTGTGTATTTTAACTACATACTTGGATCAGCTAACTGAACAATACCAAATACTGCATTTTCCAAAATGCTTTCACCAGAAACTTCTCTCTCTCTCTCTCTCTCTTACACACACACACACACACACACACACACACACACATTCATAGAGTGGTAAGAATGGCTCCTGTAGGATTCGCCTTGAGAATTTACCAAGTGTTATCTTATGGGTTGAAAATCAGGATGATCCCTGGATTCTTTTAAAAAGCCATTTTATTCTTGGACAGCGAACTTTGATTTCAGTCTTGAATGGAGTAAGAATCTGTTACATTTATCTCTCAATGAAACTTTCCCTTGAAAGTTTCTACAATCCGACCCAGTCATCATCCATTGAATACTATCTCCCCTGACCATGCATGGCTCATCAGGGTGCTCAGTCCACAGCACTGACTCCCCCCCCCACCACACCCCCCGCGACAAACACATCTAGAAATTATAATTGGCTCATGCGCCCTCTTGAAGGCTTCCAACCAGAAGGAATTAGGCAAGTGCCAATATGAAAGTGGATCTCTAGCCAATCATACCCTCCCTTGTCTTCCAGTCTCCATCGAGTAAATAATCAAGATACTTCATCAGGAAACTATTGGCACAGTGGCATTTGCAAATTTCCCTCCATTTGTGGTTTTCCTACTCTGGTTCACCTGTCAGCATGGCCTAGATGTGGCAGGGGGCAAAGACCCATCTTTCTTATTCTAATGGTTGGAGGTGGAGGAAAATCTTACACAAATTGGTGCATTTTGCTTATTCATCCTCTATTAAAAGCACTCCACAAGCAGTGAAGTTTCTGTCCGGAGGATTAATAAAAAAAAAAGACTTTTTTCCCCCCTAAGATATGGCCTGTTGGTTGGCATTTTGTAATAAATTCCATTATAGGCTCTAAACCTTCCCAAGGACCCATGGATTCAATAGGTACGAATACATCAGTGTCATGTCAAGCACATTTTCCCTCATGACTTGCAACAGCTCTTTCAATGTAGGAGTATTTTTTAATGCTATTTCCAAATGTCTTTTAAGCATGACAACCCCAAAATAGCAACTTTTTAAAACGCTAACAATCTGTATTTTAAAACCAATAACCTGAGCACAAGAACTCTCAAGCATATACACCTTAATGCATCCCCAAGTACATGGTTCCTGAAATCATTTGAAAATTTTAAAAATAAAGAAATTTGGTCACTGGTCATGTATGTATTGGAGAGCTGATACTATTCCTATTAATAGGATTAAGAAACTACTGGGGTTCCAGAGGCTACATAATACTCTGAATAGCTCCATCAAGATCATTATTTTTACATCCAGCCCACTAAAACAACTGCAGAATCCACTTGTCTCATATTCACATTTTAACTTAAAATGAAGGTGACAGATTTCTTATGAGAAAAGGAACAGCATGCAATAGATATTATGACAAAAGCTATTTTTTGACTCTATACATACTGGAGGTATTAATATCATTCTTCCTATGCAAAAACAATATATGACACCCCAGACTGCATGTCATTTGGATCAAGAAGATTTTCATTATCCTCATCCTGTACCATCCCCCCCCCAAAAAAAAGCCCCCAGAGACAAACAAACAAAAGCAGTTTTTAAAACAGGATATTTCATTCACATTTTCCTAAGATCCCTGAAAGGGATAGAAGTGACAGAAATGGAAGTCTAGTTTAAAAGAAAACTCGGGGGGGGGGGGTGCCTGGCTGGCTCAATCAGTAGAGCATGTGACTCTCAATCTTAGGGTCATGAGTTCGAGCCCATGTTGGGGTAGAGTTTACTGTAAAAAAAATAAACTCTAGGATTTCTATGGCTTTATACCTTGACTCTTATATATATTATTAATTGTGTTTCTACTAACTGCTATAGTTAATAACTCCACTACTCTCTTCTTACTGTCATATAAATGGCAAGATAGAGATAAGATAAAACCAGGGATCTCGTGATTAATTTCATCTCTCCTTCTTACTATAAAATGACTGGTGTATGTTCAACAGCTTCTCTTTTAATATTATATAAATATATAAATTATATTATATAAATATAAAATTATATACCCATTAATTCAGGAGTTTGAATTCCCTTTAATATTGAGGAAGTAACATTTTAAAAATCTCCAAGCCTTGATTGAATTATAAAATTAAATTGCTTGCTTTTTGGTAGAGCCAAGATTCCATGTGAGAACTAACTCATGATTATACAGGAAATATGAAACAGGAAATTAGTGAAACCAAAGGAAATACATTTATTACTGCACAAACTTCTTATGACATGACAGGCCACATGAAATAGCACTTAAAGTATGAACTACCCCATAATAATCACCACCAGGACTTACACATGAATAGTACCCTTCAACTTACAAATCACTTTTAGATATAGTCTCACATCTGATCACTACCAAAAAATCCTTTGAAATCAGCACTATTATAATCCCCATCATATAGATGAAGAAGCTGATCTGCAGGATGATGCAGAGCTGCACAGTTTAAGAACTATTACATTAAATTACATATCATTTGTTTCAATCATGTTTCAATCATGATAGGTAGACTCATATTTTTCTGTAATAGTGTTACCTATGTCTACAAAAGACACAGAAAATAGTTTTCTGTGGTCTACAAAAGACAGAGAAAATGATAGAACCCAACTTTCAAATACTTTATTTTTATATTATCTATGAGTTCAATGGTGCACTCCAAACCCCAGCCCTTTTTGCCAAAGACAAAGTGTCTTCACACAAATCCTCCATAAATATACTTGGAGTGATCTTCATTGGCCCAGTGGAGAGGTAATGATTTAGGCTTCTAGTTACCTAAATATGTTTCTAACTCAGGTTGTCAGTGATAGATATTGTTTATTCAATTTTTTATTTTCCTCTATTTCTCTAAGTTAATCCATTTGTATTAAATGAGGAAAACATCTCACTTTTAACATTGCCAAATTGCTACTCACTGTGAATTTTTTTAAAAAAAAATTGCTAAAGTTTCTAAGCATATCTATCCGACTCAACTAATACAGAGTCATTGACCAAATCAATTCATGAGACATGAAAAAAAAATGCCATTTGGTTATAATATTCTACAGGTACAGGCAGAGAAGTGTAGTTTTCCAAGTGCCACTTCGGTTTTCTGTCACATAAATATTGAAAATGGAGTCACCGAAAAGCTTGTGCCCGTCCTTTACTTCCTCTGATAAATATCATCTTATGGAAGAGTATCAGTGCCCTGACTTCCAGCTGCCCTTTTGAGTACCACATGTAGGACTACTTTTTTTCATGGCTTTTTTATGCTAAGGTTTTTACATCATCTCCCTTTCAACTCCAATGCAGAGTTGAACTCCAATGTCTTTACTGGGATTCAAAGTCAATTATTAGCTATTATGTACAAATAAATACCAGATACATCCATACTCTCCACCTAAGCCATTTAACTTTTTTTTTTTTTTTTCAAGAGAAGTCCGCTCTTTTTTTTTGGTTTTCTTTTCTCGGGTCACATTTAAGTATTGAGGTCTGGAGATTACAGAAGATCTGAAACACGTCAGTCACAAAAAGTAGGACTTGGATAGGGAGATGGCATTCAATGCATCTGCTATTTGTTAAATAGCACAGACTCTGGAGTCAGGTACAGCTGGTCCCATTCCAATCTCATCGCTTCCTCATTGTGTGGCCCTGGCGACAGTGTGATATTATTTGGGACAACCATCACAATTCATAATTGATAAGCCTTCTGGAAAGATTAAATAGAGTAAGGCAACAGTGTCTAGAAAACTGTAATTCTCAAAAACTGATATGTGTTTCTTCTCTTTAAGGAGTGTATATGTTATAGATGCCAGTGGATGTCTAATTTTATGTAAGAAAAAATAGATTTAAAATACATTTATTTATTATTTCTTTTTATATTTAACACTGTGAAAATAGCCTCACAAAAGGAAACCAAAAAGCTCAGGCTTTACTCCACACGGGTTCTCAACTGCCTCTAGGTCTGGGACTCAAGAGCTCTGTCCCTTCATGCAGGGTTCTGTTGCAACCCATTGATTTCTCCTTACAGTATAAAATTTCCTTTGTTTAATTTCATTGGCCTGTTTCCCTTGGGTCCTTCTGACCATTTATGTTCCTTGTTGTTTATACTGTTCAACCATCAATAGATTTCATTTTGAAGAACATGATGCAATCCTGTGATGCCATTCTTTCCTGTTATTGAACTGTTGTTGCCTGAAGAATGTCTTAAAGAACACGAAAATAATTGATGTCCATGAGCATCATAGTCTTCAAGACATTTATGAAATAAATTAGGTATCTTGTATCTGGATTAAAAAAAAATAATAATAACAGTGGGTCAAGTTGGAACCAGCTATAAACTATCTGATGTGTCATACCCGTCTATTCTCTCCCTCTCTCCACTACTTAATAGCATCTCAACTGATAATGTTCAGAACAAGTCTTGAGTGGGTATTATGAACCTCAGTTAACAGAGAAGGAGACTGTACTTGTAGAAAACCAAATAACCTGCATTAGATCTTCAAAACCCAAAAAGTGGTAGAGATTGCACTCAACTCTGGTTTTCTTGATACCAACTGCCAGACGTCCCCCTGGGAAACACAGGAATCATTAAAGAAGTTTAACTTTTTAACATAACATTCCAATTACGTTGGGTTAGAATTTCAGAAATGTCTACAGCTGTGCAAAATGAAATATCCTTTTGAAGACCTGAGTGAGTCTGATGAATTTAAGAATCTGACCAGGTGTCCAGTGAACTTTCAATAGGAAACAATGCCTTTCCTCCCATGAACCCTCTTCCCAGTTAGTTGTTCAGAAGCTGCCAAACATTCCACTTCAGAAACTACTTATATTTAGCCCAAGGCTTTACTCATAGTTTTAAAAATGTAAATACTTTTTAAAAAAGTAACCTTTAGCAATGATGGCAGTTATATTCCCTATAGTGGGAATGAGTTTTCAGTTTATCTCAAGACTGGTTTTATTGGTAGGAGCTTGAGAACTGGGGGGAAAAATGAAGACCAAAAAATGATGTCCCAGATAAGTAAAAATGGGGAGTTCTGGAATTTTAAGAGCACTGAAGGCAGACAACAATAAAATACAAAGACAACAATATCAGCCACCCTCATGATTCCATAATTTTACCAAAGGCTGAGGCTGTTGAAAGAACAAATGATTTTCAGGGCTACAGTATTATACATTTTAAAATAAGGGAAATTTACCATTCTACTTGGAAAGACTTCTGTTATGAATCTATTTTATCTCACCCCTACATTATCATTATAAACCAGGCGGCCATTCTGCAACTTTATTGGTTGTCAGTAATATCACCTGCTGTAATAACGGAGGGAGAATGTCCACGCAGGCAAGACTCATGCATCAGGACGCCTAGTTGTCTACCTGCCAGGGTTCTGTGAGTGTTCAAGTAGAATTGCAGCATTCGCTCTGCACAATTCACAATCTAACAGATGGTCCCATCAAGCAACTGTCCCTGGTAGTCCGTCTCTTTGAAAACGAGGGCAAAGAAACGCAGACTAAAATTAAGTCGACTAGAAGAATGCATGTCCTTATTCCTCACAGTATGTTGACAACGGCTGACAAATTTCTAGTGGATATAATCTCATAGAACATGCACAGTAACGTTTTACAACAACATAAACTGAGATCGTAAGATACCTTGATAAATAGCTACTTTTCACCCCAGGCTGTGCTCTCCTCTCTCCGGATACATGCACAGCTCCCGTCACCATCAAACAGCCAGGGGAGAATTACAGACTGCTCCAGAGATAGCTTTGGAAGCTGTGAGGAGCTGTTAAAAAGTTGCATTCAAATTATGGGGTGGTGGAACACAAACGTGCTCTACAGAATGTAACATCATTTTCGGAGGCAAAGAAAAAAAAAAGAAAGAAAAAATAGACACCATGCTACTGAAAGGTAATGGGGGAAAATTTAGTGCTCTACAAACTGACAGTGAGCTGTTAACAAGGTAAAATTACCAAATATTGGTGCAATTTGGAGCTTGCATTTTCTGTTTGGGGAATTATGATAATGTGACAAGGTTATCGTTATAATTAGGAGAGTAATTAAAGTAACGGAGTAATTGCTCTTCTGCATTTTTTCTTAGTCAAAAAGATCTTAATTGTAGGGGAAAAAAAGAGAGAAAAGAATATTCTTTTTTTTTTTTTTTTTTTTGATTTCTCACAAGTGTCACAGAATCCAAAATCAGGGAGACTAGTCGCATTGGTACGTATAGCATCTCTCAACTTTTTTTTTTCCTATGATCAACTCTTTTTTTTTTTTTTTCCTAAGCCGTTACAAATTCCTCATTCCAGAGCACAGATTTTACATGTGAAGACTATTAGGAGGCAGTCCCTTCTTGTGTGATATCATTTTTAATTTTTATAGGTTAAGGTGTTTTTTTTTTTTTTTCTCCTCAATACTTTCTCATTCCGGACTTAGTTTCAATGAATTGTACAGTCACACTGGCTCACCTGCACAAATGAGGAAAATCAAAATCATTCCCCCCAGGTGGGTGTAAGTCCACAGGTAGTAGATAAACAACAATAGAAAGAAAGAAAGAAAGAAAGAAAGAAAGAAAGAAAGAAAGAAAGAAAGAAAGAAAGAAAGAAGCGTATCCATTCCTGAAGAGTCAGAGCTAGAACAGACAAGGTCTGTCTGGCAGATATACTTTGAAGTACGGAAATGATGATGCAGTATTAAGAGATTTGTTTAAATTCCTGGGGGGAGAAGGGAACCGGACCTGGCAGAGCTATGAGAAAGTCAACATTTTTTTGCTCAAATCCTATGGGCTTCCTGAAACAGAGAGAAAGCCTTGCCAATTTTACACGAAGTGAGAGCGATCAAGACAGGCCCGCTGACTAATGCTAACCTGTTATGCATCACTAGTGACTAATGATTGAGGAAAACCACTGAGGAAATGCGGCCAATGCAGGGGATCCCAGGATCTTGGACCTAACCTGGAACCTGCCATCTATCCTCAGGGTGGCCAGGGCAGCGCAGACCTGGGTTCCAGCCCTGAGTCCCAGGAACAGCACTGCAGGGAAACTGAACCAGGTGACCTCACGCAAGGGAGATGACGACTATGAATCTTCCTTTCCTTACCTGAAAAATAATGATCTGATTCCTCTAACATGCTAAACTGCCCTGAGGTAAAAAAAGAAACGGAGGGGCGGATCATAAAAGAGCTTTATAAAGGGTTTTATTTAGGTCATTGGTACGTATATATTTCACATAATGCAAATTGGCTATAATTTACTGCAAGCAACAGTGGTCTGGCTCCCTGACGCCCCTTCCTCTGGGCAGTTGAGAATGATGTATTCAAAGAACATCAGAACTATTTGGAAACAAAAGAGCTCATATTCATTTTGGTGTCAATTTAGCCCTGAAGTGATTAGACACCGCTCCTGCTAGACCGTTTGCTGCTTATCTGCTTAGCTAAGCCATATTCTTTCATCAAAGATCAGCTCAAAGGTCACTTCCTCCTGGAGCCTTCCCAGGGACCCAGAGTGGAAAGGAAGCTCACTTTTACTTGCTTATTAAGCCACTGCTTACACCCACCTACCATCTCAGGTTATGATACTTGCTCCCCTGTCTGTCCACCTCCAGGCCAAGAGCAACTTGCGGAAGAGGCTGAGTCCTCTGTGCCCCTGCCACCCTAGGCTCAGCACATGTTCCGAGTATAAGTTGACCAGGTGAATAACAGATTCTTCAGCATGAGTGATTATGACAGTTATAAATGCACGAATAGGTGGGGATACGTGTAGATAAGTACAGATCCGGGTGTCTGTATGTGCTCCTATGTGTATTCATCTGACCATATCTAGGTCTAGATCTCTAATTTAAATACAGGCTCCTTTGATTAGGATACTGCCCTCTTAGGAAGCCACTAGCCACCCGCATTACCCTATCCTGAGAAGAGAGTGTGGGAATAAACAGTTCCTTTATTTCAGGAAACATTATTTCCTGAAGGTTATTATCTGCTCCGGCAATAGCAATATCACAGCAATTACTCTAAAGAAACCTTGTGTCCGATATGCAGGATACAAAAGCATTCCAAAAACACAATGTGGATCTCTAAAGGAATCATGAAGAGGGAACTCCCCGGTGGATAAACACCTCGAAGCTTTTGCTATGGCTGCTGTTCTTCTAAGCAATTGCATCTTCCCCTTTTGTGATGTGATTTTAAACTGAAAGCATTAGGTAGCAAGCAGCACTGTAATTAAAGCTTCAAACAGAAAATGATTGAAGAAACACTGAAAGAGATGTCTCCTTTGAAAGTGCATTTCAATTCTCCCCATGTCTCCAGAAGAAAAATGCTTCTGACAGTCTATATTTTACCACTGTTTCACTTAATAATGCATATCGACATTTATCCAGGAACATCGGTCGTTGCTTGGCTTCTCATTAAAATCAGCTAAGCACCCGCCCATGACTCTGACTTCCCCTCCACACACCCCGGCAATCCCCCACTTTGTTTTCTCTACCTGTTCTCATTTACTTGTTTTGAAAATTAACTTTTTAAGCAAGGATAAATAATGTAGAGTGGAAACACAATTTCCCTGGAAAAACTGAGTATAACTCAGGGGGCGTGGGGAATGAGAACCCTTTGTCTCTTGTTTGCAAAATAACTATTTCATAACCCAAATGAAAACACATACGTGCACAGGACATATATATTCCAAGATCAAAACAGACTACATGGAGGGTTCATTATTCTTATGCTCTGTGCTTAGAACATCGCAAGAGACTTTTTTATAGATGCCCATTACCTCCTTAACTTTCTAAAACACATCCCAGATTAACTATTTGTACAATCAGCATCGTCTAATATGAATTTGCACTATACCGAAACAAACAAAAAAAAAAAAAAAGAAGAAGAAGAAGAAGAGAAGTTTCTTTTTAGTTTGCTGTTGTTTTTATAGATCTCTGGGTCTGTGTAGGGACACAATCAAGTCTATCTCCGTTCAGAAAATCGAGGTATTCTACTCATAAAACCTAACATTCATAATGTAAGTCTAAAGCAGATTTCATTCAATACTTGGTTAGGAGCTATGGAGGTATTACAAGAGGAATCTGATACACACACTGCTCTCAAGGTAGCTGGAAACTAATAATGTAGCTACCTAATTTAAAAAGAGCTTAAAAAAAAAACACTGTAAATTAGTCATGACTTTAGCTTCCAATTGAGTAACAGGGTCTTGTGCTTTTTCTTTAAGTTTATCACTTTGAAAATAAGAGTTCACAGAGTTGTTTACTAGATGATTTCAACTGGTACAAAATTTGTGCTAGTAAAGCACTGTTTATAGGTAATATAAAGAGCTAATATTTAATGTGCATATACTACACACCAGGCCCTGTTCTGAGCACATTGTAAGTGTCAACTCATAACATCTCCTCGACAACCTTATAAGGTAGACATTATCTCCTTGCTGCACATAAGAAAACTAAGGCACAGCAACTTGGTAACTTGTCTAAGGCATCAAGTAACAAAGAAGAGATGGGATTTGAACCCAAGGTGTCTGGCCTCAGGGCTAGCTTAACCATTTTCTGCTACTTTGTCTAGGTAGAAAGGCATCTCTGCAGAGGAAGGTATGTGCAACCTAACTGGGTTGAAAATAAGATTCTGTCCAAAGGACGTGTGGTTCTCAGACCAAGCTCAGGCTACAATTCCATTTTTAAATTAAGACATTTTCCCAGTAGAATTTTATCACCAGCTTTTTGCAAAGAGTGCAGTGCCACTTGTAGGTAAAAATTAGTGTAAGAAAGCAGGGTGTTTGGGATGTAGGCTAGAGCTTGTCAAAAGGTTAATAAGCTTTATTGTAATAAAGCTCTTGCCAATGAAATTTCTGCACATTGCACTTACCCTTGTATACTTAATTTTCAACAACCCAGTGGGCCTTCTCTCAAACTGGCAAATATTGCAGATAAAATCTATAAAAATGTCTCTAGAATACCAAACTTTGAGGACAGCTTAAATGTCCAGACAGCACTGCCTATATTATTGCTTTAATTTTAAGAGAATTATATGCATATTCCAGACATTTTTAAGTACAAAGAATCTATATTCACAAGACTGAATTTATCAACTTAATGGTCAATTTCTTAGTTATATGCCTTTGATCCATATTGTATTAACATCTCACATGTAAAGTAGCAACATGTCTAAATCTTAACACTTATTTTCTCCCTCTAATCGTTAAATGTTCAAACAGCTATTTCTTTTCCAGTTTTCAATAGCTGGCATCCTCCACTTTTGTCCTCTTCTTACCAGGTTCATTTTAAGATTTTCAGCTAGGGGAGAAATAGTTACGTCGCCGATCTGTGGTGTCTTGTAGGAATCTGGGCATATTCTAACACACAGTGACTAGTTCATTTCTGAAGGCACAGCAAAATTAGGAGGGCTGCCCACCTCCTTTGGCCCCTTCCATCAGGATCTGAATCTACTGTGACTTTCGATATGAAAAGCCTTCAATACCTTGCCACCTGTAAACTTTCCATCTTTCCCTTTCAATAAAGATAGCTTTTACACAAAGAGTAAAATCAAATTTCTAACTTGCAAGTGTCTAAGGACCACAATTACATTACCAGAATGATGCCTATCTCCATTAGACAGGCATTATTAGATGATGTTATAGGGCTTTACTCTACATCAGTGCCTTCTGCAGGGTGTGATGTATACCCAGGGGGTGAGGACTGTGGGGCTGGCTCATGACAGCGCCACCTCTGACACCGCCATACAGCTCGGCAGCCGCCTTCAGGGGAAAAGAACCTCAGAATCACCTTACCAGCATCCTGTAGTGACACGGTACTGTTCTCTTCACCAGGCCAAATGTATTGAAATTCACAGCAGCAGTTCTCTGTTTTTACATTCAGAAAGAAATGGCTACAAAGACATAACCATTCCTTGGATCAGGTCAAACATGACACTCCTATTCACAATGCTGACTGTTTTGGTCAAAGCCAATGAATTGAATTTTACAAATAATGGATCAAGTAGAAATACCACAATTTTTACAAGGGAGGCATTCTCAGCTCGATTAAATGCACTGAATTCATTGTCAGCTTTAATTGGAATGCCAGCTTTCAGTTAAGGAAAGGGGTGGAGGATTCAAGAAGGTATTCAAGCAGCAAAGACGCAGTCTGATAGGACCTCAGAGACCTCTGTAGGCCGCCGGCAAGCTTCAGAAAAAAAAATGAAAATATTGTACATCCTGGACTGTATTTCTTAGCTGCACTAATATTTCAGGAAATGAAGCACATAATACTTCTATGCTGTAGAAAGGGCATTTGCAGCCTGTGACCACTCACTGACAAATGTTTGTCTTCTGCAGTGATTTTTTTTTTTTTCCTTTCGCAAGATGACAGTTTATTTAAATCCCTCAAGAAGACTAAACTAAACTGGCACTTGGAACTTTCTGGTATCTGGGACTTCAAAAAAATAGTTATTCTTTGCTGACTCAATCATGCATCTTTTTTAAACTAATTTTTGTAGTGTCCTGCAGAGTAAAATGAAGCCCTTTTATAGGGAAGTTAAGTACTTTGGAAAAGAATAAAATAAAATGTGTTCTCCTTTCTTCTATATGAGAATGAAAAGAGAAGAGAGGCCTGACTTTCTACTTCTGATGAGCTTTTCTTTCCAGTTTAAACCCTCAACATCATGTTTGAAAAGTAGGTGCCCTACCCTATAAGCTGATGAATATAAAACTGAATCTATTCTGTTTGTATAGTAATTTGGATGACTGTGTCAAGCACGTGGGTAGAGCTGAGTTTCAATGCACTACAAAAGTCATCTGCTACACAACTTATTCAATAGGACAAAAGATTCTGTCCTTTTTGAAAATTATAGTGCAGAACCACCACCATCAACAAAATTATTCATAATCACCTGTTGGAGGTAAACTAAAATCTCCCTTCCCCCTCCCCCTTTTTCCTCTATCGTTCTTTCTTTCCCCCTCCTCCTCTGATTCCTTCTTGCCTTCCACTACAATGTGTTGAATCCCTAACTTTATAGCCGACTAGTGTTGGAACTGGGGTGAAAATATGAATTAGACAGTTGTCGTCCCAAGGGGTTCAACAAGGAGAAATGACTCTGATGATCCTATTGGTATCACAGAGAAAGAGAGGCAGACAAACAGAGTGAGCAAGTGCGAGAGCACATGTGGAATATTGGGGGCAAGCATTTAAAAGTTGGCCACTACTAAATACACTATTTGCATTCTAAGGCGATTTGATTATCACATTTTGTCCTGATTTCATGTTTCTTGGCCAATAAACTTTTACAGCCTCATTATCCATTCTATCCTTTTTTTTTTTTTTTTTTTTTTTTTTCTGTCTGAGGGCTGCAAAGGAGAGCGGTGTGCATTTCATAGCAATGACTAAGGCAGACACCCATACAAGCTTACTTGAATCAGAAGAAAAGAACCACCAGATGGAAGGTGGCCACTAAGTTTTCTCTGCCTTATCTGCTGTATGTGTTGAGGCTAGACGCCTTTAATTTGAAAGAATACCACAGTAAAAATTAAACATGAGAGTCAAATCCTGAGCCTGGCATCAAAAAATGCCTTTACACCTCTGTAGTCCTCCAAAACTAGATTCGGGTGGTTATACTGGTAAATTTCCAGGAACTTAATGAATGGCAGACACATCAGATAAAAGAGAAAACAAGACTTGTTAGACTTGTAGAGTTTCGACCTCTAGGAAGGATTACTGAAATTACTCCCTCACACCAAAGGTTTCACAATCAGCCTTCCAAATCCTGCCATAAACCAAAAGGTCCCCATGTCTTACCTGTCTGCACCAGGAATCTCCAAGCTATGACAGTCATCAACATTATCACTGCCAAACATGTACGAAGCTTCTAAAGGGAGCTAGAGGGACTGTATCTCTCTTTGCACAGGCCAGTGGGATGTTCCTCTGTGATCATCTGCCTTGGTAGCTTGGAAGGGCATGACCTAGGCCATTGGGTCAGTAATGCAGGGACACGTTATTGTCTGCTGCTTTTTGAAAATATCAGCGATATTTACCATACTTTATTTTTTTTTGAATAAGCCATGTTGGAAAACCTGTCCGTATTTATTGAGCACATAATTTGACCAGGTACTAAATGCTCTCCATGTATTACCTCATTTAATCCTAAGGCAACTCTTTAAGGAGGTTTTAATTTGGCTATTTTCACTGCACTGATTAAAAAAAAAAAAAAAAAAAGATGCTGGTGTAGATTGTAGATTAAGTTTCTTGCTAAGGTGCCAGAGCTGTCAAGTAGGGAAGGCAGCTCCAAGTCCTAGCAGACAAAATCCAGAGCCAAGCTCCTAATCACTAATGCTAGCCTCCTAGATTCTCACCATTAGAGAGTTACTGGAACCACCCAGTGTTAAACAGATGAGGAAACCGAGGTTCAAGAATGTTGAGTAACTTGACAGAAAGCAAAAGAATTTTTAGAGACAGCATAAAAACTAGAACCCAGACCCTCTGCCCACCCACTTAATGTTATTTCAATAACCCACACTGCCGGTCCCACTCAACTCATAGCACAGACTGTTGACAGAATGACCATCTAACATATAGATACACAAAAGAGAGAGGGGCATGCCCTTCAGCATTTCATTCTCCTCTTGCCAATTCTATGAGAAAGGGATAATGAAACATGCCCTACCTATAGGGAAGTAGGACCAAACTGAGTACTTTAAAACTTAAGGGGAGTATGAATTACAACAATGACAGAAATATGAAGAGTGGTTCCCTTCCGCAAGTATCTCACTTCATACCATACTTTCTCTCTTGAGATGATTAAATCAAATCTTCAGGTATTCCAGTAGTCCATTGCAATTTTAAATATAATAAATCTTTTAGACATTTCAGGGTATAACCTCTACACATATCCATCCAGTCCATGCAGCTATCCATTCATCCATTTTTTTTAAAGAACTTAGGATACAGTAGTAATTAGTCAAACACAGAAAACAAACAACAATGCACTAAGATCCTATTGTGTATAATGCTTTTCATCTCTTACGTCACTTAAATTTTACAAGAACACTAAAACAAATTAGTATCTTCATTTTACAGAACAGGCCTCAATGAAATATATAATTTGCCCCCAATTTCACAGTCAGTTAATAGTAAAGCCTGGGTTCACACTCAGATCCATCTAATTCTACATGGAACAACCATGCTATACTTGACATTCCCTCTGTGTGGGGCAGTTCTTGCATGGGTCCTTAACCACAGAGAGCTGCCCCTCCCAGCCCTTCTTGTTAAACAAGACAAGTGGGGGCAACACTGGAAACTCTACTGCTGTCATTTGGGCTTTACAGTGTTACATTACGAAGTGACGTGAAAAAAGCAAACATTTCATGTTTTTATAATATTCCAGTAACTCTCCACTGGAGAAGGGTAAGAGCTACTGTATGCAGAGGAAGAGATTCTGGGACTTTACTCTACCAGTGATGTGCCTGGATCTTCTCTAAGCTTCTGTCCTCTAGGCCTCATTTCCTAACTTTCCCAAAGAATCCTATTCCTTCTATCAATTACGACCAAAGGGTCCTGTTCACCACAGTTCACAGAAACCAGCTACCACTCTTCCATGTGCAACATGCTCTTAATTTCGAAGAGTGGAAGGGTATGGGGCTTGAATTCCAATCCTTTCATCCTCTTGTTAGGAGTCCCAGTGAGAAGGTGGAGTGAGAATCAAACTCAAACTACCAGTTAAATCAGAGATTTCCTCTGGATCTCATTATTTACAGGTCTCTCTGTCATTTAAAGACAAAGAATTATCTGATACTCTTTATTTTTTTTTTCAGGAAGATATTAGCTATACATTTTTATAGAATTTCTGGTAAGGATTTAGAAATACAAAATCACAGAACAGGAGGAACAATGGCAAGTCAGCTTGTTTCCACGCCCATCATGAAAAGACCAAACCTAAGCTAACTCATCAGGATTCATTATTCTTTAAAAAAAAAAAAAAAAAAAAAAAAGATTTATTTATTTACTTATTTATTTATTTATTTATTTATCCATGAGAGACACTCACAGAGAGAGAGAGAGAGAGAGACAGAGAGAGAGAGAGGCAGAAACACAGGCAGTGGGAGAAGCAGGCTCCATGCAGGGAGCCCAACTTGGGACTTGATTCCGAGTCTCCAGGATCAGGCCCTGGGCTGAAGGCAGCACTAAACCACTGAGCCACTTGGGCTACCCTATTCTTATTTCTATTGATTAATAAAGGGAATGCTACAATTTTCCCATGGATGCCTTCCAGATTTCCAGAGTGTTTTATATAAGGAGATTAATATCTCTACACAAAGGAAAGTAAAATCAAGGGTAAGTTCCAATATCTGTTTATTAAAGTTTTTTTTTTTTTTAATCATGCTGTATGGTGTAGATCTTTCTTTATCTTCTAACACTGTGTTTCCAGACTATGGAAAAGTCTCTAAATAGAAATCTAGGTAAAGGCTAAAACAATACTGATTTTTCACCAGGAAAGAAGTTGATAAATATAAAATTTTGTATGGCTGTGGTGTTTTGATATGAAAAACACCTTCATAACTGTGGATGACACTAATATTATGCAGAAGAAGAAAAAATACTCATTAGCCAGTTATAATTACATTGGTCATTCAGGCTAAATGAACTGTGTCTCTATCACATCATATTTTCCACAATGTGGTCTACAATGAAATTATTCACTTAATTTGCCTCTTTCTTCCCTCTTTGTCATGGCTTTCGTTTTGTTGTTTACCTGTTTCCTAATAGACATTCCCTGGGGTTCTTGGAGAGATCATGTTCATTCTTAAAAGCTCTTAGTTGAGAATTTCACCTAGTGGAAACATTCACAGCACTGTCCCCAAAGAATATATTATGAATGTTACTATTTTCATGTTTGTAAAGACAAGCTGAAACTTAGTAGAAAAATCCCATTTTTTGCCTGTTGATAAGCCAGACTCCTCTGCAGGCAGTTGTTTTTAAGAGCACTTTCTTTGGATAATTCCTTTCTAATAATCCATGATACCTACTGCTTCTGGAGCGATGAGACTGCTGGAAGGATTTTTTTTTTCCATAAAACATGTGATTTTTAAGAGTTTTTCAGCAGTGAGCGTCTTAACTGAGACAGAGTAATGAGTATTTCTGGAGTATCGTATCCTCTTCTGGACCCTGGAAATAAATAGTGTTATGGAGAAACTGGGTAGGAAGCACTGTGTCCCTACAGAGATCCTTTGGGGAACAAGTGACACAGTATTACAGAACTGTCTTCTCTGGGCAGGAAAAAAATAGCCACTTTTATAAGCCACAGCATTCATATTATTTCAAGTCGGAGGGCAAAGGGGAATGGAGCTAACGCTTACTAGTACTTGATGTGTGTCAGGTATCACCTGATCTACTTGCCACAGTGATCCTATGAGACGCATATCATTTTTCCTTCTTTAACAATTGAGAAAGCAGATACAAAGATAAAAACAAAACAAAAACACCATGCTCTAGTTACCCTAGCTGGCAGAGGCAGAACCGGGATTCAAATCCATCCATCTGAATCCAAACTCCATGGCCTTCCATTACCCCCCCGCCCTATGTCTTTGTGCAGTTCCCTTTTAAAAAGAATACAATTATGGAGATAATAAAAAACATGTGATTGCTGTATTTTTCAAAACATCCAGATGTCGTCAAAGATTCCAGCAAGCTGAAGTCTATGGTTTTGCAATAATGCAAGCATCTCTTTCAGTATAAACTAGCACACCACTAATTTTGGCTATCAAGCCTCAGTTATAAGAATCCAATTCAACATAATCAAGTTCTAATGCCTCTGATTATGTCTATTTGCTCTTGCCTAGAGGGCTGGAAAGACGACAGGTTTTACAAATATAAACAAAGGGTTCATGATGCTGTTGGAATGTCCTACCTTCCTGTTTTCAAAGCAAGAGTGCACTGCTTTGACAAAGAATTCCACAGACAGAACAAAGGGAGCCTATCCCATTAAATACTTTTAAAACTCAAATATGTAAGAGTTATCTGTGCAAACTTTGCTGATATCAATTTGCCTCATATTTAAAATCTGCTGCAAAGCAGTACAGATAGAAGGAGACACAGACTTGTGCTGTATGGGAATTTCACAGAGGTGGGTTGGGGTCAGATACCTGAGCTCAGTTTAGCACCTCAAACATTTTTTGGGCATGATTTTTGCCCTAGATGAGCTCACAGATAGTGGAGACAAAGCACTCGGTGAAATTTCATACCACAATAAGACTACTACAAAGATAAAAGTCAAGACATACTCTAAATGTAGCTCAGAAGAGAAGATAAACTTTCTTTGGGAAGATTAAGGAAAGCTGCAGAAAGAACAGCCCTGAATAGTGAGCTAAGAAGTTCAGACTTGACCTTGGAAGCAATGGAAAGTAATGTCGTCAGTACTGGAAGGAAGGATAGTAAGGTGACTGCAGTGTGCCAAGTCAGGGGAGGAAAGACATACACGGGCCACAGTGGAACCAACGTGCAAGGTAAGAAGGACAGGATTTTGAAAAGATGCATAAAACCAGAGACAGAATACTTGAAAATGAATGAGAGGGAGTAATCAAATATGGCTCAAAATAGCGGTTCTAGATACCATGGCTTGTATGCTAAGGAAATATGAGTTATATTCTTTGTTGGGATTTGTTGCAAACAATCAGCTCGCACTGACACACACCCCACACTGAAGTCCAGCAGAAAATCCAATCAGCTCAGCACTCCGAGTGGAGAGGGAAGAGGGACACGGGGTCATAGGCTGATGTGTTACAGATGCATGTGGTCCGGACAAACCAGGAAGTCATTCCTGATAGGAGCGACACGAGCATGTTGACATTTCGTTCACATGGCCTGATAGCAACTTCTCAGCTGGATAGCAAATGTTTGGTTCTACCCAATTCAGCCGAATTCAAACTATCACAAACAGAAACGTCACAGAATTCCCTGAAGGGCCAAACAGAGCTGGTGTTTTCATGTGGTCATGGAGTTGGCTGGCCATAGGGCCGTCCACCAAACTGCTTCCACTCCTGGGCAGAGCCTGCTTTCACAACTCCATCAATGAGCTCATCTAGAATGACTCAAGAATGCCACCCACCCACAGTTGCCTCATGACAGATAGTGGGCATATAGGGACAGAAGAACACAGAAACACTGATAGCCCGTTCTAGCTGTCTAAAGGGAAACAGAGAATCAGGGAGTGGGAAATGAGGAATTAAGGCAACATGGATAATATTCACATGGAATGAGGAAGTACAGATGTTTGGAAGGTCTTCACTGCAATCCCTGAATTCGTAAAACACAACTTTGCTATATGCAGATATGAACGCATTGGTACAAAGGGCACAAAGAGAGGCATGGCAAAGGAAAAAAAAAAGGAGTAATTGTCAACTGGGTGAAGACTTTCAAACATATCTATGCTTCTTTTCAAACCATCAATGTAGAACAGCCTTTTCCAGCCCATCTCTGGGTCATTCTTCTTCCCCAATAAAATCTACTGCCTGAACAATTACATAGATCTGGAAAAGGAGAGAATCTGACCTATTTATAAGACAGTCAATTCTCCATTATCCCCAGGCTCTCTCAGAGGCCACTAGCTTTACGCTATTACCTGCCCTCTGGTCATTCCACTGTCCATTATCACCTCCACAGGGAAAAAGAGGTGAACCTCAAATCAATTCATTTAACTATTTATTAGTAGTGCTGGTAAAGGAAAAAATGGAGAGTGTTCTCTGCCATACACGTACCTTACAATCTGGCACTTATCTACAGACTTGCATTAGTACAGAAAATAGGATCTCAGTTGTCATTCTTTATTTTCAAAGTAGTGATTCTTCCCTCTTCCCATTTTACAGGAATACTTTGAGAGACCCAAGAAACTTTTTCACTCAAAAATGGCAAAGAGCAAATAATAATAACTTCTTACTTAGGGATCTTCAGAAAAAAAAAATCTAAATCAAAATGCTGCATCACAGATTATCTACCGGACAAGAGCAATCACCTCTGAATTCAGTTTTCAAGGCATGGAAACATAAATGTCAAGTTGATTTTGGACATCACCCAGTGCTCACCTCTCCTATAAAGATAATTAATAGCTACAAAATAAGCTAAGCAACCTGAGGCAATTCTCTCTGCTTTTCTCTGTATGTACAATTGGATTATGAGCAGTATTACTAAACAGAATCCATCTTATAGGTTTTTATGAAGATTTAAATGTGTAAATATATATAAATTGTATAAGCAGAACTCTAAGTAAATCTTATCTATGACCCACACCTTTATTTATTATTCACTACTACTATTAGTATTGTCATCATTATTACTGCTAATCCCCTAGATGAGAACATGGATTTGTTGATTCTCAGTGTGATTCAAGAATAAGGCGAGAACACTGTTTCTAAACAGTCCCACAAATTAACGTTGTAAGATCTTCTGGGTAGTGTTCTAAGCCTCTTATATTAAAGCAGAGTGGCTTATCAAAAATCATCTCAGGTATCATTTCATGCATCTCCTATTGGTATTGAAGGTGTTGCCAGCATATAGACAGTCCAGAGGCAATCAAGGGTTAAGGTAGGAGCATATCAAAATACACTCCACCATCTTCGACCTACTTAGCCACTGGAAATTTTGCTGAAATTTTGCATACATCCAGCCCACAGGCATGAAGTCATTCCTGTCCATCCATTGATAATTCACCATGAAAGTAGCAAAGTATTGTTAGTATCATCTTTTGGCCAAGAAGAAGGACGAAGGTCCAACTTTTGTCACCATCATGGCCATACGAAACCACCTAAGTTTAGAATTCGTTGTACCCTTCAAATACTCTTCAGTGTTCATATCATGAAGACTAAGGTGGATCCTACTTTGTGAAGACAGAGGGATTAAGGAGTTCTGATTTCTAGTCTTCTTGTCTTCTCTCTGGAGAGCCCTGGCTCCTCAGATATCTCCATCAGGAAATAATGTGCCTGAGATAAAATCAACAGCATAAAGGCAAAGGGAAGAAAAAAAAAACTGAACGAAAGTGCAAACGCACAAAATTTTCACACGTTCTTTGCTTTGCCCTCTTTAATTATACCAAGAAAGATACAGAGTTAATGCTATGAGTTAAATGTCTCCTTCTATGGTTAACCATATCTGAGTGCACATCTACTTAAGTGATGGTTCCACTCAGTGCCAGAAGATTTATCATCAAGTGGAATGATTTCTTCTCTAAACAGATCTTCCTGTTTGGCAACTGAATTGCCTCATGTGTGGTTTGGAGTGCTTGATGCTGATCAAAATTGGGTTAACCAGCAGGCACTGACCTGACAAGCTTGCTTAGAGGAAGGTAGAAAGGTGGTGGTTGTATTTTCCCCCCATTGGGCAACCAATCTATAGGAATGAAAACACACTTCTGAGAAAGGAGTCCCTATCACTAGATTATGAATCTTCTTGTCTTCAGGATTGGCCAGCCCAATTATGCATCTATTCATTCAATTACATTTGTGCAGAAGCCAGTACACCTGCCATTACAGTCAACCCAAGGGAGATGGGATGAATAAGCCACGGGTCTTAGAGTCCAGTGAAAAGACAGACATTAAAATAGACATATTATAAGACAACATGAGCAGGGAAATAACAAAGGTACAAACAAAACGCTGTAGAAGCCCAGAGAAAGGAGTGAGTAATTTTGATTGGGAGAGAAGGTGACATTCGTGCGGGTCTTAAAGGAAAAGAGTTGGCCAAATGGAGAGTGAGAGGTTATATTCTGCATAAAGGATAAGCAGCTAAGCATCAAGAGGCCATGCCTTGTCATGAATGTGGGTGCAGGAGATGGGTGCTTTGAGAACGAGGCTTGAGTGATGGTTTGAGACCCAGACGGTCATGGATCTCACATGTCGCGATGACATGATTGGATGGGCATAATCCAGAGGCACAGGGAATCTGAGTGGTATGACTACGGTAGTATAATTCGGTTTGTAGCGGAGGAATTGTGAATAGTTTAAAGGACACAGATGTATGGTGGCAACATCACACAGGAGACCGTGGCTACCAAGAGACAAGCCAGCCCTGATGTCTGGCCTCTCAGAAGATTCTTTACTAGAACAGCTGGGTTAAAGGAAGCAATGTTTCCTGTGACAAAATACACAGAAAAAAATTATGTCAGAAATTCATGAATGACTATACATGAGATGATTATAAAACTACAGAGTCTCTGGGTCAGAAAAAATTCTAAAAATTATGGAGGTCAGTAAACTCCAGTCATGGGAGGTTTTGTGCATCCATATTTCCCAGGCTTCATCATGGGCTTAAGGAATCAGAACCTCTCAGCCTAGGGCCCAGGAACTTGGGTTTTTAACCAATGTCTCCAGTTAATTTAGGCAGGTGAGTCAAGTTTGGAAAAAGGTGTCTCTAGGTTGACCCATCAGATGTCTTGATGCTCAAGGATGTGGTCTTCATTGAAAGAATATCCCAAATGCCAGAACGGCATGGTGCTTGGCACATGGTAAGGATTCAACTTGTGTCAAATCCTTGGTTACCAGCGTGTGACTAGAACGGATGTCTGTCGTGCATTCCTTCGGGACTCAGAGATTATTAGACTTGAGTTTTAAATTCCACTGCTGTCAGCACTCTTGGACTTGTTCCTTACCTATTTGAGCAAAAGAATTTTTTAAAAAACTATTTTCCAAAGAATTTTAATCTCTCTTACATGCTCTAAAGTAGCAAAACAAAGTCTTACTGTTTTACGCTGGGTGGAATGTTGGTTCGGAAGCTACTTACTGAGATGCTAATACTTTACAAAATATACTCTAGTGCCTGCTTCTCTCTGCTCCCATTTGGTTAATTATGTGTATATATATTACATTATCTATTACGTGATCTTACTAGGAAAACCTGTCTGTGTTTCTGGACTTGGAGTCTGGGACATGCCTAACATCTTGTTAAATATAACTGCGTAATAGCAAAAAAATGTACAGATTCATAGTGGAAAGCAAAACCTATACTTTAATTGTTGAGTAGAAAGCAAAGGAAAAAAATTATACTACGTATTCAACCAATTACAATGATAAAGGAAAAATAATTCCAGCACTGTGTATTTTGACCAATGCCTTTGAGCGCTGCATTTGCTCAGAGTATCTTCCATAGAAGTAGTTAGAAATCCTTTTACTTAAATTCACTGAAAGTTACTTCCTAAAAGAAGTATTTCCAGGGCACCTGGGTGGCTCCGTGGTTGAGTGTCTGCCTTTGGCTCATGTGGAGATCCCAGGGTCCTGGGAAGCCTGCTTCTCTCTCTCTTCTCTGACTCTCTCTCTCTCTGTGTCTCTCACGAATAAATAAATAAATAAAATCTAAAAAAAAGAAGTATTTCCACATTAAACTGATAATCCAGTAGCATCATTCTGATTCAGACATGGAGCATTGTACCAGCAAGGTACAATCATTCCCTAATGCAAACTAAGTGCTATGTAAACATGACAATAATTTACATGTTCATCTTCTACAGTAAAATACTTGCGTTACACTGCCAAGAGTCATGTGTGAGATGAACTGCGTGAAACAAGTATTTAAAATTCATTCTGACAAAAGTCTCTGTACACAGGCAAAGACAGTGATAACCACAGTGCACCTGTCATAGTGTAGACACAGCACTCGTTGCAAGCTGCAGGCATTGGTCGCCCATGGAAAGGGGCACAGGGGTGAACAGGATTGTGTGCAGAAGCACTCCTACACCGTCGGAGCCTATGCTTTCAATGAACAACAACAATGACAACAACGACAGCAAACCACAATTTAGACAGGGCCCGGCTGACACCGCTTTCTGGTTCCCCAAACTGAGTGAGTCCTCTTTTCTGTTCTCCCTCCCTTTTCCATCCCCTATCACCCCAGCAGCCTGCACTATATACTACCAGCTCTGAGCTCATTCTGTCACCGTATGAAGTGCTTATTTCCTTTGCTGTCCTTTTCATGCTCTGTTACATGCATAAATACCGAAATTTTCTTTAGCAGGAGAGGCTGTACCCTGTTAGTGAAGAGGTTCAAGGGGTCCAAAGCCTTTTTGGGGGATTCCAGAGAAATGGCAAAGGTGTTTGCTGAAGGGGAAAGTAACATCGTGGAATCATTATCATTTCAGAGAGAGAAGGATCCGCGGTCAGCATTTATTAAGCCTCTACTGTATACCAGACAGGCAGACATTTTACATAATTATCTCAATCCTCAGAAGAACAGCTCTGTGAGTATAGAGTGTTTTCTCCCATTTTAGGCTAGACACAAAGATTAAAAGACATTTAAAGATGTGTCTAAGTTTACCAAATTAACAAGTGACACAGCCAGCATGAGAACCTGAGACAAAGTCTCTCCAAACATAAAACTTTCTTCCTTAACACGATGTACTCCCAGCACACTTATCAGGATTGACCGTCCTCCGTCATGTACAAACCAAATGCAATTAGGTTTGGCGTCTCCCTCTCTCCTTCTCAGCCTAGACAGCCCCAGGTGGAGGGATCCTGCATTGTCTCTCCAGTCTCACTCTGTGCCTGGCATACAGTAAGCGTTAAAAATCACCTCTTGGATGAATGGAAAAGCTTACTTTATCATCTGGTGTGTACCCTCTGCCTCGAAAAGAATCATGTCTCCTTCATGAGTTCCAAGCCATTCACACAAAAATAAATTCCCCCATTGCATTTTGTGCTTTTCTTTATTCAGAGTTTCCTTAGGACCTATCTGGAAAAGAAAATGTCCAATTAAAAATAACTTGGGCTATCTCATCCTTCTATTCTGTTAGGAACATATGGGCTAAATTAGCACCACCAAGCTTAGGAATAGAATAAGTACCCCCTCCCGTGGTATCCAAGACTTAGATTTGTTTGTGCGTTTCTGACTCCCCACACATATACCTCCAAACTCTTCTTGTTTTATTAGCAGAACTCTTCAGAGCAGTATGTTTCAGGCAAACATTTTTCTTCTTCAAGTATTATTACTGTATCATTCAGCACTGCCAGGATAAAAAGCACTCAGATTAATTTTGCCAAACTACAAAAGTAATTTGTCACGCAAAAACAGAGTTATATGGCCAGGTACTTTACAATGTATTGCAAAAATTCTCATCAACTTAAAAAAAAAGGGGGGGGCAAGTGTCAGAACTTTGGCAAATAGTAAGTCAGAAATGGAAAAAGAATGCTATTAGATACACGTGGTCATACATCCAAATAACGGATAAAAACATTCCTTCTGATCAAGAATCACAACCTAATCATACATTTTATAAATACACTTCACATACGCATGTGTTTTCCGCAAGCTTCGTTTAAGCAACCATAAAATGATTAAAAATTAACCTTTACAAAGACCTACATGTATACAAATCAGGAAAGTAAAATAAACATGCTCACTCTTGGAACATTTAAAATTAAAACCACCTCAGATTGGACAATTAGAAAAATGCAACTGAACAAAGTATGGAAAAATAAGTTGTAAAATATGGCCCCACAAGGGTTTTGTGATACTAACAATGTCAAAATAAGGCCAAGCTTTGGGGTATGTCGGTTTTATAATAAATCAAGGCTTTCCATTCATTAAGAATGAGCTCCGGAGGTCTCCCACACTAAAAAGGCAGTTTTTGCACCAGCCCGCCTCATGTTGCAAAACCAAAGTTTTAAACATCATCCTATATTCTATTAAGGGCTTGTGTTTTTGTGAAAGGTAACTTGGATGGCTAGAGTATAAACCCAGCCAAAAAGAGAAACAATCTTACTGCAGGGAATGTGGATGGTTTCTCCTCAAAAGAGCCCCAGTGGAATCCATTTGTGATAAATTCAGTTTCCAACATCAAGCCAATCTGTCAAGGATGGAAAGTCTGGCCTCTGCACGGATCTCACCCTAATTACTCTTGATCCTTGAAAAAAATACCTTCATCAAAACAGAGCAAACTCACAAAGGAAGACAAGGCACCATGAAATGGATGGAAGAAATGATGTAGAGGGCCACCAGACACTTTACTGCTTGGCTGATACCCCACTGCATTCACAAAAGCCAAAGTTCCTGGAGGCCAGGCCACTCTCTCTGTCTTAGTATAAGACTTAAAACTATCCTGGCATATGACAGTCCTGCAGGGATAAATTTTATCAATCTGAATAATGCATCTTTATAGGAATATAACACTGTATGATTATCAAGGTATTTTCCCACACATTAATCTCTTCTTACCCTGCAACGACCCTGTTGAACTCTGCAGAAAGGAAATTAAGTCTCTGGGAGATTAAGTAATTTGTCCAAGGTCAGAAATGTACAAAGGAGTGTGCTGACATGAGAATGCAAGTTTTCTCTATGTAAACACATTATTTTCTTTCTTCCAAAACAACCTCCCTACTGCTCACTCCCCACTACAGTTTAGGTCCCAAATCACAAGGCCTACATCAGAAAATTATACTTATTCATAAAAGGAAAACTTGTATCTACTATAATGATGGGGAGACAATGAAATGCTATTTTTTTTACGACTACATAGTTATGTAATTGAAATAACTGTTACTCTCTCAATAAAAAAAAAAATCCAACTGATCATTTTGGGTGGGTTGGTAAAAGAAGAAACTTATAAACTGTATCTGGACAATACATCTAGGTGACTAAGCATAATATTCATCATTTTGTGCAAAGCCAAGTGGTCTCAAGGAGAACTTCTCAAGCAAAAGCCATAGGTAGCCTTCAACTTGTTTGGCTCCAGTTATTATTATTGTTTTCCAGTTATTTATCCAATGAGAGGCTAGGCTAATAAGCTTTCTCAGACCAACTCACAAAGGCAGTTGTGAGCAATAAAACCCTCCATATGATAACTAGGAAAGGTAAGAGAGGTAGGCCTAGTAAAGGCTTGGTATGGATCAGTTTCATCCTTCAGGGACTAAAGAGAATTTGCTGGAACCTCCAGGGAGTAGAACCATCCATTCTACTCCCATTGCCTTCAATTCCTCTTTAGCTAGGAGGGATATCAGAATTCCCTGCATTATTTCCTTCTTCAAAATATTTCAGTCCAAGTTCTGGAGCAAAGGGGGAGAGGAAAGTATCACAGAGGCTATTTTGACACTGGATTTTCATGAAAAGTGATGCCCATAGGCAGCTGGGGCTGAGAGTGACACCAGCACATGGACCTATTTCGGGATTGATATGAGTCTAATGTTTTCCATTCAGCTCATGACCTCTGTTGACTTCAAGGGACACTATATTTGTGAGCAGACTTTGGGAGCCACTGTTCTTTCAGTCTCTGTGGAAGAGGGTTTCAATATTCCAAGGACCTCATAGCATCTATGAACTGTGAGAGCTGATGCTTTTTGGTGGGTTTAAATCCAAAAGCCCTCAGGTTCTTAAAAGGTTCAGGTGGAAGATGCTTTTATCTGTGTCTTGAAAGCTCTAATAAAAAGAACTGAAATATAACACATGACCCGTGAACTGAGGGGGACAGGGGACCTTTTGCCAAGTTCCCTGCACATTCCCTTAAAAGCAACCTGGGAAGAAAGTGAGAAAAACTGCTCAGCTCTAATGAGCACCTAATGGGTACGAGCACCAGAGATTTATTTTTGTGAATGCTTCAAAAAATGGCTGAGGTCTTTAACCACTAAACTGCCGGAAAATGTGTGGCCTTATTAGGCATCAGCAGAATAACTGACCAGTGTTTGAGGATCATGAATGTGGCCTTTTGACTTCCCAAAGTACACAAGGATATTTTCTTTTGACTTTCCCTTATTACAGATCCATAAAAACGACACTGCTTTGTTCAAGAGACTTGGGACACATGGTGCTGCATGCTTCTGCAGAAACACATCCCACATTAAATTAAGTTAGAGGTGGTATTTGAAAAATAAATAAATAACGGAGTTCCAATTCACTGCAAATGGTACAGGAGGCCAGTAAGTGGGAAGCCTACAAGAGAAGGACTTCTTTTAGAAAGATGTTTTACAGGACTTTTTCTGCATCATTAACTCTTCTGGAATCCTGAATATAGCATGATGAATTTCCCTAAAAAAAGTAGCTACTGTTTAATTTTGAATCACTTCAAAGAGCCTCAGTAGAAGGAATCAAAGAAAACCAAAAAGACCAGTAGATGTAAAATTCGCCAAGAAAAAAAAAAAACATGAAGGTTCTAACAGATTTTGACCATGTACTGAAAATACCACTGATTATTTTGCTAATACAGTGTTTTACTGTTCCATGTGGCTGAAATAAGTCTCTGTATTCATCGGAACACAGGATATTTTTATTACAATATTTGTGTCATAGCTCTTTAAAAGGAAACAGATTTAAAATCTTGAAAAGAATCTCTGTCTTAAAATGGTTCTTGATGTGTAGGTGAGTGCATGTGTTTTACTACAAACAGATACTTAATTGGAGTTCATATTGCTAAAAAGAGTAAAGAGATACAGGCAGTCTTAGTCCTGTCCCCAATACGTAGTTCTAGAAAAAATACATAATTTTTAAAAAGCCAAGCAATTTGGAAGGTGGGGAAAGGAAAGAAAGTTGGCTGAGGTATTATAATGGTTGTTTAATCATCATCATCATCATCACTGGTCTTTAAAAATGGCTTTTACATAAAACCTTCCCAAGGGAAAAGAAAGAAAACCTCCTAAAAATTCCACATCCCTGAACACCACTACATCAAAAACCATCTGGAAAACGTCAGATAATGGTATCCACCCACCTAAGAAATTCAGTAAACTTTGTCTTCAATTACCGTTTAGAATAATCAACTCAAATTGAAATTTCAATTTGAAAACCCTCAGAAGACAAAGCTGGGATTAGGAATCAGATTTTAAAAGTCTCCTTAAAAGACCATCTGTTTATAGACACCCTTCTCACATCCCACCTCGTCCTTGATCTGTACCATAAGTTCACAGCAGAAGCACAGCTGAATTTAAAGACACACACACACGGCTACTATGAAGTCTAGTTATCACATGTATGTTCTGAGCTTGTCTCACGTTTCCCTTGTTATGTAAGCACTTAGGGGCAATAAAATTTCACTTACATCCAGCAGCATTGTGAGTCTAAAAACATTAGTCTATCTGACTGTACAATCCTTTTCCTGGCAGTGGGTAGCACTGGTATTTTATTTATATTGATCATATTGTCGATGCTCTATGGAATAACCATTTAGTAGCCTATTAGCCTGTAACGTTTTATTACTTGTTGTTAAATATCATTACCCGTACTGAATTCCACATTAGAAAAATCAGGTTTGAAAATCTCAATATTCAGAAAGAACTACAGAGCTGTTGGGGTCCCCCACCCCACCACATAACCTGCAAACTGATGAGAAGAAAGAAAAACAATGAGTATCCACTTCTCACAGATAGAGGTCACTAATGGACTGAATTTGAATCACAGTGGCAGAAACCACAAAGTTATTAAAGTGATCTAGTGAAAAATGAACCTGAAATTAAAGTGAAAATACCTAAAGATGATTATTCAGAAAAGTCTGACCTGAATAGAAATAAAATTGTCACCTTGACCTTTTTTTAAATCTTCTGAACACTGAGAAAAACCAAGACCCCCCCCCCGCCCTTTGCTGTTTGTCTATTTATTTAATTATTTATTTATTTTTCCTTCAAAAACTGCTGATCACAGAAGCAGCAATTCTTCCTTTTAGGGTACGAGACTGAGGAGTCAAACTAGATCAGATATTCGCACTGAGTCTCTACAGAATAAGGCTTCTGGACATACATACTTGAGCCTTTCTTGAAACCACAGCTTCAAACTGGGAAGATATAAGGTTGCTTCAGGGAGATATGTCTAAATCCTAAATCAAACTCTCCAGCAGGCCAGAATATAAATGTAACGGGCATCAGAGGAGGTTCAAATTAGATCCAGCCGGTCAAAGTCAAACTCGGATAAGATCACATCATCTGAAACCTAGCATATTGGGGAAAAATCATGACTGCCTAGGGGACCTCAAGGCAGCCCAGCATGGTGTCATTTGGGAATCCACTTTCTTCTGTTAAAAGCATCCCCTGGAATTTCTAAAACTGCAGTGAAACTACTGAAGTGTTAAGACATGGGCTTTAAAAAAAAAAAAAAAAAAGCATTCTTTCCATGCTAGGTTTGTAATAGGTTCTGCTACACAGCTAGCCCAATTCTTTCTACAGTTTCGTGTACCTACTGGCAGAGACATGGAATAATGCTCGAAATTTCATCTTCCAACCTCCTCCACTCAGATATTTGCAACTCAACATGACAGTATGGCGCTACACCGACACCAGCGATTATCACAGATTCTTAAATGGTTTAACCCTATCCTGTTTGGGGGTTTTGAGCAGGGGAGAAAGAAAAGTTGTATTTGTGGGAGCAATAACATCACAGGGAAATAAACAACTTTTCTTCTATCATGGTGTCCTGTCGATCTTATATATCTGGTGCATATGGTTTAGTGATTAAAAAAAAAAAAAAGTCCCGTTCTAACACTTTAGACACTGACCTAAAATTTTACATTCATACTGCAACAACCAAATACATCCCTGGACGAATGCCAACCTGCATTCTATTCCCTCAAAATGTCTGGGGGATCCTTTCATTGGAGACTTAGGAAAGTCATATCGCTTAAATCCACAGACAATAGGGGTTCCTATATGGAAGCTAGCCTACATATCAGCTTTTGGCTGGGGGAAGTTAGACATAATAAATTTAGCAATAAGCCTGTGCGAAAGGGGACATGCCCCAAAGCTCCCTGAAACCCTGTGTGATTTAAGAGCCTCCCAGCTGAGTGGGAAGCAATAGCTCCCATTTAGATAGGGCTTTGCATAGCAAATGCAGCATGTGAAGAAATCTAATCAGCACCTTGCACTCCTGCGCGAGCATTTACACGGATTTGTGCCTTGCACTTGATTAGCTTACTGCAAGCTTTACAAGAGATTCCCTCCACCGAAATTAATCAAAAGCTCTTGGAGAAGGCTTTCCATTTACAAGAGAAGTCAAGATGAGCTTCCAGGTGAATAAATAATGATCATAATAATGATGACAGCAGCAGCAAACACTGAGCTGCTCTGAAACTGGGCTGGGGGACAGGGGACGGTGGAGACTTAGGGCTGGAATCTCTCTGTAGCTCTCTGAGGGAAAAGCAGGAGCTATTTTCTTAGTTAGCCTAAGTCAGGCTGCTGTTAGGAAACGTGACCATGTTCTCTCTCCGCTGCTCCTGGCCTCTAGTGCACGCACGCGACCGCTCACTGCCCCACACACACCACGGGTGGAACATCAAGGAACACCTGGCCTCTCTCCGCAACACCTCCAACCACCCCCTAACACACACACACACACACACACACACACACAATCGCTGTAAATCCACGTAGCCCATGGCTAATGCATTTCATCTCATCCTGCAATAAAAAAAAAAAAAATGTGACTTCTAAAGTTTTTATTTTATGACGCCAGAAGGTGAAAGGAAGGAGGGAGAAAGGGAAGGCTTCGGATGTCAAAGGGAGGAAAGGTAAAATTTTCCCTTTACTTGAAATTCTCTCTCTCTCTCTTACACACACACACACACACACACACATTCAGATTTGCTTTCCTGCACCACCTAAACGAGGTGGGCGAGTGGGAGTGAGTTCCTCTCATTTTTAAAAGATGCAAAATAAGGCTGGGGGGGGGGTGAAGGTGAGGAGGTGAGGGTGGGAGTGAGAGAAATCCATGCATCACCCCCCCCTCCCCAAACACACACACCGAGGAATACTAAAGCCCCTGAATCCACATTCTCCATTTCCAGCGCGCTACAGGAGGAGGCCCCAGCTGGGGCCGAGGGTTCTCCTCCATCCCCAGCGGAGCCCCACCTCCCTGCCCAGCTGCCCGCCGAGAGCAGAGACGCCCCACGTCCCCCTGACCTGCCCGGAGAGCTCTGCGCGCCAGGTGCCCATCCCCGGGATCTCCAACTTCGCCTCCCCCCCACTTTCGCTCGGATCCGGCGAGCGGCTGGAAGGCGCCGCCGAGGCGCGGGAGCTCCGCGGCGGGGCTTGGAAGGGGCGGAGGGTTGGGGGCGCGCGTTACCTGCGGAGATTCTCCAGGTCTCCTCCGGGCCCCGCTGGTCATCCGGCTCAGCGCCGCGTCCTCCCCCAGATCCAAACTTTTGCCGGGTCCTCCGGGTGGCGGCGGCGGCGACGGTGGCGGCTGCCGGAGCCCGGGCTGCTCGCCCGCAGCGTCGAGGCGCGGGGGTGCGGAGGCCGGAGCCTCAGGGCGGCCGGAGCCCCTGCGCCCCGCTCGCCCAGCTCGCTCTCGCCTGTCTCGGCTACGGAGCCGCGGCATCGTCCCCCCCCGTCCTCCGCCACCTCCGCCTCCAGGGCTCGGGCATGCCACTCTCTCGGCTCCGGCCCCGCGGCCCCCGCCCGCCGGCCTCCCCTGCCTCCCCCTCCGCCTCCGCCTCCGCCGAGCCACGAGTCCCGGGAGCAGCGGAGCGAGCGGGGAAGGCGGCGGAGAGAGAGAAGCCGCAGCGCCGGGGCTCCCCAGGGGCGGAGGACCTCGAGGGGCGGCCGGAGAGGCCGGCGGGCGCGCCTGGGGCGCCTGGAGGCGCTGCGGGGAGCCGGGAGCCCGGAGCCCGGAGCGGGGAGCCCGGAGCGGGGAGCCCGGAGCGGGGCTGCGCGGGGTGCGCGGGGGCGGGCGCGGGGCTCGCTCCGAGGGCTGCGCCCGCCCGGCGTGGGTCCCGGGGCTGCTCCCGCCTCACTGCTGCCGGGGTCGGACGCAGCCGGGCTAATGTAGACGCCGCGGCCCCCACCCCCACCCCCACCCCCACCCCCGCTGACACCCCCGGGAGATGTTTACAGTAATGAATTCGCGGGATCGCCGGCGCGGCTCCCGCGCTCCTCCTCGCGCTCCGTCCCTCGCGCTCTGGCGCGCTCCCCAACTCGAGCCCTCTTTCTCCGTCCCCCTCCTTCCCTCCCTCCCTCCCTCGCCGAGTCCCTCCCACATTTCTGGTTTAAAGAATGCTTGGGAGGCGCGGCTGCAACCCTAAGCTTTCCAAGAGGCAAAGTCAGACTCTGGTTTTTAACCCTCTCCTCCCCGAGCGGAGTTGCAGAGCGCCTGGGCCGGCGCCGCGGAGGCCACCCCGACCGCGCACCCCCCGCCTCTCCAGCCTGCGCCACCCCCCACCCCCCCACCCCCCCACCCCCCACTCTTAGGGCCCGCGCCGCCGCCGAGCGCCGAAAGTCGGTTCCCCCTGCCCGCCGCGGCTGTACTTCCAAGCCGCAGCATCTATCACTTAGACCCCCGAGAAATGATCGAAACGTGAATTTAGAGAGTCAAAATACAGCAAGTCTCCCAACCCAAGATGGCGTTATTTTAAATGGAGGCAACCCTGGTGATCTGCGCCCCCCCACACACACCTCCCCACACACCCTATCACCCGTTAAGTCCCTGATCCCGGACCTTATGAAATAACTTTAATTGGAAAAAGAATCCGAAGTTTAACGTGATTATTTTGAACACCTATTTTCTCCCTTCACTCTGGCTGCTGGAAAAAAAAAAAAGAAAAAGAGAAAGGTTGTTCAACCCCCCCCCCCCCCCAAGATTACAACGGACAACTAAATTCAGCCTCAAAGATTCAGGAAACAGACTTGACAGCCAAAGGAGGCTGATTTGTATACAGGCAACGTTTCCACTTCGCAATCTCTTTGCAAAGGTTAAAGAGCAATGTCAGAAAACCAGGTGCACGTCTCTTTCTTGGAAAACATATTTTAAAAGGTTCTGGTTTTCTCCTCTCGTTTCGTTGCCGCGCCTCCTGCCTCCAGTAAGTTGCTGTCATGTTTTAACAAGTCTGCGGAGAGGCTGCGTGTGAACAGAAGAGGGAGAGCGAGCTCGCGCCAAGCTCCAGGCTGCGCCCAGGCGCGCCGTCGGGGAGGCCACGCGAGAAGCAAACGGCGAGCCTCGCACCAGCCCGGGGCCAACTCTCCGGGGACACGCGGCGTTGTCGCCATCCAAGAGTTGGGCAGGGGCGGTGCCCAGCACGGGGCTCTGGAGGATTTCCCCGCCCTCGGTGCAAAGCCTGAGTCACTTGGCACCACTTTCCCAATTGTTTTTATTTCCTTCGCATCCCTGTTGTGTCTACCACCCTCGCGTATTTGAGCGCCTTAGTCGTGTTAAAAACGACTTGGAGAAACGCCCCACATGCCTCCCAAGCACAAGCCACGCACGGATCCACCCAGACGCACGGCCGGGACGCACGCTGGCACACGCTCTCACACCCGCGCGCACACACACACACACACGACCTGGGTTCGTGCCCGCGGGTCGCTGGTCCCGGTGCATTAGGCAAAGTGGCCAGGAAAATGCTTTGATTTACATCTACAGAGCCTCTCCCGTCCCCAAACTCCGTGCGTGACTAACAGATCTCCAGAGGAGGAGGAGGGGGCGCGCGGCGGGAGAAGTTAATTGGACCAGGACAGACGTGGAGTGCCATCTTGCTGGGAGGTTCCAGGAGCGAGGCGCCGGCGACGACAGCCACGGTGGCCTCCACCTCCCCCAGCAGCTGCTGCTGCTGGCCGGAGCCCCACGCGATCCAAGAGTTTCCAGGGCATCCAGGGAGAGTCCAGGCGGCCCCAGTCACCCTCTTCCCCCATACTTAGTTATCCCCGGTTAACACCCCGACCCCGACCGGCAACCTTGATCTCCGGCCCGATTAGAAATGAGAAGTGAGCGCGCTGGTGCTGAAGGCGCGGAGACGCGCCCGGGACTGGTCAGCGCGGCGGAGGGATCTTTCCAGGCGACTCCGGGCCCGCGCGGGGACGGGATGGCAGCTCTGCTCCCGCCCTCCTCGCCGCCACCAGGCCCCCGACTCTGGGGCGCGGGTGGGCTGGGGGGGGTGGGGGCAGGCGCTTTCCGCCCCCTCTCCGCGGCGGGCGCACGCGGCTCCGCGGCCGCAGCCCGACTCCAGCCCCGCGAGCCGCCTGCGCCTCCATCGCCCCCGCGGGCGCGCGGGGAGGGCGCGCGGGCCGGGGCTCAGGGCAGGGCCCCTGAGGACCGGCTAGGGCTGGAGAAAGACTTGGTTTTGGAAAAAGTAGCCCTCTCCCCAACTCGAAGGAAAACGCAAGGGCATCCTCCCGCATCTCCTTAGCCAGGAATCGATCCCGGATTGCGGGCAGGAGGCGGGCTGGTGGCTTTAGGTGCAACCGCTTGATAGTATCGGTGACATTATCGGCAGATGGAGTGAGCGCGGGGGTGGGGGACAGGGGGGTGTCACTCCTAGAAGTTACGGTGTTCATTCTGGGGAAGTGAGAGGCTGAATTCCAGCAAGCTCTAGAAACCCCAGTTTGGGATCCATCCCCTCCCGCCCCCCCCCCCCCAAGCAGACTGGCAACAGCGCGTTTTGACCCAGAGCTCAGTTACAAAACTCTTTAGAAGGAAGAGGTGAATTCTACTTGCAGACAGCCCTCCCTGAAGTCCAGCGGAGAGTTAAGCAGCCTATGCTCTTTCTGGAGAAAAGAAAAAGCCAAAACCATCTCGTCCCGATGACCACCTTAAGCTGATTCAAAAAAAAAAAAAAAAATTGTCTATCTGACCCCAACCGCGTAGCAGCAGCCCCGGCGGTTACTGGAAACGCCCCCTGGCACCCCCGTCCCTTTACCTGGAGGCCGCCGTGTCTCCTCGCAGTGCGTTCATCCGAATCCGACCGGGTCGGGGAGGTGGAAAGGGAAGAAGCTGGCGCGGCAGCAGCGGGGCTCCCGGGGCATGGTATTGTTTTAGGGGTCACCGCCAAGGTCCCTCCTGCCCATCGTTGAGAACCGCCAACCTGATCCCGGGTCTGGGTGGACAAGGCGGCGGGCGCAGCTGCTCAGACACCCCGGGCGGAGGCGGCGCAGCGCCTTGGCGCGGAGACGGGGGCCCCGATGGGCTCTGAGCGCTCCTTCTCCCGCGGCCACAACGGGAGATGCCCAGCTCGCCAAGTGACAGCGACAGGTTTCGAACGTACAACTAACTACAAGGTACCCAGCCCCAGACAGGGAGCTGCCTGCCCCCTCCCCCTTGTCTCCCTCCTACCGGGGAGGGAACTAATTTAACCCTGTGCGCGCCCTGCACTCCCCGGCGAAGCGGGAAGCGGCTCGGAAACCGCGAGCGGCGGCTCCCAGGGCGAGCGCTTTGTTCACGTGCGTTTCCAGCGGGCGTGTTGCTGTCTGGGGGCATTCGCGTGGCGAGACGCCAGGGGCAGGCTTCCAGCGCCAGACTCCGGCATGGGAAGGAGCCCTCGCTAGCGTTTCATCCGGACCAGACCCAGCCCTCGAAATCTATTTTTTGCCTCCAGTTACCAGATTTATTGAAGTTGCCAGCAAAGTTGGGTCTTATTCCTTTATTTCTTCCTCTCTCCCGTCCCTCCCTTTCCCCTACCCCCCCCTCCCCACCCCGGTATTATTTCCTTTCCTAGCGGTGCTTTGAAGATGTGGAACTCTCGGCTCATTTCTAAATCTAGCTTATAACCGTTCTTTTGCGTGTGCCAGACGGATGGTGGAGGGGACCAGTCCACCCGTGCAAAATTTAGACGAAACCGCAGGGAAAGCTGTCTCCCACCCACTCACCCGGTGTGGGCAGTGGCAATTGACCACAGACTCAGATAAGACCGAGACGCGCCCGGAAGATAGGGAGGGGGCGGGTTATGAGCGAGTTTGAGCTGTGAATGGGGAGATGGGAGAGAGAGAGAGAGAGAGAAAGCGACTTAGAATGGAATAAACAGGGGGAAACACAGACAAGAATGATGATGCAGAAAATAGATCTGAATCCCAAGACTGAAAAGAGCAGGTCAGCTTTAAGTGCCTAGATTTTGATCGACAGTATTCCCCAGCATCTTTGAAAACAGAATGAATGAATGAATGAATGAATGATGAATGAGTGATTTTTAAAAAAAAAAAAATTTTAATGAGCAAGAAAGTGAATGCTCAAGGCTCACTCAGCCTTGGCTCCCCAGATGCTTTGCATTTTGTAAACAGCTTTGTCGAAGTGCTCAGGACTCCCAAGAAGTTAACTGGAGTTGGAGGCGAGTCATCTCCGTAGACGTGGAATGGAAGCTTAGACCAGAGAAACTGACAGCCAGACGCCTCTGCTGTCACCGTCACACCCAAATGAGCCAGAACTTCGCCCACAGTGCAAACTCAGACGATCTTCAACAGATTCTCTTTTTCTCCATCTCCCTCTGGACGAAAGAAAGAAAGAAAGAAAGAAAGAAAGAAAGAAAGAAAGAAAGAAAGAAAAAAGAAAGTCTTTAAAAATCGTTTAGAGGGTAACACGTGGATCTTGCGAAAACTGAGTTATTTTTAAAAGAAAAAAAATGTGTTTCTCCACGGGATAGATGTTCTAAGTTCTCTCTGCAGCATGCACAAGCCAATGGGAATCTGTAATAGCCATTTCCAACGCCTCCACGAGCCAGGCCGGCCCACAGAGGCAGTAGGAACAGTTTCCAGCCGGCCTGGTGCAGAATTTCGTTGTAAATCCTTTTAGTTTGCCAAGGTGGCAGCAAAGCATAGGGAGAGCTTGTCAAGCTGCAGAATAAACACTGAAGACCACATTTTAGGACAAATACTCATCTACCTGCTTTTAAATAGTCATCTTCATGTGTGTAAGTGTCCCTGAGTACCCACAGGAGGTTCTTTCTTTGAAATCTTGATCTGAGATGCCATTATCATGATTTCATCTGAAAGAATACGTTTTGGTTTAATAGAAAATGGAACTCTGCACGGGTTTTGCTTTCTGATTTATGCTACCAGAAAGTGAGTGAGATTGAGAAAGTGAGATGAGGTGGCTGCGGATGTACACAATTTGTGTTTTAGATTATTGCTGTCTATAAATTAGAAGGACACACTGTCGTGTGGCTGTGCTCCCTACCCAAGGCTCTTGATGGGATGACTGTAATCAGGACAAGGAAAATTAAGTAGAGAACAATAGCACATCAATCGTATGAACAGAATAACTATAACAATTTTTGTAACCACATGATGGGTAAGTCAGCTTTAGAAATGTGTGATGGCATAGCCCCAGGAAGCAAAAGAGGAGTAAATGTGGTACAGGGGCTCCAGAGTGTAAGAATTTGGCAGATTCACAAAACTGTGATTTTATTTTTATTAAGACACCATTGCTAAGACAAAAGGGTAGAAGAGTAGAGAAATGAAAAGCAAATCTGTGACCTTCAAAAAACGGAATGTCATGAGGCATCTGGATGGCTCAGTCAAGTTGTGTGTCTGACTCTTAATTTCCACTCAGGCCATCATCTCAGGGTCCTGAGAAACGGTCCCCTGTGGGGTTACATGCTCAGTGCAGAGTCTGCTTGAGGTACTCTCTCTCCCTCAGCCCCTGCCCCACTTGTGCATGCTCTCTCTCACATAAATAAATAAATATAAAAAAAATAAATATAAAAATAAATAAATAAATAAATAAATAAATAAATAAATACATATATACATATATAAATAAATACCAGAAAGTTAAAAAAAAAACAGGAAGTTAGTTCCTTTGTTATTCTTTGGACTTCATTCTTCTATAGAGTTTTCATGTCAGCTGAAACTTGGCTGCCATCTCAAATCTTTTAGGGCCTCCTCTCCATGTTTTTTAAACTCCCCCCATCTATACATGGCATGTACGTTGGCCTGTGTTTCTAATACTGTTTGGAAGTAAAGATAACACAGGATTTGGGTTTGTAAGATCGTGGCTTAAGCCCAAGGCCCTGAAAATTTTGATCTTGGGTAAGTTTGGCTCTGAGCCACTGTTTACTCGTTAATAAAATGGGCATAAAAATACCTGTTCTACCAGCCTCATAATATTGTCACATCATGAGTCAGTGCATGGGAAAGTGCTTTAGAAATTTCAGTTGTTATTCAGTTATTGCTAACAATATTATCATTGCATCACACGGTCCCAGCCTTCAAAACATTGGAAAGTTACATCAACCTGAACAGTTTCCCCTAATGCTATCATCTTACATTGCCTTGGAACATTTATCAAAACAAAGAAACCAACATTGCTACGTGGCTATTAGCCAAACTCCAGGCTTTATTGGTATATCATCAGTTTTTCCACTAGTATCCCTCTTCTGATTCAGGATCCCATCTAGGATACCACATTGCCTTTAGTCATCATATCTCCTGTGCTCTGTGATGATTCCTCAATCTTTCCTTGTTTTTAATGACCCTGGGAGTTTTGAAGAATAATGGTCATGTATTTTGTCTTTCCGTTTGGGTTTGTCTGATTTGACTCTAGTTCCGGGCTTGGGGAAAAAATACCAGGGAAGTGGAGTGCTGTTCACATCTCATCGTGGCAGGTGGTGCATGATATTGGCATGATGTCACTGATGAAAACATCATCACTCTCTAAGGAATTGTGTGCAAGATTTCTCCACTATAAAGTTATCTGTCCTTTTCCATACTCTGTTCTTTGGAAATGAGTCACTGAGTCCTGCTGACCCTCATGAATTTAGATTTTTAAATGCACAGAATAAGCCCTTAGTGCAACTCATTAACAGCCCAAATATTGAACTCACCCAGGAATAATCTCCCAGGAAATTCCTGCTGTATTCTAAAACCTTAGAAAATTGTTCAACTATCTCCTCTTGGCTGTGTATTATGAACCCATCTTGACTACTCCATGCTTACAGTCCCCAAAACCAGTCTCCAAATCCTGTTGACTCTTTTCTGAAATGTCTCCTACCTTTCTAGTTCTCCTTGTCACATCTGATTGGTTTAGAATTCCAACTTTCCTACAAAAAGATGACATCCATGACTTCTGATCCTTTCCTCCTTTTCATCGTTTTCTAATAGTTCGGAGTTCATTTCATTCACCTTCCAAGGTAAAATAGTGATCTACTAGTTTGTCTCTGGATTAGTCTAAGGGTCTCAAATAATTTAGTTAGTCTTGTCTTTCTTTTAGGTAAATATTTGAAGCATGCATGTTAACTTCATTAATAAGCTTCTGTAGCAACTAGAAACCCAACCTTTCTTCTAAGATGAGAGCCACTGTAAGAAAATCCGCGGTTAACACACTGTGCATAGATGGCTATTCATTTCTCTCATGAGTGTAAAATATTCCTTATGCTTTTTTTTTTCTGTGAGTGTGGTGTGATTTATGTGACTCTGTGACATTGAAATACATCCTCTTCTGGTTTTGAAACATAAGATACAGTTTATCCAACAAACATTTGTAGAAAACACAAAATATGTAGCAGAACCTTGATAAATAAACTTAGTCCCTATTCTATCAAAACTCTCAGTGTAGTAGAGAAACACTGTTAAATAATTTACACTCATTAGGTAAATTAAACACCTTGGATACATGCAAAGCACGTTAGTATCCTAAAACAGATTCTCTACAGAGGGAAAGTCTCTCCCAAGTGATGAGGAGGCTTTCTTGATAATGTACTGATTTTTATAGGGGAATTGTGACATTATTTTTACTTCCAGCCTTCTGCATACAGCAACCCCAGGAACCAACCTGAGACCTCTGTCTCAGGGAAATCTCTTTGGGCCAAGAATTGGAAAATAAGTTAGAAGTAATTGCTTGCATATCCATTTCCCTTAAGCCTTGGTTTCTTTGCCTCTCCATACTGGTTACAAGACGATTATGCGTGAACAAAAACAGAAGGTACACACTGACAGGAAACAAAAGCACGTTAAACCATGGAGATTTCCTCATACATAAACCTGCCATTTGTCAAGCACTTGCTCTCTGTTCCAAAGGGAAGCTGGCAAAAACTCGAAGTGAACATTCTCCAACAGCACTGGGGAAGAGTAAGTGAGGGAAATGCCCTTTTCAAAAAGGGTATATGGTTGATGTAAAGATGTAAGCCACTTTAAGAAGAGATGAAAGATCTACCCAGAGAGTAGATCTTTGGAATCTGGGTGCTACAATTGTAGTACATGTTTCTGAGCCTGACTATAGTTCTGATGAAGAAGGAAGTGCCATTTAATTTGAAAAAACATACTTAATTGAGTATAAAATATTCCGAATTAGGGATCCCTGGGTGGCGCAGCGGTTTGGCGCCTGCCTTTGGCCCAGGGCGCGATCCTGGAGACCCGGGATCGAATCCCACGTCGGGCTCCCGGTGCATGGAGCCTGCTTCTCCCTCTGCCTGTGTCTCTGCCCCTCTCTCTCTCTCTGTGACTATCATGAATAAATAAATAAAATATTTTAAAAAAAATTAAAAAAAAAATAATAATAAATAAATAAATATATATAATTTCCCACTATATTACATACATACATATGCACAAACATTTATGTATATATATATGTGTGTGTGTGTGTACATATGCAATTCCTACTATCTATTGATATATTAGAGAAATAAAATTGCATTCTTTAAAAGGTCAGAGAGAGTTTTCAAGCCTGAAAACTCTCTTTCATAAGAACAAATACTACATCAGTTTAGCTATGTGTAGTTGCAAAGGGCCTGAAATTGGCCTTGGATGGTGGTACTTCAAGACTCTACACTTTATCAGAGAAATCTCTTAACAGCCCAAGGCCTCAGTTTCTCTTTTATCCAAAAAAGAGAAGCAAAACTACTGCCAGGGTAAATATATAAACAGTAAGTGAAATGGGTTATTTACAAACTGTTATTATTTATCTACTTACTGTGGTTTACAGAACATAATTTCATGTGAGATCTATTTTACTCTGTATAATCTTAAGACATGGGTTTTATTTGTGTTGCCATTCCTGGCTTTTCTGGTAACTTGCTGTACACAGAGTTTCAGAGCCTCAAAGATACAGAGTTGCTTCGTTCTTGCAAAGTTTCAGGTGTCAACCCTTCAACCAAGTTTTGAACTAGCTAAACAATAAATGTCCCCAACACAGGGAATTCTTAGATCTCTTCTCACTGTATCATTGAAAATCTCGTATAAATTCCTATTGGCCAATTTTGTTCTGTAGTTCCTCCACTTAGCTACTAGAAGCAACTAAAGTTTTCCAAGTGATTCTTTTATTGTGTTTTTTTAATTTAATTTAATTTTTATTTTATTTTATTGTTAGATTATTTTCATGCTTGAATTTTCTGGATCTAGTCATCTCATTTGCTTACTCGGTTAGAACAACCTGGATTTCATGTTTTCCCTCTCTCCACTTGAAACATTTTTTAAAAATTAAGTTGTCTTTAAAACTTAATAGTAAAAATTCTAGAGAGGTAGCTTCTCATAGGTAATGTCTCTTCCTCTGTCTTTGTCTTACCTTCAAAAGTTTCTATTAGTACCATACTTTGTTGACACATTACAAAGCCATATGCTATGAGTTAAGTGAGCTTATTTGCATTTGATTTCTACTCTTTATCAATAGTGAAAGGGCGTACATTAAATTATTCTTCCTAAACACTGAAAGGCCGTTGTTGATCACAGTCTGGTTTCTAGGTTGACAAAGGCCATGACATTCCTTTCTCTGAAGAAGGCATCAAAAGCTTGATTTTCAAAGGCTTTCCCACTTTCCTTGATGTTTTGAAGAGGTAGCTAATGAATCTCAAACATAATATAAAACCATGAAAATATCGGAATCATTCTGTTCTTGGGTTATGTATTTATTTTTATTTCTAGGGATTCTGCTGCAGTTTGGAGTTTACATAGTATAGTTTCCTCTTCCTTTTACTTTAATGCTTTATAAATGGAATCATGTTAGATTATTAAGTGTAACAGATACAAGAATATGGGTTACAGATCAGAGTTAGTAGAAAGACAAGAACTTAACCTTCAGAATACCTCTATTTGTAGAGTGGTTTGTCCCTTAGACCATTCCCAAATGGATAACTGTATCTGAGAGCTTCCTATCCTCCACCCACATGTCCAGGTCACAAAAGCAGTGAACCAGCTAGTAGTATATGCCAAATTTCCAGAAACCTGTCCAGAAGTTAGCCACTAACTGGCTGTCCATTTTATTCCCTCATTAGCAGGAAATATTTTTTTCTTATCATTATGGATAAAACCAAAGTTAATTATATTTACTTCTAAATCTCTATAAATTAAGACAGTTTCCTCAAAAGATCGTGTTTTTCCCATCTCTATCCTAAGCAGCCAGACTTAAAAATTACAGAAGTAAGCCTGTGAAAGCTAAGGAAGCCTCAACATCATTAGGGAAACAAAACCACAGTGAAACCAGTTCACTCCTGCTAGAATGGGTATAATAAAAAAGACCGAAGAAAATACCAGTCTTGGTAAAAAAGCAGAGAAATTGGAATCCACATACATTAATGCTGGCATCAAAAAATAGTTCAGCCACTTTGGTATGAAGATTTCTTAAAAAGTTAAACATAAATTTACCCTATAACCCAGAAATTACACTCTCAGGTATATCTACCCAAGAAAATGGGAACATACGTCCACACAAACACTTCTACATGAATGCTCTTAGCAGTATTTTTCATTTGGAAACAGCCTAAGTGTCTATCAGCTGCTGAATGTGTAGATAAACTGTGGTGTATTCATGCAATGGACTACTATTTGAACAAAACAGGGATTCATGGTAAAGCATGGGTGAACCTCAAAATGATTTTGCTCCATAAAAAAAAAAGCCAAGCTCGAGAGATCACATATTGCATGACTTAATTTATAGAATCTTAAGGAAAAGCAAAGTTTTTGAAGACAGCAAATCAGTAGCTGCCAGGAGAAGAAAGATCAGAGATGTGCATAAGAGATCATAATGCAGTGATTAAAATGTTTTAAAACTGATTCATGGTGATGTATGCATAACTTCGCAAATTTACCAAAAATAAGAATTAAATTTTACACTCAAAAGGAGTGAATTATATGATATGCAAAATGTATCTAAATAAAATTATTTTTAGAAGCTAAGAGGATTATTAGCATCTATGAATATTTAATATTGGTAATATTCTTGCTAGATCCTCTTCATTATCAATAAATAGACTTGAAGTATCTTAAGACTAATAAATAAAGAATATAGAGAGTAGTAGAAATAATAACTAATATATGAGTCTAAACATTCTTCATATTATCTACTCCTTCAAAAGAGCAGATCATTTGCAATCTGATTAAATCCACCCAAGCGATCTGTAAAAATTCAAAAGTAAAATAAACAGAATACAGGGACCTATCCTTTCCACTCCATTTTCTAAGAAAAAAGAAAGTAATATCTAAAAAATGTCCATGAATCAATGAGGGAAAACAAATTGTCTGCTTTTGTATTAAGTTCTCTGCTCACCAGACTCCTCTGCCAAAAAAGATTCTTCTATTTTTACAACACATGGTACATTTGTTTACTATGGCTCAAGGAAACATAATGTTTTACTAATAAAAATCTATTTGTGATAATAAAATGATCAATTATTTTAATATATCCTTTGAACAGTTTCATTCCTTTAGATACTCATCAATCAGGAATCTTCTTTCTTTCTGTCCAGTTAGGGCAATATAATTATCATTTTGTGATGATGTCACATTTTTCTTTTTTTCTGGCAAAACAAGAAAGCGTTAAGACAGATGGGTTAAGAAGAAAGTCAGACACAGTATCAGTTGCCAAAGGAAAAAAAATAAAGACAACATCTTGTCCATCAAGGAGCTCAGATCAAGAGTCTTTCTTTTCTCAAACGATGACAGCTCCAGAGCTATGAGCAACCAGAAAATAAATAAAGCAAAACCACCAAAGGTGTTTCTCCATGGTTTCCACTGTAATGCCTAGAATAGACAAACATGTCATTTTACTAGGAGGATTATCTGAAAAAAAAATTAGCTAAAGCCGACCAGAAAAAAGGAGAAAATAGAATAAGGCCATGTCATGTCTATTACCGAGGGATGAACTGTATCATGCTTTTCTGGGTACTGCTGATGAAAATGTCTAGGAAGAATAATCTACATCTACCTTCAACAGTATAAAAGGATCCACAGTACAGATTTATAATCCTTACATGAAGAGCTTCAGGACAACTGACAGAGTTGTTCTCAGTTGAAAATGGACCCTGGTTCGTATTCAGCATTCATTTTTCTTCTACAGGAGCTTGCCCACTAAACATGGTGAAATCGAGTTTATGTGCTCTTTAATAACCTTTCTACATCCAGGAAGTTCTTGTTTTTCAGGCCTCCAGAAATTGGTGATAGAATAAAGGAGGTTGGAAGTGGGGCTGGGTCTACTGGACTTGTGAGCTGTCCATCATGCATTCACAGCAGCATCCCAGATGGAAGAGAGATGAGGGGGAGCACATTTAATGAGGTGTGAGCTTCGAATGGTCAGAAAAACACAATTTTGAAGGTTTTGAGATCTATGTCTTGAACTGACACGATGAAAAATCTTTTTATCATAGAAAAATCACATTTTTTTTCATTTTTAACATTGCTCTCAGGCTTTAGGAAAAGAGTAGAGACTAAGTCTGAAGATATTAAGAAAATTTGCTAATTGGCCAATTTCTTCATCAATGCCTTATAGGATGTGTTTAAGTATAAGAGCACGTTGAAGTCTATTTGGAATAGAAACAGACAGAGTTCTGCTATCAAATATGTTCCCAACTAGCTGAAGATATAGGAAAGCCACTCAATTTTCTTAGGCCCCAGATGTCTCTTCTCAGAGGTGATAATAATTTCTGGCAAACTTGCTTTGCATCGTTTTGTAAGCATAGAATAAAATAGTAAATGTAGAAATATCTCTTTATCTATGAGAAAAACATTTCCCTAAGCAAAAGTGTCATTCTTATTTAAAAAATGTGAATGTCTCCTCTTTAACCCCTTAGCTTACTTGAGGATAAAAACCCGGGTAACTCCTCTAGGAAATGATCAGGTTCTGGTTTACATTGCTTCTGTGATGAGGGTGATAAAGGCTGATCTTTAGATATGACAAGTACAAAGTTCCATGCTTGCGCTAGAGTTTGGAGAGCCTCATTAATCACGTTCCATTGTGTTAGAGGTTCTGTAAACATTGCAAAAACATAAAGTACAGCCCTTCTATTAGTGACATCTTTCCAACCTAACTCCAGGAAGCCTTTGAGATTTTCTTAACTGACTGGATTTCATTTCAGTCATTAGTTAACCCTGCTTAGTGGGTGACTCTGAATCCCACCAGGGAGGAGTAAGGGGATATGTATTCAAACAGTACAAACATGGCTTGTCCCAGTCACATAACCATTAAGAACAGTAGGGGGGATTTCCTTTCTCAGGATAAGTCAAATCATTTATGTGAATCCCATAATATTCCTATTTTTTTTTTTTTTTGCCTTTGGAAACTAATGCTATAAATTTATAGTTAGAAAAAGAATACTAACAATACTTCCTATGGATAATTTAGGCAGATGAGAAGACTAGTGTTATTGCTTACAGATTTGTACGTCCTGTTGGCAAAGTCTTTTTATGTATGAACGGGCCACTTGAGACAGCTAAGAAGTCAGGCCACCTTTGGGATATAGATCAGAGTATGTTTGGTATCCACAAGGACTAATCTGCTCAAGGTTCCTCTAGATATTTTGGTTACATTTAGCTTCCAAGGTCTGTAAAATCCTCTCATTTATAAATATTTTATTATTTATTTATTAATAGTTTCCTTCATGGAAATGTATTAAAGTATATCTATCTGTTGGAATGTAGTTCTTTTTAGCTGTAACAGGGAAGATCACAACAGAATTAATGCAAACAAAACCATTTAAATAGCTGTTGGGTGAAATTTGTGCAGAAACAAAGTATATTTTAATATTACTAATTTTACAATTTAGTTGAAGAAGATAATATTAATTCCCAGTTTCAAAGCTTTTTGGGAGGTTCTAGGTACAGTGAACAATAAAAACATTACTTTTTTGGCCACTTTTCTTCCTTTTGACCCCTTCCATTCATTTACACCTCAGGAAAAGCCCTGGCTTTGATGGTTAGACAGTGATCTAATGAAGCAAATGTTGGAGTTTATATGAAAACAAGCTATCTTCCTTCTGTATAGACAGAATGGAAAACTTTATGAGTCTCGCAGCAGGATGACATTTATACACAGAAAAAGAACATGTGGCTGGATAAGAGACAATCCCTAACCATCTATACATAAACAACTCAAGTCATAGAACATATGATGATGGGTGACAATTAATACAATGTTTATGGATAAGGAAGCATGTATTTCCTATACCTATAGCAATACTTTTCCTCAGATTCAAAGTTGATCCTATTGTCTTTTTATCTTCTAAAAGTTTACTTTTCTCATACTAGTATTTTATTCATATTTCAAAATAAGTGTGATTCAAATTGAGCAATTACTAAGAATAATAATAATTAATCAAAATGCATATCTAAATAATTGCAGAGAGTAAGTTAGAATCATTAATAACACGGTCATATGGATGTGATAATGTCGACATGCTTGTAACAATGGACTAAGCAGTGTGAACTACAGCTATGAAACTGTTTCCTGGTGCTTGCATATCAAAATCCAGTAAATATGTCTGGTTATTGCCTCGTGCTTTCTCATAGTTATACCATATTTCCAACTCAAATTCAGCTAATTTCCCAACAAACCCATATTCTTTCTACCACTCTTGGGCCTTGTCTACCTCTCTCTAAATTTGGTTGTTCTCTTTGTACTTTTACAAATTTCACATGGTAAGTTTCTTTTTCCCTTAGTATGTGCATGGCATCCATGTTTTATTTTTTGCATAATTAAATATTTCTGACACTCCATGATATACTATATATGCCAGACACTGTAACTTATGCTAGTAAATGTGTCAGCAAGAAGTAGATTATTGCAGAGTATTCAGATAAGTAAATGAAACTACAGTAAGATTGTAGCAAGTGCTAGATTAGGAGAAATATAACATTTTATTACGAAACAGAAGAGGCAACTAACTCAGTCTTTTGGAATCAGGAGTCCTTTCTGGTTGGGTATGGAATATTACAGAAACTTAAAGCTCCTTTTGGATGGAATATTTATTGTTGAGGAAGGGCTAAAGAGAAGAGACATAGATAGTAATAGCACTTGAAAGTTGTAGTTAGGAAGTTGAGCTTTATCCTCAAAGAAAGGAATCTCTGAAGGTTTTTAAAATAGGGGAGTGATAAGAACCAATTAATGCTTTTGCTACTTATCTCTGCCATAGACAATCTACAAACAAATGAGTGTGGATGTGTTCCAATAAAACTCCATTTAGAAAACAAGACAGCTGGCAGGAGTTGACCCCCAGGCCAGTTTTCAAAACTACAAAGCTGATGATGAGGTAAAATTGCAAGGGTTTGGTCACTGACTAGAAGGGAGAAAGAGGAAAATGTCAAGTTTCTGGCTCAGTCAGTATGAGAGAGGTAATTACAATGGATGACCCCAAGTTAAAGGTGTACGTGTTCATGTATCATGTAGAACAGTGTTGAAGAAGGCAATGACACAGTAAGAAGAGTGATTATAACCTGGAGCAGATCTTTCAGTGGCTGTTCCAACACAAGTTAGGTGAAGCACTGTAGAATCTGTGTGAGCTAGTCATTCTCTCTTTTTTACAAATCATGACATGGCTTTATACCTCTAAAATGAATAATCACTTTTCAAAACATAGTAATTAGGAAGACACTATTTGTTTGAACACCACTGAGTTCTAAGAATAAAAGGTGCTAGATACAGGCAATGTATTACGATGCAGTAACATGTAATATTTTGAAATACTTAACAAAGAGTCACACATAAGCTGCAGAGAGAGAAGGTAAATATGGAAACATTTAAAGAAAGGATGTGACTCACAGGAAGAGAGCCAATCTGAAAATGCAGGAGAAATATAGGGAGGAGACCAAGGAGAAATCCAGAGTGAAATGGAATAACTGTTTGGGGAGCAGATGGTGCAATATCTCATTCTTAAGAGATAAGACTAGTGAAGAATCTGCCTTTTCTCCTCAAAAAGTTACATTGGTTATATTTTGTATTCCGTTTCTTTCCTTTTGGGAGTGGTTTCATCCATAATTTATCTTTATTCAAGATGGGAATTTTACCAATTTCCCGTATAGTGTCACTGCTTCATGTTAAAGATCTAGGCTTCTCATGCTATTTTTTTTCTTACTTTCTCCATGTCCATATTTACTCCCATCCTTCCTATTCTGCAGATGAACATGAAGTCAGTGAGGTCGCACCATAATTTGATGTTAAAGTATTTTGGCAACTCCTAATTATTGGTTTCTGCAAGACATTTGGGAGATATTATATACTATGAGTAAAGGAAATCCCTTCACCCCTCCTTTTTGGCATGCTTCTCTTGGGCTATCACAGTTAGGCCATCAATGGGAGAAGATGTAGCTTTTAAATGCTTGGCAAATATAACTTGGAACTTCAACTTTTCATTGGTTTTAGCATCTAAAATCCAGATATCCTGCCCACGCTCCTCCTTCTTGCCACTTGGCCAATCCCCATTCTCTGAAAACATGGTATCAGTGTCTTCAGCGTCTGGAAACTTTTGGCATGGAAACCACCACCAAACAATGAAACATTTCCTTTTCATGTACATTGAGTCACGTCAATGTGCTTTAGATCTCAAGAACCCCTCCCAGAACTGTCTAAATGTCCCATTTTAAAGGAGGGCATGGATACAAATGTCAAAAACCAATGACAACAAGGTTGATGCCATCCCAAATTCTTAATCCCAACATGACAAGCCCTGAGTATGTCCAGATGTATGAGGATAAGGTTTCGTTTAACTGACTTAATAAAAAGAACTTGGAAGAATACAATTGAAGGCTGTTTATTTAGAGTTATATATATATATATATATATATATATATATATATATATATATATATGCTTTCTATATATATAGTGGTATATGTTTCCAGAGGGAAAAAAAATCCATTGTCCAGAAGGTAAACTAAAATGCATGGATTCTTTACTTCCAAAAGCAGATCCTAAGGTTTACTATTTTAAAAACTCTCATTAACTTTGAAAAATCCTCTTGGTTAGGTTACACTGTGGAAACAAGAACACATCCAACAACAAATCCTTGTGCATTTGTCTTTAAGGAAGTGGTTCATTTTAATAAAAGAGGGTATAGGTTAAAACTAAAAAGAACAGAAAAAGGGCACATGGGTAGCTCAGTGGTTGAGTGTCTGCCTTTGGCTCAGGGCATGATCCCTGGGTCCTGGGATGGAGTCCCATATCAGCTCCCCACAGAGAGCCTGCTTCTCCCTCCGTCTGTGTCTCTCATGAATAAATAAATAAAATCTTTAAACAAATAAAAAATAAAGAAAAGAAAAAAAATTGTGCTAGCTTTCAATTCAAGTATATTGTTGGTATGAGGCAGAGACTATCCAGGTGTTTACTATAAGTACCCCTGAAAGTGTTTCACTGTATTCAAAGTGTAAGGAAAATTTCCATTCTACCACACCTAAAACAGTTTAAAAAAATCATATATATATATATATATATATATATATATATATGACACATATACACATATATATGAAAATATATGTTTCTTTTGAAAAATTCTGAAGATTCATATATAACAATGTTTTATTGTCTTAAGGTATGTTAATATATCCATTACTCTGACTAAGTAATGAGGGTTAATATGGCTTAATCCTAATTTAATTTTCTCACAGCTAAGTGCCTGCAGAGAGCAGGCAAATTACCATATCTCTTTATTAGGTTCATTAAAACCACTGAAAGGTGATATTTACAATTAGTTGTAAAAACTTATTACTTTTGCTGAAACAAATCCAGAGAAGGTGATCCAGATTGTAACTCGTCAACATTTCATAGCCACAGTGCATGGAATATATTTTAGATAATTCAAAACACAAAGCTTAAAAAAAGATAGAACACTTTAAAGTCTTGTGTCAGGAAGTAACTACCCAAGTCATTGGGGAATGTTCAGAGATTCACTGGTTGAAATATGCTTATGAAGACGTTTCTAACCTGTACGTTGCAATTTTTAATGTAGCAGGATTACTCCATCCCTGTCAAGTTTGCTAAGTGGACCAGTGTATTGGTGGAAACACATTCTTAGTTCATGACAATTTTCTTCAAAGGGAACCTCTTCTAGAAATGTAAAATGAACAGATAAAAGCAACACTGAATAAGGTCTAGAAAACTCCACTATTCTCCCTATCGGTCTTCCTCCTCATGGACATAACTAGCCATGATAGCTTCTAGAGCTAATTAACCAGTTGAACAGGGTAAGGCTGGCAGGTGCTAAGGGAAGCTAGCATCTCTTATCTTCTTGGGGGGGGACTTCCAGTTTTATTTTCTAATATAGTTCCCATTTGTTCTCTACTAATATTCAGGAAAGATTTGAGAACTTCCAAATTAATTCGATTTTACCAACAATCAAAGGGAAGGCTCATTGCTGAAAAACTGGCAGAAAGCAGAATCCACATATGCCTCCAACTTTGCATCTACTCGTACATACATCTTATGCCCTCAGAGGTATTTACAAGGCCTCCAAAATGAAGACTAGAATTTTTTAGCCTCCTTTTGTTCAAGTCTCTCCCAAGTAACATGCACATGATCTAGAGAGATACTCAGAAAGCATACCTTTTGGTCAGCAAATAATACCTGGGAACTTAGCACAAATGTGCCACACTTCTCCATTAGGTATTGGGGATGCAAAACCGAATAGGAAGTTCTCCTAGCTGTGATCCTTCAGGGTTTATTTGATTGAAACTGGAGGAGAGAGAGGACACGAAGTTGCTTTAGTTGACAGGACTGGTATGTATGTATCAGAGAAAACCCATCAATTATCGTCTAACTACAGAGTATTGGTTTGCTTTTGTTCCAGATCTAATATGTTATAAAGAGGTATCTAGTAATTTCATTGGCTATCTGTAGCTTGTCAAAGTGACAAATTATTCTTGTAGTACTTCTCTGTTGATTCCAAGATAGAATATTGTCTTAAAATATGTTTCCTTGCTCTGCACTCTGCTGTGAGTTTACAGGACAAAACCATGAGGTTAACAACTGGGACTGCAAAGAAATCATTCTCTGGTCACTGAATAAATCTCAAAACCTCTAAAATCAAGCAAGGGTAATTGCCAGGAAGAGATGGTGGACTCTGCCTGTCACAGAGATATCTTTCTCATAGGCTTCTCTCACTTTCCATTACTGCTGCCAATGTACTACTCCCCAGCATCGATTGGGTCCCTCAGCTGTAAACTCCAACCTTTTCCCTTAATGGGTACTTGTGAACTGAAAAGTCCTCCCTTTGATTGTCTGTTGGTAAAACTGAATTAATTTGGAAGTTCTCCAAATTAGACCTTATTCAGTATTGCTTTTATCTGTTCATCTTACATTTCTAGAAAAGGTTCCCTTTGAAGAAAATTGTCATGAACTAAGAATATTTAAAACCATTTCTTAAGCCACATTGAACTAGCTACTTTCTGGTCCACGTATGGCCAACCTATGACATAAGTACTACATAGTATGTTCCTTGGTCCCATGGAAGGCTTCACTGTACTCATGCAGTCCCTCACTGATTCCCTACAAAGCCTGAGGATCCTTCTCAACTGGCACATCAGATAGCTACAATAATTGGTTAGTAATCAGCACATTGGTTTAATCCAGTGCATCATCTCTCTTCTAGCCCTTTCTTAGAATTTCTTACTCCCAGCTCCAGGTCTATCATGATTTGTGTGCAAGAATATCTTCTTGCCTAAAACTCTTCCTTAGGATATCACTGTCTGCCCAATGTCTTAAACTGCGAGTCTGAAAGTCAGTTCCACTAGCTCAATAGCTCTTATGTTAACCCAGTCTCAACAATTTTTTTTTCTGAATATTAACTTACATTTCTTAAGAAGTGTTCTTTGGAACAGGATTCCTATTGTATATGCCATGAAAAATATTCCTGAGGCAAATACACTTGGAAAATGTTACATACTATAACCCCTTGTGAAGAGTAACAATGTATAAAAGTTAAGGAAAGAGTCCAAGGAGGACTGTATTGGAGAAACCTGTCTGATTTAGTTTAACCAAGAATTTCCCAAACTTATTTGACCACAGAAAACTTTTATTTAATGACAGTTTTTAACAAGTCCAGGAACACATTTTGAAAAGTGCTCTAATAACTTGACCAGTTTCTTTATTCAAACTTCTCCCTTCAATCCATCTTACTTCTGCCACCATAATTATCTATCGTTACAGCTCTGATCATATCATCCCTGTGTTCAAAGACTTTTACTGGCTTCACAGTAGTGATAGAATAAATTCAAACTCTTGATTATGGTATTCAAGACTCGAGGTTTCTTCTGCAATTCATCTTTATCAGCTGTAATGACAAGGTAGGCAACAATTCTTTGAACACTCATAGGTGCTTTATGAATGGATCTACCTCTCTTCAGTTCCAGGTCTTCTGATTGCCATTCAGCAGGCATCAACATTCTCACTCACTTTTATGCCTTTCTGCTTTGGATCAGTTCATTCCCTCTTTTGGAATATCCTTTTCTCTGTCAACCAAAATTCTTTAATACACATCTTAATGAACGCCATGGGTTTGAAGAATTTTCTTTGCTTTCTCCGTATCCCTAAAGAAACTAGTCACAATGTTAGATATAGTCTCATCATACTTTATCTTTCTTCCCCTGTTTTACTCCTCGTACGTAGATGGAAACTTCTTTCTTTACTTTGTAAAAATATTTTATTTTCTTATTCATGAGAGACACAGAGAGAGAAGAGGTAGAGACATAGGCAGAGGGAGAAACAGGCTCCACACAGGGAGCACAACGCAGAACTCAATCCCAGGACCCCGGGATCATGACCCGAGCCAAAGGCAGACGCTCAACCACTGAGCCACCCAGACATCCCTGATGGAAACTTCTTTAAAGGACTGGTCCAAGACATCTCAGTCTTAGCACTCTTGCCATTTTACACTGAATAACTTTTTATTGTGTAGAACCGTTCTGTGGATGGTATATAAACAGTGTATTTAAAGCAATCCCTGGCCTTTGCCTATCAGATACCAGTAGCACCCATCTCCTGAGATGTTGCCAAATGTCTCCTGGGTGTGTGTGTGTGTGTGTGTGTGTGTGTGCAAAATTGCCACAATTAGGAACTACTGTTCTAGACTAAACTTTTGCATCTCTTTAGCCTAGTCTTCTGCGCACCAAATAGCCACTGAATTCAACATCATTGAATGTTCATATCCCTTTAGGATTTAATTGTAGTTGACAAGGAGAGAAGAAAAAGGAAATAAGATATTCCAAAAACACCGTCATTTGGGGAATCTTGTGAACATCGTTATTTTCTAGTTTTGGGTCTCTCAGAATTGAACCTGATTTTAGGGGTTCCCCATTTAGCGGGACCTATTCTCCACATTCAAAGAGTAGCTAGACTTTTGAAGTCTGCTTCTCATTTCTAGGATTTTGTTATTCAAAATCCATCTTTTGTTTTGTGCTCTCTCAAGTATTCAGTTTTGGTGAAGTGAATGCACAATCGAGCCATTAAGACTCATTAACTGCATTGATTTGTCTTTTTCTTTCTGTTTCTCTTTCATTAATGATACATAGCGATTTGTCTCCAGAGACTTTTATTTTTTATCCTTTAGGAAAAAAAATCTCATATTTTATTTCTTACAAAGAGTTGTCTTGTGGCATGAAGACTCATCAAAGTCATAATTACATTTCATTTGTCTGCATTTAACTGTCTGTCATCTGTAAGCATTTGAGCCTGGCACACATCTTTCTGCATTGGTACCACATTTTTCCAAGTTACTTACCAATCTGAGATGATTTGTTAGTGAGTAAAAGATACTTTTGGCACTCTCTGCCTTTAATTTTTCCTGGCTACATAACAAAGTTGTTTATAATCTCCTAGCTGTCCCTAGGCTAAAATTATAAAGATGCTATTTGAAATTTTATTTATAAAAATTGCTAAAAGATATTGTTTGTCATCAACCTTAATGTTTGTCTACATACTCCATCTGCACTGGCAATTTCTATGCTTTATTCACAAATACCCAACTCCTACTTAGGTGGAGAGGATGAGTTTTATCTTTATTTATTTTAAGATTTTATTTATTTATTTATTAATGAAAGACACACAGAGAAAGGCAGAGAATTGGGACGTCTGGGTGGCTCAGCGGTTGAGCCTCTGCCTTTGGCTCAGAGCATGATCCCAGGGTCTGGGATCGAGTCCCACATTGGGCACCCTGCGTGGAGCCTGCTTCTCCCTCTGACTGTGTTTCTGCCTCTCTCTCCCTGTGTCTCTCATGAATAAATAAATAAAATCTTAAAAAAAAAAAAAAGGCAGAGAACTAGACAGAGGGAGAAACACGCTCCTAGTGGGACTCAATTCCCCAGACTGGGATCACTCCCTGACCCGAAGGCAGACACTCAACCACTTAGCCACCCAGGCATCTCCCAAGAGGATGACTTTTAAAGGCTCAACTGCATCCATCTGTTAGGATCTTTATCTAAACCTTATCTGAATGATCTGGACTTTCTAAAACTCCGAATTTCTGAGCTGGAAATTAGCAACCTCTCTCGCTAGACTTCCTAGTTTCAAGAAAACTGGCTAATTCAGAAAGAATCGGTACCTGCACAGAAATTCTGTACATCAGCCTCTGGTATTTGATTAAAATTACAACAGACACTTTATCACTTGGCTTTGTTTAGCCATGACATATCCTTTGGACCCAGAAAGAATCTTAATTGAGGATCCACTTGAGAGTCTTCAATCTGCAAATGAGGGGACCCTGGTCAGGAGGTATTAAATAGTTTGCACTTTTAAAAGAAAAATTAAAATCAGTTAAAAGGAAAGAAAGAGTTCCAAAATATATATTCTACCCTTCTAACTTGACTCTCCAAGTTCACAATCCTCAGCAGACACTTTTTATTTTATCTGACTTTGCCTCAGCAGATATACAGATGTAATTTTAACCTAAACCCAAAATAATGGCAAGAGAATAGGCAAAGAGTCAGTTTCTCCCTCCCCTTGTCTTGTTTCTGCTTTTACCTCAATTTTTATATTGTCCTTTAATTCCTTTTATAAAGACAAATAAATATATTTTCCTAGGCATCCCCAGTCCTTTTGTCTCTTATATTCGCTAGAAGAAGAAAGCATGACTTGTAATCACTCCATGGTTGTCACTGCATATTTTTCCCCATCTTACAATTAAAATGCAATATTTGCCTCAAGATTTTCATTGGCTTTTTCTAGTTTAATTGCATTTCTTCCAAGAATGCTAACAATTTTGAAAATATTCACCTTCTGGATCAGGATTTCTTGAAGGATGGCTGTATAGACCATTTGGGCCAGAATTATCTAAAATGCCTACCAAAAATATAAATTTCAGAGAAGGCTCATTCCAAATACAGTGCATGAAAATCTCTGCATAGATATCAGGTGTCTGCTTTTTCTTTTCTTTTTTTTTTTTATAAATTTATTTTTTTACTGGTTTTCAATTTGCCAACATATAGAATAACACCCAGTGCTCATCCCATCAAGTGCCCCCCTCAGTGCCCATCACCCTGTCACCCCCACCCTCTCCCCACCTCCCCTCCCACCACCCCTAGTTCATTTCCCAGAGTTAGGAGTCTCTCATGTTCTGTCTCCCTTTCTGATATTTCCCACTCATTTTTTAGCCTTTCCCCTCTATTCCCTTTCACTATTTTTTATATTCCCCAAATGAATGAGGTCTCTGCTTTTTCAAGTCCCTCCCGGAGTTCTGGTGTTAACTAATGTTTGAGGTGACTTTTGGATGCTGTTGAACCAGATAACTTGTGCACACTCTTCTGGATATTTTTTCCACATCCAGATCTGTCAGTATATTCAAAACAGATCCCGAGTTGGACTCTTTCAGCTCTTTCCACTCTACAAATCAGGCCAAGCCACCACCATGTCCTGTTGCAAGAGCCGCAACGGCTTCTAGCTGGTCTCCGTCTTCCATCCTTGCTCTACTTCAGTCTGTGTCAACACAGCAGAGAGAATGTTTTCTTTTAGAGTAAGTTAAGTCATATCCCTCACTGCTCATATCCCTTCAGGGGCTTCCTGTCTCGCCAGCCAGCGGAGGTCAAAGTCATTACAATGGCCCACAAGACCCTCTGTGAACTCCAGCCCCCATCCTCTGCTGCTTGCCCTTTGCCCCTTACTCTCCCATTACACTGCTCCTCTGCTCTTCCTGGACATGTCAGACCAGCTTCCACCTCCTGGTCCCCAAGCCTGACTGCCCTTCTCATCCTGGTCTGCTCAGCTTGATCCCTTACTTTCTCCAGATCTCTGTTTAAGTTCTCAGCCAGGCTTTTCCCAGCAATCCTATTTAAAATGGAATCTCTCTACTTCTGGGCACTTCTTATCCACCTACTCCGTTCTTGGGTTCACCCAAATGTACCAGCATCTGCTATTCTGGACAGCTTCCTTATTTTGTTTATTGTAGTCCCTCCCCCAACCTTTATCCATAAGGGCTAGAAATTTTTGTAAGTAGAGGTGTTCAGTGCTGTAACACAGCCCCTAGAACAGTGGACTATGCCACAGACTCAATATATATTTGTTGAATGAAATAAAGAAACCATCTCATCTTAACGACTCTGGACTGCAGGAGTGATTATCATTATTGCCAGACAAGAAAAGCAAAGCCTTTATAAAAGAGAAATAAATGACTCAACCAAAGTCACATGGCCCATGCTTAGCCGGGCAGAGCTTTGCTCTATGCCACAGCCTCCATTCTTTCTGTGAATCCTCAATGCTTCTCTAGGATCCTTTTGTTCAACTTCTTCATTCTCCAAATAAGAGTGCTGTCAGCCCAAAAGCACATTTTCAGATTGAAGAAGAGAACCAGACAGCACATGGTTCTAGTGACTAAGACAAAGTGCTTCTTTGCTTTCTGCCACCTTCTCAGGCCCTTGAGTACCCACTCACAGTCCCTCTCAAGAGTTCCTTATTATGTCAGTCTAGGTAAAACTAGTTGAACCTAAAACACACTTTGTTGTATCGTATTTACCGTGTCACTATCCTATGCAGTGCTTTCTGGAAGACCCAAGATCTGTAAGGCATGTTTCCCGTCCTCAAAGAAGCTTGTCATCTACAGGCTACAGGGGATGCTGATGTAACACACAAGAAATAACAAAGTGTGGGACACCTGAGTGCCTCAGAGATTGAGCATCTGCCTTTGGCTCAGATCGTGATCCCAGGATCCTGGGATGGAGTCCCACATCAGGCTCCCTGCAGGGAGCCTGCTTCTCCCTCTGCCTTTCTCTCGGTGTCTCTCATGAATAAATAAATAAATCTTTAAAATAAATAAATAAATAAATAAATAAATAAATAAATAAATAAATACAGTGTTTGAGTATATTATACCATTTCATTTATTGAAAGCCTATACTGTTTACAGTTTTGATATTAGTTTGATATTAAAATATTGCACAAAATAGCCATTACCCCCAAAATTACATAGTTCCCGCAGACTTTAAAAGCAGTTTGTGTGTTTTTTTTTTAAAAGATTTTATTTATTTAGTCATGAGAGACACACACAGAGAGAGAGAGAGGCAGAGATACAGGCAGAGGGAGGAGCAAACTCCATGCAGGGCAAGCCTGATGTGGGACTCAATCCCGGGTCTCCAGGATCACACCCTGGGCTGAAGGCGTCGCTAAACCGCTGAGCCCTTCCGGCTGCCTTTTCAAAGCAGGTTTATCTCTGTCTTTAACTTGTCTCAAATTTTAAAAGCAGGAATCAGGAGACCTAAGTCTCTACTTGCAGCTATATCACTGACCTGTTTTCTGATCTTGGGCAAATCAGTAAGCAATTTTAATGGTTATCATTTTAGAGTAATAATAGTGATAGCAACAATAAAAGTTAACATTTTAACTTATTCCACACCAGGTGGCCAGGTGCTACACATCTTAATCTTTACTATGCTCTAATGAGGTCGGCACTATCATCATCCTCCTTTACTAGTGACAAAACTGAAGGACAGAGAGAGCCAAGGTCACCCAGCTAATCAGAGGCAGAGCCAAGATATGGGCACTTGGACTCCAGAATTCCATGCTTCCAAATACTGTGCTATACTACCTCTGAAACCTAACTCCCATTGCACCAACTATATTCTTTAACCACTTGCTTTATTTTTACTCTTCAAAAACTCTCCCCAGATATCCATGGCTCCAGACAAATGACACTCTTTTCCATCCATAATATATATTCCAATCTTTGCAGACTCTGGATTTCCACTAAAGCCTGCCCTCTGACTGGAATGCTCTTTGTCTATCTCTAACATTCAAGTCCTGTCCGCACTTCAAGAATTAGTTATTCCTAGTAACAAACAATTGGAGAATAAGTGCTCTCTTCATAAAACCAAAACTTCATTTACAAAATCAGGAAAGAAAATTTGAATAAACAATGATAAACCATTTATCTGGATGAGGCAATATATCATGATAATATCAATTCTCCCCAAATTGTTCTACAAAATCGAAATAATTACAGTAAAAAAATTCAGCAGATGTTTCTAGAAAATTGCTAAAACTACTTCTATACTTAATCTAGAATAATGAAGGTCTACAAGTAATTATGTCAGTTTTGTAATGAAAGAAACAGGATTGACTTAGTTTAAATTACTCCACCACATATTAAAATACGTTATATGATTATAATAAGACAAGCAGTATGGCATCGGTGCAAGAACAAAAATCTCAATGAAACAGAATACATAGTTTATAAACAGACCTATTTATACAAAGAAACTTATATTATACTAAAAAAAAGTGCACTTTGTGCAATATTTTAATATCGAACTAATATCAAAACTGCAAACAGTATAGGCTTTCAATAAATGAAATGGTATAATACACTCAAACACTGTATTTATTTATTTATTTTTATTTTTTTATTTATTTTTTTTTTTAAATTTTTTTTTTTAATTTTTATTTATTTTATTTATGATAGTCACAGAGAGAGAGAGAGAGAGAGAGGCAGAGACACAGGCAGAGGGAGAAGCAGGCTCCATGCAGGGAGCCTGATGTGGGACTCGATCCCAGGATCCTGGGATCATGACCTGAGCCAAAGGCAGATGCTCAACCACTGAGCCACCCAGGTACCCCTATTTACTTATTTACTTGTTTATTTATGTATGTATGTATTTATTTATTTATTTATTTATTTATTTATTTATTTGGGTTTATTTATTTATTAGAGAGAGAGAGAGTGAGCACATGCAAGCATCCAGGGAGAGGCAGAGATGGAGGGAGAAAGAGAATCTCAAGCAGACTCCTTGCTACGCATGGAGCCTGACATAGGGCTCCATCTCAACACCCCAAGACCATGACCTGAGTGGGAATCAAGAGTTGAACGTTAACGAGCTGAACCACCGAGGTGCCCCAAGTCTACATACATTTTTAAATACAAATGATATTTATGTAATCAAGAATTGAATTTACATAAAACACTGTGAAAATAAGTGAGAACTTCCTTGTTCAGACATGTAAAGATGAAACGGGTATACTTTTAAAAATCAAAGTTACTGAAATATGCCACCGTGTATTATATTATGAAGACAAAAATTCTTAATCAAATATTTACTTTAAACCAGGAAATATTTCAGTGGTATTTATCTTTAGGAGTAGAGGGCCTCTTGGAAACTGAGAACAGAGCAGTAAAGAAGGATTCAATGTGAGGTTTGTTCACCTGAACATAATGACCATGTCATTAAAATTAAACTCAAATTGGTGAAGGGATGGGGTAACTGAGTGATGGACATTAATGGGCATGTGATGGAATGAGCAGTGGGTGTTTTATGCAACTGAAGAGTCACTAAACTCTACCTCTGAAACCCAAAAAAACTCAAATTGGAGACCTTTATAGAAGGTGGCATATCAAGAAAAGCTGGCTAGCACTGACTAGCTATGGAACAGGTTTTAGGTTTGTTTTCTTTTTCAAATTTAAAAAAGATAAACTATTTTAGCTTCTCTCATGAGTACAGTGAACATGAATTAGCTTATATGTCACTATCATAACACCCCAGATCCACTTACATATGGATTATTTCAGAATTGAGGAATTAATAGTAAGGAAATTTCCTTTGCTTTTTTTTTTTAAGTCACCATTACAATTTGCTCCTCTCTCTCTCTCTCACACACACACACACACACTTTGTTATTCCTTTCTTTTATTTTTTAAAAAGATTTTATTTATTTCTTCATGAGAGACACAGAGAGATGCAGGGACATAGGCAGAGGGAGAAGCAGGCCCCCTGCGGGGAGCCCGATGTGGGACTCAATCCCAGGCCCCTGGGATCATGATCTGAGGCAAAGGCAGATGCTCAATCTCTGAGGCACTCAGGTGTCCCACACTTTGTTATTTCTTGTTTGTTACATCAGCATCTCCTGTAGCCTGTAGATGACAGGCTTCTTTGAGGACAGGAAACATGCCTTACAGACCTTGGGTCTTCCAGAAAGTACTGCATAAGATAGTTACATGATGAACCCTCAATAAAAAAGTAGCAACTGGAGCCAGAGAAGACCCAGATGATTTATGCTCAGTGAGAAATGACTAAAGTTTGGTTGAAGAGGCTTTAATTTAGTTCAAGATCCAGAGAGCTTGGGGACCTGTGGAGTATTTCCACAGAAGTAGAAGGTCACAGAAATTGTGTGGGTTGGTACAGAGGGTGGGGCTCAGTATAGAGGGTGGTTAGTGGCAGTTCATTTGCAGATCTACCAGATAAGGTTTGGAGTTGTATAAACTAGATGTTATAACATCTCTGTGCGTATAGCATTTGCCAAGGAACCACTGAAGATGAATTCCACCAACATGTCTTTCTGTTTTTTCTTCAGACCACTAAAATCCCAGCTACTGTACCCCCACTCTCTGTCATGCATACACAATCTTAATCCTTTTTTTTCTCCTTCCTTTTTTTGGTTGTTCTCTCTCAAACATTGACAAAATAAAGTGTTGAAAGCCTGAATGGCTTGCTTTGAACAGAACAGCAGAAATTCATACACAAAGCTGTTTCCCCTGAATTCCCTCTGGGCCTGATTCTAGGACCTCTATTCTTTGGGTAATAACTCTAATTTGGTTAATAACTAGGATGGGAATAGAAAGAAAGGAAAAAACAATTCAGATAAAGCAACTACCTCCTTACAATCTATCTTTTAATGGATATGAAATTTGAAGTCTAAAAACAATTTTTTTTAAAATTCCATTCTTTTTTACATTTTACTTTTGTTACTCTCGACAGGAAATGTAAACCACGTGTACACAAAAATATGAATCAATTTACAGAAAATTGGTTTCTCTTGGGGTCTAATACTCATTTAAATTTTTAACTCAAGATAGCAACAAATGCGTCAAACTTTCCAAATAGCACACAATACTCTTTTGAAGATATACAGAATAAATACTACTGATCACATTTAAAAATTTTTCAACTAGCAAATTTATACCTCAAGCTTCAAGAGTTTTAACCAGAGTTTTAAAAATGATTCATGTCAAAATACAAACTGACAAAAAAATACGAAAAGCAATTTTGAAGAAATGAGTGTAGTCCATTGATAAATGCCTTTGTTGCAAATGGAGAAAATAGATCTTTAATCTGCCTTGGCTCCAGTTTTTAACAGTTGGCATCTAATTAATGAGTTATCAAGGGTGGAATCACACAGTGGAGCAATCCCCTTTTCTCTGATTATGGATTGCATTTTGATGATAAAATTGTTGGTTGTGTCCCTCTTTAGTGACAGATTTTGTGTGATTAATGTCTTGAGTGTCTATTTTTCTTTGTTCCTTTCGCACAAAAGATGCCAGAAAAATCAGCATCACCAAAGAAAATGTAGCCTCTATCCCCTTAAAAAAAAATCACCTTCCACCTTCTCTTGTTATGGTTGATCTTCAACTTAGTGTATTTGAAAATGAAAAGCAAAATGAAAGACCACAAAGTTGCTATCCCTATTACTGGTGGTTCAATGTAAATTATGATGCATAGTTCTGAGCTTCACTAGACGTTTTTACGCAGATGAGATGATTTATAAAGAGTGGTTCATTAAAAGCACTTGTTTTAACAAAATGCCAGTCAACAAAACATTGTTTTCTGCAATAGACATGAACATTTAGTCATTTAACCACGGTTCTGTATGTACATTGTTGTTTGTTGACACTTGCAGGCAGATACACCTGATTTCACAATCATGTGCACAAATGCATGAGTAAGATCTTTTTTTTTTTTTTACATAGTTAATATAAATATAGCCTCATTGTGCACTTAATTGATGAGTTGGTTATACTAGCTTGTTTGCAAGGAAAAGAGATCTATTCAAGTCACCTTAAAAACAGTGATTTATAGACAGATTGGTATGTTTTGGAAGCAAGACTTCTCTGGGGATCTTATTTTATTATCACAGTTTTTGTGTTCTTCTCTTGCTTCAGTTTCATTTCCCTGTAAAATAATTTCCTGTGCACATTGTGCTCAGCTCTCTGCCCCTCCATCTTCATGGTCCCCATGAACCTCCGTTGTCATCTCTAAGTCATTCTCTGTCTTAAACTCTATGAGGTGGCTCAAACTCTCAGCTTCTCCAAGCCAAATGCTCAAGAGGGCACTCTTCCTGACTCATCTCACCTCTTAGGTGAGGCTTCAATGACAAGAGGTCAGTTAACATGATTGTGGATTTCTCTGTCCTGGAGTTGTGGTTCATTCCTGGTCTAATGAGGCCCATTAAGAGCTTTATCATGTGGAATACAATATTGCTTTTGCAGCCAACTCTTTAAAGTTGTGTGGGTAAGATATATTCCCTTAGGAGAGGAGTCTTATATGAATGATGCTACCTGCTAAATGTTTGTGTTCCTCCGGCCCCTGCAAATTTATATATTGGAATCTAATTCCCAGTGTGATGATATTTGGAGGTAGAGCCCTTGAGATGCCATTAGACCAAAAGGGTGGAGGCTTCATCATGAATGGGATTAGTGTGTGATAGGAAGGGATGGCAAAGCGCTTGCTTCTTACCTCTCTCTCTGCTTTCTGTCATGTGAAGGTACAAAGAGAAAATGGCCATCTGTAAACCTAGAAGGAGGCCTCACCAAGAACTCAGAGAACCACAGCTTTGCTGATAGACAGGATCTGGGATGTAAGTAAAATACAATTATTTTGGCTTCAGCAGAATTGAGTTTTTATTAATTGAGATAGGAAAACTGCAGGAGGCCTAGGTTAGTTGAGGAGTGGTGGTTTATTAGAAGGTTGGTTTGGAATATGTTAAATTTGAGTTGTCTGTTAAACATTCAGGTGCAAACATCTTGCCAGAATTTGGGTATCTATTTTAGGTCTGGAGCTCAGGAGGGAGTTACAGGTTGGTGATATAAATTTGGTAGTCAGCCTACAGGTGGTAACTAAATCCAAGAGACCAGAGGAGATTCCCTAGGGACTGAGTTACTTAGTAAAGACAATGGGTTAATTGATGTGGATGACACCAACATTTAGAAGTAGAGACATGACTGAGAAATAAGCACCAACAAAGAGTTAATAGAAAGATAAATGCTTTAAAAAAAAAAGGAAAAAGAAAAAGATAAAAGCTTGTTAATTGTGGTGTCCTAAGAGACACAATTTAAGAGAAGATTCAACTGTATGAAATGCTCCTGATCAGTAAAGTAAGATGCCCGACAACAACAACAAAAAATGATGATTGTATTTAGTAACATGGAGGTTATATTAGCCAGCTCAGGCTGCCATAACAAAATTCTACAGATGAGGTAGATTAAACAACAGGATTTTTCTTCTTTTTTTCTCACAGTTCTGGAAGCTGGAAGTCCTCAATCAAGCTGCTAGCTGCTTTGATTTCTCATGAGTCCTCTTGGCTTGGCTTGGGGATGGTGCCTTCTTACTTGTCCTTATATAAACTTTCCTCTGTGCTCACATACTCTTGGGGGTCCTTCCCTTTCTCATAAAGACACCAGTCATGTTGGACTGCAACCCCACCCTCGCGGCCTCGTTTAACCTCATTGCCTGCTTCAAGTTTGATCACCAAATACAAATACACTGAGGAGTAGGGCTTCAGAAAATGATTTTTTTTTTTTTTTTGGGAGGGAGGGGTCACTACTCAGTACATAAGAGAGGTCATTGATGAATTGAGAACTACAGTTTTGGTGTTAGGGATTGTGTTAGAACCTGATGTGAGTGGCTTCAAAAAAGAATGAAAGGTTAAAATTAGAGGCAGTGGATACAGACAACAACTATAAGGAATTTTCTTATTAAGAGAGGGCAAGAAATGGTGGTAGACCTGAGAAAAAATAGTAAGGGATATATTAATTAAATTATATTTCCTATATTTATGTTTTCCTTTCTTTCTTTCTTTCTTTCTTTCTTTCTTTCTTTCTTTCTTTCTTTCTTTCTTTCTTCTTTCTTTCTTTCTTTTTTTACTAGACAGAAAAGACGCAGTTTGATGTTTGATTATCTCAAGAGTGAGCTGCCTCTTACATTGGAGAATTTTCTGCATTTACATTGTATAGACATTGGAGTGACCAGCAGAGCTGCTGGAGGCTACAGGGCAGAGATGGGGCTTGGGAGATGAGTGAAGGATAATTGATGGATTTCATAATACTTTTGAGTATTTCAAATGTTAGTTATTTATAGGACATTTTAAGATATTATTGTAATATATCTTCTATTAGTTGGTTTCTATAAATGTAGCATGTATTGATATAAACATGGTCTTGTTGTTGTCTTATAGAAAATCTCAAAGGATGACTATTTTTGAAACACTTGTACATTTTGTTCCCTAGTCAACTCAAATGTACATAATTGCCATATGTTTAGGTGCTTAAATTGCATTTGCTTATGATTGGTAGTGAGTACATCAATACTTGATTAACTGTATATCCTCAGGGAATTCCAAAGTATTAATACTCTTTGTTCCTTTTTATACTCAGAGGAGAAGGGAAGTGTCGGCTTATCTGGTGTTGGATACTGACTGTTCTCCATGAGTGTTTCTCTCTAGAGGTAAAATGATTTATTAAAAAGGCCATGGAATTTGGAGTCAGCAAACCCAGATTTGCCTTTTACTAGCCTTACAAGCTAGCCTATCTTATTTTATTTCTTCTCTTCAGATTAGTCATGTGCACAGAGGAGATTACAATACACAGTACTATATATATGGTTCAAAACTACTCTTGTCTGGCCCACACTTACACCAACATGGTCCTGAAATGAAGGCAAACTTAACATATATGATGGGCCTTAGTATTTTCAATCCATTTGTCAATAGTATGGACTGAGATTTCCTGTGAATTACTGCTCATCTCAGAATGTAAACCAGGGTCCTCAAGATAGAAGTTGTTATTGAAAAGAAAAAGGGAAAGCAGAATTTCAGTGATCACTTAAGGAATGGGGCTCTAATAGGGATCAGAGATTTTAGCTGGGGAGGGCTAATAACGAAATATGGAAAAGCTGGTCCTGAACTTTACAGTAGAGATACAAAGACAAAATGAACTAGAGAACTCTGCTAATTCTACCACTGTAGGGCAGCAAATCTGGATGATTTTGCCTTGGTTTTTCTGTCTTATAAAACTACAGTAGCAGATCTAGAAGAAATTGAATGAAATCAATTTTATTCTTTGCTTTTATTGACAAAGGGATGGTAGGCAGTGAAAAAAGAAAAAAAAAACTCCTGGGAAAATACATATCTAACGAAGAAATAACAAAGAAAACTCCTGCATTGTGATTTATTCCTCCTTTAGTTTTTGGATATAGTAAAAGGTCACTATAGAGAAAAAAGCAGAATGTAAATTAAAGTTCTTTTAGAGAATGACATTATTTAGGTTTTCTATTATTCTTTCATTATTTTTAGCTACTTGCAATGTATCAAGTTTCTTAATTATTCAGGTAGGGCAAATATACGCTTTATTCTCATATACAGAATAAACTTCATTCTGCAAATAATAGGCAAAGCTAATTAGCAACTTATCACTCTTATTTAGGCCAGAAGCCACTTCTATTGAACTCTCTACCTTGGGAATATAACCTAGCTCTAGGAGTGTTAATTAATCTGTTCTTTCAATAGCCATACACTTTTAAAAGGTAAGGTTAGTGTATTGTCACAGAGCCTAAGGCTTCTTGTTCCTCTTTCTCAAAAGAATTGGAAGCATTGTATTGTATTTCTTTATAGGTTTTTGTTAAAGAACAACTGTGACTTTGAAAGCTGAGAAATTTGGAATGTTTTGAACAACTGAGAAATCTGGAGGTTTCTGGCTTATATGTGAATGACAAGGAAAGAAAATGCCAAATGTTGATGAAAGTTAGAATCTTATGACATAACTAGATAAGTAATTCATTTATATTCTATTTATGGAACACAATGGAACACATTTTGTGCCAGCCACTTGGGGATACAGTGAATATAGTGAATACAATTAATATAGTGGCATCCATTAGAGCAATGGTCTTCAAAACAGTTTCCATGTACCTTGGAGTCGTGCAGACTTTGAGCTTGGATAAGACAGACTGGAAGTTTCTACAGATATTCCTGTCTAGACAGTCTACTTAATCTGCACACATTCCTAAAATTAATCTGCCTGAGATAGAACTTTCCCACCCACCCCTTCCCTGAGGTCCTTCTTCTTACAAAACTGCCTCATAAGTCCTGCTTGGAAGGTTAAGACTTCCCTTATCAAACAGTGATAATAAAAAATGAATCTAAGGATTATATAACACATTTCTTTGCAAGTCTGGTGGTTTTCAATTATTTGCTTGAAAACAAATGGGAATCCGATCGAGTTGCAGGCGGATGGATTGTAAATGTTTTTAGATGGTAGATCACTACGTAATTTTTGTGTAAAACTCAAAAGATAGGTTTATAAGTTGAGTCTCCCAAATCTCTCTCATTTCCAACTACTTATTTATGATAATAAGGTTTCTCAGTGCCACATCTAAAATCAAAGGTAATAATGAAAAATAAGGGAGAAAGCTCAATGCTGAGCCCTGAGGTTTTCTATGCATTCATGACACATGAACCCAGGGAAATAATAGATGAAAATATCACAGTCTGCCTCATTGTGGATCTTTTTTACAATAAAGCTTTTCCTTTAATTTTTTTTTTTTTTTTAGATTTAATTTATTTGGCAGACAAAGAGAGAGAGAGCACAAGCTCTCCTCTGCCGGGAGAGCGGCAGAGGTAGAGGGAGAAGCAAGCTCCCCGCTGAACAGGGAGTCTGATGTGGGGCTCACATCAGGACCCCTGGGATCATGGCCTGAGCCGAAAGCAGGTGCTTAACTGATTCGCCATCCAGGCCCCTAAGTTTTCCTTTAAAAAAAAAATTTAATATTCAAAAAATACTTATTTATTAAAAATGCAATGGGCTAAGTTTATGCTGAGAAATGTAGCAATAAATACAGTTGAAGAAAACAGAGCAGCTCTGCACTGATATATTGTCACAAACAGGAAGAGCGAATGCATCACCCAGACCAAAACATCTACAGGCTGATTTTGTACATGCTCCTTTAGAAACACCTTGAGGAAAATATCTTGTCAGTTTAGTTAAGAGAATGAGATTACACATGTAATCACAAATGCATGCTGATCATGACTATTTAAAATTTAGCAAACAATACCATAGAGACATTGATATGTAGATTTCTAAAATGCTGCATTTTAAATTTAGTTGGCAAGGACCACATTTAGCTATAAACATGAGCTTAGTCTTCCTGGTAGAAGCCAGACACTAAACTGTAAAACAAACAAACAAACAAACAAGCAAACAAACACCCCTCCTATGGTTTGAAAATTCCAGTTTAAGTAAGTGGTAAAAATGCATAGGTCTTTAATCAGGGAACTGACTGTACGAAAGTACTTCCTTTCATAGTATTTCTTTTTACTTTGTATGTGGGTTATTGCTTATGTTGTAGGATTTAACTGTTTCAGCACTAAAAGGCAACTATTCAAGGAATAGGCAGAGAAAGGAAAAGGGAATAAAAAAATTAGTTTAAAAATTATAAATTAGTCTACTCTTGTGGTCAATTGAACATTAATAATAATTGTGCTAATATCCCATTCCAGAAGGAAAATACATAATATTTGTAAATGTACAGTTTTTGGACATTTTAAAAATAAATTTTAATTTATCTATGTATTTATGTTGTAGGTTAGTGTTACTGGGCAATGAATAAAAGACTTTCATTCATAAAACATATTACATTAGGATCAAATTCTGCAAGAGAAAAGGAATGGAACTATAAGGTTAAGGCTGAATGATTAAATGATTTAAAATGAATGATGGGGCTTTCCGATTGCTGTTATTTAGTTCCAATGGATACACTTAAAATAGACATTATAATACACACATGACACACTCTGCAACTATTTAAACTTAAACGGTTAGCAATTTTAGATGCCATTAAAAATTGTGCGAGGTTTACACGGCTTTACAAATTATTTGATGGGGTTCATGAGCGAAAGCTTAGAAGACCACCACAAGACAGAGAACACAGACCAATGAATGGTTAATTTCCATGTGTGCAGTGGGATTTAAGGGTAAGGAGTTAGGCAGAGTGAAGATGAGGGTGTGTCGACATGAAGTCCAGTTTTTAGGGTAAGAGATACTCTCCTAGAAGGAGTGGTGAGCAGGATTTAGCTGATAAGAGGGTGAGTAAGGACAGGAGGGGAAAGTGTTCCCGGGAGGCAACAGCATGATTAGAAACTCAAAGTAAAGGGACGTTATGTTCTAGGTTGAAAAAATAACTGAGCATAACCAAGATTGAAAATGTTATTACGCTGAAGAAGAAAAAGGGATAACAAAATTAAAAAAAAAAAGAAGAAAAAGGGATAAAGGGGTGGAAAGGGGAGGATTTTCTCCAACAGTTTAGAAGCTGAAGTTTAGTCATTTACCATTAGGGCCTACCTTTCAGGAATTATGAACGATTGTCTTGAATTATGGTTTTCTATCTTTCATTAAAAGCAAGGGTTACCAAAAGTTTCTGTAAAGGGCAGGATAGTACATAGTTTAGACATTGAAGTCTCTGCCACAACTATTTAACTCTATTGTTGTAGCATAAAGGCAGCCATAGGCAATATATGAATGAATGAACATGGCATGGTTCCAATGAAACTTTATTCAAAGACACTGGGTTTTCAATTTCATATAATATTCTCATGGAAAAAGATATTATCTTTGTGTGTGCTTTTTTTAACCCAACCATTTAAAAATGTAATCATTCTTAGTTCATAGATTATACAAAAAAAAAAAAAAAAAAAAAGAAGAAGAAGAAGAAGAAGGAGAAAGAAAGAAAGGCACTGGAGAGTATTCAGTTTATGGGCTTTGCTTGCCCGCCACTGATTCAGAGTATTTCAAGGATTTTTGTCATCCTCTAACTCTGCTCTTGAAATCAGAACACCATGAATCCAGCTTTTTTCTTCCCTCCTGACACCAGAATTGCATAAAAACCAGGATTCCTGGACACATACGTTTGTTTTGCATTTTAAAAGTTTGATCTATTTCTTTATTCCTATGTCTGTATAGGAAAATCTTAGCAATACTGAAGTCCTACTCCCTCTTTATTCTGGCAAAAATCTGCTGAAAGAGCTTATTCTCCTTAACCACTTGCATTTTGAATTGAATGGCTTTTAGTCGCCCCATTGGTCAGCATCTAACATTTTATCTGAGGCTTGAACAATGCATTTAAGCAATATTATATCGTGGAGAGACCACCAACTTCAAAACTGATGATCTAAGTTTGATTCTTATTCATACTGCCTGGTACTTGGACAAATTACATCACATCCCTGGGCCTCAGTTTCCTTGTCTGTAATAATAGATGTGATTATAATAGGCTTTTGTTACTATTGTTGGGTTGTTGTGAGAGTGGAGACAATGACTGTAAAATGTACAGTATATGCCACATAGTAACACATTATGTTTTAATTATTAATATCAACAGCATTTTATGAATATTTTTACTTTTAATCAACAGAGAGCTCTAAGTAATAACATATAAATCTATTCTAATAAATAAATTCTAGAAGGCCAAATAATCTAGTTATTTGAAACTTACTGATGACCTCCATCTTGATCACTATTGTCTGTTAAGAGGAAAATTATTCTCTTGGGTAGTGAATCTTCTCCTCTTACTGGATTGAATCAAATGGCCAAGGAATTTCTGAACACATTTCTAGCTAATTTCAAGTATATCTGATTCTCTAGCCTTGGCAGCCTCTCATTCCTTACAATTGCAGCTTCTTCATCGCAGTCTTATAAATTAGTTCTTTCCCCACTTCCAGGGTCAATCGGAAACTGAAGTTGACTAAATCTGATGCAATTCCAAGGTATTTCCTGGTTTTCTGGCCTGGAGTATCCAAATTATTTTTTGATATACCCAAAGCCTTTCCCCAGAAGACCCTATTCACTTCCTTCATATTTACACTGCATTCCCACTGTGGTCATCTTCCTTAATTTCTCGTTCTAGGAATTTCTCTAGGTGCCCCATTTCCTTCAGAACTGAGGTTTTGATGCTTGGAAGATGTCTTTCCGGAGTATTTGCATCTTGCTCATGAATTCTGGTGATGTTGGCTAAAATCCTGCCAGTTGTTAACAGAAGTCCTATCTCTTCCTACAGGCTATTAAGCGTCCCCTTCTGGGAAATATTGACTTCCCCCATTTTTTTTTTGGCTGTGCTTTGGGTGTGTGTGCTGTGACATTGCTCTGGGTATTTGTTGTGGACATTTTTGCCAAGACTGATATCTGATGTTATGTCCTGCTAAGTTTGCTCATCTGCAAAATGTAACCAATAATAGTACTTCCCTTATGGGACTGATGGGAGGTTGAAAAAAAATTAAAGTGCATTAAGTACTTAGTGAAACACCTGCACAACCAGTGGTTAGTTGTGTTCGATAAATAATAGCCATGCTTGTTAAAACTCAGATCAGTGTTTCCAAACTTGTCATTTGAGTCATGTGATCATTTTGCCTCATTGGCATACTACCCGCATGACTATTTCTTAATATATATTTCATAGACTTATAAAAAACTAAATAAAAATAGTCTTCTCCTAAGCAGTTATTAGATTCAGTTTGCTTTGATATACTGGTGATTATAAAACATCATTCTTTTTTGTAACATGAAGAAAAAGCACTGTCAATTAATCTAGGATCTTCCATTAATTTTAAGAGGTATCCTGATATCAGAGATGTTAAAATGCCAATATCTATCTTTGGAATTGTTATCAGATTTCCCTTAGAATCACACCCTAGCATTTTTTTTTAAGCGCTATACATACTGTCTCTAGGAGTTCTTGATAACTCCTGCAATGTAATAACCACTTGCACACTGTCCACCCCTAGCTCCGCATGTCCTCCTAGCTCCAGGGATGACCTCTGTCTTGATCTTCCAAAGAGCTGTGTTTATCAATCTGCTTGACATCTCTGTGTAGACACCACAAAGACACACCAGACTCAGTGTGTGTAAAATCAATTCCTTCTCTTTTCCCTCATCTGCTTCTCGGTCTCTACTCCTCTTGATGAACAGCAGCACCAGGGAATAACTGCTCAAACCCTAAAGCTGGGGCTCATCTCTGGCTCTATCTCACTGATCTGCAGTACTGTGATTTCATCTCCTCTGCTTGTTTCTATATCACTCCCTCTATGTTCTCACGATGGCAACTTGGGTTTCACTGCCCCTCTTCCCTTTATGGTATATCTGGGTCCACCTCCTACCAGAACACCTACCTTCAATATAACTGCTCTCTCCTATCATCCCTTCCACACTGCTCCAGCCAGACTTCCCTACCCCAGTCCCAAAGGTGCTCCATTAGGTCTTTTCAGAGAGGTTCACTGGCACCCCATTACCTTCAGTTATAAAGCCTGCCACCCTTCACCTGCCACCCAAGACCTGTTATGATCTTACCTAGGCCTCCTGTAACCCAGTCACCCTCTAAATGATTAACCCTCTGCCTCCCCCTGCACCCCCAAGCACACCCACCACACTCTTCTCTTAGCCAAGCTGAACTCCTTCTCCTCTTCTCCCCCACCTGTTCCAGAATGAGCCAAGGCCCCTCTTGCACTCCTTTGCATTAGCTTCTTCTCTCTCCTTCCTTTCTTTCCCATCCCTCTCCCTGTCACCTGCTCCTCTCTTCATTTTTTCCCACTTCTTTCTTCTTCCCCTTTTTCTTTCTGAGCTGTTGCCACTCCTAAGAAGCCTTTGCCTCCTCCAAGTCTGAGGTAGTAGCTGTTTCTTTATGCTTCCAGAATCTCTTGTGTTTATTATGATTATACCATATACTTATTTCTAGGTCATCCCAGTAGAACTGCTTGCAGGTGGATAGTTTAGTTTTATATGGTTATATAACAAATCACTCCAAATTTAGTGGTTAAAACCAACCAAGCATTTATTATTATTTATCATGATTCTGAGGGCTGACTGGGCTCAGCTGGAACATTCTCATTTGGCATCTCATTTGTATGAGTCAGATGACAGTTGGGGCTGGAATCATCTGAAGCTTCTATTGGGCTCATTCCCATCTCTGGTAGTTGATGCTGGCTATATGGCTGTGAGCCCAGTTGAGTTTGTCTACCACAGAACCTACCATTATTCTGCCCATGTGGCCTGGACTTTTCTCAGTATGGCAGCAGGTTCTTAGAAGGCCCCAAGAGTGAGCATTCCAAGAGGCCCAAGCAAGAGCTTCTGGTCCTCCCAGGATCTGGATTAAGAAGTTCAAAGCTCTAGACCTTCTGCTATATTCTTTTTTTTTTTCCTTCTGCTATATTCTATTGTTTTTTTTTTTTTTTTTTTTTTTTTTTTTTTTTGCTATATTCTATTGGTCAAGGTAGTCGTAGAGACCACTCGAGTCCCGCGGGGGTTGGGGGGCACTCTAAACGTTTATGGTGCGCCAAGATCACATTGCTACTGAATACTTGAATGGAAGGTGGTGGTGTGATCATGTTTGGAAATGCCATATACCACAGTGGGGTGGGATATTAACTTTGAGCTCTGTCCTTTCAGAGTCAAGCATTGTGCCTGGTACAAAGTTAGTGCTAGCTGTCCCCTAGACAGAGTAACATACTGGTTAAAGGCAAGCGTGGCCTCTGGAGCCAGGAATGCCTGGGTTGGTATCCTGGTTGTTCTGCTTTCCTAGCCCTGAGATCTTTGATGAGGTGTGCCTCAGTGATCACACTGGTAAAATGCAGGTAGGTTCTAGCTCATTAGTGATGAGGTATGATCAGATTAACACTTTTAAAGGCCTTAAGACAGTGCATGGCACATACACTCCAAAATTAGCTACTAAGACATGGAGGAGGGAAAGAATGAAGAGCAGTTGTTTCCCCTTCCTCAATCCTTATTCCATACCTTTTGCATCTATTCCACCCTGTTGTAGGCCACTGGGCAATACTTGTTTGAGTTTCCAAGTTTCCATGGTAATTAAGTCCCCAGGTGTGACATTCCATCTTGGCAATCTAAAGCATACTGAATATTCCTCCACTGACATACATATTAGTGCCAAATATCTCGACATTTGTTTGGTGTGTACTATATTCTCAGGAGTTATGTTCTTGTTTCAAAGTTTATCTGGTGCTCTCAAACAACTTTGACCTTCTTCAAGGACTAAGATTGTACCTCGTAGAGCCTGTGTATGACTGCTTTAGAATCCAATCCAGTGCCAGAGCTACCACAGGCATGGGGTAAATGCCTGTCATTAATAAATCATGTTATTGACATGCTGATAGTTAAAAAGCATTGGAAAGAAAATTTAATAAAGTGATAGTTTCTGGGATTTTCAAAGAGAAAGAGAGGCTATGGGATATCACCCCAGAATCATGCATTCAGCTCTATTTCCATGATTTTCAAGTGAGTACTGTCTTATTGCTAGCACACCTGCTCACATCTGAGCTCTCGTGCTGGCTCTTTACCAAGAAAGTCACTGAGTAGAAACATGTGGCATTTGGTAAGAAGGGTTACCTCCTGGAATGGCACTCAACCTTAGCTGGAAATCTTTTAGGTAATTAGTGTGTGAGCCTTTTCTTAAACTTAGTTTCTTTAGGAGTTCTGAACACCCTGAAACTATATGCTAGATTTTATGTGCATGTGTAAAAACATATTTTTTTTCAGAGAAAATCTATGTTTTTCATGAGATTCTCTGAATGATCCCTAAGAAAGAAAGAAAAAAAAAACAGTTATGAAAACTTGGGCAGAATTCACTGATCCTTGACACATCCTGGAAGCTGTTTACATCTGACCCAAACTTTAATGGTGTATTTACTTAATACTTCCCTCACGTTAGCATAAAACTGGAGGGTAACATTTACAAAAATCCCATAAAGTCCATTAGTGGTATTTCCCCATCTTAGTGGTCTGGGTTGTGGTAAACAGTAATTTATTGCAACGTAATGTTGGTTTAAAATTTGGACTATGAGAATTTATGGGTGAAGTGTATGTCTCTGATCACACACTTCTCTTTAAGAGAATTTGAGGATATAAAAAACATCAAGAGAGACAATTCCAGACCATATTAATTTTTTAAAAAATCTCACCCCTTTTCTAGTACAAGCACAAATACACACATATACTCCCTTGTTCCTAAAATATATTTTCGCTCATAAAATGCCACAGAATTATTCGTTATGTTTTTAAAGTGTTCTCAGGGTGTGTGATTTATAGGAAGAAAGATTTATTTAAAAATGATCAGAGGCCCTTAGGTTCTGCTAACTCATTGAAAAGCTTATAACTATATACCAGAAAATCCTATCTATTTGTCTTTAGAGGTATAATTCCTAGGGATTTTAATCTCTAGTTAGCTTCTCTTACTCAGGAACTTTATATAATTGGAAGTTAGTTCCTGAAAGTTTCCTTTTAATTAAGACCTACTATTTATAACAATAACATTCATAATTATACTAGTAGCTTTTTATTGAGCATCTATTATGTACCAGGTTCAATACTAAGCACTTCACATGTATAACATGTAGCCCTTTATATATGCCATAATAGAGTTCAGAAATTGCTTCCCCAGATTTAGGCAAGAATGCCACTTCATCATCTGCTTTTTAACAGAAGTTGATTGCTAGTATAACAAAAACACACACTTACATGGTCATGTTTCCTGAGTAGTTGAAAACCCTTGTGGTTTCCTCCAGGGACCTTATTTCCTCAACTTTTGTTGAATATCTACTATCTTCTAGACACTGTGTTATGCTCCAGATTCTAAAAGTGAGCAAGATAGGCATTGTCCCTGCCCTCAAATAGCTTATATCTAACCCAGGTAGAATACAGCATGAAATGTGAGCATGAATTTATGTGAGGCTAGGTCAAATTTATTTGCATCCAGCTCTTCAATGGACAATAAAAAATGGAATAATTTTTTATTTGAACACCAAGAGTTTTGGGAGGTAGGCTATTGTCATTTCTTTCATTAGTATGTCAGAAACACATTTAAATTCACGCAGGTGTGGTTATAACTGCAGTAATGGTGGACTAGAGTCACTTTGGTTGCAATAAAGTTTTGAAGACATACTGTTCCTTGGCCCTTTGTAGATGTTCTCACTCAACACAAAACACACGTGTAGGAGTTAGACCGAGAGAAAAAAGTCAACATGGTAAGTAGGAGATAGTAAAAGAGTTTGGCTTCTGAAAATGCCTCCTTAAAACTACCCTGGATTTTAGCACCTGTTGAGCATTGGACTCTTGATTTTGGCTCAGGCTTGGATCAGGATCATGATCTTGGGTCTTGAGATCAAGTCCTGTGTTGGGTTTAGCAGGGAGTAGGCCTGGGATTCTCTCTTTCTCTCTTTCTCTGGCCCCCCCCCTCCGCCCCGATCATGTGCACTCCTTCTTTCTCTAAAATAAATAAATAAATCTTTAAATAAAATACCAAAACTATCCTGGATCCTTGTTAAAAATGTAGATATTTATGCCCTACCTAAAATCTACTCAATAAAATCACTAGGTTTCACAAATCCAAAATATGCATTTAATGATATCAGTGGCTTCCTAGACTAGGGAAAATGTCAAAGAATTAGCATGGTGGGCAGCCCAGGTGGCTCAGCTGTTTAGCACTGCCTTCAGCCCAGGGTGTGATCCTGGAGTCCCAGGATCGAGTCCCACATCAGGTTTCCTGCATGGAGCCTGCTTCTCCCTCTGCCTCTCTCCCTCTCTCTCTCTCTCTCTCTCTCTGTCTCTCATAAATAAATAAAGTCTCTTAAAAAAAAGACTTAGCATGGTGACATGGAAATCTCATTGTAATAAGTGTTGACAGAACTAAATTTTGACCCCACACAGGTGGCTAACTACCAGGATGTCTTTGGGCGAAATCATTTTGATTATTTGGCATCAATTTCTTAGTACCCTCCCTCCATCTCCTCCAAATATTCCCATTAAGTTATATCAACGCGTGATACTCTGATAAAGATGTATGAGTAATTAGGCAGCATTATTCACAAACACAGGGTCAGATGAGGACAGATCCTTCAGCCAATCAATTGACATCCAGCAAACACATAATGTGGGAGATTTGAGAGATTTATAAGACAAGGTCAGTGTTCTCAAGAGCTTACCATCTGCTTTTTGAAAATAAAATTCATTTAAGCCAATACAAATAATGTAAGGCTGAAATGGTTAATACACACAAGCACTATATGAGAGTAGAGTTAGTCCTGAGCTAAGATTGTCAGATAAGATATAATCAAAGCAGATTTCAAATGATGCTTTAGGGCAACTGAATTTAAATTGCTGGGGAGTACTAATTTGATATTCCATATGAAAGTCCAGAAAGCTGTCATTCATCTCTTAAAAGAGAAAAAAAAAAAAAAACGTAGCATAGAAAGAACACCCTTAAGTTAGCAGACCACAGTGTTGACTACATGCCAGCTATAGAAACTTTGAAAGACTATTACTCTAACTTGCCTGGTCATTATGCCTGTTAATGGTAAACTATACCTATGACATTTTAACTGGAAGAATCTGTCCTTGGATACCGGTTGTGAGAGAGTCAATATTTATTGGTAGGCAACTAGCAGCAAAAGAGAATAGAAAGGTGTATCTATGGACCTCTAAGGGCACAGATGGAGGGTAGAGAGGAGAGTATCCACTTCGGCCTACTTGGAAGGGCTAGAAGTGCCAACATTTCACCCCAAAGCACTCATTCCTTCCTCTGGATTATGCTGTGAAACTTAGAGTGCCAAATGACCACTTGGAATGAGTCCTTTTGAGGATATTATTATAGTTTGAGAAGCCCACATGGGAACACACACTCCAACATAAGAGGGATAGATCATGATTTAAGCCATCCATTTTCTAGAGAGGTTGGGTTTTTCAAACACTGGCCAACCACATTTATAGAAGGCTAGAAGAAGGTAGCATTTTCAGAGATTAATATGAAAACTATGAACTCCTAAGCAAAGTTAGAAATTGGGGACATCTTAGGATAGTTGGGTGGCTCAGGTCGATTAAGCATCTGAGTTTGGCTCAGGTCATGATCTCAGGGTCCTGGGGTGGAGCCTGCATCAGTGTCAGGCTCTAGGCTCAGCCAGGAGTCTGCTTCTCCCTTTCCTTCTCTCATTGCCCTTCCCTCTGCTTGTACTCTTTCTCTCAAATAAATAAATAAAAATTTAAATGAAAACAAAAAAGAAATTGGGAACATCTATTTGAGAGCCTCCTGTGAGATGATTAATTCCTAGGATTCCTATCATCTGTTCTTGCAGATTCACTTCTTCCTCTCTTTGACATCTAATGAAGAAAGCTTTTCCCTAAACATTCCTGGCAACTTGCCCATGCACTCTTCCCCCAAAGAAGGGAAGGAGTATCAGAATGCTGAGTTTGAGTAAGGAAACCCATAAACCCAGGTAACCCCTCTCCCTCTGTTCTGCTTGAGAACTACCCCGATCACTCAGAAGGTACATTCCAGTCTGGTCCTCACACTCCACATTTGACAGGGCCAGATACTGGTGCGGGGAAGCCTGGGTTGTTCAGTGCTGTCCAGGCTTGTGGGCAGTAGGCTCTTCTGGGATTCACTGGTAGAAAACCCATTGTGATAACTTAAATGAGCCCCAAATATATAGTTCAATTTTTAGCAGTATACAGTAGCTCTTTTTTGTCTCTACTTGATTGACTTCATTGTTTCTCTTTCAAATGTTTCAAAACCGGGCAGGAAAAAGATTATTTCCTGACCCACAGCTAACTTAGGTAGTAGGAAAAATATGTTCACATATAGTTTTTTATGATTTTATGCATTTCTTTTTTGTAATTCACTGAAGTCAGAGATACACAGGCAATAAATATGTCAAGGTGTTTTGGGTGTGGCCTCACATTTACCTGTCCCCTGGAACCTATACAAAGAGCATCTTCCTACAGAAGCTAGTGGTAATCTTGGGCAGAGCTGAGAGAGGCAAATAAAGAAACAATATTTCATGACTGATATTTCAGGAGGTTTGTAAGATAATACCCCTCTTTCTCCATGTGTGCCAGAAGAAGGTAAACTTAAGGGAAGGAAACTGTAGGCATTTATATTTCAGCATTGTCTATACCTTGGGAGGTTTTGAGTAAGTTTTGAGAAAACATCAACATTGTGTAGGTTTATTTATACTGACATCTCCAAAAATTTAGGAATAAACTTAGTTCTGGGTTTTCAGGAATGAAAACCATTTCATTGCCAGCTTTGCTTGTCTGGTTTCCCAGCTCCCAAGACAATTTTGACCCGCAATCCTACTTCTAAGAGGATTGTGATAGAGATTTGGTGTGGCTGCTGAGCTTTGAAGGCTGAGTGGGCCAGGTCTACTAATCTTTTGAGTAATGCAGCTACAGGCATCTCCAGAAGTTTTTAAGAAAAAGGCCTGAAGATCAAATTCTGACAATTTCTAAGAGGCTTAAGGTAGCTTCACCATGATAAACTGAGACATGGGTTTGGAAATATCCCCTGATCAGGTGAGATCCCAGCTCAGCTACTCAGTGAGTACATGACCTCAAGCAGCTCCTTTATCTAACCTCAGCTTTGGTACTTTTTTAATTTATAAAAATAGAATAATAGTATCTCTTATAGGGAGATAATCCGTCTGAAAGTGAGCTGTGTGTATAAATGCTCAATGTACCTTAGTTAAATTAGATGTCAGAAAGGACAGAACCTCAGACCCAGAAGAGTCTTTAATGATGATCCAGTCCCTCATTTCAAGGGAGAAAGGAATGATAATAGTGAAGGGGTCTGAGGTTTTATAGCATTATAGAGACTCAGTGCTGAAAGGTGCTTGAGAATATTTACTGCAATGCTCTATTTTGAGAATCTTAGGTCTATAGATATTGAGCAATTTCCGGTAGTTGCACAAATCAGAAAGAGTGGAACTGGGCCAAGAAGCCAGAATATCTACCCTAGTTTAATGCCTTCCCAGGATTTCATGCTTAAATCTTTATTCTGTAGTTAAAACAGCAACAAAGGCACAGAGATGTGACATCCTGATGAGTGAGGAAGGATCCCAGAATTCTCTTGCAAAATTTCACTACTGCCAAAGCCAAAGTAAACACATTATAGAAACTTCTTGTGTTGGACAGATGAGAAATCCCCCTCCTTAGCACACTATGATTTCTAGGTCAAGCACGCAAATGAACAGCATTAGAAATCAGAGAAATTATTGAATATCCAAACAGGTTATTCCTAGAATGTGGATTGTTTTAATTCATAGGACTATACTAGGGACAATTGTACAATAGCCTAAAACCATTAGCCTCCACTTTATCACTACTTCATGGGATATAAATTAATCATGGGAGGTCTTGACGTTTCTCAGACCACAGGAGCTTATATATTTTCAATATAATGTTTTAGATGAGTAGCAGAGAGACTTGCATATGACCTTTGACGCAAAATTCCTACTATGCTGGCCATAAGGCACATTATTTATATTACCTTTATGTCTCTGGAACTGCCTATAACTGTAAGACAGTCAGGGGAAACATCCTCACTTATCTATGGGTGCCAAAAGATTTATGCAGTTCCAAGAACTTGAAACACGGAATCCAGGGTGTTCTCCATCATTGGAGATGGAAGTAATGATAAATGAGTGACAGTACCCTAACTCCTACCAGATGCTGCATGGTGCTAACCTAATTGTCAGACTCTTCTCTTGGCACCTCTTGGGACTCGAAGTCATCACGTTCTAAATTTCATCTACACAGTTTTCTTTTGTCTTATCCACAATCCTGATAGAAAAGTCCACAAGCTAGCAGGAAGGTGCAAGAAGCCACATACCCAGGCTAAGTACTACGAATGTTTCCTCATCAAACTATTTGGCTGACAGCAAAGGAATAAGATGCCTTTGGATCTGTCAGCTTCTATCATTCACCCCCTGCATTTGCTTATATTTGCAATAACTAGACTTACGTTTTTCCCAGGCTTTGTTCCTTTTCACATTATTATGCACTGTAACAGGAATACCAGGCAATCACATTTTAAACCTGTCAGCCCACAACATTTATTTCCAATCTACCACCCTTTTACCAGCTCTTCCCCTCCTTCTGGGTGCCAGGCTGGCGATGCTATTGACTTATCTATTGACTGAGCATGAGTTTCCTGGAAGCACTTTTTAGTTCTTTGTGAAAGCATGGCTCTTTTCTCTTTTGGGTTTGTGAACCACTGTCTGACTATGCTAGTTTGTTTGTTTTTGTGAAGCTGGAAAGCTAACAGCTTTAAGGAGAGCCTCTTCAAGAAAGAGTATCTGCCAAATCATCTTGGGAGAAAAGAAGATCTCAGGAGAAAATTATCCTTGGATTCAGTGGTCATTGGGGGCGTCTCAGATTTTCAAAGCTTCAGAAGGTCAGAATGTCACAGCATGACTCCATGCTTGGACATACACAGATAATGATTTCTGCCTCCCAAAACATGTGATGGATAATATTATCTAAATGTGCTTGCGATATTTTCATCTCAAATGCAGGTGAAATAAAACACATTTCCTCACGAAGCAGGCATTCTAAATGATACTAAATGCCTCCAGTATGCATTGGAGGGTTCTTGATAGTTTAATTTCATAAATAAATAAAGGAGATTAAATGTTAACATATAACCAAAACTTCATATTGTATGCATTACAGACACTAGAAGAGAACACGAGGAATGTTTACCATCACCAAAGTTTCTTTAAACATGGGACATTTCTTTACCAAAAAAGGCAGGAAATACATAATAATAATTCTTTAAATTGAATACACTTGGCTTTCTGAACATTTTTATTTGTCTCATTTTTACTAGGGATAGCTTAAAATTCAGCCATGGAGCATAAGTAAACTGTCAACCTATGCATAGGAGACACTGTATATTCTCTCCATTCACAACATAACTAATTCCAGCCCTCTATATTGAAACCAAAACAGCATTTAGAGAGTGGCCATTTTCTTCTCTGCCGATCCAAGTGAAAAAAAAATGCAATTGCATTTGTGATTACTTTAATTAACTAATAAAAAACATATCTGACACTAAAGGTGTCATTAAGAATTCCCCTCTGCAGTCTAATCTTTTACAGAGCCTACACTTGCTTTTCTGGGTTATCTCTCCCCTCATAAATAAGGTTTTTTGAAAAAGGATTTGCCTGGCTCAGAAAAATAAGAGAACCACCTAGTCACTTCTTATTCTTTTAATTTAAAAGCTGGTTTATTTTCTGGTGACCAGGGACCCTCATGTTCCAAATTTTGTTTTTCTTTCCTCTAGAGGAATGTAAATTTGGTGTCTAAACAATCTGGCCAGGCTAATGGGAAATCTTGCCTCGAAAACTTAGCTGAGTGCTTTGAAAGTTCCTTTCTCCTTGGTTTTCTCAGTGGGTTGCCACTTCCCATGCACTAGCCAACTTTCTTAGGGATGCAGCACCTGATCTTTTAGGAATTATAGGGCCCAAAGGACTTCAGGTAATTTCTTTTGACTAGTAGGACCTCTTTACAGTCTCTTGATCGGGACCTGTTCTTTAAAAAGGAAAAAAAAAAAAGTCATCTTTTGCAGTATTTCATTTGGCAGAAAATTGCTATTCCAGATTTGTTACAAATTACCCATGGAGATAAACATATTGAGGGCATTTAATTTGAAATGCTGCCTTTCAAGTTTCTCTACTTAAGCTGGTGCTTGTGGGAGACAATGTTTGAGACATGGATATACAGGCCAACACCCTAGGATGTTTGAACATTAAAAAAAAGTTTTTATTACTCTCATACTCAGTTCATTTAAAACACTACTATGGGATCTCAGAGTTTGGGGTGCATTCTATTAAAAATGCATCAGCCCATGTAGAATTTCAAGTTTTTCATCTAAAATCAGACAAAGGCTAAAATAAGAAGTGATAAGGTACATTCTTATGTATTAGCATTAACAGTTTTGTATCACATTTACTCTTCATTACAAAGCAAACTGCCTTAGCTGGTGAAATATTTCATGGTCATCCCTTGTATTTGTTCGTTCTTTGAGCGATTTTTAAAAGTGATCTTTGAGGATCTTGAGTTCACACTCTTACATCCTCTCGCAGGTTCTCAGTCAGAAAATAGTCATCTATCAAGTACTTAAATAGGACCTTGCACCCTCATTGCAACTTGGCATTGTAATTGCAACCCAAGGAGAAGGTGGATGGTGGGTAAAATAATGGAGTTTCAGTCCCCAGATATCACACCCCAAGTTATGCGAACATCTCCAAGTTAATAGCTTCTTTTTGCCATAAAAACTTCACCCATCATTTTCATTCACTCCACGTATGCCGCAGATAGTTGAAGGTGAAATCCTGCAAGCCATCATGTAGGCTGCTCAAGGCATCTTTATTCTTGGGAATAAACTCCATAATTGTAATACAGACAACAGGCATGTATTGACTGCCTTTTTGGTACCAGGCACTTGACTCAATTTTGTGTACACATTAAATAAGTCAGTTCTCACAATTCCATTATGAATGTCTCCATTTCACAGATAAAGAAACTGAAGTTCAGAGAAGTGGCTATCATTGGAAATTCTCCATCTAGGAGATAGACAAGAGGCAAATTTAAAATAAAATTCCCACAGCATCCTCTAGACTTTTCTTAACTTAGCATCCTCCAGGAGATATCTCTGTCTCACAAACTCAACCCTCTCTCTACTTTGCACCCTCCTTGTTTGTAGCATACCCTCAAGCTGCACTTGAAATACGGCTTCAGAAGTGGGTTTTTAATTTAGTTCATGCCATTTCCAGTTTTCCAGTCAGCAAATAATGCAACGTAAAAGTGGAGTTAAGAAATGTTCCATGTCTTCTCGTCTTCTCCAACCATTCTCTCCAGGGTTTGGTCTTGTGCTTAGAGTAGTGAGTATGAAATATGTACTTTTGTCCCTGTGATTATTCTAAGTCTCAGCCAAAGGGAATGGCCTTGAGTTTTAGCAAAACGAATATGTTATATTTTCTCCTGTGGTAGTGTAAGGAAACACATGTCTTAGAATATCTCTTAGAAAAGGTAGTTCTGGGCTGTTTTGGGAAATTCTACCAAAAAGCAGAATAGTCTGTACCCAACAAAGAATGAAGGAGCACTTTTTTCCATAAAATTTTCTTATTCAGAAACCTTTTGAAAAACAACTTGCACATAGTCATTATGTCAACACAAATTGAAAGTTTCAGAAATGTCTATGCTTAGGCCTACCTATTACTTTGTGAATTAAAAAAAATACATTACTGTTTTTAATCTTGTGGTTTCATGTTAAAAATCCAGGCAAACTTAATCAGCGTTCTCCTTTTTATCTTTCCCTTGGCCACAACTAAAAAAAAAAAAAAAAATTAAAATTAAAAACAAAGAAGAAAGAACTTTGCTATCAGTTTCCGAGCCAACAGAAAAACACTCACACAAGGAGTATCAGCTTCATGAAATACTGAAAGAGGGATTTTGCATTTTAGGATGAGTGTTAAATCTTATGCTTTACTTCTAAATAAAATTGAGCCAGGGCTCATGTGATTAATCTGCTGAGTTTCCTGAAGATATCCTCTAATATCTGGGGAGAAAAAAAATATTTCCTGTACCCAGAGCATTTTTAATAGCTCTCCCAGTGAACAAAGAATGGCTACTCTTATTTCCCAGTTCAATGTGTCAAAATTGCTGGGAAAGTTGTTTCTCATTGTTTCAGCATTAAGTCAACATTTGAAAAATCGAGACTTTTTTTTAATCAAAGGATTAATATCCAGGTCATGGGTAATAGAAATCTCACCAGCTTTGGTGCATTGGGCTTATGAAATTGAAACAAGTGGTTCTATTCATTATTAATAAATACATACAGTTGTGTTTAAGCTAAATATCAAAGTCTTAGGTTGAGTCTTAGGGACCAAGTGACTCCATGATATAAGGCTCCCTTGCTGATCTTTTATGATTTTCTGCAGAGCTCTTCACACAATTTACAGCCTTGTAATCAGTGGGGTCCTATAGATCAAGGTGTAAGCAGGGTAAAATATGTTTTGTTAAACAAAAATTGTGAAACACTCCATTGTGACTTATAAATTACTATTTCTCTCTACTTTTCTGTGTTCAGATTTATAGCATTTATCTGACACAGTTTTTTTTATAAAGAAGAAAATCCAATTACTTACATTTATTTAAAAGAGAGCTGTGGTTTAAAAATATCATGACTGAGATGTTAAATCCGTAAACCCAACACTACAGTTATCCTTGAGCAATGTGGTGTCTATTGGTTGTTAGTACATTAAAGAGCAGTTTTCCCACAATGTACTTGTATAGAAATTGGCAAGGTAGTGGGTACCAATTAGTTAAATGCACTATAGAACAAGTTAGTTTCTTTTTATTGCAAAGAAAACTGGACACTACATACAACAATCTGTTCACTTGTGATCCTATCATTTTAAAATGCTACACCAGATTAGGTAGATAGATGATAGATAGATAGATGATAGATAGATAGATAGATAGATAGATAATAGATAAATAGAGAAATACACAGAAAGATGGACAGACTGACACCCGGTATATAAAAATTCCTAGTCTAGATCTTCCCATACTTATCAAACTTTATTTGGAATCACTGAAAATCTGGTAAATTATTTGCCCAATGCTTGGCATTATTGGATCCAAATGTTTGGAGATGTGATTAATTTTAGACTTTGCATGTATAAATTATTAAAACATACAAAAGGAATATTTTCTTGTTAATCCAGTATTTTGGATCTCATCCTAATGTGGGATACTATATTGACATTAACTTGAATGGGTGCCACTAGTTGGAGATTTAGATAAGACACAACAAAGGGGAAATTGGCAAAGACTTTCAACATGAATTGATATTTAAGAGATGATTATGAAGAGACAAATCTGTGAGGGAATGTGAACCCTAACACTTTAAAAAAAAAAGGTATTCTCTCTTTTTTTTAAGGTATTCTCAATTGCTTTCCAATCATTTCACATTATTAACTAATATTAATATTACATACATTAAAGTAGCATTTGCTAAGTTTATCTTCTTGGCTAAACTAAGTACTTTATTCACATTATATCATTTAATCTTGATATAAACTTAGCAAATCAGTGAAATAAAGATTATTATTGCATTTTTTGAGATGAAGGAACCAGGTCATAAGTTTCTATAAATTGTTCTTAAGTTTCTATAAAAGTCAGAATTGCTTCTCATCAGAGCCTCAGTTAATTTTTGTCCTGTAACATCCTTGACCTCTGAGCTTCATCTTCATATGATCTTGTTTTTTCGCATTTCCCCTCAATTTTCTAATAAACAAAAGAGACCTTTTGTTGTTGCTTGTAGAAATTCACCTTAGTTCCTTTCTCTCTTTCAATGGGACAAGACTTGTTCATGTTTAACATTAATTTCTTCCTTTTCAGAAGACAAACTATCTCACTATGGGTCAAGATTTTCAAAACTTGTGTGAGCTCAGTGAAATTATTCTCTCAGTAGCTTGAAGGTAAATATGAGTAAAGTAGAATCTTCAGCAGTATCACAAGAAAGGGGAGGAAGGAACTTTGGATGAATCAAGTATCTGCTTCTTCTTTAATGCCAGCCACTGTACTGGGCACCACATTTCACTTAAACTTCAGGAGAAGTTGGTAAGAAAAGCTTATTAGTACCATTTAAAAGAAAACTGAGATTCAGAAAAATGAACTTGAAATTCCCTAGATGATGCTAAACCTAGATCATCTGCAATGAGGGCACCTTCTTCTGTGTCATGCTCTCCTTCAGTGCAAATCCATAGACATGTATGGCTTTGATTATTTGCCTGTTTTTCCCTCAGGCATTTTCAAGATCTTGTCAATCTTCACACAATTTACAGTCTTGTAATCAGTGGGGTCCTAAAGATCAAGGTGTAAGCAGGGTAAAATGTTTTTTGTTAAACAAAAGTTGTGAAACACTCCATTGTGACTTATAAATTACTATTTCTCTCTACTTTTCTGTGTTCAGATTAAATAAATAAATTAAATATGCTCAATATTTTAAGCATTGCAATCTTGCTTTCTAGCGGGCAGAGGAAAAGATCAGATTTGCTATGTGGGAAGGATAATAATGATGGATAACATTAGTATGCAGTAATTAGTTGCGCAAAACAAATATGCTTTTTCTTTTCTTTTTTTTTTTTTTTTTGGGTTGAAATGTTATTAGAGGTTTAAAGACATGGCTGAACAAAGTGTTGGAAAGATGGAAAGATAGAGCTATTTTATAATTATGCCGTAATGCTTTGAGTCTATGTTAAATGGTTTAGTGGAAGCTGAAATACAATATGTACCAAAATGGATTTTCCCCCCTAGTTCAATAGCCTCTAATATTTCATGTCTATTTAAGCTTGAGATATTTAAAGAAAATGAACAGAAATGCAAATATACTACATAACACTTCTGTTTTTCTTTTTCTCTGTATATTTTCCGCCTTTCCGTAAAGACAACATAATTTCATTAATTAACACAAATGGTCATAAAAACCACCACTTGTCATTGTGTTATTCCCATTTAATGTTTCTATAATGTTGCATAATGTGAAATTTTTGCACAGCACTACTCGGCCAGGACTGTCAGCAGCTGAATCACTGAGTGTTGGCAGTATCCGTTAAAACTTGATGAGTGTAAGTTCTGTGAATAAGATGTGTGAAGCATGCAATAAAAGAAAGCTGACCTATCTGAGATAAAATACATTTGCTTTTCACTTCTGCTGCAAGTCATAGTATTTAGTCTGTCTTACAGTGATTTCAATCAGTGCCCCAAGGCACAGAATAATCAGGTATTTCCCTATGCTATAACAAATGGCCCTGGAATATCTATTGGTGTTCATTCTGTGGCTTTTGCTATTTTATAATTTTTGTTAAAGAAAAAAAAAGATATCTTAAAAAGGGGTGGAATGGAATGGATTAGTTCATAGGACGCCCATAGATGTCATTTAAGGTATCTTGGATTTATGGAATTACTGTCCTCAGAGTTAGCATGAATCCTATTTACCTCAAATATCATTATCCTCTTTGCCAGGAACTCTGACAAGCTGAATAAATATATAAAGGGGGAATCTTGGTAGTGGGTAGACAGACTGGTGACTCATGATGGGGTCAGAGCCTTTGCTATTTGCTTAGAAACAGATCTCTTTCCCTGGCTGCCATGAGGAGGAAGTGATGATGGAGAATGGTTCATTCCGAAGCAATGTGGTCTGGGCAGCTGGAAGGTCAGGGGTTAAACATGTGCTATCTCAGCTATGCTGGGTACAATAACAACATCAGGCATCAGGAGAATGATCTATCAGGGCAATTAGTCAAACAGGCCTTGTGGTAGCCCAGATAGGCCTGACTCTGTTTGCATCTGTTTATCACTCGGAGATAAGAATCCTTGTGAACCTTTTTGTTACCTTGAGAAAGTAGACACCTGGAAGGTAAACATAAGACAACGGTGTCTCTGAAAAATGATTTTGAAAAATGATTACAGCCCCCAGATGGGATTATATCCTCTTTATTTCTGGCTACTCGCAAAAAGATGATGAAGAAGAATTGCTTGGCTTATTTTTTTTTTTCATGTACTTCTTAGTTTATTCACCCATGAGCAGAAATTATAGAATTGGGCTTCTTTTGATCAAATAGGAAACTTGGCCTGGATGCCCTAGGAAGTGGGAAAGATTGTGGGTTGCTTTTTTTCCCTGAGATTTTCCTATAAATGCCACATTTTGCCATGGCCCACACACTGACCTAGATGTTCAAAAGAGTTGTTTTTCTTGGTTCGCATGAGCCTGATTTAATATTTCTTTCTTCCCTTCCGATTGCAAACTCCTAGAGGATACTGATCTGAACTTTCTTTGGTCTTGATGCCATCAGACTGGGTCACAGAGTCAGAAACTCATGAAAGGGATTTTCCTTAAAACTACCTATGACTAATTTTAATCATAGTTGAAACTCGGAAGTTTTCAAGATGATAGTTAAAGATTTATTTTGAACAACAGTTTGCTGAGCCCTGAATATGCACAGTCACACCTGTGTTCGTGTTTCCCTGTGCCTAGCTTCCACCCACACTGACATAAAACCATATTTGCCCTAAAGCGTATCCAAGAAAAGAATCTACCTAGGCCTTCAATGGCAGCAGGAACACTGATGCACACTTTTCTGTTCCTCTTTCCCGATCTAATTTGAGCTTCCTTCGTGATCTAATGGTCCCATCTGGCATTAGCATTTCTGGTTAACTTTATTTTATTTTAATGGTTATTTTTAAATCTAGTTTTATAAACTGTACCTGTCTTCTATTTTTTTTCCAGGAGAGCAAAACATATTTGAGTAAGGAAGAGATTCCCTCTTCCCACCCTCTCATATCCATGCCTAACCAATAATCAGGCTTAATAGTGAGCCACCCAGATGTGTGTAAAGATCATTTTTAGCCCCCTAAAAGAAGCTATCTGTGTGTTCTTGGGGAACTTAATTAACCTCTCTGAGCCTCACTTTTTTTTTTCCATCTACAAGTTGGGAATAAAAGTAGATTTTTTTCTTGTGTGGAGTCAGTGAAAATGCACACGGAGGTGCCTTATATGGAGCTTAGACTACAAGAAACACCATATACATGGCCCAGCTATGACCATCACACAGATTCTGTTTAGCAGATATGTTAAGCTACAGGTAGATAAAATGTCTTATGCTGTGGATATTGTAAATCCATATTTACACTGTGACCAAAAAGATCATAACAATTAAGATAATTCACCAGCTTAAAAATTTTAATGAAAAAATATTTATTTTTAGAGTAGTTTAATTTTTAAAATTATTTTTAAAAGATTTATTTATTTATTTATTTATTTATTGAGAGAGAGAAAGCAAGATGGCACAAATAGCGGAAGGGGTGAAGGGAGCTGGAGAAGCAGACTCCCCACTGGGCAGGGAGCCCAACTGGGGGCTGACCCCAGGACCCCGGGATCAGGACCTGAGCTGAAGACAGATGGTTAACTGGCTGAGGAACCCAGGTGGCCCGGAGCAGTCTTAGATCACAGCAAAATTGAGTAGAAAGTACAGAGGGATCCCATGTACCTCCTGCCCCCTCAACAAGCACAATCTTCCCTATGATCAACCTCCCCACCAGGGTGGTACCTTTGTTACAATTGATGAACCTGCATTGACACATCATTATCACCCAAAGCTCATAGTTTACACTGTAGTTTACTCCAGATTTGCATATCTAGGGTGTTGAGTCTATGCTCAGTGGTATCCAGTCATTCCTTCAATTATTCATTATTGTTTCTACTTAGCAAATTTACTTTTCCCCATGCTGTGACATTTATTGTGCTAATAAGATATGTTCTAGGCTGTGAAGGGCTTATAATCTAGTGTTTATCACTTCTATCTAAAATCTATTATGTTTAATTTATTTTTATAAAGGGCACCTTATCTTACCACCAATGTGGAACAGGTTCTTACATGCCGCAAGTCCTCTGCTTGCACACTTTCAAGGATTGTAACATGAAAGTTTCTGTCAAAATATCAATGAATGTGTTTTCTGAACCTTACTATTCATCCCCACAGTAAAAATGAAAAAAGGACAATTTAAATCACAACTCTGGTAGTTGGCCATGACAAAGCATTTTAAATAAGACCCTCTACATGTTCTTCTAGACGGATGCTTGTCTTCATTTAGTTATTAGATTCTAAGAACACATCAAAGGCCAGTTACAATACAATCCACTTAACATAGAATTTGGAATAATCAGCCCTGTTCTGGCCCTTGGATTTCCATTCAGAGTTATCTTTCCAGAACAGGCCCCAATATGAAATCCTGTGTTGTCAGCTCTACTCTGTGTGTAATAAAGACCCAAAGATATTGAGGAAGTGAGTTTGGGCGAGGACAGGACACTAACTTGGATGGACAGCAGTTTTCGTGCCTGAATCTGAATCTGAAGAAGGCCAAACTTCCAGAAGTCCAGTGCAAGCCTTATATCTACATGAGATATCTGCTCCCTGTCTTTTCAGAATCAACTGCCTCTTTAATGGAGTTGGGGAGGAGTCAGGAAGATGGAAGAGAGACTTGAACATTACAAGAGTGAATGCAATGACACCACTGCCTCCTGTACCTTTTGGCTCCAGCCACTCCAGCTTTCTCGGTGTTCCTCAGTGTGATGGGCTTCTTTCTACTCTGGAACCTTAGACATGTTCCATTTTGTCCTCAAAGCAAATCTTCCCTGTAACCTGGTTAAAGAGTTTCCAGTTTCCAGTTTCCAGTTTTCAAACACCAGGAAGGTGCTCCTGATCTTCAGATGAAAGCTGATATTTTTCTCTTGTTTCATAGTTTGTAATATTGTATTCATGTGATTATTCAATACATTCGTGTTTCATCCAGTAGAATAGAGTTCTCATGGCTCAGGTCTTGAATCTCCAAGATGTTCTATCCCTAATACCTAGTGTGTTGGAGATGTTCAATACGAGCTTGTGGAATTTATGAAAGGATATATATGTTCCAGTGGCATTAATAGAAAAAAAAAAAGGTATTACAAGCCATTCAATACTTCTACTGACTTTTCTTAGTTTATAAAGTTTGATGTGAATTAACCAGAACTTAGAAATTTCAAGAATTTTGAATACAATAGAAAATGAAATAAAAAATGGAAAAGTGGCTTTATTTGTGATGACAAAACTATATTCTACTTTAGATAAATTAACAAGGTTAAAATCAATTTAAGCAGTGGTATTTATTCTTTTCACCATAAAAATTAATTATCTGGCTTTTAAGATTAATAAGCACCTTCCTTTTTTTGCCCTCTGTTTATATTTTTAAGGGACCCAAGTGAAATGCAAATTTGAATTTGGACTGGATTTTCAAGAATAACAAATGAAAAGTCAGCAAGTGTTCTAAATACTTTAATCTTTACCTACAAACTGGGCAAAGTACAGGTACATTAATTCTTGCTGATGGTTTATGTTGTATAGCTATTGAATCAATAATCTATTTATCAAACATGACATGCTTTCTATAAGTACTCTATGTTCCAAAGTGACAATGGAGCAAAAGTCAAATAAAAGTTTGAAAACTTTAACCATTGGTTACTTTCAGTTTTTTCCCCCCTCAGGTTAGTGAACTGATTCATTGAAATGATATGAAAAAAGTGAAGAAAATCAAATTCCATGCTGTTGAGTGAAAAGTGTGTCACTAAAGATTTAGAATCAATCAAATTATTCAGGAGAGAGAAGATAAGTTAAAGAAATCCTCATCCAAAAATCTTGACTCTGAAATGATTTAACAGGCAGAAGAATCAAAGACACTTTGTGATCTTTATTTTATAGCAGCTGTAGAGTGTATCATATTTTGAGATGAGTTATCGTGATTTAACATTTAATTGCGAAGCATTGCCATGCATGAGATGAGTAATGGCAGAAAGTATTGGCCCAAAGGAGCATGAACTATTGGTACAAGATGATAGGAGGAGAGCAGCAGGTGATGGATGATGCCTGGGGAAGTAAAGTATAATGGAAGAAACCAATGACAGCATGGATGAGTCAGCTAGTTACCAGAAAGATAGGTCAGGAAAAACCTAGCAGATATCATGAGTCAGTCCACCAAGACCAGGAGATGATCCAAAAGGGGAAGGGTCAAGGTGACCACAGAGGCTTTGGGAAACAAGCTGCTGACACTCTAGCTCATTATCATCTTTTGGCATCCGTATCAAACTTGCTATTCAAAAGAGAGAGAGGAAGAGAGAAATAGGTAGGTAGATGATATAGAAATAGTATTTTAGGTTAAATGACACAGAAGAGTTTAATTAAGAGCATGTCTTTAATTTTTGCTTTAAAGATACAATGCTAAATCTTTTTGTGATAGAGAATTCCAACCCTAATATATTTACATGATTTGTAGATATGGGGATCATTTTAGTTTTAATCTTCCAATTCTCTCAATACCATTCATGTATTTAGTAACCAATATTCACAAACAGTTGAATTTGCCTTGGTAATCCAATATCTGTTGTGAAGATGAACTCCCCAAAATAGTTCTTTTAAGTGATAAATATAGTATAATATAATTTTTGAATATAACAGACATTCCCATAATGTTTTGATTTCTCAGGTTTCAAGGGCACATGCTACTCATAACATACAGCTATACCTTTGTAGATCAAAGTATCTAGGCTATGGTCAGAGGCTTATGGTCTCAATAAGATTCTGGAGTTAGAAATTTGCATAAATTCATATCTAGCTGATCTCATGAGTTTCAGTGAAATCTCCAAGGATTGAAACTTAAAATGAATGCACTTTTTTTTCTAGGCCAGTTGAGAAATAAAAACAGTCTTAATTATTTCAAGCCTGTATAGTAGTGTACAGTGTAATTAACTCTGATGTGTGTTTCACACCCAATTAGAAGATATTTTAGCACCAAGATAATTGGACCCAGCAGCACCTGGGAAGTATAATCAAACAAGTTTATCACCACATATTATTGTCTTATGATCCTCTGCACTTTATGGTTTGCATAAAGAGAATGGTCAAGACATCTGGGAAAATGTTGCTCATTATTGAGGCTTTACCAAGACCCAACTCCAGTGCAAGGTATTACTGTTTATCTAAAGACCTCTAGGGGATCCCTGGGTGGCTCAGCGGTTTAGCGCTTGCCTTTGGCCCAGGGCGCGATCCTGGAGTCCCGGGATCGAGTCCCACTTCAGGCTCCCTGCATGGAGCCTGCTTCACCTTCTGCCTGTGTCTCTGCCTCTCTCTCTCTCTCTCTATCATGAATAAATAAAAAATTAAAAAAAAAAAAGACCTCTACATTTTTCCTATGACTTCATAATGCTAGTGTTCCTTTTACTAATGATTTATCCGTTGATTATCAGGTTGATAATATCCATTTGCTTTCCTTCTTGATTGATGTTTTGCAATATTTTCTTGGTAAGGGGATAATCTGTTAACATATTTTTCCTTGGATTTCCTGGAGTTGGGGGTATAACCCATATTCTGGAATTTTCAGATGCCATCAACCACAGATTCAAAGGATCCATACTAGAAGTTCATGTAGAATAGTGTGGTCTGTGGACATGGAGACTGAAAGCTCACTAGAAATGCAGATCCTGGGACTCTGCCCCAGGCCTACTACGTCTGCACTTTAAGAAGATCCCCAAATAATGCTTATCTATGCCCATAAAAGTTTGGAAAATGTAGTCTAGCTAGAGTAAGAAATCCTTTATGATAGGGGCCATGGGTTGATTGTCTTTATAGTCCTGGTAGTGCCAGCACACATGATAATATGTCTGGAAGGAAACTAAGAAGGGAGGAAGGAAGAAAGGCAAGCAGACAGGCCTTGGACCTGATGGTCATGAGTCAGATGCTACAAATAGAGGGAGTCTTTAGGTATTATCTGAGCATGGGTGGTCTCAGAGTTCCCCCCAACCTTACCTTGATCCCTACTCTTTCTAGGATTGGTATTTCCAATTTGCTGCTGACTCTAGGCTCATATTTAGATCCTTAGTTTAGGCCCCAGCCACCCCTTTTGAGTCCTGACCCTCTATTATCAAGATGAGTATAGCCATGACTTTCTGGCTTTAGACAAACACAAGGCTACAGTCATCATTTTTAAAATAGTTTTACCAAAAAGCAATGGCAATTCATTTAATCAAGCCTACTTAGATAAAGCTTTCTCATCTCCTTGGATTTTTGCTGTTGTTCCTGATTTAAGTAACATGTCATGAGAATATCCTGACAAAAAAGACACTATCCATATGCAAAAAGTATAGTATCTTTTTCTGCCTCATGCAAGAAAATCCAATTTTTTCCCTAGTGTAGTTTTTAGACAAGGGAAACATACCAGTGTCCTGTAAATTCTGACTTTGTTCCTATAGGCAAGTAAGGCTTCTTTTTCTTCTCCAACATATTTTTTGGAGAACTATACAATCACTTATAATCACCTTAGAATATTTTGTTATTATACTAGAGTACTTTAAATAATGTTTAGTACTACATTTTGAACCAATTTTAAAATATTTACTGAGTCAAGTAATAAAAAGTATACTAATGCTAAAGTGAAAGTTAATGGATGCTGAGGAAATGCTTCTTGAGAATTTAATGCCTTGGTCTATTTATTTGTGATTCTATGTTCTTTAAAATGACAACTCTACTGGGTGCTGGATAAAAATGTATAAAAGTATATACAAATAATATAAATAAATATGAATATGAATATGAATATGAATATAAATATAAATATAAATACAAATATAAATACCACTGGGGCACCTGGGTGGCCCAATCCATGAAGCAGTCAGTTTTTTGTTTTGGCTCAGGTCATGATCTCAGGATCCTGGGATTGAGCCCCAGCTTAAGATTCATTCTCTCCCTCCCCCTCTACCCCTCCCCATTTCGTTTGCTCTCTCTCTCTCTCTCTCATATAAATGAATAAATTTTTAAAAAGATAAATGCCCATTGGCTTTGAAAAATAACAATATGTTTAGGAAAATAAAATGTGAATATAAATTGTACAATTAGAACATGAAACATGTCAAGAGAGACTTTTAGGTCTTAGAAATACAAGAACGCTGCCAGCTGGTTTAGTATGTAAAGGGTTCGCATAGAGGAGATAGTGAAGCCCAAAGGTTTTAAAGGCAAATATCATCATTTATTACCTGGAAATCGGGGGAAGGACTTGATGTGGTCATTTCACATTGGGAAAGTTAATGAGTAAACCATGATTTCTAAGTAGCACTGACAAGTTACCTCTTTAAAAATCACAGTATTCCATCCTTGGACCTTAAGATAGACTTATTGCTAAGAGGTGGGGTGGGGAGAAGAAAAAAGTAAAAGAAAAGAAAACCTTCTATATACTTCAATAGACTCAGATAGGCTTATGGTCATGGTGACCAGAAAACAAGTCAGCAAGAAATGTTTTAAAGCTATATTATTTCAACGAAGTAGCTAAGTCTATTTAAAAGATAAAGAAAAAAAAAGTTTTGTTCCATAGGACAGTCAGGAATTATGTGGGTGCATGAGGGTGTCCATATTTCATATAAAACTCTAATGTCTTTTCTTATGAAATGTTTACTTTTCCATGGGCATTGACTCTTCCAAATACATTTTAGTGTATTTTTCACTCTGTATTCAGTAGCCACATGTTTAGTGTTTGGCAAATTTCCATAGGTGACATGTGGTGAGAAGAGTCATGAACAAGTTCCCCATTATTTGTTTCCTGTTGCTTACTTTACTGGAAGCTCAAATGGGGGTTTCCAAGCTGTAAAGTTTTGTTTTCAATAGCACATTACATTTTGAAGAAGAAGAAGAAGAAGAAGAAGAAGAAGAAGAAGAAGAAGAAGAAGAAGAAGGAGGAGGAGGAGGAGGAGGAGGAGGAGGAGGAGGAGGAGGAGGAGGAGGAGGAGGAGGAGAAAGAAGGAGGAAGAGGAATGGAGAGGGAGAAGAGAAGAAGAAAATAAAAAAGGACGTTTGAGGTTTTGGGCCTCATAGAAATATCCACAAGGAGAAATCAAAACTTCTAAATATTGATCCTCAGTGTAGAACTTCTAACTATTGATCTCAATCTCCCTGTTGAGAACTTGCAATTTTGCCATTCTAGGCAGATCTCAGCCAGAATGATTTCATATTTAATCAGTTTTTTGATGTAGAAAAGTATTAAAAGCTTACTGAACATCTCCAATTCCTCTACCTCTCTGGATTTGCTCTCCTCTACAACTATGGAGCCCTTTGTGGTTGGATTTGCAAAGCCTTTGGAAGTCTGACTCTTTTGCCACCCATGTTCTTAGCCCACTAGCTCTTGGCTTTTCAGATTTGTGAGTAGCCAGAGAAGATTTTAAAAATTCAGCAGTGCTTGGCCAACATAAACTAATTTTCATGGACTATTAACACACTCAATTATATGACCTATAGTTTCTGTGGGTCTGATGTCTTCACTCCCTTTATATTCATGACTCCAGGCATAGACTTAATGTTTTGGGGCTCCTGGGATACCATACTCAGGAGCAGAATGACTAATAAATATGCTCAATGTCTCAGAATCCAAACAGAGAAGTGGTTTAGTTTTAGAACCCACTCCCCATGAAAGTATAAAATTCTAAAGCATGACTCAATGAAAGGTTCTTTAGAACTTTAATCCTTGAAATACTTCCATGTATGCGTGTGTTGGAAGAAGGTATTACTAGTAATAGAATATTCCAGAATAAAATGTTCATAGTAGGAAGAGTGTGAGGATCTCAGATAGTTCTTATCTGGGATTATGGTTGTTTAACACAACACAGAACAACAGAGAAACATTAAAAAAAAAAAAAAACAGAAGACAGATAACTTCCCAAATGTTTTTTTTTAACTGGTGTATAGATGAAATATGAAATGTTATGACATTTGGGGCTTGCTCTTAAGAAGGCTCAGTTGCTCACAAGGCAAGAGGTTTGATTCTTCTATCATTTGATACACAGCTGTTTAAATACAGTAGGCTTAGACAAATGACCTAAAAACATTTGCACTTGAGCTTGCTTCCTCAAAGGTTAAAATAAAAGTTTTACTTTTACAGTAGGAGAAAAGGGCATTGGGAGTATTTCTTCAACATAAGGAATGGAGGAAAGAAGATAATAATGTTGAACAGACTCAAACACAGACTTCCAAAATACGTGAGTGCCTTTCTCCTGTGCCACTATCCTTTCATACGCCCACCTGATCCAGCAGGTGCTCTGATTGCAAAGGTAGAAAATATTTCATCAAATACCCATGAAATAACCTCTCTCTATCATACTACCACTGATTCCTTAGTTTTTTTTTTTTTCTCCAAGAAAAAGATCAGCACGTTACTCTGGATCCCTGGAGTTAGTTTCATTGTGTGCATTTGTACAGATAATTTGCTTCAACTACAGAGTTGCTAGGGTCAAAACTTTCAGAATAGATAACCAACAAATAGTTAAATATAAATAGAAGGAGAAAAAAAATAAATAGAAGGAGGCAGCACAGTGCAGATGGTCTTCTTCTTTTGTGGGCCTCAGTGTCCATAGACTGCAAAGATTCTCTATAGATTTGCAAGCTTATTCTTTTCCAGTTTTAAGGGCCCAATAGACCTTCTGATGACACCTGAAGGAGGTAGACCCCCTGCTGTGCCCCTTACTATGATGGGCCTAAATCACCAGGCTTTTCCTACCTGCCAAAGTCTTTAATTAATCCTTTCCTATCTATGCCCTTTTTTCTGTCTGGAAATTTCTATAGTTCTCTGTACCATCACAAAAGAATGGGGCTATATTTTATTCACACACACATATAGCTGTGTGTTACTGATTTAATAACTACTCTTGTTAATCTCATGTGCTGGGCGTGCTTGAAGGCCATCAACGTATTCCTTCAAATGAAATATTTGTCTTCAGAAAATAGAAGATTTAGTAACTCTAAGGTAGAATTTGGCATATAGGGGGAGGCTGGCAGAGAGGAAATTTAGGGCAGTTGCTTGAGATCACAATGATGGTTGAGATCCATGGAGGTAGGCTGCCTCATTCATTGTCAGTAAGAGGATACATTGTGTGACCTCTCCCCAAAGGCAAATGCAAGTCAAGAGCCTTCAAAAGTTCATTAACTTTGGTCCAATTATTCCATTCCCGACATCTTGTCCTCAGTAAATGACCAAAAGTTCACATAATTATTCATTTGTTAATGATGAAGAAAGAATAATAATATTTTTAATAATGCTAAGAACTAATTTTATTGAGTGCTTACTGTGGACTGTACTGTGAAATGTCATTGACGTGCCTTATCTAATCTAGTCTTGACCCAGCAAGACTCGGAATGAAGTATTATTTCTATGCTAACATTAACAGTGGGGAAAACGAGATTTAGGAAGGTTAAAATATCAGAAGGTTAAATGGACATAGCTGGGAAGTTAAGGAGGTAGGTAACCTGACCTGGGTTTGGAGCTCTTTTGCAGTGCACAAACTACACACTTGTACATGGAAGCCATGGTCTGACTCTAGTGGTCACCTCCTTAACTGCTGTAATCAAACTACTGTTCTGTTTCAAGAAATATAGTGACTAGATGAGATTGGCCTAAAGCATTACTGTTGCTGCCACATGCTGCTGAAGTACGTGGACCTCATCGAGGAGCATCTCAACTAGGCACCTCTGGAGAAGTGATCATCTTGTCACTTCTCAGCTTCTGCTGAGCTCACCAGAAACAGTGTCTTGCCCACAGTTCATTCCAGTAAGGTGTAGATAGCATGGAGTATGCCCATCCACTGCCTGTGGGGTGTGTGTGTCTTCTGTCCTGGAAAGAACTGTCCAGTAAACATCTTTGCAGAACCATAAGAAGGTCCAAAACAAACAAACAAAACAAAACAAAACAAAACAAAACAAAACAAAACACCTCACAGCCACATTTATCCAAGAGCTCCCCTGCATTGCCCTGGTTAGATACTGCTTTAAGTTTCTTAGAAATAATAAAGGTCTGGATGACAGGAGGTCCTAGGAGAAGCAGAGGACTAGGAAATGGGACTGCAATGTGTTATCTCTCAGACACATGGATGGTACTAAAAGATTTCTTGGTCTTCTGTGGTTGGTCAAACTCTTGAACGTGGAACCTCTGATTTCTTGTCTGCACGATGTAGCTACTGAGACCTTATCATAAGTTTGTTGCTCTGATAAAATGAGATGAAGTACTATACTGAAGATACTGTTATATGAGATGCTTCGTTCCTTTGCAATTTCTGGAATTACATTACCCATTAATAAAAGCTCATGATAATCCAGGGTAGTTTTGAAGTTATATTTATGATTGTAGATATGTTTAGGGCCTACAAATGCTTTTTATGCTTTTTAACATTGGACACAGTAACATGATACTTTGCTTTCATAAATGATATTTTCCTGAGGTGTAGTAAGTAGGAAGAGGAGATTATTTAGAGTCAAAGCTCAAAAGGTGGTGGGCTATTATGGACCATCGATGGCTTCATGAACATTTGGCTATTGTTTGAGATAACAGTTCAATACCAATTAAATTGTAGTTAAAATGATTATGATCTGGAGATAGTGCTTTTTAAAAAGATAAAATATTTTAGAATTCTATTCAGAAGATGAGCTTAATCAGTTATTTGAGGGTAGATTTTGTATTTTAGTTGCATTAGTGAGCATATCAGGAAATTATCTCACTTAGAACTATGAAGCAATTGAGCTTTTCTTTTAAAAAGTCTGTCCAAGATGTTTTTTCCATTCTATGATATTGCAGATGGTTAAAAAAATTAAAAATTGCTTCAACTCAATTCAACAAATGCCTGTTTGATGTCTAGCATGGGCCATATCCTTTGTTAGGTACCAGAAGTTCAAAATAGAAAAAACAAAACAAAAAAAACAAAAAAAAAAAAACAAAAAAAAAAAAACAAGCTCTCTGCCCTCAGGGATATTATAGTATAAGACAAAATGGACATTAAACATTTTATTAGAAGTGACGCAAAAGTAGAAAGGGCTATATTTTGCCTGTTATAATATTTTGAGGTTTCCCTTCCAAGTACCTATAGGGAAGTCTTTATGCAGATGAGAATATTGGTCCTTTATTGAGATATAATTGACATTAACATTGCGTAAGTTTAAAGTGTATAACATGACAAATTTATAAACGCAAAGTATATTTATATATTGCAAAATGATTACCACAATAAGGTGAGTTAGCACATCCGTCACTTTATAGTTAAAATTTTTGTGTGTGTGGTGAGAGCTTTTTACTCTTTTAGCAACTTTCAAGTATAAAATATAGTGTTAACTATAGTCACTATATTGTACATTACATCCCCAGAATTTATTCATCTTAAAACTAGAAGTTTTTACCCTTTGACCACCTTTATCTATTTCCTCCATCTCTAATGCCTGATCCTGGCAGCAACCGATCTGCTCTCCATTTCTATGAGCCTGATGTTTTTAGATTCCACATATTATTTAGCAAGATAATATATCTGTCTTTGTTGAATTTATTTCACTTGGTATAATATCCTCAAGGTTTATTCATATCGTTGCAAATGGCAGGATTCCCTTCTTTTTACTGCCAAATAATATTCCATTGTGTATACGTATACCACATTTTTTTATCCATTCATCTGTTAATGGATATAGGTTGTTTCTATGTCTAGACCATTGTGAATAATGAATGCTGCAGTGAACACAGACGTGCAAATACCTCTTCAAGGTGGTGATTTCATTTCCTTCAGACATACATCCAGAGGTAAGAATGCTGGATCAGGGCAGCCCTGGTGGCCCAGCAGTTTAGCGCCACCTTCGGCCCAGGGTGTGATCCTGGAGACCTGGGATGAGTTTCACATTGGGCTCCCTGCATGGAGCCTGCTTCTCCCTCTGCCTGTGTCTCTGCCTCTCTCTCTCTCTCTCTCTCTGTCTCTCATGAATAAATAAATAAAATCTTAAAAAAAAAAAAAAGAAATGCTGGACCGTAGGGTAGTTCTAGTTTTACTCTTTTGTGGAAACTTCATATTGTTTTCTATTGTGGATGTACCAATCTACAGAGAATATTGGTCTTGGTTCTCAAATTTCAAAACAAATGTTTAGCTCTCTCTGCTCACCTGGTGCTTAAGATTTATGGATACTTTCTTAAGTAGCAATTGAAATCAGATATCCTTGCACTATATGTTATAAAACATTCTGACATTAGAAATTAAATCTATTATAGATAATCTTATTTACTTAGCCTTGTAAGTATTCTACTAATATCCTTTCATAAAATTAAATACATAGAAAATTATACACACGGACTTTATTAACATAGGCTCCAATTCACTTATTTGTGCTTCAATGTAATGGTGTTGGCATTATCAATACACATGTATCACTTGACTGTACAGTACATTTTTTTATACATTGTGCTTAAGATGCACACTCAAGTTGAGCTTCTGTTTCAGAATGTGACAATAGAAAATATTTCTTTTAAATGAGTGCTATATTAACTTCTATAAGATAAAAACGTATATAATTTATTGTATTACCTTTGTTTCCCCAGCTGCCACGAGGCTCCAATTTAAAGGTCAAGTGGATGATAATATTTCTTCCATCTTCCCTAGTGGTTGAACTACTTGCATCACTTTTTAATTTATGGTTTTAATCTCCTGTCTTGTTCTAATGAGAATTGTCTTAGTGAATGTCCCGTTTGCTACACATCATCTCTAAACTATTTTATACTGAGAGAAGCTATAAGGCAATCAAAGAAATAAAGTTGCAACGTCCCACACACTTCATTTTGCCACCGTGTTCAGTTTGGTTGTTAACATCTGTCCGGGCTTTTGACATATTTTAGCCCACTGTGTGGTTTAACATCAAATACCTCAAGGCATTTTAAAATCCAATTAATACCCTATCATTTTGTGAAATAAATAAGGAAAGTCACAGATAAACAGCTTAGACAAAGGTAAACCGGAGACAAAATTAATTCCTAAGATGGGACTTCCACTTGCAATGAGAGAAAGAGAAAGTGCCACTGATTTATTAGTAATTGATTCAAAATGACCCAGGGTCGGTTCTGTTGAAGAGGTACATTTCACAAGTAGAAAAGATGAAAGAAATCCTCTCAGGTTTGGATTTATAGCTCAGCTTTTGTAATTCAAAGAGAAAGCATCACAAACTGAGTTGCCAGCTGTTTTGTAACTCACTTGGCAATCAATAATTCAGGTAAACATTAACTCAGAGTAAATCCAGTATCTTGGTACCTTCATGTCTGCAGGTCTGTAGAGGCCAATCTGCTTCGAGAGAAGACAAGATCTGTTTTTATCAGTGCTCTTAATAAAGTGAAAGCAGCCACCTGAACAGCCTGGCACACTCAGTGGAAAGTTATCTGTGCTCCCTCCTGTCGTGACTAGACCACTGGGTTGACCCTGTCCTCCTCTTGAGACCTCTGGGACCCCAGGTACTTAGGATAAACTTTCAATTCTTTTGAAATACAAATTTCCAACCCTGGAGAATGTCACGTAGTATATTTCTTGATTAGATGCCACTAGCATGGCACTTTACAGGGGGAGACATGGAGCAATGTTTTATTATTCAATAAAACAAAGTCTCAACGATGAGTGTAAAAACACGAATGAAATCATTGGTTTCGGAAAACACACCCTAAACCTCTTTCTTTTGAAATTTTTAAAAACAAAATGACAACTACAAAAGTTGTCTGTAGTTACCGCCTAAGCAGAGTCGGGTACATTGCGGTTATTGTCATAATTCAAACCTAAGACTTCTGCCAATACCTATCATCCATGGCAACAAGCAGTTACCCACCCTGCTATGCAAGTTTCAGCAGAGAGACTGAGCCATCTTTTGAATGAATCAAGAATTTGCCAAAATGCCAATAGAAATATCAAATACAAAGATTTGCTGAAATATTTCCTTGAGATTGGCGTTTGAAGAAAAACTCTTGGCACACAATTAAAGCTGGAAGCTTGTTATTACTCTGATTAGTCATTTGCTAAGTGATGCAATTTGTATTTCCTCCTCATCCTCTTTTTATTTTTCTATTTGTGTGTGTGTGTGTGGATCATCTCTATTTGGATTACAGTAAACTGCTATTCAAAGAGGTTAAGGTTTTGCTAAAATCAACTTTGCTTCTGGTAATAACAATTTCCTTTATTAAAGCTCTTTTCATTGAATGAAATGCAGAACAGTTCGAAGATTATATAAGATCCAAGTCTATCTCGTCATTAAAATGCAAAAGACCTTCAATACTTTTGACACACCTACAGCTTTTTCTTGGCACTTCTACTTCCACTCAGCTAAATGGTGGCAAGTTCCAGATTTCTCAAAACAACCCCCAAGTTCCCTTCCTACTCACCCTGTTCTTTAATCTGGAAAATATCCTGGTATGGATTTCAGAAGTACTGCCTGATTTCTTAAGCCCTAGATGTTTGGTAGCCAAGGAATGTGTTACTATTTCTAAAGTAAATAATTAAGCCATCCAAAGGAGGGGGGGGTGGGGAGAACAAAACACTGAAAGAATTAGAGCGATGTAGTACTTGCTTCCATTCCATTTCTGTGCTGGATCTTTATAGTTTCATGCTTCTTTTTGCCTAAAGGATAAAATGAGAAAAAATTTTTAAAGATTTTATTTATTTATACATGAGAGACACAGAGACATAGGCAGAGGGGGAAGCAGGTTCTCCTGCAAGGAGCCTGATGTGGGACTCGATCCCGGACCCCTTCTGCCTTGAGCCGAAGGCAGATGCTCAAAAGCTGAGCCATCCAGGGGTCCCACAAATGAGAAAATTTTTAAATAATCATTGTTTATCTTTTCTTTTTGCATTTTTCTTGAAGTATAATTTACATACCACAAAACTCACACATTATAAGAGAATACATTTAATTTTAATAAATTTAAGGAGTGTGAAACTATCACCCCAATCCACCTTTAAAACATTTGCATCATCTTCCAAAATTCTCTACAGCTTATTTGTCATCAATTAACCCTTAACATAACAGGAAGCTAAAAGAAAAAAGGAGGTGTTCTTGGTTAAGTCAGGAAGTGTCATTTTGAGGACTGTATGACAGCAGCTTGAATGCTTGGATAGTGAGTTGACAATGAACTTGGAACAACTGAAGGTATTTTGATGGAGTTATTTTGAATTCATAATAAGTAATCATGCAGACTAAAACTTTGTGGGACACACAGAAGATAATGAGAGCAAATACTTATATGGTGCTAATATCGTACCGGGTACCCTTCTAACCACTCTAATGTAGGTTTCCTTTTGTAATCTACACAATAACCCTATGAGAATGTACCACTTTACCACTACCATTCCCTTTTCTCAGGTAAGGAAAGAGAGGCCCAGATAGATAAATTAAATAAATACATAAGGGATGGAACTTGGATTCAAACATAGTTAAGTCTCACTCTAAAATCCACATGGTTGCTGACCGCTCTACTCTACTCATCAGTGTAACCCAAGTTTTAAAGTCTGGCTAAGCAAAAGGAAAACATTGTCTAAGTTGGAGCCAACTGATGAGCGGAAGTTGAGGTTCCAGGACCCAGAATAAAATAGACCAGGAAGAGATGTCTTTGCCCAGAGCTAAGGCTATTTCAACCTGGCTGCCCTACCGGTAACACAAGCAGACATGTTGGTGTCAAGTTCAACGTTTTGGTGGGAGTGAGAGGGAAGCAGGAAATGGGTAGGAACTAGGCAAGCACACTTGCAACAGCTGTGTCTTGGAATGAGTCTTCTCTGGCACAAGCCTACGCTCTCCATTTCTGCAAACAAAGCGATATCCGCTAAAGACTGTGTGTCCGTGTTTAGCTTGATATTTTTCTATTCTCCTTTTTTCTTGATCTGCTCAATTAATATTTTCCTTTTCTTAGGCTCCCCCTCCCTACCCGGCCCACCCTGCACTCTTTTTCCAGATGTGTGACAACCACTTTTGGTCTCTAAACAGATTTCAGACTAATTTGTTTAATGGCTGTCTGTTCTCCATTTTGCTGATACTGGAGGATTTTAGAAGCCTAAGGAGACTTCTATGGAAGCTGTTCCATGGTAATTCAAGTTCCAAGTCTGTGAATATATGTTCTGGCAGCTTTGTGGACTCAAGTACTTCCTGGAGTCTAGGGCCAAAATGGGAAACACAGCTGGGGCAGATGTTCTGGACCTAGAGTTGCCTTCTTGGTTTTAAAAGCTGAGAGATTCAAATTGTTTAAGGGTCTCTGCGAAGCTAAGCCAGGTGAAGCGATGGGAGCCGCACCAATAAATGCATTTCCATATACTCACTGCTCTGGGCTTTTAGGATTATTTTGGCAACAGTTTGTGAAAATGACCAGCCTATTTGATACCTAGTAAGGAAAAGAGAAAAAAAAATGAAGATGTAATGTTATAGACAACAACAAATGGACATTAAAATTATCCCATTGGAATGACATGCAAGCTTGGCAGATTGAGTTAAGAGACAGATCCCCCCATAATAAATTGTCTAAAAACTTCACAGCAAAGGCACATTTTTCAAGAACAGACAGGAAAGAATATCCATCCCAATGGTGTTTCTTTCCAAAGAAGTAAGTAGCCATCTCTTGTTAACTTTCATTAGTCAAACCACATCACCATAAAATGTGTTTCTGAGACCCCGTATATAAAATAACTGGATGTTTGCCCATTTAATATCCATACAATTCTCTTTTCAGCACACTGCTTCATTTTAGCTGTTATTTTCTAAGATGAAATATATTTAGTCATTTCTGAAAAACAAAGGTTATATAAGGAGTTTCCCAGGTTTTTGTTTTTCTCTGCTTTCTAACCACAGTTACAAAGTTTCCCTAATTGTTATTGAATAATTGCACCATCCATGCAAGAGCACTTGCATCAGTCGACAATTTAAAACTGTGGCCCCGTAGAAAACATGCTTTAAAAATATATAACAGAACACACAAAATATTAAATTAAACTAACATTTATTGGGCATCTTCACTGTGTGGAGTTACAAAGCTCTCTAGTTAGGGAGCAGTAGATCCAGCCTCTAGTTCTAATTCTCTTTCTAATGATGTGGTTGTAAGCAAGTTATATGACTTTCAGTTCCTTGGTTGCTTCATCTGTGTGGTGAATCTTAGTTTGTTAGGGTGTATCTAGACTTGACCAAAAACTGTCGCTGGCTAATATCAGTAGAAAAGAAATACACTGAAGGATGCAGATTAGAGGTGGTTCTCAGATCCTTGGGGATGGCCACAGACCTGGTCTTGGAAGCTTAGGAAGAAAAACAACATTGATAGTGCTGAGGAGGACAGGCTAGGGAGCTGGCCACTGGAAGACAGCATCTTACCTTCTTTGGGCATGGACTTCCCCACCTTGAGCCACTGAATCAATCAGAGTTCACTGTTAAAACCACTATCATTGCTCCTCTAGAAGGAGTGTAGCTATTACAGCTGCCACCATATCTATCTACAAGGAGGAGGAGGAGGCTCTGCTTCCTATGCTCCTGGTCTGGGTTGAAAATGTCTGACTGACAGGGTCGGGTTGCCATGCCCATTTCTAAATTGCAGTGGGGTGGGGGGAAGAATAGGTCAGCACAGAGCTCTGCTCTGTTCCCTTCAAAAGGTGATAAATGCCCCAAATATAAACAGAAGGCTGCAGTCAGTGCACAAACAAAAATATCGATGCCACTAAAAGAAACATTTCAAATTCTAGCACTTTCTAGAATACTCATTAGAATTTGAGCGATAGTGTTCCTGAAAAAGTCCTGATGGTTGCCTATTGATGATTGCCTGTCATCTTGTTGTATTTATTAATAATATCTTGTTTCACTCTCATTTATGTCCTGGTTTATAAAATAAATTGTAAAGTCAACCTACTTATAATGGGTGACACTATTTCACATACAAGGAATACATATTTGTAATTCATTACTATATTCATATAGAATTTTGTTTAGCTCATATTGAGTTTTCTATAGCATATTATATTATCCTGGCAATATCCCACAGTGTAGCTAGGGCAGGTCTTAACAGATCATTTTTATAAGGAAAAAAAACAAAACCCTGTTACCTGACAAGTGAATGTCAGTGCTCATCTCTGCACAGCAGAGAGGGCACTAGACCCTGTATTTCTGATTGCTCCAAACAATGATACCAAACATGCCACCTTCACAGTTATTAAAGCAGAATATCACATTTAATTCATGAGAGTTGCCTGCAGAAGACAGAGTGAAGATGGCTGAAAAAGTGGAAAGAGTAGCTGTCAATTCTGTACTGAGCCAGAACTTCTTATTTTGGGGAGGAGGGGGATGCCCCTCAATGCTTGAGTGTGGTGAATGGGTGCCCCTTCCATTTTCCAGGCTGGTTTGGACCTGTGCTATTGGGTTCAAGTGGACAAACTGCTTTAATAATCTTATTTAATTTAAATAAGAATTCTTCTTATTCTTTTTAAAAAGTTGCACGTCCTTATTTGCAAATGCTGGGGAAGTACTGTTTTAAGCAACCGAGCAGAAATATTCTTCTCTGCTTGAAAGATATTTCTCACCTGTTTATTCATTTAACACCTACTTATTAAGGGTTCTCATGTTCCCAATGTGATGCCAGATATGACAAATACAAAGGTGAAAAGACTCAGCTCTTGTCCCTGGATAGGTTGTTGTCTGTGCCCTGGGCAAAATCAGACAAACACAGGGCAAGCTCAGATCAATGAGCATGATCACAGGGGTAGATAAATGTAGGGTCTGTAGGAGTACTTAGAAGGGCCTCTTAGTTTGGCTGCAAAGAGTGCATGGGAGTCTCTTCAGAGTAGATGAGTTTTAATCCTGGCAAAAAGACAACAAATGAAGAGGAGACTGTGTTCCATTCAGAGCGAACAGCTGTACAAAAGCTGGGCACGCCTGGAGGCATTCCTCTTTGTAGGACAGGAAGACACTTCAACTTAGCTGAAGAGTGGGTTCAAGGTGGGTAGAGTTCAGAGACCAGGCAATCAAGTGCCAAGTCATGCATGGCCTTCTAGACCATGAGGGGTCATCCATGATAAAGCCATAGTCTCTAATCTTATAGTTATATGTAGAAAAATAGAATTTTTTTTCTGTTTTTAGTAACATTGCTGGAAATGGTCTAACAGTTGACTCAAGTGGTTCTGATGAGGGTACAAATAATACTTATGAAGTTTTTGCTCTGTGGTAACCCATGCCCTAAGTACTTTATAGCTATTCAATAACTTAAGCGTCCAACAACCATGTGCAACCATATTACAAATGAGAAAATTGAAACATAGGTATCTTCCCATAGGTTATGCAGAGCTGGGTTTTGTAGTCTACTTTCCAAATCTGCTCTTAGAGATAATACTACACTTTAATGCAAAATTCCATTTAAGACATCTCTGTCATGAGAATATTTTTAACTCTGTGAGTTCATATGAATCCTATTTTGAATTATTTAGAAATGCAAGCAGTAGAGAAATAATACACTTCAGAGTCATCAGCTTTACTATTATTATAATAAAGTCATCTGATTAGAAAGCATCCCCTTGTCTCCTAAAGGGATTATTTCTCTGATAGTAACTACCCTCTCTGAGCTTTAGCTTTTCATCTAAAAAACAAAAACAATAATATATTGTGGTTAAATGAGATGATCTGGGAATAAGTGACAGGTACAAAGATTAGAATGTGACACTACATAGTTAGGCATTTGCAACAATATGATGATGTAAGAAGATGGGACTTTTACCGAGGGTTATCTGTGAAACAATGGAATAAATATGCTACCTTCTCTTTTTTAGAAATTTTTTAAAGATTTTATTTATTTATTCATAGAGATACAGAGAGAGAGAGAGAGAGAGAGGCAGAGACACAGGCAGAGGGAGAAGCAGGCTCCATGCAGGGAGCCTGACGTGGGACTCAATCCCAGGCCTCCAGGATCATGCCCTGGGCTGCAGGCGGCTCTAAACCGCTGCGCCACCGGGGCTGCCCAATATGTTACCTTCTCAATAATCATCATTTAGTTTCAAGTTTATTTATTCAGTTTAATTTTTTTATTTAATAAACTTGCTTTGAGCTACTTTGTGTCTGCCTCTGTTCTTAGTATTAGGGACACCATGGTGAATATTAAAAGGTCCTTCTTCTCAGATATCTTTCAGTCTTGTGGAAGAGTCAGCTACAGATGCACTTAGGAATTACAATGCAATATGCCATAGATACTGACAGTATGGTGTACAGAGTTAATGGGAACTCCAGGTAAGGGAACCTAGCCCAACCTAGAATTTTGAGGGAAGAAATCACAGTAAAGGGCAAGTCTCCAGATATTGCCAGAATAATTATCAAGAAAATGGTAGTGAAAACAAGACAGAATTGATTATGGAAGAGCAAGATGTAATCTTTCCCTCTGCTAATACACACCATTGATAAGGCAAGTTGGGGGAGCCAACTCTCTTTCTTATTTTTTTTCTCCCTCTAGTCATATCCTTCAGACTCATTTGCATAACATCTAAAAGTTGATCACATTCACTCTGGCATTACAGAAGGCCCTGTATACTTTACACAAAGCTGCCTTTTCACTGATCATTATCCCAGGTATATTCCTCATCATCATTTCCCAATAGTAATGCAAAGAGACCCAGGCCCCTGAATGGATAAGCAAAGTCCAACACAAATGCTATCAGAGTTTCCCCAAATCATCCTTTGAAAGCCATTGTTAGATACTTGTTGGAATGAGACGATTTTTTTTTAAGCTAGCATTTTCCCATCGAAATGTTCCTCCAGAGGGTTTATAGCCCAGTGAGGGCTCCTAAGGCAGCACGTGTGTTTGGTTTATTATAAAAAATACTGTTTAAGAAACATGTGCAAAGAATTAGAAAAGAGATTGTAATAATATCACAAGAATTGTGGAAGTACTGGCATTGTATAGTATTTCCAATAATGATGCTATGGTCATAAAAGTGTATAGTTATCTATTAATGGACCCTTTTATATTGAGAAAATGTATTTTGAGTAAGTTCTCATTTCACTACTGCCACTCTGTAGCTCACTATTTCCTGAGTTCCAACTGCCTGCAGATACTCACCTTGAATTCTTTGAGAAGTTTCTTTGTGGTCTCTCAAAACTGCCAAGTGAATTTAATCTCCACTTGATTTATACTTGGGATTACAAAGTGCTCGTCCCATGTTGATTTTCTCCTCCTCTAAAGCCCCAATCTCATCCTTGTCTCATCGTGAAACTTTATCTCTGTTCCTTGTGACTTGGAATTATTGCAATATCCCCAGTTTATGGATTTCTTTATGGAGAATAGGCTTTGCAGTCTCCATCCATCAGGATAGGTAAGTTAGGTCATGGAAACCAAGAGACCTCAAATCCCAGAAGCTATATACAAGAAAAGTGTGTTTTGTTCCAGTGACGCTCTGTAGATTGGCTGGGAACTCTCTGGGACTCTGGTTGACAGGGAAGCCACTAGCTGGAATCTTACCAGTTACATGGGCCGAAGGAAAGAGAATTTTGCAGGGTCTTGCACCAACACTTGTATACTTTATTCAGGAACAGACATGTGTCTCTGGGCTTGCAATCGATTGGCTACTCCTAGACCCATGATCCCATCCAACCACAATGGAACTATGAAGTACAACCCCACCCTGTGCCAGGAGGTGGAGAGCAATAAATATTTGGCAAACTGTTCTAATGGCAACCATAGAGCCCTTTGGACTGAGATTTGACTGGGGTCTTTGGCAGTTACTAATGATATACCTTAGTCTGACAGGTGGCTTAGCTACTAAGCTGCTCCATGTCTCAGCTTCCTTTCCTGCAGAAGAGAAGAAATCATTTTCTTCAATGACTCCAGATAAGCAGTCATTGACTACAGAACTCATTTCATTTGCTGTTACTCTTTGATCCTAAAGAGTAACTTGAGAGTGACTTATTTCCCCTTTAAGAACATAAGCTTACTTTCTTGAATTGAGCTCCTGTAATGTTAAAGGAACATTAGGTGAAAATAGTTTATCGTACAAATTGTCAACAGAACTGATAAATGAAATTTGACTCTATGATCTTTGTTCATTAAAGGAAGAAACAAAAATAGAAGGGACATGGGTTGAATTCTCAGGGCTATCAGAAACTCATCTTTTCATCTCAGAAAAAAAATAACAGTTGCCTTAAATATCTCATAAAATGTCCCTTACAATTCAATTTTTTTAAAGAGTATTTTATTTAGTTCATTCTTCTCAATGAAGTAGCTGGGTATGAATCAGTGAATGGTGTTGGATACTATGGGTTTGGGAATCATGTTTTAGTTTCTGCTGGGTCATTTTTAATGGACGCCTTAGTTGCGTCTATTGCTAAAGAACAGATTTATGCACTGTTTGTTTCAGATCGATGAGCATTATAAGCAATCAGGGTGAAGAGTTAAAAAGCGCAGTGTTTTTCTTCCTTAGGCATAAAACAGTCATTCAGCTTCAAGTCAGAACGGGGTAAATTATTCATTTTAGTATTGTTGATATAGGCCCACCTAAAGATATGGCCTTGCTGACCTACGATAAAACTGGCAAGATTAAATATTTCTCCCATCCCAAATCTTTCTGCAGTTATTCAGGCTTTTGTGGGCTACAAGCTCAATAATTTTGTATGCATCAAAAGAACAGGCTGGGTCATAAATAGCCATCATTAATTGAAGCTGCTTTCACACTTAGTTCGCAATTTCTCATCTCTATAATTTAGACAATGTGTACTCTGTAACCAGATGTGAAATTTTATTATACTTCATGGGTCCGCTTAATATTGAGCTTTAGTTTTAAATATATTATAGTGCTCTCTGGACTAACACTTGTCTAGCCATCTTTGAGCTGCCTATTAAAATATTTTCAACTGCAGGTGAGATCAGTGCACTCCAATATTAGTGTACCTTGGAACATGTCCAATTAACCATACCCCTTTGACAAAGATGATTTTGGTCTGGTTATTTATTGGAATGTTGAACCAATATGGACAATGAGGCAATAATATTATCATGCATTTTTTTCTTTCCCACATGTAGTCAGAACTGAGTTATTGGTCCTCCCTGAAGGGGACCATCATTGTGCTGTAGAAAATTAGATACTGGGAGAAGTTATGGGATAAGTCTTTAATTCTCAGGTTGATTTCCTCATGGCCCCTTTATGTATGCTTGATAAGCTATTCACACTTCTCTTTAGTTTCCCAAACTTCTCAGGTCATTATGCCTTTGCCATTCTGTTTCCTATGTTAAGAATGGCTATCTCCATATCTCTTCTGAGTCATAAAGTTGTGCAGCTCAGTTCCAGCAATACTCCTTTTAGAAAACCCTTCCCAGAACTCCTTATGAGTTCCCAGGTCCATGCTCTAATAGATAGCTCAGTAGACAGTACCTACCAGCAATGCATGTGTCTGTTCTTCCCACTATAATGCTAGACCTTAGGCAACAGATTGCTTGAATTTTTTAACTTTTTATAGCCAGTTCCTGGCCATGATATGGACTTAATAAATATTTATTGAATGAATGAATATTTGTTGAATTAATAGCTGGATATTTAATATAATCCTGACTATTTCAATACTATATTTATAGGAAATACTAATCACCAGCACATAGCAAATATTTGCTATATGCTAGACACTGTTCTTTGCAGTATACCTGTTGTAATTCATTGAAGTGTGTACAAATCCTATGAAATAGATATTGTTACCACCCTATTTCACAGATGAGAAAACTAAGGGACAGGTAGAAGAAATAACTTGCCCAACGTCACACAGCCAGGAAGTGGTAGAGCCAGCACTCACGTTCAGTCTAGTTCCAGAGCTACTAAACAAAACCACTTCATGGTTACTCCTCATAGGGTGCATTTCAAGTGGTCAACGAGAAAACAAACTGAAAACAAAGTTCCTCCTTCCTGTACTTGCTTATTCCTAATGGCTGCTCTTTTTAGCTCAAGCAGAAAATAAAACAGTAACATGTTTCTCTATTTATTGTAGCTTTAGTAATTTCAGCTTGTAAATTTGCTTTGAAAGCCCAAGTGTTTAAATATTAATCAAAGCTATGGAACCTTCCAAGCAAGTGCTGTCAGAGAAAGATCAACATTAGTTAGATTTTTACTTGCTGACAAGTTAAAAATAAGCTTATAGTAGCTTTCCTACCTCCTGGAGATATGTTGGCTTCTAAGCCCGTTGTGGGATCCAAAAGGAAATTTTGGCATTCAACTTTAAAGCAGGTATATAAAAATCAAAATTGTTTTCAAATACAAGCAATTTCCTCCATGTTTAGATAAGTGTACTTATGGAGACAATTCAGTATCCCTCTATGTGATTTTCCTAGAAATGTCCTTTTATCTTCTTTTTTTTGAGGCTCTCAATATGCGATAAAACTTATGATGACAAAACTTCATTTAACAGTGGAAAGTTTAAATTTTTCCATTTGTTAAAGAAATACTTTTAAACACACAGATGCACAGTGACGCACCTATGCTTTTCCCCCAGATAACGACAGGATTTATAAACATGTTATTCCTTAGCTCACATTACTAGTTACAACATTCTAGTATGCTGTTTGACTTTGGATCAGTTACTTATACTATCTTTAACTCGATTTCTTATCTGTAAAATAGGTAATAATATGAATTACTTTATGAAGTGAAAATGTGTGGAACAGTGCCTATCAAGAAAAAAGTTCAATAGATTCTGCTGTTGTTATTATTGGCTTCAGGCAAGGTAGGTTTATAAATGAGTAAGCATTGGAAGAATGACAAATATGTTCTTTTAATATGTCAGATTAACCTTTGTGATTATGAGTGTGTATTAGTATGTCTGGACTGCCATAACAGAATCCCACAAGGGGACTTAAACAACAGAAAGTTCTGGAGGCTGGAAGTCCAAGACCAAGATGTCATCAGGGTTGGTGTCTGGTGTGACCTCTTTTCCTGGTTTGCAGATGGCCACCTTTTTGCTGTGTCCTCACATGGTCTTTCCTGTGTGAGCATACTCCAGGTGTCCCTTTTCTTCTAAGGACATCAGATCCATGGGATTAGGATCCCATCCTTATAACCTAACTTAACTTCAATTACTTCCCTAGAGGTCCTATCTCTAAATACAATCACATTACAGGGTTAGAACTTCAACATATGAAATTTTTGGGAGATATAATTCAATTCATAACAAGATAGACCAGCACTTGGAAAATAATAATAAAAGTCCAAGATTGAAGCCCTTACCTCTGAGGCCTTGGTCAAATTACCCTCTGCTCATCCCACTGGAGTTTTTAACAGATCATCATCTCATTGCCATTTTAAATAAACGACTGCAGCTCTAGTCCAGAGTACTACTCATTAATACGCCTTCCTGCTTCCAGCACTGCATCAGCAGAAACTTCCATGGTATCATCTGTGCATTTTACTTTATCTTATTTTATTTTATTTTCTGCAGGGTGATAGGGGGCTCAACTAATACTTAACACCAGAAACTGAAGGGAATAGGGAACAAGGGAACATTTGTCCGGGCACGCCATCAGCTTCAAGCATGTCAAGAATGTTGTTGGCATGGCTTTGCCATAACTGGAATGGTTGTAGGGCCGCATATCAGTCCTTCATATGGGTAAGTGTGAAATTCCTAAGGTTTTAAAAATAACACAATGATATAAGAGTCTTTCATTCTAGCACACTTAATCTCACACATAATTATAATAAGATTTGTGTAATGAAGACATTTAAAACTGAAACTGAAGAGTATCTGATCAGAAAGCAATAACAAATTTCACATTGTGCAGAATAATCCATTTGTCAGTAAAAACCTGACTCCCGTGCTTAGATTCCCATCGTTCTTTTTTTTTTTTTGATAACTGCCCAGACACTCTGTTTAGTTATGATGCCAATTTGTTATTTCATGTAATATTAACAACTCATCGCATAAAATGAACAGTGTATTACTTTTCTGAAAGTCTGCAAGTAAATATTGAATTATGGTTAACAATTTATACTAATTCACTTTAAAAAATTTCCATTTCTCTTCTCAAGTCTGTCAATATTCAAAATAACTTCTTCCATTATGTCCACATGTTTGTGTAAATTTCACATGAAACTATCATTTTATCGTCTTTAAAATGACTAGAGATTCTATTTTTTTAAAAACTACTGTTATGGTCTAGATAAACTAAGTAATTTATTGGCTTACATAGTATCTTACTACTATTTATGTAGGTAAATTAGACAAAACATTAATTATTTGTTATTTATAGAAAGACCCTGATGGACCACATTTTCATAAACACTGGAAAAAAAACTTAATTGAAAAAATACTTTTTGGTCAATATTATAAAAACAAAGTAAAGATAAAGTGAAACTAAAGTTAATAATAAATAAATGTTACAGCATAGAAATCTAATTCATGCTAAGATGGTGTTTGAGCATTATTATTAGTTGCTGGTTTTTAACAGAATGTATACCTGGCTTTTCACAACATGAGTCCTCTGTTTTTCCTTCCTTTTCCACATTTGACAGACCCAAGTAAGTAGCCGAGAAGTAGCTCCAGGAAGATGATCAGCCAGCACATTTCTGGCAGCTGGATTGTCTGGCTGAAGCCTGGGGAAATTGAACCTATATTTGTCTCCAAGAAAAGATGAGTAGGGCCATGGGGGAAGGAATTGTGTGTGAGAAAACTCAAGCAAGTGGTAGCATGAATCTGAACAAGTGTAGTTTGGTGTCTGATTGTGTAGCCCTTTTGTTGTTCTCTTTCACTCATATGTAAATGACAACAAACCCAGCAGTCTCAGGGAACTTCTTTGATTTTTGGTAGTGTGCTTCCTGGTCTACTGTGCCTTTCAGCCCCTCTACCCATAATTAGGTTTTTGTTCCAGCCTTTGCCTTATAGTCTCTTCTTCCAAGAAATCACTCACCTTCCCAGCTTTTGGAATCACTGTTTTATGACACAATGGATAGAAAATAATGCACATGCTTTATGATCCTTGAGAAGAAAAAAAAAATAAAAAGAGGAGTGTCCACAGAGGGGGATTGTCTGGCTTTGGGGAAGTCATCACCAGTTGGCAATTGTTAGAGACTGACTCAGCTGTCTGGCTCTACCTTTCAGACAGGTTTAGGTAAACTGGAGACAGATCAACACTAAGGCTTATTCACATAGAGACATGCCTGGATAAGCCAAGTAACATCAGTACAGGAAGGGCAAGTATCTATGATTGTGTCAGGCAAATCCCCCTTTCCCCCTTTGAAATGCCATGAATTTAAACTTCCCATGGAAACCAAAGAGTGTCTAATTGTATTCAAGTATATAAGACTAAATAACTAAAATACATTTCTTTATGTATTTCTTTACACATTCATTATGTGTTTATTTGTTTATTTATTTATTGAATGTCTGAAACGTGACAGGTGTGTTGTGAGCCACTTAATGACGATTTAAGAACATTTATCCTCATTTTGGAGATGAGCAACCTTCCTGGAAGGTTAAATGGCTTTCTCCAGGTCATACCACTATTTTATGTGACAGGTGATACTAATCTTAGTTACTTAGCCCTTGTTTCTTCATTTTGACTACAGATTATTGAGTAATATTCAAAAACATCGGCTACCATGCATGTCTTAGGAACCATTCCCACACTTCTGGGGTCTGAGTTTGAGGTTAACACAGGCTGCGAATAACAGGGAAGAGGAACAGAAGCTGATGGGGTCTTTGAGAATAACACTGAGCCTTGAGCCACTCCTGGCAAAACTGACCTCTGGTCTTCTGACATGCATGATGTATACATGTCCTTATTGCTTACTGAAACCAATAGTATGGCATTCTCTGATTTGCAGCAAAAGTTCCTAAGTGCTAAACGAAAATAGTAAAGATAGCATAATGATAAGAGGAACCAAAATATAAGTTTAAGAAAGCCTTCCAAAAATAAACTCATGTATTCCAAATAGACTCCAGTTAGTAGGACCCAGGGGTGAGGAGGCTCTGTTTTGGATTTATACAATAAATGTACACAATTTATACCAGAGATGCTATGGGACTCATTATAAAATTATTTACTTTATAACATGATGTCAAGTATGGCCGTTGTAAAACAGTGTGGTAGAGGCTCCGTGGTGGGAGTGTTACAGACTGCGGATTCTGTCAATGAGAATATGTAACTCCAGTTGTACCTGGGAGGGCATCATATGATATGACTATCTTGAGTTTCTAATTTCCCACTCAGAAAGAAGTGGTGCAAGACAACATTCCATTGCATTTTCTATATCAGGAATAGTTTGTAGACATCTGTTTCCAAGGATACCGGCATCAATTCATAAATAGTAGATTTGCCCCATAAGGATTTTCCATAGAATGCAGAATGAGATGTGACACTGTATGTAAACCCATATATTGCCACTAACAAAAGGTAAAATTCATTAAGCACTTATTATTTGCCAAGCACTGTGCTAAGTGCTTTTCATGTATTTGCTATTAGAGCCTTATACCCTGGTGAGACAGGACTCTTTGCATTGTATGTATGAGTGTGTGTGTTTAAATTACTTTCTACCATCTTGTGGCTGCTGCTTCTTTATTTACAAAACTATGATAATAATGCCTATTTCATAGTGTCATCAAGGGGAGATATATATGTTTTTGTTTGCCTGTGCATTTATGAAGCCAATTGCTTGGCACAGAGATGAAATGAACACTAGTTAAGCTGTTTTATATATATATATATATATATATATATATATATATTATATAATTAATATAATATATATTTATATATTATTGTATTAACTATATAATATATATTATATAAGATGCCATTAAATCTAAATAACACATATGTTATAATAATACAATGGTTTTCCATTAGATATTAGTAGTTATTATTACCTTGTTAACTATTAGTTTATTGCCTCACTTAGACTTTTCAATCTCAGACCTGTATGCTCTGTCTCTTAATGACCCCTCTTGGAGTTAAATGGTTTTTCTGAGTTCATTTTCAGGTAAGAGAATTTATCAACTGTATTGTCATTGTTTGAATTGAAAAATAAATACATTTTAATGAAGGTGCTTCTAAGATTAACCAATTCATGTCTCTAGCATGCTACCAGTTCCCCTTAAACATTAGTATTTTTTTCCCTCAAATTATGACTAAGAGAAAAGGCTCTGATGTTTATATAAAACTGTGGTTTTATAGTTCCAGTAAAGGAATTCTTTAGAGCCTTCTAATTTCCCTAGTTGTTACAGGTGACTTAGAGAAACACTGGTTAGCTATGTTTGGTTCTAAGATAATGTGCTTATACTACTGGGTATTTTACCCAGAAAACACTAATTCAAAGAGATACAGGCACCATTATGTTTATTGCGGCATTATTTACGATAGCCAAAAAAATAGAAACAGCCTGTGTCCATCGAAAGATGAATGGATAAGGATGATGCAAGATATATATATATATATATATATATATATATATATATATATATATAGTGCCTACTATTTATGTAGTATATATACTACATATATATATATATATATATGCTATGTATATAATGGAATATTATTCAGCTATAGAAAAGAATGAAAGAATTCCACATGGATGGAACTAGAGAGTATAATGCTAAGAGAAGAAGGACAGTCAAAGAAAGACAAATACCATATGATTTCAATCATATATAGAATTTAAGAAACAAGAGAAAAAAGAGAGAGAGACATGTCAAGAAACAGACTCTAACTACAGAGACCAAGCTGATGGTAACCAGAGGGAGATTGGGTAGGGGATAAATGATGTAGGTAAAGGGGATGAAGAGTACACTTATCCTGTTGAGCACTGAGTAATATATGGAATTGTTGAATCATGACACTATACACCTGAAACTACTATAACACTATATGTTAACTATGCTGGATTCAAAATACTTTTTTTACAAAATGAATTTTGTTTTTGAAGTATGCAGTGGTGCCAATCAGTTGAGCGTTTGACTCTTGGTTTTGACTCAGGTCATGATCCCCATGTTGTGAGATGGAGCCCCACATTGGGCTCCATGCTCACCAGAGTCGGCTTGAGATTCTCTCTCTCCCTCTCCTTCTTCCCCTCCCCCTGCTCCTGTACTCTCTTTCTCTGAAATAAATAAATCATTGAAAAAATGCAAATCCCTGATTTACAGTAACAAATAAATTCGATTCTTTCTTTTACAGGAAAAAAAATGATGATATGCATATAGAGAAAGAGCTGGACCAAATGATGGCTAAGGGGACTTCTATCTTGAAATTCACAATTTTAATCAGTTTAGATAACTGTTCATGGTTCATGATGATCACTCTTCCATTAAATGTCTGGACAATTAAATAAGATGATACATGTGTAGCATTAGCATAGAACCCAGTATCCAGTAGATGCTATTCTATGCTAGCAATTACTAATATTGTTCTCTCTGGTATAGAATCATGAATATAGCTTTGTAAACTCAAATGATATGTGATGGACACCTTAATACAAGTTCTTTTCCTTATGCAGCTAGTTAAGAAGCTACTGTCTTTCTCAGTTTCAGATCTAGCCCTCTATATTTTGCTTTGTGATCCTTGGGAGACTTCCTTGCCAGCTGGCTTCTGTTAGGCTTTGCCAATAGGGAGCCCAAGAGGGAGACTGGAAAGCAGGAGGAGGAAAAAAAGACATGCTTATAATCTGTTGTTCTTATGCGGGTCACCCTTGAAATTCCTCTCTCCATTGGAATTGACAGTAGGTTCCAATAACTGCAATTGTTCCTACTTTATAGTTTTTTCACATCCTGGAAACAATTTCTTAGTGCCTTTTCAGCTGTATCAAAGCTAGCTAATCTAGGTCCTGACTTCAGGTGGTTCCTCCTCCTAACTTCTGATGTACCAGTACCAGTCAACCAGGGTGGCTCTGCAGAGCTCTGGGTTCAAATTCCACAGGATCCTTCTCTAAGCTTCTAGATTTCAGTAATACCACCCTCCTCCATTTGTTCCCTGAACCCAAGATGTGAACCCCCCAGTAATTGCTTTTATAAATCCACAGTGTCTTCCTTTTGTCTCTCGTTGCTGTAATACCTGGTTGGCGATTATTTACATCAAATCTTTGTGTTAAAATAACTAGTGATTGCCTTTTTTCCCCCCTCTCGACAGGTCCCTGACTGATAAACTGTCCCATATTCTGCCCAGGGCATCCTGCCCTCACAGAAACATTGTGTAGGCTGATAAAGTCTTTTACTATGTGCAAGCCAATTTGAAATGGCGCTTTATAAGGTTGCAGAATGTCAGAATATTTTAAAATTAGACCTGTTTATCTCATAATGGTGAAGTTCTCATCTTAAGACCTGATAAATTCTCTACCACCTAGAACCTTGCAATATAAAGGAAAGTTCTCTTGGGTTTATATTACCCAAGAATACTCTCTGAGTAGAGGAAAGCTATGCTAACTTAAAATTTGTCAAGAAACTAAAAGTGATGGGATTTTTTTCTGGGAAAAGTTTCACGTAAAGTTTAATATGTAATTTCTAAATGAATGTGTGAACTGTTAGTGACTTAAGGTCATTTCTGTTATATTTGCTTATTTTTGGAACTTCTCTTTCCCACTCTACCACCTCTCTCCCCCATTTAATCTGCAATCACAATTTTTTCTTCTTCTGTATCATACTTGCTAATGGGTCCTTGTGTTGTTAGAGACTAAAAACTTAATGCTAACTAGGCGACTATGATAAAAATAATGAATTCAGCATTACAATAAAAGCATAGCAAATGTTGGAAAACATTGGGAGGGGAAAATGAGCCAAAATCTACCATGTTGAGAATGGCTGTTCTCAACACAATCCAATAGGCTTCTCTTCTCATAAAATTCAAATAAAATCTTAAAACATAAGGGTTTAAGATTTACTCTATGCAGTGTACTAGTTAGTTCATATCTGAATACCTGATGTACAGAATTAGTCAGAAAAAAACCAAGTAAATCTCATAAGCTGAGCCAACAATAAGATGGAAATGGATTCTACATGTGTCATGAATAAAAATAAATTAGGGATAGGCTAGAGATTTCCACTTAACTTCATCAGTTTGAGATGTGAATCTAATGTGATAAATATTTGAAGAACATTTAAAACTAAATCTAGTGGAAAATGCTGATTTTTTAAGGGAAATGAGAGCTATAATATCAATTACTTTGGTTAAAAGAAACTTATCTGACTAAAGTGGGAACCAACTAAAGTACACTTGTAATGGGAAACAGAAATTCTTTCTCATGTGATATCCTAGTTTTAATTTAGAGTCAAACAAAATTAATTACAACTACTTGGCAGAGTATGCAAAGTCACATTCCGTACTTTCTATAGGTACTATAAAGAATTACTGTTCTTTGGGTCCTTTCTGAGGACCTTCATGGAGTGCTTGAATTTGCTAGTTAGATTAATGATTTGGCCTTCACAATGATTTACCCATTTACTAAACTGAGGAGTATACTTGTATGTTTTCTAGTATAGATTAAGACATGTACCATGGTTCTCATAATTACCCTATTTTTATTGATTAGCTTTTGTAAGAGCAATAGCATAGTTTAATAAAAGTACAGAGTTTTTGGGTTACAGTTTGGGTTCAAGTCATGTTTCCTTCGAGCTGATTCTTTAGAATGTAATCTCCATGAGCACAGAGATTTCTGACCACACCCTATCACAAGAGCCTAGAACAATACCTGACACATAGCAGGTACTTGACAAATAGTTACCAACTGAATAAATAATGATCATAAAACTACATTGTAAATGCTAAAAATCTATGAAAATATTATTGTCCCCTAATATAGCATGATATTGAGAATCTGCTATTGAGTGCTACTGAAACAAGATAGATAATTACTGACGTATCTTATAAAGTAAATTTTACCTTGGTTCTGCAATCTGCTGGGGTATATGAACATTGCAAAACAAGGAAGAATGTGTTGAGGTGCAAGCAGTGCTTTCCCAAACTGAATTACAGTAAAGTACAAAAGGATAACCATGTGTGTGTTTGTCTGTCTCTGCGTGTGGGCACGTGGGCTTGTGAGTGTTTGCTAAGTTTATGTTGCTTACTCTTTTGGTTTAAGTCTCTCAGACAAACGTGAGGCACTGACTTGTGAGACTGTTAGACCCTTAGGACCAGCCAGATATATAGGATTTGACTTTGCTAGGTCTTAATTCAGCACTTTCCAAGACCACCTATCATGGAAAGTTTAAAACCGAAGGGGGAAAAAAGGAAGGGAACAAAACTAAAAAAAAAGATTTGTGCAATAGGTAGAGCTGCTTTCTATAAATCCTGAGATAATAAAACAAATTACAAAATGAATTCACTTTGCCTTCTGTTTTTATGGCTTTGCCTTAACTGGGTCCTCTATCTTCTCAAGTTCTTACATGAGACACTGTATTTTGGGAACACCAAACAGCTCCTCAGTCTATGAATCCTCCTTTGTACATTCTGCAAAAGGCTATATATTTTGTAAGTCTATGAGTGGGAGGTACTTCTTTCTTTATTTGATCTCTCTCTCATAACTCTGTCTAGAAGCTTAATATGCTTCTTTTCATCAAGGAGGCAGGCTGCTATGAAGGATGACCTCTTCAGAGTCACGCAGAACCTTTTGAAGACAGATTTAACTCTTTCCTCTTAGTAGGTCTTACTTTTGGGGAATGAATCAGCAATCAGCTGCAAAGACATGAGATTTGAGCGTGTCCAAGGCTAGGGATCTAAGATGTGACCCAACCAGCAACCTATATAACCTCACACATTAGTTTTAGATCTAGCCACTGAATTCAGTGGAGCTTACTGGATGGGGTTATAAAGGTTTATCTTAGTCTTAATTCATTTCCGGCTTTCATATTATGACCTGCTCTGCTACCCTGAAGCAAAATAATCATGGAGATCCAATGTTTACATTAAATTCATTACTGCATTGTTCTGTTCTCAAGAGTGCCCAGCAGCCTCTGAAAGAGTCTAACATACTTTATGAAAGGTGTTCCATTTCTGAAGAACATGAGGCTAATTAGTTGCCAGAAAATGTATCAAAGATCTAATTGATGGCAGAGGGGAAGGCAGTGAAATAATACAACCTGTGGGGAACCTGATAGGAAGGAGTATGGCTCAGGACATTGCTAGTGTGATATCCCAGGTGTTGATAACTTGTTAATCAATTGATTGTGTTCTTACCATGCAGCTCTAAAGGTAGACCATTCTATACAAGAAATTCAACACAAAGCCCAGCTAACTAAAAAATCACCACCATCACCACCACGAACCCTCACCTTTTCCATCCCATCCACTCTTGTACTCTGTCTTTTAATTTCTGGATGTCTAAGGGAACACAGAATTCAGAGGCAGATGGGACTAGGAAGTGTTAGCAAAGTGTTAACAAAGACCATTGCTAACATTTTGGGAACGTGGCACTCTAAGTGTTATAGATCAAATTAGAGCTTTTTTATCTTCAATATGTATTTAAAGAAACACTTGCTTTGATATTGTCTTAGTCTGTTTTGGCCGCTATAACAAAATACCAAAGACTGGGTAGCTTATAAACAACAGAAATTTCTTTCTCATATTTCTGGAGGTTAGGAAGTCCAACATCAAGTTGTCAGCATGGTCACGTTTTATGCATCTGAAGCACTTCCCAAATGCCCCATCTCCTAATACCACCATCTTTGGGGGGGTAGGATTTCAACGTGGGTATTTTGGAGGGACGTAAACATTCAGATCATCCGGTGGTAGGTATCATCTGCTGTTTTGGTTAATAATTCAGATGCTTGACTCACAACATATATTGATAGAATCTGAATTTTGGGGAGTCTGATTTTTGTAACCTCCATTTTTAGCAAGCACTCTTGGTAATATGTTCGTTAATATTCAGGAACCACTACTGAACTATTTACTGCATTTGTTTGTTTGTTGATTTATTTATTTTAAAGATTTTATTTATTTATTCATGAGAGACACAGAGAGAGAGGCAGAGACACAGGCAGAGGGAGAAGCAGACTCCCTGCAGGGAGCCCGACGTGGGACTCAATCCCAGGACCCGGGATCATGACCTTAGCTGAAGGCAGATGCTCAACTGCTGAGCCACCCAAGTGCCCCTATTTACTGCCTTTAAAGCCATGATAGTAAATGAGGAAAGATCACTTGCTTCCTCAGCTGCTAGGTCTTCTGCCGCTGTGGATAGGACAACTGTATGTTATCTCTCCCCTTTTACCTTTGTACTATCTCCCCTTGTGATTTGAATCAGCACCCTTAGTCATGCTCTTCCAACAAGCTCATGATATCATGTGGCCAGTCTTTATATGAGTCATACAGATAATTTGGAGATGAAAAAGTTAGCTACTCACCTGAAATAAAGAAAAGGGGTCTGTAAACTGACTAGGATCCCTCCTCACACCTGCAGTTGTCAGGGTTCATTTGGTTACAGGGAAAAGAAACACATTCAAATGAGCTAAAGTCCAGAAAATAGAGCTTGTAGAAAGTGGAAGAATTATGGAAGTGCTGCCAGGTGTCTAGTCCTGAGAGTGACCAAGCAAAAAATCTGCATGATTCTCTTGTTTTCCTCCATCTATTCTCTCCTTCCCTTCCTTTTACACCCCTTGCCTCCTCTCTTCTTCCCTTCTTTCCTTCTTCCTGGCAACAAATATTTGTTGAAATCTCCACCACTGCCCTAGGAACTGGGGATCCACCAGTAAACAAAACACAAAATTCATCCTTCTTATGGAATCGATAATTTTGTATGTGTGTCTGTGTGTGTATGTAAATAGAAAGTAAATAAATATGTCTAATATAAATATGGTGATTACTGATAGATTCGATGGAGAAAAATGAGACCAGGAAAGCTAGAGGGCTAGGAGATGCACTTGTACGTAGATATCAACTACAGTCTGTCACCTCTACTTCTGTGTCATAAATTTTTTGCTCTTAGCATTTGTTTTCCCTTACTCTGTGGCTCTCTCTTTCCCTGTCTCCTCCTCTTAACTCCAGCTATGTCCATGTGTCCTTCTATACGCAAACCTTGAGTCCATTTGGTCCATATGACCTTTTAACTCAAGTACCTACAGATTTGTGTCTCTCAGTACACATCCCTGAGAAGCTCAGACAGCTTCACTTGGACTCTGGACAAAGACCTTTTTACATTTGTACCAGTCCATAGGAGGCTGTTCAGCCAATGGATGGATTCTCTAGGCTACACATTTTTACTTCATTATGCAAATTTATTTACTGAGTCTTGAAGGACCTCAGTATAGAGTACAGTACTTTGGATATATATTCTCTCTTGCTATGTGTGGAATTTATTGTTTTGGGAGAAATGGATTAAATGTAAAGACCAAGCTCTCTCCGTCTTAGAGGAGAGCAGGACAAGTAATTAGGAATCACATATTCTTTTTGCTAGGCAAAGATTTATAGGGGGAAAGAAACATAGGATTGATTGTATTTTGAAATATTAGCATATGATATTTCCTTGAAATTTCCTGACACACTTTCATTCTGGGGATATATGTTTAGCAGAAAAACCAAAAGAACAAAGAAGATAAAGACTCATTTTTTATTGTCAAAATAGACTTTTAAGACTTATCATAGAGATAATAGTTAGGGAAGACAATTTTTGTTTTTGTTTGCAAGTTACAAGTTTTTTTAATATGAAGAACCATGAGCACAATTGACTCGGGTCTTTTTTTTTTAATTTATTTTTTTAATTTTTTATTGGTGTTCAATTTACTAACATACAGAATAACCCCCAGTGCCCGTCACCCATTCACTCCCACCCCCCGCCCTCCTCCCCTTCTACCACCCCTAGTTCGTTTCCCAGAGTTAGCAGTCTTTACGTTCTGTCTCCCTTTCTGATATTTCCCACACATTTCTTCTCCCTTCCCTTCTATTCCCTTTCACTATTATTTATATTCCCCAAATGAATGAGAACATATAATGTTTGTCCTTCTCCGACTGACTTACTTCACTCAGCATAATACCCTCCAGTTCCATCCACGTTGAAGCAAATGGTGGGTATTTGTCATTTGTCTTAAACAGTTAGATTGGAGGCAAATGTATTCTCTCTGTTTTTTTTTTATTTTATTTTTATTTATTTTATTTTTATTTTTTTTGTGATCACAGAGGAGACAAAATCTGTATAAGTTGGGAAAGAAAATGAGAGTCAGTGAGGAAAGCAGTAAAATGAGGGGTATCTCGTTTGTTGGTATCTGAGGAAGGGCTCTGAATCTGGCTGCATCCTCCGTGTGTCTGGACCACATCCCAGGTCGCTGGTGAGGACCTAGTGCCAAAAGATCATCTAGAGATCAGTGCCTTCCTCTCCTGGATGGAATGAGGGAAGCAAGAGCCTGTTAGACATCACTAGCCCTAACTCCTGCTATGCCAGAGTGATGAGGCACTGCTAGAGTAGAAAATGCAGCCTGCCCAATCTAGGCAGAGCTCTGTAATGGCCTCCAAGTTGCCATTTGCCACAAGATGGAGCAGGAGAGCATCTAGAGGTTTCTTAGGGTTTCCCACTATGTGGAGAATGGCCAAAGGTGCTGAAGATCCTTCATGGTAGTGATGACAGTGACACAAAATAGTGTCTGAAAGGACAACCAGTGATACCATGGGAAATTGGATGCCTTGCTGGGGACAGATGAGAGGAACTCAGATAGGAAACAGGATGGAGTGATGTGCACCTTAATAGATACTGGTTTTTGCAGGTGGGACGGGGGAGAGGACCCACACACTGAGTAAAATCCATGAAATTTGGATCAGCATGGAGAAGTAGGAGCAAGGGCAAAGTCTGAACTGAAGTAAGCTTGGGATTTTTGATAACAGGAGAAGTGAAGACTGAAGACAGAAATTAATACTAAACATGGGCAGCCCCGGTGGCTTAGCAGTTTAGTGCCGCCTTCAGCCCAGGGCGTGACCCTGGAGACCCGGGATCGAGTCCCACCTCAGGCTCCCAGCATGGAGCCTGCTTCTCCCTCTGTCTCTGTCTCTGTCTCTGTCTCTCTCTCTCTGTATCTCTAATAAATAAATAAAGAGTCTTAAAAAATAATAGTAAACATTTTAAACAGTTGGGTTCTTGGAGCACCTGAGCTTGTAGCTTGGGAGGTTCATGCCCAACACACATGTCTAATTCTAAACCAGCTTCACTTTAAAAAGAAAGCGTTTGTTATCTTTTATCAAGGGTGATTCATCACATTTCTCTGACAAATGGTACATGTTTGGTAATCTCCTGCACATGGCCCCACTATAACTGAAATAATGGTAACCGGAGAGAACCAACATTTCTTTTCAGCCTGATTATTTTCAGAGGATTATACTTTTTATAAACTAATTCTGATTACACATCACAAGTTATTGTAAACAGCTGTTTTAATATCTCAGCCTGTGGGACTTCAGTGCAGATTTCCACATTACCTTTGATCCACATGTCTACAATTTAGTCTGAGGGGATCTTCAGTGATAAAAAAAAAAAATACTTTGCCTTTCTTCCTTCTATGGCCATCTCTTCTCCTTCTGATTTAGTCTTGGCTACAACTAGAATACACCTGCCCACTCAGATTCATGAACTGGCTACTTCACATCAAAATTGTAAAATGCTGCCTCAATGTTGAGACTCTATTATAAGCCTGTAAACATTTCCCTCTCACCTCATCCCACCAAACTCACAAAAGCGAGGAGAGAGAATGCAGCACCCTTTTCTCAGTAATTATGTCCAGACGAGACCTCGCATGGCCAACCAGGATACGATGAGAATGGAAAACAAATGGATTCCAAATTTCTAAAGCATAGTGTACAAAGCAGAGAGAGGGAAAGAAAGCGTGTACTCCATCCCATCCTTTCCTCCTTTTAGCCCTGCCAGACATTCCCTTTGTTCTCTTTTCTATCTCACTGAGATTAAAGTGCTGATCTCTCTTTTTTGAAAATGATGTCACTTTTTTTTTTTTTCTTGCCTTGGCAGAGAGCAAGTTCATTACAAATCTGCTGTGTGACTGATGGCTTTGAAGAGATAAGGCAGAGGGGGGAAACACATTTGGGAAAGGTATGAAACTCAAGAGACAGGTTGACAATTAAGCTGGCAGTAAGAGAGATGACGGAGGATAAGGAGAAACAGAGGCTGGGTGTAAATATCTCTTCCATAGTCTCATTTACAGCCCCTGAAATACAGTTTTTATTTCCTTCACAGGTTTATCCCTAAGCAATGCCATGGACTCAAATTCATTTTGTTCTTTTCCTGATGAGATGCATACATTTTTAATAACATTATTTCAGGCAGTCCCTCACGGAAGTATCTGATGCTCAGGGTGAAGACATTTCCTTCTGCCGTCAAAAAAGGGAAAGTATTTGGTATTGAATCTGATTGGCTATAATTGCTGATCATTGGGCTATGTGGGAGTTTATATAAGAACCATTTCAGATGTAAAACTAGGTTGAAAGCAAAATACACATTCTAATGCCATTTGCGTTGCTTAAAATTATTAGTGACAGATGCGGAGCTTGGGAATGTAAAGATTTTCTTTCATCTCCCTGGTCCAATCATAGTGGAAGCAATGGGCTTACAAGTGGTTGCAAAGGCCAAATTATTGAACTGCTTGACATCTAGTAATTAAATACACACACACACACACACACACACACACACACACACACACTGCACAACACCCCTAACTCTATAACATCTGAAAAAAACACTATCATCTTTATGTCTCTAATTGTATTTCAGCTTTAAAAATGTCTTCATCTTTCCTCTGGATGGATATTCCCATATACATCAAAAAGATATATTTAATTTAAATGTATTTCTGGGTTAGGCATAGAGGTGGGAAGTAAGAGAAGGTAGTAGTGGCTAATGAGCTGGAGAAAGGACCAGTGAGAAAAATGTTGGCTGGACCAGGGCACATATGATGAGAATAGGATCCATTCTTTCTCTTCCTCTGTGGAGCTTCTGTACCCTGCTATCATCATCACTCACCCCTAGCCTTCGCTTCTGAGAAATAATAGAAATATATATGATTGGACTTTGAATACTTATGGAGGCTGGAATGTATGTGGCAGATACACTCTCCATTCACCACTGCTCGTGACTACAACACATTACATATCAATCACATATTTAAAATATATATATACATATATATATGTATATGTATATTAAGCTTCCCCTTGGTCTTGAAGAAACTCTCTGCAAAAGTAGGTGACTCATTTGGTTAAGCATCCAATTCTTGATTTCAGCTCAGGTTATGATCTCAGGATTGTGAGATGGAGCCCCTCGTTGGGCCTTGTGCTCTGTTGGAAGTCTGCTTGGGATTCTTTCTCTCTGTCTACCCCTCTCCCTGCTCTCTCTCTCTCTCTCTCCTTCTCTTTCTTTCTAAAATAAATAAATAAAACTTTAAAAAAGTAGATGCTATTTTGTTATTTCACTCTTCCTACACCCTCCCCAATATCTTCCCTGGCTCTCCATCGACTATAAGATAAAATCCCAGGGGCACCTGGGTGGCTCAGTCGGTTAAGTGTCTGCCTTCAGTTCGGGTCGTGATCTCAGAGTCCTGGAATCAAGCCTCACATCTGACTCCCTGCTCAGTAGGGAGTCTGTTTCTCCCTCTGCCCCGCACCCCACTTGTGTTCTCTGTCTCAAATAAACAAAATCTTTAAAATAAAAAAAGATAAAATCCTAGATACTTATGCTTCTATTTCCTGTTTTTTTTTTTTTTTTCTAATTCAAGCATTTCCATTCCATGTTCAACTGATTCCTAATGAATATCTGGATCCTGAATGCACTTGGTTGTCTCATCCATTTGCTCTTACTTTTTCCTCCGACTGGGATGCTCTCTTGGCTCTTCCACATCTAATGAATATCTCCATTTGCCTCCAGCATGAGCACAAGTGTGACCTCTTCTGTGAAGTGTACTATTATTCAGCAAGAATTGATCACTTTCCTTCTGGCCAAACTTCACCTCCTTATACTTTGAACTTAGCATCATTACTCATTTAAAACATTTTACATGTCTTAATCCAGGTTGTAGGGTATAGCCAGAAAATATACACATGATGAATCAAAAGTTAGTGCTCACTTTATGAATGTTTGGTGGACAAATGGATGTATGCAAATGGATGTGTTTGAATGCAGGCAAAAAGACTTCAGGGCTATATATCTGCTTTCTTAGTTAAGGATGCATTCTTTTCATTAGAAAATAAAAACTTGATGAGGCTTGTAATTAACAAATATTAATACAAGATAAACAAAAACTGTTTGTTTGTTTGTTTGTTTATTTATTTATTTATTTATTTATTTATTTATTTATTTATTTTCAAAAACTGTTTTAAAAGGGCCCAGATAGGAAGGCATTGTGGAAATACCATGACTTATGAAAACATCAATAATTTTCTATGTCAATAATTTCTTTTTGTTCACTGTTCTATTCATGATGTGTGAGGAAAGCGTCCTTCAGAACATTTTACCTTGTTTTCTGATTCTGTTTATAAGCATAAATAAAATATATTAAAGAAAAGTAAAAGTGGTAAATGAAAAGTCTTCAGTGTAACCGAACACACATATCACTACAGATTTGGAAATGACTACCTGCTTGATATTTTTTAAAATGCCTTCCAACTTTGAAGTCTCTTGTTTTTCTTATTGTTGGTTTGTTTTTGTTTTTTGTTTGTTTGTTTGTTTGTTTGTTTTCAGTAGTTGACAGAACCGCTGTGTCAGGTTTGAGCCTCAGGTTGATTATAGTTGAAATTGAGTGCCTCCATGAAGCTGATGTCTTGTACATGTCAGGTACATTCTTATCTTTTCTAGGATGAGATGAATGCCAGGAGGGTGCATGCTGTAGAATAAGTTAGCATACAGATATTTTTATATTTCGCATTTTTCTCATTCACTCAAACACTCTGCCTATCCACATGTTTTAGGATTTTCTGATTCTCTGAGCTCATCTTGTATTAGTGCCAGAATCAGCATGTCAATGACTAGTGTCACGTGTGGAATTCCAGAAATCAAGTGCTCTCTAAAGTCTTGGAAAATTAAAGAAATAATGGAAATCCTCAGAATGTTGCTGTAATAACATTGCTGGAGCAATGAACATTATTTGGTGATCCCAGTGCCAGAATAACTTAAGGATTTAACACAGGCCATATATTTTAATAGATAATATGTCCTTTAACACCATCCCTTCTGAGTGCTGGAAGATATCAGAAATCTCATTTGAGACCTATGAAATGGTTTCCAAGTATAGAAGTAAGGTGGAAAAATATTTAGGGCTGGAGAGTACTGACTCTAATTTAAACAATGATCCTAGTTCCATTTTACTCCATTTCATCAAACAACCTTTAATCAATGGCTGTCAGAAAATTTAATCAAGATTAATATTGGCAAAGACCTTTCTAAGATTATCAAGAATAGCAAAGCATTAGCTAACAGGAAGATGGTTGACTGGATTTGGATTCCTTATAAATGCCTTGGGAAAACTCATTCCAGTCTCCCCAGTTTCTCATCTCTCATTGTTATTGCAGAGATGTGCATGTTTGATTTAAAGAAACTGGTTAGATACTCAAGCACCTCTTCCAATTCATTATGTCAGAGAAACAAAAAACTACATTTCAAGAGTTTTTTTTTAAAACAGACAAACAGGTATTATTGGTAGATAAAAGAGGAACACCATGTTCTCATAGCTCTCCGAAAATACTTTGGGAAGTCTGCTATCTGGTTTCACCAAGTTGCAAAACAGATCCAGAAAACAAAATTTCAAGTGCAAGCTGTTTATTTGGGATGTGGTCCTGGAAATACTGAATACTGAAGTGAGGAAGTAGAACAGGCAAAAAAAGGTCAGGGAAAGCCAAGAAAACATGTGTTGCAAAGCAAATTCCCAATGAGATGGATTGCAATTTTGTCCTGACAGGATTCATGGGGAGCCAGTATATCATGTGAGGCTCTGAGTCATGCCAATTGAAGAGTGAGACAGCCAGAGCATTTTATACCAACTTCTGTCAGTCGCTGGATGAGAGCTGTTCTGGGGACTTTCCTCTCCTGGTGCTGCCACAGGCAGAGTGAGCCACACAAGCAACAAGATGCTAGAAGTTGGAAATTGGCTCTGCAATGCTGACCCGGTAAAGCCTAAAGGTATGTGGGTCTGGCTTTGACAGCCTTGGTCCCATCTGCTGACAACATTCGTTGGATCAGAAATGGGTCCATAAACACTCATTTCTACTGTAGTAATGAGTGAAAATCCCCTGTAAAGAAGGCACACTGCATGTTCCCAACAGGGCTTTGAGCCACATCAATAGTAATATCATCACCATCACCTCTTCAACGATTCCAGGGTGGTTCAAGAGTTATAATAACAATTCTTCAGTGAAATACTGTGGAAGGCATTTAATCATGGCCAACACCCAGCAAGCAGAAGTAGCATTCACATAGCACTCTTCAGAATTCATCGATTATGCGATTACTTGCAATTACTGCAAGTCGTATGATTCATGTGTATGAAAATATAATAGCTATAGAACAATACATATCTATAGAGTGAATTATTATTATTATTGTTTACCATTATTAGGACCTTTCTTGTGGAATCACACTATACCACTTTTATTCTAGAGAGCCTGCATAGGCTTCCTAGGCCGAGTTGGGATTGCTTTATCTTAATTTACCTGGAAATTTACCAGGAGGTATATATTTGGACTCTGTGATACTGGTAAAGATATTTATAGGTTTGTTATAAGCAGCACTTATGTCACAACAGGCTCTTAAAATTTCTGTGATGCTGTGATGAAGTTTCCTGGCCTGAGCCTTTTTCTAAGGTCATTTTCTACATCAAATTGTAGTCAGTCAGAGATGGTATTTAAGACTGTAAGCAATGACGGGCGCTGAGGGGGACACTTGATGGGATGAGCACTGGGTGTTATGCTATATGTTGGCAAATCAAACTCCAATAATATATATATATATATATATATATATATATATATATATATATATATATATAAAGATGTAAGCAATGTCACAGAGCAAACAAGACAATGCATTTGCCAATGAAGAGAATGGCCCTGGAGCACCAAGATGAGCAGGACCTTCCTCATGAAGTTGCTGATTTTACTGGAAAATTTTAATGTAACCACTAACAGACATAATTGGTGTTAGACTCTTACCCTACGTTCCACAACTTCAGTTTCCCTTGGTCTTGTTTTTCGTTTCTTTCATATTTATATTGTTAAATATGCATTTTCATGGGCCATACCAGGTCATTGTTTAGAAAGAAATCATTGATCCAGGAGCTCATTAGGTCGAACTTAGGTTTTCAGAGATGCTCATGAGAAAGCAGAGCTCATCTTCTGTGAACTATACTTTTTTACCTTTTAAAGACAAATACCCAGCCAATAAACTCATAAAACAGATTATACTTTTTAGCATGAACAAAAGAAGTTGTCTAACCATGTGGCCCATTTATTTTTAAAACAAAGGCTGTACATATGGTTTCACACTAGTTTTTAAGCAGGATTTCACCTTCTATCCTTTTATATATTTGTCACAAAATGATAGTAGCTTCATCATTCTATGAGAAATTGTCATTTTTTGCTTGATGGTGTTTGTAGCAGGAGAGTAAAGGAAAGGATGGAAGTGTGGCCACCTCCAATTTCTGTTTTGTTTTGTTGTTGTTGTTCTGAAACTCCTCTGGTCCCTGGTCATGAAAGAAACAGAAATGTTTAATGTGTGTGTCTATGATCATAGCAGGGCAACTAGGTTCCCAAAGGGGATCGTACCTTTACTTAACCTGTTTCTATTTCCTATAGGCAAAGAAAAATGTGAGAGATGACTTAGAATGAAGGCCAATCCTAGTTCTCAGCTCTTCCAAGCCTCCACCAAAAACAAACAAGCAAGTGAGCAAACAAACAAATATTGGTAATATTTTGAATGTCAAGATTGGTTAGAAACCAAATGGATAGTACTTTCATGAAATAATCATTTGACATGGGATGTCTGGGTGGCTCAGTGGTTAAGTGTCTGCCATCAACTCAGGGTGTGATCCCGGGGTCCTGGGATCGAGTCCCATATCAGGCTCCCCACAGGGAGACTGCTTCTCCTTCTGCCTGTGTCTCTGCCTTTTTCTCTGTGTGTGTCATGAATAAATAAATACAATCTTAAAAAAAAAGAAAAAGTCACTTGACACATCTAGCTTTCTGATTAGGAATTTTTATTGAATCAAAGAAAGAAATGCTTCCATTGTCTACTGGACGAATGACCTGGATGCCAAATGAATTTAAAAACAAATAAACAAAAAACACTTGTTTATTTATCCATTCATTCTTTGTATAAACTGATAGATTGGGGCATTCAGACTTTTGAGTGTTAAGAAGTTACATCTGTAAAATCACATATTTCAGAGAGAAGGCTTCCTTTTCCTTCGATTCATATTTCCAAAATTTCTCACATATGGAAAGTTTCATTTTTCAGTGGAATTCTTATTTATTATCAAAGACAGCTTTTCTGAGGAAAGCAACAGTTTTTTTTTAGACAAACCAAATTTGTTTGCATATAAAATATATTGTGAAAATTAATATTGTACTGTGTTTGCAACACTGTGAAAATACTGGGATTTTATTTTGACTAATTATACATCTTAACTTACATATAATGAAACATTTAGTTGAGACATATTCTTGTGCACTTTCTTTTAAAGTAGAGGTGTGAGTTTTTCTATCTTGGCTGCAGTCCAATTTGTGCAATAAAATTACATTTTATTTTTAAAAGTCTTCTGCTTTGAAACTACTTTCATTTTCTTATCTAGAGTTCATATTTACTGCAGAGATGGTTGCAGGTCATAATAAGATGATATGGGCCACAATGGGCTGTGAAATTCTTTGAAATTAAAAAAACCCACAATGGTTATTATATATATATTTTAAAAGTTATAAACTACAGCCCCATGGGCAAATATGCCCTGAAGACACTCTCTTAGAGACCTCAAGCTAAGAATAGTTTCTTCATTTTTAGATGATTGACAAAAAACGAATAATATTTCGTGACACATAAAAATTCTGTGAAGTTCAATTTTCAGTGTCCGTAAATAACATTTTATTGGAACACAGTTGTACTTGTTTATGTACATATTGCTTACAACTTTGGTGCTACAACACAAAACAGTTGAACAATTATAACAGAGGCCATATGCCCAGTAAAACCTTAAAGAAGAACTATCTGGCCCTTCACAGAAAAAGTTGGTCAATCCTGATGTCTCTCCTTCTCCTATGTATACATAGGTATAAATTGATCATATACATGCAGATCTATTATAGATTTATCTATACTTATCCTTGATCTGCCATAGATCTATGAACTATCCTAGATTTTCTAAATCTATGATCTTGTTAATAATCTGTCCTAACAACTGTGACCTGTGTATCTATGTTCTAACCATCACAAATCTAGCTATGTACACCTATACATCTATAATCTATCTATGATTCATTTATTTATTTTTTTTCTTAAATTTTTATCCATTCATGATAGGCACACAGTGAGAGAGAGAGAGAGGCAGAGACACAGGCAGAGGGAGAAGCAGGCTCCATGCACCGGGAGCCTGACGTGGGATTTGATCCCGGATCTCCAGGATCGCGCCCTGGGCCAAAGGCAGGCGCCAAACCGCTGCGCCACCCAAGGATCCCTCTATGATTCATTTATATCTCTATGATGTATCTATTTATATCTGTGTCTCTATATCTACAGGAGAAAAAGAGAAGAGAGAGAGAAAAAGATTGACAATTTAATAAAAAAATTCGAAACTGCCATTTTTCTCTCAAATGCGTTTGGACATATTTATATTAGTATGGAGAACGAAACGTACAGCAATTACTATTCCCGTCCTAATTTATACTTGGTGTAAAAACAGCATATGTATCAGCACACAGGAGGCTCTATTGTGTTGCCTCATGAACACATTACTAGCCCATCTTCGCTCAGGTAGATATACTGCTTCCAGGCAAAGATGTGGTTTGCACCGTTAGCCAGGTTCTGAAGTTTAAATAAACTCCTTTTCAACGTGCCATTTTTTCTAGCTATCACACAGGCTCACACAGGCTCATAAAAAGCTTTAAATTTACTACATTTCTAAAAGGATACAGTTTGTGCAGTAGGTAACTGTCACATTCTATATAGACATTGGTGAAATATATTCACAAAGCAAATCAGTTATTTCTCTCCTTTGCCCAGAGATGGAAAATCATTCGATCGCATAAAAACCTGATTTTATTTTATATTTTTATAGCTGAAAATATAAAGTGGCCTGGAGACCTGGGTATTTGTTTCTTTTAAAATGTCCTTCCACTAATTCTAATAGCAAAGCAGTGATATTTATGCAGAGAGGACCACTTCTGTTTGTGTCATGGTCATAACCACTTTCTGAACTGGGAAAATCACACTGAATGGATGTCTTGGGTTCCTGCTCTACATGCCTAGTAAGTGCGATTTGGGGAAAATCTATTAGACACATGTTTCATCATTTAATTTATTTGTTATGTGGACTACAAATAAGTATATTGTAAAGGGACAAAAATTTTGGTTGCTATTTTTTCTAAATTAATGTCTCTCAAGACTTGTACTTGATGTAAGTGGATGGTACTTTGCAACTACAATTAATAAGCAAACTGACTTAGTTCTCAAAAACGACTGTCTTACTAGATAATTCAGGCTAATATCGAGACGATCTGGTTGGTAAAGACATCAACTATTGTTTAATGGTTTTAAATACAACGGTGTTACAGACTTTAAAAGGCAAGCACTCATTAAAATTCTGCTAAAATAAATACCTTCCAGTTCTGAGCTCGCCTTGCAGGTAGGCTTATATGATAATAAGGCTTCTGAAATCACTATTTGCTCTGTGTGCTATTAATAATCATTTTTTTCTGTGTTGAATGAATTGAAGATAAAGATCAACTCTTTAGGTCTGAAAGTTAAGTGTAATCTTTCAGGAATGTTGAGAGGCATTAAAGGAAATAGGGGGATTTACATTTCAGAACATTGCTCAATCCCAGGGAGAAAGAAGCCAAAGCAAAGACAGGGAAGGCACTACACACTGGGCTGCCATCCTAGGTTAGAACCATCCTTTCCCCACCCACCACGTCCCCAGATAGTCTGTTCAGCTAACCCCATCTGGGGGCCAACTCTTTCCTCTCTGTGCCCACAAACACTTCAAGAACAATGTATATTTGAATATGGTGAACCCGAAGCTCATCTGTAAGTTGTTAGTTCCTTACTGGTGAAGGACTCTGTCCAAAGCTGGACAGGTTCACTGAATTCAATGTTATCATAGGATATTGAAATAACTAGAGGGATGCCTGGGTGGATAAATGGTTGAGTGTCTGCCTTTGGATCCGGGCATGATCCCAGGGTCCTGGGATCGAGTCCTAGACCAGGCTCCTCAGAGGGAGCCTGCTTCTCTCTCTGCCTATGTTTCTGCCTCTTTCTCTCTGTGTGTGACTCTCATGAATAAATAGATTTTAAAAATCTTAAAAAAAGAAATCTGGAAGGCAGTCAGAAAAGATACTTTTTGTTATATGAAACAACCCATTTGTACACTATTCTTGAACTGAAAGCAGGTCATACATTTAAAAAAATAGGATTAATTTTACAAAAAGTATGTTTTTAAGAGAAAGAATATTATTTGATTTCTTTACAGTATTTGATATCTAAAATGGCCTCTTAAGCCTTGAAGGTATTCCCTTATTTTCTTCCAAAACCAATTAATTAAAAAAAAAAAAAAAGAAAGAGCAAGTGCAAAACAGGTAGAAATGCTGATTTAAACATATGGAGAAAAGATTGCCTCTTTTAACTACCTAGATGGATGTAAGTGTGAATGGTACATTTGTTCTTCCCAAATCCTCTTGTGCTGATTAAAAAATATATATAGCTCCTAAACAGTATCTTTATTAAGTTTTAGATATAAATAAATTATATCTACATTTTCTGTCTTAAACTATGAGAATTCATCAGTCATGTGACCACATACACCATGGCTACATGCTTGTTCAAAATGCTTCGGGATTGCAAGGCAGTTTTCAATTCCAACTTGTGTTTGACTAACAAAATCTTTGGGATGGTTAGGGCTAAAAGCAGCACAGACTTCTAAGATAAATTAGTTTCATTTTTATTTTTATTGCTGTATTGCCAGTTTCTCTTCCAAATTACATTTTTAATAAATTTGATCTATAGCCATTTTGAAGGGTGAAAGCCCATAAACACATCTTTCTACTTTAATTGCCTTTATAAAGCATTTACTCAAAAGGGCAATTTTTCTTCCCAATTGTGCCACCAGTTTTTAGAAGTGAATCTGCCAGCCTCTCAGGATTAACTGAAGCTCACTGCTGAAAGTGACTCATGTACTGTAGGGCATGAAGAGAGCCATCCTTAAATTTGTATTGGAAAAATAAAATAAAATAACCATCTTTTCAGGGAGGTTGCATGTTAACCACAGGTATCATTAATATATTCTAATTTCTTGATAGTAACAAGACATTACATTCTTCAAGTCATGGCCCCATTGTCCCGGATCACCACCTTTTAGGTGAAGAATCATACCTTTTGTTGTAGAACAGAGTCTTGAGTGAGTTTTCTACTCATGTTTCTGTGTGTACTCCTCCCCAGATGATCTCATCCAGAGTCATGTGGACGTGAATCCTGCATTTGGATCTCCACCCCAATCTGCCTCTGGCACGTAGAGCCCCCTGCCTCTCCTCCTGGAATGTCTAACTGTCACGTCCATCCCAGCACGTCCAAAGTGGAACTCCTGAGCACTGGCATCCTGTCTTCTTCATCTCGGTCCACAGACACAGCATTTAATACTCAGTCCCCAAACCTTGAAGGGATCTTTGACTTTTTTATATCTCCCCCTTATTTCTCATTTCATCTTGTAATGACTCCACTGGACACCATCTTCTCAGGACAAGCGTGTACCCACAGAATCTGACCATCCACTCTGCTGACACCTAGACTCAGCCACAGATGTCTGTCACCTGGGTTGAAATATGCAGCTGATGGATTTCTCTACCTACAGTTAGTTCTCCAGATACCAGTTAGAGTGGCATTTGTTAATATAAATTAGGTAATTTCACTCTCTTACTCAAAAAGTTGCCCATGGTCTCCATCACACTCAAAATGAAACTTAAGCACTGTGTGCTATCAAGGCCCACAGGAAAGCAAATCGTTGGCTCTTTCCTGTTGCTTATCTCCTTCCTGCCTGCCTTGGTCATAATCCCCTCAGGAACTGCAAGGATGAAGAAGAGGAGACTAGGCAGAAAAAGTAGGAAAGAAAATGTTAATGCATTGGGTTTCTCAGGGAGGTGTCAGATACTGAGGATAAGTGGAATCAAAAACAAAAATCAGACAGTGAACATTGCCCTTCCAGTGACACATAGAAGGCAATTGGATTAAATCGGAAACTGAAGATCTGGAATCCACTTTCTTTTTATTTGTAATTTGCCATACAAACCAAGGAGTTACAATGGACTAAATGTTTGTGTCTCCCTGACATTCCTATGTTGAAATCCTAACCCACAATGTGATTTGTATTAGAAAGTGGAGGCTTTCAGGGCTAATTAGGTCATGTGGGGGGAGTCCTCATGAGGAGATTAGCGCCCTTCTAAGAAGTCAGAGAGGTAGCTAGCTTTTCTTCACCACCACATGTGCATCCATCCGGAAGTTAGCTGCCTACAACCTAAAAGGGGATCCTCACCAGATCTCTACCAAGCTGGTGCCTTGATCTCAGACTTCTAGCCTCCAGAACGGTGAGAGTAAATGTTGGATTGTTGATGAGCCACTCATTTATGGTATGTAGTCACAGCAGCCTGAACTAAGACAACAGCCATGTGTTCGTAGTTGTCCCTGAGAAACATTTTAATGACACGTGCTCTTCACACCTCTGAAACTTTGGTTCTTTAACTCCACAAGACTCTGATTAGGTGAACACATTTTGTAGTATGGTGACAGGGAGGCATGCACTCTCTATTTTATTTCAATGGTGAGAAGATAAATATTCATATTTTTAGAGGCACAACAGAAAAATTATTTTCAGCATCATCAGGATTAGTGATTAAAGAACAATAAGGTTTAGGAAACATCAGTCTTGCTCAATTTATTCAACGTGCTCACAAGGCATTGCTTTTATGTACTTACTGTTAATTGTCATGGATGTTGTCAAAACACTTAGCATTGCCTAAGCCTCTCAGTTGAAGACAATTGGACAATTACAGCATGTACGTCACGTAAAACTCAAAAAGTTAAGTGGATATAATACACTTTAAAAAACTATCTGCTATATAATAAACCCAGTAAAAATTAATGATTATTATCATTAATACATTAACATAATTATAACTATCAATACAATCATACTTCATGTAATATTAATAGGATTAATACTTTATATAACTTTTAAAGTTTTGTTCATGTAACTATTTAAGTTCTTAATTCATTTACGATAGTCTTTACTTGAGGTATTAACTGTTGTCTAAATTTCCTTAAATTCTGGATTGATTACATACAAAAGCTTTCTATATTATAAAAATCAACTTAAGTCAACTTCAATTAGTCCAGTAAGAGTGACTTGAAATTAATAATTACTTTTGAATCCAAGCTGTTAAATGAATTTAAATATATTGATGCATATTTATATATTTATGTATATTTACATATTTCATGCATTTTTTACCAAAGGAAAAAAAACACAAAAAGAAATAATATTGCCTATAATATCATCACTAATATGTTCTATGCAACATTTCATTTTATTGTATACATAAAAATTCTACAAAAGTGGAACTGCACAAAAGTAGTGTCATGCCTATATTATTTGTTAATTTCTTTCTCCCAAAATAGAATTTAAAATTGTCTTTTCATGTTCGCTTCATTTTGTCACCATTACCTTTCAATTATGTCATCCCCGGAAGTTAAAAGGTGAATAGGCCCTTAGAGTCAAAGTATAGGCACAATACTATCAGGGGGCAAAGGAAAGGATGGCACCAGAATGTAGATCCTCGAATGTGACCTTCCAGGAACCCTCAAGGAATGACAGCATTGCAGGTATACCTTGCCTTCCCAGAGTGACTGCATCAGGACAGTGACTAGGTCTTTGCGCTGCCCAATGTCATAGCTTAAGGACAACTGCTTCTTTAGTTACACAGAATGGCGATGATATATTAGAATAGCAGCAAAAGAGAAGTCAGGTGACATTTTCTCTATTTTAATTATGTATTGTTCAGAGATCATTCTTTCTGTAACAAGCATTCAGGTTCTAAATTGCAGCCCTGCACTGTCAGCATGGGTGTCTGACACCCAGCTCGGCCCCCAACTATTCAGATACTCACACACACCTTTGCGTCATACGGTACAGGATTCTCTTTTACGTGATGGGTGGAAATCATGCCAACATTTTTTACCTTCTCCTATTTTTTTATTTGTTGCAGCCTCCTGCTTTACAGACAATACACCCATCCTTCAACTATACAGCTTCAGTGTAATTGTATTTCCCTTTATTTCTCACTTTTATGTCTTTGTTTTGAAAGGCAATGGTGTGTAGATAAAAGCTGAGGAGTAAAGGCAGTGAATTGAATTTCAGCTCTACATTTGCTTGCTGTGTGACCTTGGACGAGTTATTTAACCCACCTAATTCTCGAGTTTCTAAAGTGTACTATGGAGATGATGATGATACTTTTTATAATTTAGCTGTGAAATTTGAATAATGGAAGGCACAGAGATCATCTGTCACCCTCTGCAGCCTCGATAAAACTTTCCTCTCCTTTTATCGTGCTGTACTTTCTCCAAATTTGTTGTAAACTTGTCACATATTTTACATTTTCTTATCTCTTTGGCTTTCATTATTTTCAGAATGTTCTCAGCTGCATAAGATATGAAGTAGGCCCACCCAGCTTAACATTGCGTTTTCTCCATCTTTACATTTATTTTCTCTCAAATCTGACATGTTCCCTCTTTGGAAAAATTCTGAAGATTTCACGTCGAAGTGTATAAAGATAGTTTCACTTCAGTCCTTCATGGATTTTATTTCTCTTCTGCCTTTCCATGGTGATAGAGAACGGATATATAATATTCCTCTGCATTCTCAACTTAACTGACACATCACCTTCCTGCAAACTTACCTTGCCTACGTGGTGTAAAATCACACCAGCAATGCTCCCCTTTGTCATGATACCAGAATATAATCCACCAGATACCTTTGACCCAGGACCATGTGGGCTTCTTGACACCTTTTGTTACACTAGTATCTTTTCCAGCCAAACCATTGTAATCAGCACAGTGATACTTGCCAATTCTAGTTTCTGATGTCTTCTCAAGCATCCTTTAAAAATATCATCAGAAGACTCCTCTTGGAGTGTTAGCTGTTTCATTTTTACTCAAAGCATTTTTTTAAACTGAGTTAAGGGGTCTAGTGTAAGGTCAGACCATTGAGCCTGGGGATATCTCTCTTTTTCAGCTCACCGAGTTTCTACTCTCCAGGTTGTGAGGTCTCACGTTGCATCAAGGAGTTCTCCCTGTTTGACTTTGCTGGTAGGAATCTGCACACATTTCTTTCTATAAACAGCTTTCTTTTAAATTGGAAGCACCTTAATTATCCAATTTCTCTTTCTACATCTTTTTGCTATCCATTTCAGTCTCTGAACCCAACATACTCTCTTTATGAACACAGTAAGATGTCTGTGGAGTCTATCTGTATTTTTTTAAAGATTTTATTTATTTCTCCATGAGAGACACAGAGAGAGAGAGACAGAGACATAGGCAGAGGGAGAAGCAGGCTCCATGTAGGGAGCCTGATATGGGACTCAATCCCAAGAACCCGGGATCACGCCCTGAGCATATACACTCAACCCCTGAGTCATCCAGGTGCCCCTATCTGTATTTTTTATTTGACTGCCTGCCTTCCTTCCTTCCTTCCTTCCTTCCTTCCTTCCTTCTTTCCTTCCTTTCTCCCTTCCTTCCTTCCATCTTTCCTTCCTTCCTTCCTCTTTGAACTTATCATATACAAATGTCCTTTATTTTGCTCTCGGATTTGTGCTCTAATTTCATCTTTGTTTTCTCCCTGCTGCTCTCATGAAGTGATTTGAAACTGAAAGTGTCTTAGCTGCTATGAATTCTTTTAGCTTTGCCCCTTCTCAGGCACTTCCTCCAGAACCTTCTTTAACACACTGTTAGACTCTGTGTCCTGACAAAGGACAGAATTTTTTCTCAACGTGATATTTCCTCCGGTATTTGAACCATCTTCCTGTTCCGCAGGAATGCCTTCATCTTTCAAGTGCCTTTTCCAGTTTATCCAGCTTTCAGGGGAGCTATTGGAGTAGTGATTTGAAAAGGCAAGCTTTTCTATTTTCTCTTATACATAAACCCTAAACCTCATTGACTCACGCTTTATGAGTATTTTTCCAGTCTTTATACACGTGTGTACATATGAGCATTTTAAATTCTGTATCCATTGCAGACTAATATAATATATTTGCATCTTTTGTTGAGCTTTAGTTATTTCTAGAACTATCTTTTTTTTTTTTATTAAATGAATGTTATACTGCCTCCATATAAAAACCTTTTTCTTCTTTAAGAAAAGAAGACATATCTTTAAGTAATCTATCAGTTTGTATTTCTTGGGGCCAGCAGGTGGCTGCTGCATATGCTATAAAGTTGAATCTCTTTTCCCACAATTTATACTCATAATCACGTGCCTCAGGGTTCATGCACCTCTCACAGGTCTCCATGCCCTATCCAGCTAATGTGATGACTTCAACTATTGTTATTCTTTTGTTTTACTGTTACATCTATTTCCCAATTCTTAGACTAACAGTAAAACAAGTTTATTTATCTTGGGCTCCAAAGCTCTAACTCAGGCTTCTGTTTCAAACATCTGCTTACGTGGTCTTCACTTTAGCTGATAAGCTCATGTGTCCTACTTGTTCTTCAGGATTTAGTGCCAAACCTCTTCTCCCCTTTCCTGAATCCTCAGAAACAACAGATTCTTCACATTCATGAAGTATAATGTTTCTTCCTAATTTCCTCTTTTTTTTTTCAGATTTGAATTCCATTTATTATGGACTTTTTGTTGTCTTTAGTCATCCTTCCTTTTATTTATTTAGCCATAGATTTGTTCTCTGGGATGCCTGGGTGGCTCAGCGGTTCAACGTCTGCCTTTGGCTCAGGTCGTGATCCCGAGGTCCTGGGATTGAGTTCCACATCAGGCTCCCCATAGGGAGCCTGCTTCTCCCTCTGCCTATGTGTCTGCCTCTCTCTCTGTGTCTCTCATGAATAAATCAATAAATCTTGTTTAAAAAAAATAAATAAATTTGTTCTCTCTCTTATTGCTTTTCTTTCCTTTCTCTGTAAACTTCCGCACATTTAAATCTCTAACATGTGCATTCTCCTTCCCTCCACGGAATCACTTTTTTTTCTTCCCATATCTCTTCATCATCGCTAGATATTTCATCGGATTCCCTTTTTCTTTCTTCTTTCACCACCACGACTTGAAATTAGTCTCTTTTAATATTCTCTTCATCTTGCTGAAGGTAGTTTTGTTTTGTTTTGTTTTGTTTGTTTTGTTTTGTTTTGACTTCCTTGTCTCTCAAATTGCCCCTGAATCATTTCCCATATCCAATACATTCTGGGACTTAGAATTAGTTGTGTGCACCTCCCTCTTATTGTGATGCGCCTTCAGGAATTTGCATAGACATGTCACTTCTCACCACAAAGATTATAAAAGGCACAATAACAGCAACAGCTCATATTTATTGAGGGCTTGCCAATATTTATGGAAAGCTTACTATAGGCCCATCCCTCTGCAAACCATTTTACCTGGAAAAATTCTCAGGCACAGACTATTAGCCCTTCATCTTACCGATGAGAAAAGTGAGTTCTGCAAATGTAATTGTGCAATTTAGGGTTTAGATTCCCTAAGGTCACTCAGCGAGCAAGAGGATGACCTAGGATTCCAACTAGCCAGTCTGACCTTTGAAAGCCCCCCAAGAGTGACCCTTCCCCCAAGTATTAGCTTTGTTAAGCAGCCCCACTATGTGGGGCAAGACATGAAAGGCTGGCAGAGATGTTCAGGGAATGTGATAGAGGTAGGGAGACAATGAGGCTGCAGGGAAAACACACTCATCAAAACAGTGCTGCCGCCCTCCTGGTCCAGCTGAGAGCAGCTGGGTGCTTATGGAGAGAGGCTTCGTATTTGCCAGAATTTCTGTTTTGTGAAGATAGCTAGAAATCCAAATATTTTGTGTGTCACTTTTCCCATTTGAAGAGTTGCTTCTCTTTGAAAATGAAAACAAACAGAAAAAAATCCATGATGCGAGCAGATCAAAGATATATCTGCATGCATGATGTGATCCATAGGATTCTAACTGGAAGCTTCTCGTGTAAAAGGATGTGCTTCTCTGGGTCACGGCTGTCTGACCACTCAACTTAAAGCATGCTTCTGTGTGCTCATATGCTTCTCCCCCTTTTTATTATATCACAAATATGTTTGAGGAAAGTAATCAAATTTTTCAAAAATACATGAAGTGAAAAGTAGCACTTCTCTTACCACGTACTGAATTTTGTATTGCTTACTTCCAGTTTTATTATCTATTTATGTCTCAAACACAATAAACTGTCATTTTATTACTATTTATGCTTCATAAAAGTTTTATTCTTTATGCAGATTTCTGTATTGTTTATTTTGTCCTATGCTAGATTTCTAAGTATGTTGATGTTATCACCGTAACATTGGTTTTCACTTCTGAATATTATTCCACTGTATAAATATACCAAAACCTTTATTAGTCTATTTTTTCGGTGATTGACGTTTATTTTATTTCCACATTTTATTTGTATAATATTGCCAGGAATATTTGCATACCAGTTTCCTGGTATTCATGTGCAAGAGTTTTACTCAGGTATGTTCTTACCCATGGAAATGCTGAATCTTAAGATTACTCGGAGGTTAGTCCACAAATGGGTAACTTAAGGTTAGTCAGAGAACGATCCACAGATCAACACTATGCTTATCACCTGCGTACTTGTATAAATGTAAGTTCCATCCCAGATCTACTGATCTATATTTTAACCAGATCTAGGATGCCAGGACACGATAGGCTTCCTAAGACAATCTAGTTTATATTATAAAATATTTATATTATATATATGACATAAATATTTGTATTATATATGATATATAATATTTATATTATATTACTTATGCAACATAATATTTCCAAGAGGATCATTATCTACAAAAGCCTTATAACTGAGAAAATTCACTTTGTGATTACTCTGTGTATTTTACCATCAAGATGTGAAAGAGGTCATCTGCATTTTTGCTGTTATTGAGTCTTTTAACTGGTACCTCTGAATACTATTATATAAATAGAAAACAATTTTCCTAATTGACCATTATATTTAGATGGAATCTTGATCCACGTTTCCAGCAAAACCTGAGCTGTCCTTCATTATAGCCCAACTGAAAAGCATATAGAGAAGATTAACTTCATTTTCCTTTCAACACATTTTTTGTGGTTTTCCCAGCATATATCTCTTGGTCACAAATAAAGCTAATTTTATTTAAAACAAAAAAAAATACTTTGAGGAAGCTAGATTATTATCAATTCTAATTTATATATGGAAAACTGAGACACAGAAATGTTTAATATTGATCAGTAGCTACTGATTAGCCAGAAATGAGAAATTAAATCTTATTACTTGTAGTCTGTTCTCTTACCAACATACCATGGTTTTCATTTGTTAGATCATGTTTATACTTTCTGTATGATAATAATTATTACAATATAAGCTATGCATAGGCTTAAGATAGTTCTCCCACATATTAAGCACTAAATAATCAGGCATGGTGGGATGAATCTGAAACTAATATAACCTACTACTTTGTGAATTACAACACATTTGTAATGATGTATTTGCATTGCAGGTATTAAGACAAATAAAAGAAAGCTCTCAGAAAATTAATGTAAACTCTACATGCTAATATAAAAGCTTATATTGGGTAGAAAAAGAAAAGGGAAGAAAAGTGATCTTTTATTACTGAATAATTCTGTTATTTCTTTTATCGAAGTTATTAATTATAAGGAATAGAACATGCATATTCATATACAAATATGTTATATAACCTGATAAATTGAATTAGCATGATTTTTGAGGTTTGATCAAAATGCAACTGTAGGGGCGCCTAGTGGTTCAGGCTATGAAGTGTCTGCTTTCTGTTTAAGTCATGATCCTGGAGTCCTAGCATCAAGCCCCAGGTCAGGGATTCCAGCTCAATGAGGAGTCTGCTTCTACCCCTCCCCCTACTCCTTCTTTCTCTCGCTCTCTCTCTCTCTCCCTCTCTCGCTCACTGTCTCACTCAAATAAATAAATAAAAACTTAAAAAATGCACTTCTATATTTGTTTCACTTTGTCTCAAATATATTGAAAATATTTACAAGGTTTTGAAAAATACTTCAACATTGGGGCATCTGGGTGACTCAGTTGGTGAAGCATCCAACTCTTGGTTTTGATTCAGGTCATGATCTCATGAGTTGTGACACCAAACTCCGATATCTGTCTCAGAAGTCAGCAGAGCATCAGCTTGAAGATTCTTTCCCTCTCCCTCTATGCTTTCCTCCCCTCTCTTCCTCTCAAGTAAATAAATAAATCCTTAAAAAATATATTTCAATACAATTTACTTATTGATATCCATAGAACCAAAATTAGGAGATGAGGTTAGTCTTCCAATATTCACTCTTGGAAATAAATAGCTCTATGGTTACTATAACATAAAGACAAAAAACAAAACCCCCAAACTGTATTTTAATGCGTCTAGTCCTAGAATGAATAATTTCTTTAATTTTCATATTAAAGGAATTCATCTTCCCTCCTTCAACCAGTTGCCAATGCTTTTGCTTTTCTGTTACTTTCTCCCCCACTCTCAGGCTCAGAGGAAGGGGAGAGGAGAGTAGTAAGGGGAAAAAAAGAATGTCTTGCTTTCATAAGAGATCTTATTATGACTTTTCTGTGCTCTGCCTTATGATATATATGAAAATTCACACTTGTTTGTCCTTTGTGAAGTTCTTTCAACACTCATTTCATGGATATTTGTGATTTCTCATCGTAGCCACTGGTTTCCCAGAGCTCCATTCCATATAGACCTCTCCCTGTTGGAGATTCATAAATCTCTACAGATTCTTCTAGGGCAGAAATAAAAACAGATCTATGAAGCTCTCTCTCCCACATCTGGTTCAAGGGCAATACTCACACATCCATTATTTTGACAAACTCTTGGAGTATAGGTTCATCTTGGCTTCCTGCAGCCACTTCTCTTTTGCCTGCCTCCCTTGTCCGCTTGACTTCCAGGAATGAGGGCCAGACCATAGTCCACTGGATCTCCCATTCTAAGAGATCTGCAGCTATCTGAGAGGTGTGTCAGACTCCCCTCTTCCTAGGATGAGCAGAAGAAGGAAGGATCCCTCCAGGGAGACAAGTACACTTTCAATAAAGCAGCATCTCTCTTCCTTTGAAAAATAAAATTAAATATATATTTATATAAATATATATTTGATATATAAATATATATAAATATGAATATATTTCATATATAAAAATAATTTTATTTTTAAATATATCATGTTATAAATATATATTTATAATATAAATATATAAATATTTAATTTTATTTTTAAATATATGTCATTTCATAAATATATATTTATAATATAAATATATGTAAATATTTAATTTTATTTTTAAATATATTATATATTATATATATAATATAATATATATGATATATATATTTATATATAAATAATAATATAAATAATATTATATATTATGAATATTTATATAAATATAAATATATATAAATATAATTATATGTGATATATAAATATAATATATTTATATTATATAATAAATAATAAATGATAAATAATATATTAATTGATATATTAATGTATTAGATTAATAAAAATATTATATAATATACTATTATAATTGATATTATATTTTTTATATATGTGTGTATATATATATATATATATATATATATATATATTTAAAGACCCTTCCATAAGTTCTTCACTTGACCAAACTCTGTCTCTTTTATCTCCTTCTTGGGTGTGAGGATCTCGAGAGATCTGAGACAAGTTACTCTTGTGTTTTATTTTGGTGAAAGTATCTGTCATCCCGAGGTTGGCATGCTAAGTTGTCAGAGATACCAACTCTTCAGTTTCACAGCCTTATCCTTTACATATAATCTCCATTTTGTGAGCTTTCTCAACTTTGTGGAAATCCATTTTAACCTTTGGAAGGAGAAATGAGAGAATAGATTAAAGAATAGAGAAATTAGTATGGGCTGAACACTTGCCATGCCTTAGGTGTTATGTGTGTTCCCATTTTGTACATGTCTTCTTTAGCTATTCCAATCATCCGGAGAAGGAGATCTTATCATTCCCATTATCTTTCCCTAATGAGTAAACCAAGACTCAAGAGTATGTTATCTGCACAGAGTGACACTGCTAATGAGTAGGAAAGCAAGGATTGAACACCTCCATCTGAGTGACTGAAGTCTGAGGTAAATGATATCTCATTTATATCATTTTTTCTTTAGAATAAAATAATTTAAAATATGTTTCCCATCACTACTGCCTGCCACCCCAAGGATGTGCTCTGGAACCACGAAACTGGGCTCAAATCCAAACTTTTACACATGACCTTGGGTGAGTTACTTAACTTCTCTGTGACTCCGTTCCTCATTTGTAAAAAAATAGGAATAAGTATAATGATACCCGCATCACAGAGATTTAAATAGCTACTTCTAGAAATAATTTTCACCAGCTTCACTGGGGAGCAGGTCAGTGGAGCTCCTCATACTGTCATGATGAAATTTGATCCTATCACAGAGTTTTTATGAGGATTATGTAGGTTGATATTTATATATTTATAAACCAGTGGAAGGAAAGATTAAGAAATGATCAGTAGATTTTGAATCAAGATCCATGACATCTGAATCGAAGTCCTTATCCCCTGTGTGACCTTGGAAGAATCACCCAAATGACCTTTATGTTCTTATCTATTAAAAATATTTGGGGGAACCCTGGGTGGCGCAGCGGTTTAGCGCCTGCCTTTGGCCCAGGGCGTGATCCTGGAGACCCGGGATCGAGTCCCACATCAGGCTCCCTGCATGGAGCCTGCTTCTCCCTCTGCCTGTGTCTCTGCCTCTCTCTCTCTCTCTGTGTGACTATCATAAAAAATTTTAAAAATATATATTAAAAAAATATTTGTTTCCCTTATGGGAAGAATAAAAGAATAAAAAGTCACAAAGGACATGAGCACCTGGAGAGGCTTCATGAATACACTGAGTTCTATAAATGATTGGTTATAAAAGAAGACTAAAGTATTCCTAGCTGAATATTAATTTAGCTACAGTCATATAGAATGCAGTTTAAAGAATAGGAAGAAAAGGCACCCTATTGTCTTCTATGAGTGTGTTAGACTCTCTTGCATCAGTTAGGAGACATGTAGTAGGTTTAGAGTACAATCTTTATGCAACTGCTCCTGAAATTAAAAATCTGGAAAAAATAAATATTTCAATAAATTTACCTTAGAGGATGGTGATACTGTTCCATGGGGTAGTCCTTGATAGTGTTTCAACATTAATTTTAGGGAAACTTCTGGTTTTATTGATCAGAAGCTAGAGCTGCTTCTTAAACCATGTTAAAGGTGTTAAAGTTTGGCGATTCAGAGAAGTCTTGTGGGTTTAGGTTCACCAAGTCACCAAGGAATAGTTCAACAGGACAGAAAGATGGTGCTGAACCACACTTTGTTAGCAAGATCTTCATTTGCCACTCACCAACTTTATAACTTTCAGAGTCCTTCTCTTTTGTTTTGTTTTTTGTTTTTTTTTTTTTTGCTTCATATTATAATTAGTGATATATCTGTCATCAGACTGTGATTGTTTCTAGCCAGAAACTCTTTTCCCTCTGAGTTTTTCAGCACTGGCAAACACTATGCCTTTCATGTGGGATAAATATAAATATCTATTGAATAAATAAAACTACATTATCTTTCTACATATTTATGCACATATTCATTCTGAGACATTATCTACTTATTTTCCATTGACCCTAATGTACATTTTAATTCATAAGATTCCAGGATTTTTGTAGAATAGATCGAGCCCTATTTAAAACATACACACACATACACTGTCTCTCACACATGCCTTTATCCCCGAGGAATTCATTAATCAAAGCAAATAAAGTCCACATAGATCAGGAAAAAAAACTAAAAATTTATTCAATTTTAGTCTCTAATTAATATTCATAAATCTGTTATATTCGATTAGAAAATCCTTTAAAATACATTAATTGTAACAAGTAAAGCTTCATGGTCAGTGGCACTGACAGCCTAAATGTATATTATGATCATTATAACACATATTCCCAGAAACTTGATGGTATACCTATTAGGAGAAGTAATGCTCAACTAAAACCGAGGTTTCCAAATTGATGTTTTTAAACAGAATTGTCCATCCCAAGCACCATTTCCCTCTGATAGATTTGCTGCCCATGACGGTAGAAACTATATGCAAGAGGTTAGAATAAGGGATCCCTGGGTGGTGCAGAGGTTTGGCGCCTGCCTTTGGCTCAGGGCACAATCCTGGAGGCCCGGGATCGAATCCCACGTCGGGCTCCCTGCATGGAGCCTGCTTCTGTCTCTGCCTCTCTCTCTATCATAAATAAATAAAAAAATTAAAAAAAAGAGGTTAGAATAAAAACTTATAGGAAAGTAACAATGAGCAAATTCTCGTAAAAGAATCCTGTTTACAGTTCTGTGGTTACTAATTCCTGCCGATAATTGAATTTGTCGCTTGACTCTCAGAAGAATGAAGCGTTTTTAGCAATTCTTGAAATTCTTAGTGTTTTCAAGAAAGCAGTTGTGATCAGTGGATGGGAGTCGACCGAATCTGAGGAACGATTATTCTTGACAATAGGAAAGCTGAGAGGAACTTGATACTATTTGAATGCTTCCTAAACCCTATTTGAACACTTCTCAAATTGAACTCACTATTTTCCTCCAGAAATGTGCTCTTCTTTTTTATGTTTCTTGTCTCCATCAATATATTACTTTTCTTCTAATCAGCAAAGCTTGACAGTCCTGAATTAGCGTTGATTCCTTCTTTCTTGTCACCAGCCACACATAATAGATCAATTATACTCTGAAAAGTCTTCCACACCTTGCTTTTCTCAAAGCCACCAGCCCAGACCTTTGTCATCTCTCTCTTCTTGCAATCATCTTCTAACTGGCCATCCCCTTTCAACTCTCATTTTCTATCATAGCACTGGATTTATCTTTCTAAAACACTAAGTGGCTTATATTGCTGTCCAGATTTTTTTTAAATTAATTTTTAAATGGACTCTTTTTGAAAGCACAGGTGTCTCACGATGGCAATCTGTCTACCAGTGGGGGCATCTGGCCCACAGACATGTTATGTTTGGTCCATGGTGTTAAAAAACAAACCAAAACAAATGCTACCAGTCAACATTTAATAATTTGGAGAATCAACATCTGCTATTCACTGTTTTTCTTTTTCTTTTTTTTTCCTGAGAAAGAGCAACTGGCAACATTGGATTGACATTCTCTTAGCATTTTGCTGTCCCTTGCACCACCCTCCAAATGTGAAGCTTTTCCATTTCCCTGAAGTCCTCATTCCTTCCTATTGTCTCATGTCTCCTCAGCCATGAGAGCATCCCTCGTGCATCACTTGTCATGACAGTTTTACTGTAGTTTCTCTAATATGCAACCCACTTCCTCCACTGTATTCTAATACCCATATTCTTTAGCATAGTATTCAAGGCCTGTATAAACCGGGTTCATTGTCCTAGTCTCATATTTATCTTCCTCTGTCCCCCACCTTATCAAGTGGCTCTCTGCTCCTAGGACAGGTCCAAGCCAGAGCTATGGCATACAAGGTAGAATGTCTGGGCCAGATTTTTTTTTTTTCTTTATTTATTTCTGTTATTTTGAACAGAACTTTCTGTGCCTTAACTATTTCATTCACAAACTAGAGATAGTGGCACCTTCCTTATATGATTACAGTGAGGATTTAAAGAGCTAATACATGTGAATACCTATTTTTACACCTTATAAATGGCCAGCCAATGTTTGTGGTTGTTGATTTTCCACCAAAATTTTTATTCAATATTTATTTTATCACCTGAATATCTAGCTGAGTGCTCTACAAGTATTGATTGTTCAGAAACAATTTGTGACTTAAACAAAAATGAAATTCATGTTTTTTTTTTCTTTGCTGAACCAAATAACTATGAGCTATGAGTTGAATTAATCCTAACACCATGCGCAACCCGTTTACTGGAAAAGCAAAATAAATAAATAAATAAATAAATAAATAAATAAATAAATAAAACTAATATGGAAATGAAACAGTTTTTCTAAGAACAATTAATGTGGCATAACAAGGACCAGACTGCCAACACAGTGACTATGAGCTTGTGCCTCCCTTTTCCTTTGATATATCCATGGGGAACAGTTACATTCATATGTAGTGGGGTCATAGAGGCAGGGCTCTGAAGGTAAGTATCTGCCAGTGTTATACTGTGATCGCGTAGCCACTGCCACTAAACCACATGTAAGGGTGAAGATGGCAGCAACTGTCATATAACTAGGGACTATAATTTATAAAATTCTGCACCTCTTTTGTGTGGAAGATTCAATAAGTCATCCTTCTTATATTATCTCATATCACCTCCTTATCACTATATCACCACTAAGCACTGCCATATAGTATGCACGCAACAAATATTTGCTGAATGAATAGTTAGGTACAAGCAATATGCCTAAGGCCATATAGCCACATGGAACCACTATTTAAATCTACAACCTATTGTGTCTCCTTCTCAGCATTTTTCATTTCGGCACACCTCACAATAGAGGCTCCTCATTACTAATCCATAAAGGTTTGCTCCATTCTATTGAACCACTTATATTTCATTCAGCGTCTCTTAGAATTCTGACCTAACTCTTCCTTCATACCTGGAAGTGTTTTCCCTGACTTCTATTCATCTTTTAAAACAGAACTGAAGTGTTTCAACCCCTTCCACCCACTCTTTTGGGTAGAGTTCCTTAAGTCTTTGGTCCCAGAGCCAGCCCTATCTGCTTACTTTTCCTATATTACCCTTTATATTCTGCTTGTATCTACACTCACAGAACAGGGCTCCTTGGTGGCACGAAGTAGTAGCACTGCATTTGTGGTCACTAACACTTACCCTCTTGTCTCTATACTCCATGCTGGACACAGCAGACAGAAATGATTAAGTCCCAGTAGATCTTTTTACCTGTGCTCTAGGCTACTTCTTCCACTGTCTATTATAAACTTAGTTTGCCACTACTCCCAATTTTCTTTTTTCTAGCTCTGGGCATTGTTTCAAGATGAAAAACTTTCAATTTAAGTAGATGTTTGTAGAGTTTCTTCCCAAACTAAGAGCCAGCATATGACAACCAGAGGAGGTATTTCAACAGTAGTTGGTCACGGATAGATGTAATCTTGAGACCACATCAATATCATCAAGCGCTCTTGTAGGCAAGGGTTGAAAAATGCATCCGTGTAGATTTGGATTCAGAAGCCTAGAAGGAACAAGTTTAGAGGATCTGTGAGGAATGAAAAATTGAAAAGAAATAGGAACATCAGGGTTTGAGTACAAAACTTATTTCTTTGGAGAAGGGAGGGGGGTATGATTTTTTGTTTCCAGCCTCAGACTATCTCATAAGAAAGCAAACCCAAGACTAGGTGAGAATTGTGTGGCTTCCTTCTGTCAAAACATATTGCTTCTTATAGGCTTAGGGATGCTGCCAATAAAACATTTCTTCAACCCTCGAGGTTCTATAAGAATAGACTCTTGGATAAGATTATTGTTAACAGCACAAGTGTTGATATAGCCACAAGTTAATAGCTACTGGCAAACAGCAGCCTTTTTTGTTCTGTATGAATAGTTCTTCCTCCACTGGTCTGCCAAACTAAGCACATTTGGTGTGTTTTCAAAGTGACACACAGGAGGTCAATTCATTAATCATTCTCACATAGTGGGAAACAGAGACTCCTGTCTTGGAAACCACTGGAAATGTAGTCCTTGCTGTTTTCAGTTTGAAGTTAGTAGGTGATTCTCCCCCCCACACACCCCTAAAAATTCCTTCCTTCCTATTCTTGCTTCCTTGAGGGCTTGTACTATACATGTCTCACTTCTTTATGTTAGAGTTCAAATAATTGCATCACGTTTAAGTAAACAATTGAGTTTACTGGGACTGAGAGAAAAGAGAACATTTTTTTTTAAAAAGATTATAATTTATTCACATATAGTATGTGAAATACTTGATTAAAAAGTATCTTTCCAAACCATCCTCTCATTAAGAAAGCTGCTTCTAGAAAGAAAGGAAGGAAAGAAAGAGAGAAAGTAAAAGAAAAGAGAGAAAGAAAGAAAGAAAGAAAGAAAGAAAGAAAGAAAGAAAGAAAGAAAGAAGCCACTTGGGTGCTTCTTATACTCTGAGTGCATTGATATACTCAATGCTTGGCAACCACTTACCTATTTTAAGGGATTAGGATGTAAATGAAGATAGATTAAACTGCCCCTTGGTCCTTGAGCTTATCATGCAAGCATGGGCTTTGGTGGCAGATTGACTTGGGTGGGCGGTCTGGCTCTAACGCTTGGTATGAGATGATGGACAACTACCATAATTTCTTGAAGCCTTGCCTTCCTCTTCTATAAAATGCACATAATTGTAGAACCTACCTCCCAGGCCGTTGTGAGGCTAAATTTCATAATATATGTAAAATATCTTAGCACAGGAAGGAAATCTCTTCATCATCTTCTCTCTCTTCTCTACTCCCTGTCTTGTTCCTTTCCTCAGTATTCTTTTTCTTCCTCTTCCTTCATTTTTTCTCTTCTCACCCCCTCTTCCACTGCTCTCATTCCCCACACCTGAAACTTGCCCCTTGACTCTACTTCCTTTTATGAAATTCACTGGGAAACAATACATATTTCAATTTATTGGGGGCTCTAAACAACAATGAAGGCAAAGGGCTTTTTCTTCTAGTCTCAATTCTATTTTTGTTGAAAGTAAACAATGGTTTTTAGTGATTTTCCTGAGGCTTCTAACTGGAAAGGTCTCTGATTTTGGATGACACTGATGCAGCTGGCTCTTTTGTTTGATAGAGGAGATCATATAGCTGAGTGTCTAGCATAATATCAAATGGAACACAAGAGGCTTTCCTCTCTGCTCTCCAGATCTCTGTAAATGTCCTGTTTGTTTTGAAGGTCAGAGAGAGTTGAGGGCAGTAATTGAATGCAGAGCGTATAATGCTTTGCCCACTTAGATTTGAGGCTTCCAAAGCTGATCAGGCAACAGGACTCTGATATTTTGTTTGTTTTCATGTGAAAATAAAACTCAAACATTTAAGTGATTCTGAGCCTCCACAATATGCGGTCTTATCTTCTTTAAAAAGTATTTCCTTCTCCAACCCTGTCTTTGCTCTAAATGTCCAGTTGCCCTGGTTTCCACAGCCTTCCTCACCCCTTTACCTGAACCCACATGGCCCTAGTCTAATTCTGAACACATTCATAGTAAAACAAACAAACAAACAAAACACACACACATACACACACACACACACACACAAAAAAAAAAAACCCACAAACGAAACCATTTGAGGAAACACTTTTATTTAATTTAAGTCTATCCCATTCCAGTGCTCCCTTCTGCAAATATCTGCCTTTTCAAATTTCCTTTACTCCTCTCACCTTGTATATTTGATGAATGGACACATTTCTCAAAGTATAATTCTGGCTTCTTTTAATAGCTAAGAAACTGACATATTTTTCTTGGTTATGTTAGACCTAGTTACTGGATTAAATGACCCAAGTCTAGCCTGGACCAGATACTGAGGGTATCACTGTCCCATTTCCTCCAGTGGCCATTTTACACACCAGGTGTGGCTTATCTTCTGAGCAGAAAGCACCACTGTAAATAAACACTTGTCTCCACAAAGACCTGGCAGGACCATATGAGACCCCAATGTCCTTTCTCATCCTTCAACTGACTTTAGATTTCTCCAAACATTTCTTATATTTGCAATTAGTTATTTGCACACATGAGGACCTTCTTTCTTTCCTCACCATTGCTTTCTAATGCTCACGTCTTCCCAAATCTATCACTTTCTTTTCTATTTCTTATGAATATTAATGGCTAATGTTTCTCATAAAGTCAGGTAATAAGAAAACCACTTACGATCCATAAAAAAGACAAGCACAAAAGAGTGGCAAACAATAAGTACAGCTCAGTCTAGAAATGAAAAAGGACTCTATGGGGCTTCTGGGTGGCTCAGTTGGTTAAGTATCCAATTCTGGATATCGGTTCAGGTCATGATCTCAGTATCATGAGATTGAGCCCCATGTTGAGCTCAGGACTCAGCAGGGAATCTACTTAAGATTCTCTCTGCCCTCCCCACACTTTTTCTCTCTCTCTCTCTTTCAAATAAATACATAAATTTTTAAAAAAAGTAAAAAAGAAAAGAAAAAGGAATTTTTGATGACACCACTCACACTGGGCTGGCCTTTAGTCAAATGTCCATCTCTCTGTCTAACTCTTACCACAGCACTGGGTACACAGTGGGAGCTTAATCTCTGATCAGTGGATGACTGGACGGGCTCCTTTTCCTTTCTTAAAATCAGAGCCAGACACAGGCACAGAAGGATGTTTGGCATGCCTGTGATGATTTCACATTGGGGCAAGACTGGTTGACTGGGATCAAGGATGTTAAGGGATGTTTATATACTTACGAATTACACAACTTCATGTATAATAGTAGTTGGGCACTTTCATATATTAAGAGTAACACTTTAATGAATAGGTAAAAAACCAAAAAAACGAACGACAGCTGTGTTGATACAAGGTTGAGGAATCTCAAATGTAGCTTCCATGAGAAACTAGCAGATGAAGCAGTATGTCCAGCACTGGAAGCTTCATCCCACAGATGCTGGTTACTTTTTAATGCAATGATGCTGATTCAATACCCTGGATTTTTGGTTCTCACACTTAACTAGCTGCAGGACCTTGAGTAAGACCTTTAACTACTTAGGGTCTTAGTTTAGCTATCCATACTATGGTATGAAAAACTACCTAAACTAGATGATTTCTTTGAAAAGTCCTTTGTATACTAATGATTAGCTATACATATTCTAACGCATACATATAATAATGATTAGCTTATTGAGCTATGGTTAGCATATGTGAAGCACTTAGAATAATACATGGTAAATAGTAAACTCCTATTAGCCTTTGTCATTATTAGTAGTAGTCTCATTAGCATTACTGAATCAGCTCCATGTGTGTGTTGTCACACAAGCAGAGATATGCTTTGTAAATAGTTGCTGATTAATAATTAAGAAGAATACCAATTCAGGATATAAGCACATGACTTTATTCTTCTGGGTCATAGTAATTATATAAGATTTTTGCAAGAGATAGTGTTTTTCATTTTCTATTTTCTCATTACTTGTGGAGATCAGCATAGCCCACATTTATTCCCCAACACTTTCTTCCAAATAATAGAAAATAGTTCCTAAACCACTGTACTCTAGAAAATGCACTGAGACTATATTTTCCATAAGAAATGCATTTTCTGGGTTCTTCACATGTTTTCTAATAACTGTCTCAGAAATAACTGCCAGACTTAAGGACATTCTTGAAGTGGGTGCAGTAGGGGATGAAGCTGGAATGAAAATCTCCGGATGTTGCTGCTTGTGTGTGGTCCTTCTTCTCCCTGGGGCCCCACCCTTCTCCTCCACAAGATGTGCCAACTGCATTTTACCAAAGAGGAATAATCTCCAGGGTGGCATTTTTCTCCCCAAAATGTGAGAAAAGCATGCCTATGAGAGAAGAGTTTCAGGATTGCTACAGTGGGTGATGGGGAACAATGGTGATTTTTAACTTTTTACTGTAAATTTTGCGAAGCATCTCTCCATTCTCCATTTAACCAAAGTGGTGTGGTAGTGCTAAGAAAGGGTAACTGCACTCATTCAGCTATTCATCAAACATTTACTGAGAATTCATTATGGAGTAGGCAATACAGTACTGTACAGCATTGTGGGGGAAGAAGGAATGCTACACAGTCCCTTCCCTTACAAGTAGTGGGGGAAAAGCAGAGCTGTATAACTGAAGCACAACAGGTAAATATTTTAAATATATAGTATGAGGGGAATGAAGAAGTGTAGTTCCTGGGTAAGGCAAAGATGATGTGCAAAAGAGGCAAAGTACTTTTAGGCAACAACAACAACAAAAATCCAGCAAATGCCAAGATAAAAAGACTGAAGTAGCTTAGTTCTTAAAGAGTGAATAATAGAAGCTAAATGAGGCTGCACATGGGTGTGGCTCAGGAGATGGGGCTGAATTGATAGGTAAGAGACCATTGGGTAGGAGTTTACCTGCTGTGCTAAAGTGTTTGAAAGTTATTAATATTGTGCAATGGGAAACAAAGGAGCGTTTATTTGTTTCGCCTCTTAGAAATATAAGTCTAGCAAAGCTTTAAATCTGGGTTTCCTGTGTGTGTGCTTGTATGTGGTGGGGGAGGGGGTTGGGTAGAAATGAGATGAGTTGACCAAATGGGAGAGCATAATAGTAATTCTACTGAGAAATGATACAGCCCTGAACTGTGATAAGACACAGAGGATGCAAATAATAAGAGGTATGGAGTACAAAAAGAGAGTTAAGAATGATCACCTGACAAATTTGTAGAAAGTCAAAACATACCATGACTAAATAGAAAATCTGAATATAACTATGATAAGGAGATTGATCATTAGTAAAAAAAAAAAAAAAATCTCTGGGCAAAAAGTATCCTGGACCTGATGGCTTCACTGATGAATTCTACCAAACATTTAAAGAACTACTACCAAGGCTTCTCAAACTTTTCCGGACTTCTTCTGTGAGGCCAGTATTACCCTAACACCAATCCAGACAGACACTTAAAGAAAAGAAAACTACAAACTAATATCTTATCTGGGTGTTGACACAAAAATCCTCAACAAATATTAAGAGATCGAATTCAACAGCATATTAAAAGGGTGATATGCCATGGCCAAGTATGATTTATTCTTGATCATTCAATGTATGAGAATTGATCAGTATAACACACCACATTAACAGAAGGAAGGGAAAAACAAATAGACACATGATCGTCTCCACTGGTGCAGAAAAAAGTATTTGGAGAAATTTAACACTCTTTTATGATAAAAATACTCTACAAACTAGGAATTGAAGGAGCCTGTCTCAAAAAAAAAAAAAAAAAAAAAAAAAAAAAAAAAAAAGAAGGAGCCTGTCTCAGTATAATAAAAGTCATATGTGAAAAACCCACATCAAACAGCATACTCAATGGTAAAAGTCTGAAAGCTTTTTCTCCAAGATCAGGAACAAAACAAAGATGCTCTCTTTCACCTCTTCTATTCAACACAGTACTGGAAGTCCCAGTCAGAGCAATGGTGCAAGAAAAAGAAATAAAAGATACCCAAATTGGAAAGGAAGAAGCAAAATTGTCTAGATTCACAGATGATATAATATAACCTGTAGAAAACCCTAAAGATACCACACAAACACACACACACACACACACACACACACACACTCACACACACCTGCAGGAATTAATAAAGCAGCGGGACAAAATGTCAACTCACAAAATCAGTTGCGTTCTGTTTTTTTTTTTTTTAAGATTCCATTCATTTATTCATGAGACACAAAGAAAGACAGAGAGAGGCAGAGACACAGGCAGAGGGAGAAGCAGGCTCCCTGCAGCAGCCTGATGTGGGACTAGAACCCAGACCCTGGGATCACAACCTGAGCCAAAGGCAGACGCTCAATCGTGGAGCTACCCAGGCACCCCAAATCAGTTGCATTTCCATAATGAGCAACCTGAAAAGGAGATTAAGGAAATAATTCTGTTTACAATAATATCAAAGAGAAGAAGCTACTTAGGAAGTAATTAATGGAGGAAGTGAAAGACTTGTACAATGAAAGCTACAAAAAAAAAAAAAAGAAAACTACAAGACATTGCTGGAAGAATTTAATTAGTTTTTTTCCAACGATATTTAAATTTAATTAAATTAGGGAGTGATAGAGGGAGAGAGAGCATGCATATGAAGGAAGGGGAATGGGCAGAGGTGGAGGGAGAGAGAAAAGAAGACTTTCAACTGAGCTTGGAGCCTTCGATTCAGTTTCACAACCCTGAGATCATGACAACCTGAGCCAAAACCAAGATGGACACTTAACCGACTGAGCCACCCAGGTGCCCCAATTATAATGACTTTTTTTTTTTAAACAGAAATGGAAAAACCCATCCTAAAATTTATATGGACTCTCAAAGAAAGTAGTCAAGATCATCTTGAAAAAGAATAACAAATCTGGAGGCCTCATACTTCCTAATTTCAAAATTTACTACAAAAATAGAATGGTCAAAACAGAAAGCATAAATACCATTAAAGTAAGAAGACAACTCACAAAATGGAAAGAAGTGTGTGCAAATCATATATCTGGCAAAGGATTAATGTATAAGGAGCTTCTAAAATTCAACAGGGAAACAATCTGATTTAAAAATGCCCAAGATTGAATAGATACGTCTACAAAGATGATATGTAAATGGCCAGTGAGTAACATGAAAAGATGTTCAACATTATTGATTAGTAGGGGAATGTAAATCAAATTTAGTTGAGATACCACCCCATACCCATTAGGATGGCTATTATTAAACAACAATAACAACAACCACAACAGAATCTATGTGTTGGCAAGAATGTGGAGAAATTGGCACGCGTGTACATTGTTGATGGGAATGTAACATAGCATAGCCATTAGAGAAAACGGTTTGGCTGTTCCTCAAAAAAAAAAATAAAAATAGAATTACCATACAATTCAGCAGTTCCACTTCTAGGATATATATCAAATCCTGAAATCAAGATCTCAAAGAAATATTTGTCCGCCCCTGTTTATAATAGCATCATTCACAATAGCTAAGATGTGGAAGTTACTCAAGTGTCCATCAATGGATAAATACATAAACAGAATATGTACCAATCTTATTCAGCCTTAAAAAGTCAAGAAATTCTGCCCATGCCCTCACATGGATGAAACTTGAAGACATTATGCTGACTAAAATAAGCCCATCACGAGAAGATAAATACTATATAATTTCACTTATGTAGGATACTTAGAGTACTCCAAATTATAGAGACAGAAAATAGAGTCATGGTTGCCAGATGCTGGGAGTGGAGTATAAATGGAGAATTACTGTTTAATGGGGATAGAGGTCCAAGTTTTACAAGATGAAAAGAGCTATAATGATGGTTGGTAGTGATATTTGCACAAGGCTATGGATGTATTTAATACCATTGAACTGTACATGTAAAAAAACTTATGATGAGGGATCCCTGGGTGGCTCAGCGGTTTAGCGCCTGCCTTTGGCCCAGAGCACGATCCTTGAGTCCCAGGATCGAGTCCCCGTCGGGTTCCCGGCATGGAGCCTGCTTCTCCCTCTGCCTGTGTCTCTGCCTCTCTCTCTCTATGTCTATCATAAATAAATAAATAAATCTTAAAAAAAACGTATAATGATAAATTTAATATGATGTGTATTTTTCCACAATAAAAAATATTGGAAAAATAAAGAATCAATGGCCGAGGCTCCTGACCTTCACTTTCAGGGAGTTGGTAATGCTCACCATCTGATACAGGGATGATGAGCCGGATTGAAAAATAGTATCTTTAACTTGCTTTACTTCAATTTAAGAAAACACTGGAAATTTCATGCAGGCAGTCAGCGGACTGGAGTTCATAGAAAGTTCAAGTTGTTTTTTTTTTTTTTTCTGAATATTGGGTTATCTGGATCTACATTTGGTTCATGTATATGAACCAATATATGTGTTCAGAATACTGCCACCATAAGAAGGACCGAGGGATAAATGAAGTTATAGTGTAGGCAGTGCAATACAAAGGGTAAAAAAAAAAAACAACAAAAAAAAAACAGACCCTCATGCTGCACTGTTTGAATTCAATTTCTATCTCCATAATTTATCAGCTATTTAATGTCAAAAGATTATTTAACCACTCTGAGTCTCTGCATTCTTATCTGTAAAATGGGTCAATAGTAGTATTTACCTAATGGTATTAATATAAAATTTGAAAAAAATCAATAACTGTAAAGTACTTAGACTGCTGGGTGATATAAAGTGTTAACATTATTAGAGATTATTATAATGAATGAGAGACACCAGGAAATGTTTGCAGTGGGAGAAAACAAGAACACAAAGAAGAGAATCCTGGAGAGCCACAGCATCTAAAAGTACAAGAATGAGCTGACAAAAAAATAAAAATTATATATATATGTGTGTGTGTGTGTGTATGTGTGTGTGTGTGTATATATATATATATATATATATAGAGAGAGAGAGAGAGAGAGAGAGAGAGAGACAGAGAGAGAGAGACAGAGAGAAAGAACAAAGAAACCCAGAGTTAATTGTGTTACAGATGCCAATGGAGAAAAACATTCTCTGGTTGTGTATAATATGGACTGATGCTGACACATAGTTCACATATGACTAAAACACAGGAGTGCTCCTGGATCTGTCAACATTGATATTTCCCATGGGATGCTCAGATTTTCAGTAAGGTGGCCACAATCAGAGGAATGGGGATGAATAATCAATAAGGATGTGAAAATACTTTATGTGGTGCTCTCTCAAGAAGTTTGGCGATCATTTATTCCTGAGGAAGGAGGAAAGTAAAAGTATACTTGGAGAGACACACAAAGCTGAGAGAGTATTTTTGTTATTATTATTAGTGACCTTTGTTGTCTTCAATATGAAAGAGTCATAATACGATTATAAAGCAGGTAGAGAGATGGGCACGAAGGAGGGCACATGATGTGATGAGCACTGAGTATAATACTGTGTTATGGCAAATTGAATTTAAATTTAAAAAAAAAAACAAGCAGAAAGGAAGCTTGAAAATACATGAAAAAAGAAAAAAAAATATCAAACAACTTCCTGATAAGAAAGAAATGAGAATTTTCTTTGCTCTCATTGACACCAGAAAAAAAAAAAAAGTGCTCGGAACTTCTGCTTTCCCTATACTATCCAGCCCCAACCTGAATTCCTATGAGGTCCTAACAGCCTATATTTTGAGATTTATGTTCTCTTCTGAGCAGACATCAAACCCAAGAGAATCCATACACTCTGCGTCTCCTTGTCATCCATGGTGTAAATTCTGCTGTCTAATCCAATGGCCATGGGCCATCTATGGCTATTTCAATTAAATTTCAAATAAAATTAAACATTCAATTTCTGAGTTGCACTAAACCCCATTTCAAGACCATATGTGTCCTGTGTTAGGAAGTATAGCTACACAATACTTTCCTTATCACCGAAAATCCCTTTGATGGTGTTATTCTAAGAGATGAAATAAACCCCATTCTCTCTGGGATTTATGGCAGAAAGAGGGGATCCTGATGCAGCTCATATCATCATTCTGTTGACCTTGAACCCTGTGAGTATGGTCCTCAATAGCTATTCCCCTACTGTGCTCATGATCTTTTATTAGTTTTCTCTGTGGAATCACTTTGTCTTTTAACCTCTAATGGCACCCAAGGGTACCGTTGGTCCTTTTGCCACAGGCCCCTCCCTTGAAAAGCTTGGTAAACAGACTCAGCCCTTGACTGTGGAAACATTATGCAAATCTGCCCTCTTGGTCAAGCCCCATACTCTACTCCAGCATGTGTCCACCCCTCGTGCAGAATCCAGCCTTGTGCTCCTTCCATTTTAAGTCAAAGGCAATGCAGCGAAGCAGTTCAGCATGTGGACTTTGGATTCAGTGGACCAGCTGCCACAGCATTCCACTTGTGTAACACGGACAAGATCCATCACCTCGTAGACAGTCACTTAGTTCACCAGTTAAATGAGGATGAAAACGGTTCCTACATCAGTGGGTTTTATGAGGATTGCATGACACAAATTTGTCACATCCTTAAGGCAATACAATGCCAAATTACACACTGTGGTTCCAGCCTTCCTCCTGCCCCTCCTCCTCTCCTCTCCTCTTCTCTCTCTCTCTCTCCCTCTCTCTCTCTCTCTCTCTCTCTCTCTCTCTCTCTCCATTATCTCGCTCTCCTGCCAGGACCCTGTCAGAGGTTATATTTGATTACAAGTCCAGAAGCCCTGAGTAAGCAGTAGCATACATACACACTGCTTTGCTATTTGCTGCACAGCACAGAAGCTTATGGGAGACAGAGGCCAGCCATGGCCCACTGGCTGGATGAAGTGGCTTCTATGATTTCTTGGCCTTTCCTTCCTGCTGGCATGAACACTGCTGTCATTAAGCTTATGATTCATGCTGAAGAAAGAGGACGATCTAGTGCTTGTCTAAGCAGGAGTTTCCCCCAGCAATCCCTGAGGAATCCGGAGGGTTGGCTTTCAGCTGCCCTGCCTTCGTTGTACAGAAAGGCAGGGACCACAAGTGAGAGTGGATATGAGGGAGAGGACCTGTAGATTCCCCCACAGGGTGAGAGATAAGCCCCTGTGTGTCCAGTTTTCTTCCCAATGCGCCTCTGTGCCTTCATTTAATAGAAATTCTTATCATCCTTTTAGACATGTCTAAATGGTCACAGAAATTCAAGAATCCCTTCTCCCAGTGGCTTAGGGAAGGGACCCTCACTCCACCGCCTTGTGTTTTCTGCAGTCACCATGTGGGCACAATGATATATAACTGACGACTGGATTTCAGGTAGGTTTCCATCTGAATACGATCTTTATTGACACTTCTGGACTTAACAGCTCTTCGTGTCTTCTTAAAAAATGCAATCAGTAGCCATGTGGTTAGTTTCTCTCCACAGCTCTGACTTTGCATACTCGAGTCCGCAGACTTTACAGGTTGGAGTCAGAATATGCTTTTTAACACAGAGCATGATACAATGACCTAAAAAGCTCTTCTCATAAAGGGAGGATCAAATACATTCTATATTGTAATAATTTATTTTCTTTAAATCTTTATCCATTTTTCATATCTGTGGTGTCCATTTTCAGATCTGTGTATGACTGGTTTTAATATTTACTTGAACATCTATAGGCATATTCGTTGACATTTGTGTATCATATCTTAGAAATGGTGAATATTCTTTTTTTTAAAAAAATATTTTATTGATTTATTCATGAGAGACACAGAGAGAGATGCAGAGATATAGGCAGAGCGAGAAGCAGGCTCCCTACAGGAAGCCTGATGTGGAACTCATTCCAGAACCTGGGGATCACGACCTGAGCCAAAGGCAGGTGCTCAACCACTGTGCCACCCAGGTACCTCCAAAATGGTGAATATTCTTGACTATTTTTAGCCTTCTCACATTTTATGATTTTACTGATTCCTGTAATTCCTTTGGTATTTAAAAAGAAGAAAATAAAAAAAAAGAAGAAAATATTAAGGAAAAAATGTATAGCTCAGAGAGAGTTTGATACATTAAACATCAAATGCTTTCTAACTTGGAGATCCTGTGAGTAATGTCAAAACTTACAGTCCATAAATAGTTTCATTGTGATGTTGAACATAAACATTGCCCATAAAGTCAAGACTCCTGAGTAAGGAAATCTGTGAAAAATGTTCAAAGACCAACCATACTTTTAACCAAGCAGTACCGATGCTAAAGTTACAAACATCTGTTTAGAACAGTTTTCCATTAAAGGCTGTTCTTTACAAGGAAAAATCTGAAGGAAATGTCACATGCTTACTATTACATCATGCTATAGACTTTCTATACCTCTGTAAAGTTCAAGGTTCTATGAGCTCAAAAAACCCCAATAAACTGTCACTGAAACTGCTTCATTTCACACAGTGGACATTCCCGGGGGCTGTGTGTTGAAAGAAGGGCGTTATCAGCCAGACTCATACAATGTAAATTGTTTTTTTTTTTTAATACAGTTCTAATATAAAGGCTGTATTTGGTAGGGCTCCACTAAGCAATCTCTGTTGGGGGCAAGGGAAGACAAAGCAAATCAAATCCAAATAAAGCAAAAAGACAGTGCCCACACAAATATGATGCAAAAGGCAAGAGGGGAGGGGAATGATTCTCAGAACCACAAGTTACAAATGTGAAGGTTGTGTTTATTCTTTACAAGATTCCAAAAGGAGAATTGCTCTAAAGCAAAATATTATGCACCCAACAAAACCATGTATTGGACCTGAAGAAAGTGTCCCCTTCAGTGGCATATTGGCTTTTTGAGAGAAAATCATCTAATCGGTGCTATAGGCAAAGTAGAGAATGGGAAAGTTTAGGAGAAAAAAAAATCTCAGATTTGGAGTTCTGATTCTGGCACTCTTCATCACGTGAACTTTGGCATCACTTAAGCTGTCTAAAAACTCAGTTTCATTAGTTTAAAAAATCCTCCGTGATATGTCAATCATAGGATTATTCCATTCTGAGAGGAAAATGTTGGCAGACACTTATAGAAGTGCTTTGTGAAATGTAAAGACTGAAATGACTGTTTTGTGATTTTTTTTAACAAACTGTACAGGAAAATAAATAAAAGTTTGTTTTTGAACAACTTCAATAAATCTGGATTTTGTATTCAAGCTTTAGTTTGAATAAATGAATAAACACTAAATGTTTTAAGCAGATAGAAATGTTAAATAAGATATTAAGATATTTACCACAAAATTTCAAAGTCTGACAGTTTCCCAATGACTAAAACGTCATCTACCTTTGCAGTATCCCCTTGTCTAATCTGTTACGACTCAAAATAATTTTCTTTTTTTGTTTGTTTGTTTCCTACAATATCTAAAACTGGGGTTACCCGTGTTACAGATTTCCAAATTCTATTCTACAGAAGTCCCATACTTCTACTTCATCCTCTATTACTTGATAACCTATGGATAGAAAGTCCTCAAGATAGATCTGGGGTGGGGGGTGGAACTCAGCCCATTGGCTTCCCATCATGAGACTTTCATCAGGAACACTCCTTTTTAATATGACAGAGAAGCACTTCAAAGAAACTAAATCAAAGATAAAAATATAAAAGGAAGCCACTACTTTCCGTGTTAAGACTCAATCACCTCTAACTAGATTTCTTTCCAAACACTCTGCCGTCATGAGGTCAGGTATATTGTTATTCCAAAAAGGGCTGACTTTCCTAATTCACCACATTTATTTTAATGCAGTGACTTGTCCTGTGAGATATGCCTGGCTTACTGCCTTTCTATAATCATGTGTGTGCTGCCCCATACTCTAGCCACGAGACACATATGGCCCTTTAAATTTATTAAAATTAAGTAAAATTTAAAATTCACTTCTTTAGGCACACAATCAATATTTCATGTGTCCAGCAGCCATTCATATGTCCCTGGAGGGCTGCCATATTGATTACTGTTACAGAACATTTTCTTCAGGACAGAAAAGTCTATTGGGCAGTGCTTGACCCACTTCTTTCCACTTGGTCCATGATGACTTTATCTTAAAAATGAATAAAAGAAACCACCGTGAAAAAAAAAATCATTCATAGTAACATAAAGTTCAGATCTGGGAAGAACAGGAAAGACTATGGATTTGGCCCAGATTTCTACCTTCCTTCGGATGACATCATGTCATTCATATCTCCAAGGCAAAGCAAACGTGGACTCAGAAATACAGGTGGCTGGTTCACATTCACAGGGACAGGGTGTCGGACAGGGGACTTGAACTTGGGTCCCCTTTTCTTACTGTGATCTTTCCTTTATGATTCCACACTGACTCTTCTCCATTCATCACACAGAAAGATAAAATCTAACAGGCTTCAATTTTATTGACTTTGCCGATAATCCCTTGTAAAATTTAAAGCCCGCAAGAGCATGCCTGTGAAAGTACATTCACAATAAAGCCATAAACAAAAATACCACCTCGCTATCAGAGATGATCCACAAGAAAGTCATTGTTAAAATCAGCATGTGTCTGAGTTCTACACGCAGCGACATATATCTTCAGCATTATCGTTTCAATAACACACATTTCAATAGCATATGTGACAAGATTAGCATTGCTAGGCCAATTTCATAGAGAATAAGTGGAAACCTAAAGAGTCAGAGAGCATCATGCCTAGAATCCCAACTCTAGAGAGAAGCAGACGTCCTAAAATTTAAATTGAGGTGTGTTTGACGATCAAAACCCATTTCCCCAGTCAGAGCACTCCATAGATAATCCCCTATGAAAATTGAGCTGGGGAAAAAAATCCTCTAAGTTTTTGTCATCTCTAACATTGCATAAAGCGTTGTCTGTGTGTGTGTGTGCATGAGTGAGTGTGAGTGTGAGAGACAGAACAGTATTTTTTACACTGATATTATATCTACTCAAATTTCCATTCTGACTGACTTAATCCAGTGGAATTAATTCCTATGATAAAGACAATCAAAGAGGCAGTTAAGGCAAAGATGTAAAAGAACAAGAATTTTTCAGTTTATTAAGCATAGTTTTATCGAATATAAAAAGCACACAATTCCTCCCTGCTGACCCTGCTCCAATTTTGCTCTCCCTTTGTGGTTTTGTCCATCTCTCTTGCTCATACTTATTCTGAGAAAGTTCAGTTTAAAAGTGTGGGTAATATTCACATCCAGCAGGAGAGCTTTGTCTTATGAATGGGAGTTTTGTTGTTTTTCATTCCAAAACAAAACAACGAAAACAAATGTATTGAGTATATCTTGTGTTATAGAAATCATGCCAGGTTTAGGTATACAATAGATAAATTCAGCAGCATCTGTGGACTCAGGGGCATATCTAGCTTGTAAGATAAATGATGAATTTAAACAACACCAAACCAAATGATAACAACATGGTAAAAACCCTTGAAATAAAAGCTTTTCTGGGACAAGTGTCTGTTGAGAGATGACAATCACAACATAGCTCATCATGCTGTTTATTAAAATAAATATTCATTCTATTGAAAGGGTTGCTGGTAGTAACAGGAATAAAATGAGAGTTCATTTCTAATATGTGCCTCATTCTATCCTGCTGCATCCTGGGTAAATGGAAGATAATCTGCATAGAAGGCTGTGCTTTACCACTTTGCCATCTGTTTCTTGCATGTACCCAGTGATGGGTTTCCTTTTAGAACACGAATGATCTAACTCCTACCTCATCTTATCTTGAAACCCATAATGAAACAGATACATATGTTAGCAAGTGTCCGAACATATCATTATTCACAGAATGAAAATGTTAACATAGCATGATGGAAATATGAAGAACTGTGCATATTAATGAAATTCTTTGATATTAAACGTTCACAGGCTGAAAAGTTGTCTCTAGCTTAATTGATTGAAGCAACAAAGGGGGCATCTGATGTAGAGAAACGTGACCATCAATATCCTTATTTGTAGACCAACTGTGAGTGGGGCATGTCTGTGCTGTTTTCCAGAGGACCACCAAAAGAACTTTCCTCTGGAGCTATTTTTCATACTGCTGTATCTTTGAATAGATCAAATGCCGAGAGACTTTCAAACCATGTGGGAGCCATACATTGGCAAGGCAAGATAGAGACCTCCTTTTAGCAGTGGATTAGCAGCCCTTGTTATACCCTCGCACAATTCATGCTCAGAGAAAAAGTCAAGAGCCAGCACCACTGCCAAACATTTTATTTCCTTGTCTTACCTATTAGCTTTCCATAAGCCTGTATTACAACCACATTTTAACACCAAGCACACAATATTAAATATTAATGTAAAAGAACTTGAGAGAAATCATATTACACATTCTAGTACATTTAATTTAAAATGCTAAAAGCAAATCTTTTTCCCTATGTATCGTGTTCGCCTTTTTGGAAACAGGAACATGCAAACTGATTTTCATTTTTATTAAGTGACTACCTATAATTATGGGAGTCCCAGAGAGTTAGAAAGTAAAACCCACATACCGTGGGAAATGGGCAAGTTCTTATGACTTGATAATTTATTTTCCCCAGGCTTGCTAATCATTTTACCCAACAACCAATTGAATATTTTTTAAATACAATCTTCCCTTGCAATATTTCATGGACTTAAAAAAATAGTTCTCAATAATTTTCTAAGAAGAAGAAGCATTGAAAATCAGTGAAAGTCATAGTCACATTTTTTAAAAAATGAAGGAGATTAAAAGTGTGGGTAATCCATCTTATTATTTATTTGTTTTTATTTATTTTCTTTCACTCTAGCAATTTGATTTGATAATATGCTTTGTTGTTTTTCCCAGTAATTGTTGGTAAATGTAATTATATAGATTTTTATTTCATACTTTTTATTTTTTTAGAGGACTATTGGAGAAGTGACAATAGTCATTGTTTCATTTCAGAGGAAAGAAGTGATGAAGAGGTTATGCATCAAAATCCATACACAGCAGATCCAAGGGAAGCTTTAATTTGCTGTCTCTGAGTAGCCTAGTCACACAGAGTATAATCATTTTAGTCATTTCATTCAAAACCCTCAAACCTTTGGCACACAGACACAGCTTCTTACTGCTTCGATTGACCACTCAAAATCCTATCCCCATTCTCCTCCAGCTTTCCAGCTGGCCAATCATGCAGCAACCACTGGTGTGTTCAAATATTATGATCTGGTGAACTAATAGGATCTTTACAGTCACTTGAAATAATCATGCCATTAGGTTAATGATCCTTAGAAGTTGAAATGTCCTTATTTGCCTTAATCTTTGGAATACCTCGGTAGTGAAGTGAAGATCATTCTCTATTATTTAATGCCTTATGTGGCCATAACGGACACTCCCCACCCTCCTCTAATTTTACAATGTTGAAAAGAAAACAGAATTTATGCCAGTATAAATGTTGGCGAAGTGATCTATTTGACTTTAAATAATTGAAATGATTTATTCATGTTATTTAACTTGTTTAGCTTCAACAAATGTTTATTGATCATCTTTATTAGAATATGAGGTTTCTCATAATTAAGTAAATACTGAAAAATGAATATTACAGTGATAAATCCTTCTAAGGCTAGAGTAATCGCAAGAAGCTCCTTGTTGAGTTATAGTCTTTTTTTGTTTTGTTTTGTTTTTGTTACAGTCTTAAATCATAGTTTGATTTTAAATATAACCTCAAAACCAAGTTCTATTATAACCCCTACACAAAATGATATGTTTTTTAAAAGAGGATATTCAAATTCATATATGTGAATTAAAATCACTTTGGAAATATTTTAGTCATTATGAAATTTTAGGTTACAAAGGACATTTGCAATTGTCTACTCCTTGCTTTTCCCATTATTGTGGCTTCGGTTGAAGTTCTCATTGTATTAGCAAAACTCTCCTAACATATCTATCTTTTAATTTTTTTCTTTATAAATCTCCCTTTCACTGCAACACATTGCAACAGAGTGGACTACTGAACCTCAATTTAATTTTATCTCCCTGTTTTAAATTTTGTTCCCTGTAACGAAGTCCGAGCCCCTTAGCCTGGTTCACAAGGCTGCAAATAATCTGCTCTCTTCCATGTCTTGAATTTTACTATTTGCCAACTCACAGATCTGAGCAGTTAGTTTCCTGCATACAAAAATATACACATGTACACATATGTACACACACACAGCATGTTTAGGTGCACACACACGCGCACCACATGCATGCACACACACAATAGATGTAGTCACTCTGACAATTACACCAAACTAATGGAGCTGCCTATTTCAACAGCAACAATCTGAGCAGCACAGTAGCAGTAGCCTATAGGTGGTGAACAGGTTTGCTGGTTTATTTTCTGCAGATTTTGGGTATCCAGGACTGACCTCTTGGCTGATAAAGCTTCTGGGAGGGTTTTTTTAGTTTGTTTTTGGTTTTGTTTTTGTTTTAATGCATCCTGGAGAATGGAATAATGGAGTCTAAGGAGTGGGAAAGGCCAGTAGAGAATTAATTTCATAGGAATATTAAAGATGTGTGGCCTTAATTTATACTTCAGTTTGGTGAGTCTGTAAGAAGAGAGAATTTTTTTCTTTGTTTTTGTAAGCCTTTCTCGGTGAAATACATGTTAACATGTGAAGACTTTCCAAAATCTTCTGAAGAGGTTGAGAATACCCCTCTTCTCTCATTTATCTCTTCAGCCTCTCTAGGTGAGTTTATAATAAGACATAATTTAATTGAGTAGCAGTTGATTTGATAAGTATTAATTTATTTATGTATACAGATAATTATTTAAGGATTATGCAGGGATCCAAACGTTCGTATAAAAATATATAAATGAGGATTAAAGCTGCTTAGCAGAATATAATCTAAAAAGTCAAATGTTATTGATATGTTGATATATTCTAATGCTAGCTATGAAGAAAAGACAATTGAAATAAAGCAGGTACCATATCCTAGGTCTTAGGCTTATATTATTCTTAGGTGTGTAAAATAATTCATTTTTTTTTCTTTTAGAAGTCAGTTTATTTCCTTTAGTGCTGGGAAAGCTGACATAAATCATGATGTAGTATTTTTTTCTTCATCTTTTTATGTTTAAACACAATTAGCCAACATATAGTACATCATTAGTTTCAGATGCAGTTTTCAATAATTCACCAGTTGCATATAACACCCAGTATTATATCTGTTACATGTGCCCTCTTCAATGTCCATCACTCAGTTTATCCCATTCCCCCCCCCCCACCCACGTGTCCTTCAGCTACACGCAGTTTGTTTCTCAGAGTTATGAGTCTCTGATGGGTAAGATGTAGTATTTCAAGCAATTTCGATGAAGAAGCAAGCAAAATCTTGGAAATGAAGACCTTGAAATTTTTATTTTAGACGCTCTATTTAAGTATTCAGATTTAGTGCTTAATCTAATTGAACTTTCTTGGGCTTTCATTTAAAAATTATTTTAGAGACAGTCTCTGGAATTCATCTCTGCATATACTCATCTGAGGATAGTGACGGCATTTATTTTTATTATTTCTATATTTGTGTATCTTACACCTTAGCTATTTTTTATTTGCTTCAAACTTATCATTTCATATCTTATATGGTCCCAGATCATGCAGCAATGAAATCAGGGCTCTTTTTGGAACACAAGGAGTAGTTTTCAAACTAGTTATTTTTCTATGAAATGCAAAGATAGGAAAAATCCACATCAGGACATACTTGCAAAAACAATTTCAAAATTAATAAATCCTATGAGTTTCTAATTTTAATGCAGGTGATAAAGCTACATATGAGAAATAAATTTTTAAAAGAATGTTATCTCTATTTTTAAATTGGTTGATGACCTTGTGGGTCACTTGTGCAAGTGTTAACTCATACCCTTGAAGAGGTTTGGAAAAGTAGCCTCTGCAAGAGATGTTAGTCTCACCTGTAGCAGGAGAGGCCACAACTCACATCAGGCCAGAAAATGTCCATCTTGTCCTGTTCAAAACCCTGGCTCCAGGATGAGAACTTTATCCAGAATAAGAAAAAGGTCTCAAATTGTTGTTATTCCATAGAGTCATATTGGAGTAGTTTGACTTTGTGCTTAAACAATTGTGGCTGTCAGTTTCCATGGCAATAAGAATCCCCAAAAAAGGCAAACAAAAAAAAAATAGGCATTCACCAAAAGTCTTATAATAGCTTCTGCTCTTTTGAATCAATCATAATATCCCTTCTCTTTTTTTTTTTTTTTTTTTAAGGATTTAATCTATTTATTCATGAGAGACACAGAGGCAGAGACATAGGCAGGGGGAGGAGGATCCTCACAGGGAGCCCAGTGTGGGACTCGATCCCAGGACCCCAGGATCATTACCTGAGCCAAAAGCTGACGCTCAACCACTGAGCCACCCAGGTACCCCTGAAATCTTTTTTTTTCCCCTCGAAAGAGAAAAGAAATTGATTTTACACTGTGTGTGTGTGTGTGTGTGTGTGTGTGTGTGTTACTTTTAAGAACGGGATAGTATTTATGATCCATTTAGACCCTGATGTGGATGGAATAAAAGCTGGAAGGTTGAATAGGTTGGTCTAGGAGAGGGAATGAGAATTAAAGACACCAAAGAACTATTTCCTATCCATTCCTATTTCCTAACTGCTTATACCAAGCATTTTGAGAGTCAGGAACACCAAATTTGTTTTTTTTCTTGTAGAAATTTCCATTTGGATTCCAGAAGAGAACTTCAGAATTAAAAAAAAAAAAACAAAAACAAAAAACAAAAAACAACAAAGCTTATATGCAAGATGCAAGTAGAAATGTTTCTATACCACCCAGTCACTTTTGTTGGTAGTATATAGACCTTGCTACTTAAACTTCTTTTCAGACAGTCCAGTGAAATAACTTCTCCAAACAAACTTTCAGAAATTATACTAATATCAATCGATAGCATTAGCAGTTTTTTGTATAGTATATATCTAGATTTAAAGATAAAATGGATGTGTAAACATTTTTACTTAGGAGAAACCTAGCTCCTTAATCAAGAGATTTTATAGTAGAGTAGTATTTCTGACATAGTTTTTTGCTTCTCTTGAGTACTTTTTTTTTAATTTTCTAAAGCCAAACTTTCAGCCCTTTATTACTACAAACAGCCATACAACTCGCTAAACAAAAGACTTAACTTTTGCAGGAAATTTTACTTTTTTATATTATTTAAAAAAAAACATTTTATTTATTTATTTATTTATTTATTTATTTATTTAATATATATATATATATATATAGAGAGAGAGAGAGAGAGCGCACACAAGCAGGCAGTCAGAGGGAGAAGCAGGCTCCATGCTGAGCAGAGAGGCCCCACACTGGTCTGATCTCTGGGTTCACGATCTGAGCCGAAGGACCAACTAACTGAACCATCTGGATGCTTCACAAGTTTTGTAGAAAAATTTTAATCTGCATTGAATTCTAGAAAAACACTTTGTGTACTTTTCTTGTTAGAAGACATGAGAAAAATGAAAGCTACATCAGGGATTATGTGGACTCTTCAATAAATATTTAACAAACTTTTATTTTCTTAATATATTTTAAATTATTGATTTCACCCACCAAGATATAATTAAAATAAAAAATTTGGAGTTTAAAAACTATTTAACCTTTAAGAATGTAATTTTTTTAAATAAAGAAAGTCTGCTTTAGAAGGAAATTTTGTGTTTTTAAGTATTATCGATAATTTGTAGTTTTTGGTTAAAATATTTATTCTGATTCCCAATGTGAATTTTGTAGTGAGAAACTAGAAAGGAAAAATAAAACAGAATGTTATTTAGAATAGAAAAGCCATGATACTTCAATTATTTTAAAATCTCAAGAGGATTTTCTTTTCAAGAATAGTAGAAATAAATTGCTGTGCCAAAATATTTTACAGTTTAAGTCTTCTCATCTATCAATAAATTTTACACCTGAAATAAACTTTATTTCTGATAAAAATGTAAATTAGTTATTTTACACATCTGAAAAATAATATCAAGACACATTCATATATCCTTAAAGTATCTAATGTATTAATATGAGTAATATGAGTAATATGAGTATTAATATGAGTAATATGAGTAATATGAGTATTAATATGAGTAATAAGTACTTATGGAGCTAACCTAGAAATAGGGAAAATGGATGAAAATTATTCAAAAAGGAGAAAAATTATTATGAAAATATTGATAAGTGGAAAAAATGCTAGTAACAAAAAAATACTATGCTTCATTATAAAAAATTCAGCAAAGTTTTAAAGAGCTGATAACCTGTAATGGCAAAGAAAGCTACTATTACATATTTCTGGTAGTGATATAAATTCCATGGACCTATCTGGAAAGTAATTTGAAGTAGTCACTAAAGGCTTAAAAAGAGATTTGTATCCTTTAAATCAGTAATTGTATTTCTAGGAATCTATATCAAAGAAATGGCTAGAAATGTGAACAAAGATTTATGCATGAATATATTCTTATAGAAGTATAGTTGTAAAATTTTAGAAACATAATAAATATCCAATAAAGGATAATGACTAATAAATTATTGTGCATCCACATGATATATGGTTGGTAGTAAAAAGAATTTTTAAAAAATAATTTAAAAATTAAGCTTGACATTTCTACCTTCATAGTTGAAGGCAGTCTGTGAAAGCAAACTACCACATATTTAAACTTTCTGAAGTCATAGATAGATGATAGATAGATGATAGATAGAGACACAAGATAGGTTCAAGAATGAAATACTTTTCCTGAGGAAGAATATAAAGTAATGTTAAGTTTCGTGAAAGAATATAATCCCTTGAGAGAATTTCTGATGGGAGAGAACAATTTGCACAAGAGACAAAAGGAGGTTTCTTAAAGGAAAGAAATGGAAATCCCAACTTTCCTTCCAGGATTCCAAGATCATATATTTGCTATCTATTGCTGCATTTAAATAAAGCATCCCAAAATGTAGTGGCAAAAAACCACCATCGTTTTAGCTACTCACAATTCTCTGGTAGCAATTTGGGCTGGCATGATCTGGATGGGTCCTCTGCTGGTCTCACTTGAGATCACTCATGTGGCTGGAATCTTCTGGGGACCTGGCTACTACTGGATGGTTGGGATAACCTTGTACACAAATTTGGAGTTAGGGCTGTCTATAAGATGCACCTTTCTCTCCTTATGTTCTCTTATAACCAAGAATGCAAGATCAAACTTCTTTACAGAATAGATTCAAACAGCACATGTCTCAAAATGGAACATACAAAGCCTCCCAAGGCTTTGCACAGAAGGCATGAAATGTTGCTTTATATTTATTTGGTCAAAATAAGTTATAGTACCAGCTCACATTTTAAGGGAGAAGAAATAGAGATGAGCTTGACAAAGAATGATGATAGATCAAATACTGGCCAGAACATGAAGGAGAGTGAATTGTCGAGATGAATATGCCATGACTTCTCCAAGATGTAAGGAGACCACGTTGGGAAGAGAAGGAAGGACATGTTGGGTTTGAGATGCCTTCAAGACATTGGTGTAGGCATCACAAACCTGGAATCTGATACCAGTCAAGTTTTCTTACAAAACCATAAATGTTACATATTTAAATGTCAAAGAAAATTTTGGGATGACTTAATAATATATCTGGATTAATCAGAGTTGAACATGTACTCTTTTAAATGCTGAACTTACTTATGTTTCAGGTTGAATAATTCGTGGAGTTAAACATGCTCACTTGTATCATTTGATGGTTTCTTCAAAGTAGATTCAGTTAAGGAAGACGCTGAAACTGCTATTTAAATACTATTAGTGTGAGGTCTATGTTGTAATCTGAGTGCATTTACTTTAGTGGAATTTCACTGTATTTAGCGGATTATATTCCCAACATACATCCTTGCCTCTGAATTCTGTCACAACTTCTTGCAAGCTATTCAGTGTCCTGTGTTGAGTTAGCAAGTGACAGGGAATCTCTTTAAAGATCAGGGACTCTATGAGTGCTACTGCTTGACAAGAAGCTAAAAAATAACTGAAAGTATATAATCCTGCCGACTTTGTAGACAATGTTAGAGAATGGGGAATTGGCCACCACTACACAAACTATGAATTTATAATCTTCTGTCTTCATTCTTGCACATATTCCAGAGTTTAATTATATACTTTTTTCTTTATGAGTACATTGAGTAGGAATAGTCCTCTATCCTTTATACTGAAGTATATGAGATACTGATGTCTAACTTTGGACTTCTGTAGGAAAAGGTAAAAGGGAAAGAGCTTTGGGGTTTTAAGATTATGTGGGAGGGCCAGAAAAGGATTGCGTTAATCAGTTTGTCTTCCTCAACATTTTAACTTCTTTCATCAGTACATTTTCAAGCCTGACTTCAAGTACAAGAACCAGGTGAAATGTTTGAAAGCCTTCATTGAAAATAAAACAAAACACACAAAAAAATCATAACAACCCCCTCACTATATATGTATATACATATATATCTACAATATATATACATATACAATATATCCAAAATATAATACATATACAGGTTATATATACATATATTATACCCATTCTTTAATCTTTAAATCTTTAACTGCCCTATACAGGTGCTGATTTCTGATACATTCCTTGTGTCTAAACTCCATCTCAGAATCTGCTTCAAAGAAGTCTACCAAAACAACAACAACAACAACAACAAAAAACAAAACCAAACAAACAAAAAAAACCAAAGAAGTCTACCAGTGACAATATCATATACCGAGATCCCGCATATCAAATAAAGCTTTGATGCCAAATGCTAAAAACAAAACAAAACAAAGCAAAAAACAAAAACCGCTTTGGCTAAATGAGGGTATGGGCTTCTACCCACCTTGATAAACTATGAAACCAGGTGCCAAGTTTGGAAACTCTCCATTCCAATCTCCTATTGAGAAGTAAGTGGGAACTGAGATCTGGAGGGCATTTGTCACCTACGCTTATGCAGAGCATATGGTTAGGGTCTGAGCTCACGCTTTTTATTCCATTTTGGTACTTCAGGGCTGCTCCAGGGTCAATCACATGTAATCTCTCAAATTCTCTTAAATTTTAAATCAAAATGATATGCAATGAATGTTATAAATAGCATATTTAAATTTTGCAGTAAATGTTTTGATTCATTCCCTAAATCCACCCCTCAAAGTCTCGTCTACTTCAATTCTAACACGGTCCCCTTAATGGATTTGTGAAGAGAAGTTTTGTAAATGAGATGAAAGCATACTAGCCCTGTCAAAGTACAAGGCTTAGTCTGGTTAAGTAATCTCTCTTGCAACTTAATAAAACCCATTATGATGGGACTTTCGGTCTCAATGAAAATGAAATTCTCTCAGCATTTGTGACTGACCAGCAGGTCTTTCAGATGAGCACACATCCTTGATTAAAGGACTTAGGCCATGCTATGAGCTAAGTCCAGGGTCGCTGAGGTTTGCAGCTCAAGTGTTCTGGCTCAGAGAGATTTAGGATTTAAAATATTCCAATCCAAAGCAAGTTATGTATGGTCTGCCTAATGCGCTCATTTTAAACTGAGGGTGATTTTGCTGCCAGGGGACATTTGGCAATTTCTGGAGATATTTTGTCTGTCACAACTGGAGGGTGCTTAATGCCATCTAGTGTGTAGGAGCCGGGTATGTCACTAAACATCCTACCATGCAGAAAACTGACCCCACAACACGGAATCATCTGACTGGAAATGTCAATATCATGGCGTTGAGAAACACTGTTTTAATACCATTACCCTGCTGACTTAACAGAGCTGGCAAATGACACTAGAATGAGGTTTGGACCAGAAACCCCTAAAGTGAGGTTTGCTCTCATGAGTGAGTTCCTCTGACATTAGTTCTGAAGAGCATTCTGACTTGATAATGGAGCTTGATTGCTTAGGATCTCAGGATTGGTCTAGCCTCACCTTGGCTAATTAACTAGACTCCTGTTCATATAAATGGGTGTTCCACAGGCACAATGGGAGAGAGAAGTTGACACCATGATGAAATGACGCTTGTCAAATTTGTTGTAATCAAAAACAGCTCAGATGTCTGTCCCCAGTTGAAATCTAAATGCTATTAAGAGGAGTATCTATCTGATAAAAATGGCAGCGAATTAACTACTTTATGCTTTTCAGAAAAATTAAAACTAAGCATTAATTTTTAAAAATTGCCTCTTAGTTTCTTTGAAAACTAGTACGCTTCATCAGGCCCTTCAACATATTGTTTGCCATTTTATTAGCTGGAAAGAACATTCCGCTTTAGCAACATGAGAAGTAGCACTTTGATTCCATTTCCATATTTTTCTTCATATTGGAGATTCAACAAAATACAAAGTTACTGTTAGAAAATCACTCATACCCAGATCTTTCTATGTTGTATATCCTCAAAGAGTCTTCTGGAAAATGGACTTGTCTTCTAGATGCAATGTATGAATAACTTCTGTGATGCTGCAGGTAAAAAGGGAGGTATGAAATAAGAAAAGACCATCATCTAACTCAAAGTGGTATTAAAAAAAAAGCTGCTAAAAGTAGTGATAATTTTTGAACTGAATTTAGAAAGCTAAAATAGTAATGTAGAACAAGAAAGGAAGGTGGTGTGAATAAGGAGGAACGGATACAACTCAGTATGTAAGGAAACACTGTAAGATAGACATTTCAACAAAAATTTCAGATATATGTTTTGGGGGCTAGTGTTCCAACTTGGATTCAAGTAGAGAAATTGTAAAGTCTTATCATTGCTCTTGGGTTTTATTTTATTTTTTTTTAAATCATATGCCTCCCCCCTCTTGATTCTCCCAGGCAAAAGTTCTGTTAATGCTGAAATAGCTTTTGTGTTCTCTTATATGTATTATAAAATTGTAATTATAAATTATATTATAAATATAATAAAATACATTATATATATCAAGGTGAAATTTGAACAATAATTCAAAAGGTTTCAAATTAACAGAAACGGATTCATTTCTGAATTAAAGCTAAACATTATCTATTCACAAAATTTTCAAATATATTCAAATTTGATCTCTTGAAATAAAATCAGAGAAAAAAAAATCACTGAGCTAAAAGAACCAGAACCACAGCACATTCTTACAGAAGACCTTCTCCTTAATATTAAGGAGCCACCTAGGAGCTGTTTATTTGCTTCCCTTACAGCCACCCAGCTGTTACTTCCATTTGTGGTCTTAGTGCTAATTGCATAATGTCCCTAATTTATACCCACTGGTAGATCTGATCACCACATTACCTGGAGGGTAAGCTTTAATTAGAGAAATTTCTGAACAAATTGTCTAAAGAGCTTGTTTAGCATGATTAAATGCAAGAGGGTTTTCCCCCTCCTTTTTTTTTTTAAAGAATGAACACTTACTTTATACTAAAACTTTGCAGATAAAAAGCAACATTGGTTCTAATTAAGGCCTATGAAATGAGCAGCAGCATTACCCGAGAAAACCAATTGAATTCTGTTGTGTGCAGCTGAAATATATATGACTCAATGCTACATTTATTCAACAGCTTTTGGCATTTCTACTTCGCCTCTGTCAGAACTAACAAGGTGAAACGGCAAACTGATTGAAAAAGGATAAACTGTGAAAAGATGATACACTGATGTGCGATGCTAATTCAGCTGTGGCTTATGAAAAGAGATTAGAATCGCATGCATTCTCACCTGCGCATCTCCCAGCGCTTGAACAAGCCAACATTAAATTAAACCTTCCATATTGCTAATAGGTAGCAAGATACCATATGAATTAATATGCAATCATTTCACATTCAACTGAAGTGCAAATGAGATAAATATCATAATAGGATCAACAAACTTTGAGAATCCAAAAAAACAATTAAGGTCAACTTCACTATTTAGATGGAATACTTTGGCTAAATGTCAATGTCATAACGAAATGCAATAAAATGCATTTGGCTAGGAGAGTTTTAGAAGACTCAGTCACTTCTTTATCAGCCTATGTGAAAAGTGTATTATTCTTAATCATCAGCCATTTTTTGGATGCCTCCTCTGCTGGATGTCTGTTAGAAAATGCATTAAGTTTAGAAATTGTATTCACTGTTTGAATACACAAGCAGGGCATAGTAAAGTGTGATTGATTATCTGATTCTTTTGAGTAAACCTTTGAAAAGGACCTTTTTTTTTTTTTTTTGTATTCTTATCACCAACTTTTTTAGTGAATATTAGCACTGGCTTCACATAAAATTACTTTTTAAAAATGCCAGTGCCTCACCCAGAACAGCTAAATCTTATTATTTAGAGGTTTGTTGTAGACATAAGAATTTTTGAACGATGTTCCTCATATATCTGACGTAAATGAAAGTTGTAAAACCACCAAACTATATAACCCTTGATTAATTTGCAACTTAAAGAGTAATCTTTATTTAAAAAAAAACATATATTATTTTGAGTGGGGAGAGGGGCAGAGAAAAAGAATCTTCAAGCCGACTGCCCGCATGGAGCTGAAGTGGGTCTTGATCTCACAACCCTGAGATCATGACCTGAGCCAAAACCAAGAGTCAAACACTTAACGGAAGGAGCCACTCAGGTCCACCTAAATAGTAATCTTTTATTGGAACTCTGGATTGAGAGCTGAAGGGCAAAGTTGATCATATCATCTTTGCTACCATTTCATGAGGTGATCTCAGGCAAAGCACTTAACCTCTTCTGATCCCAAGATGGGCAATCTCTTATGTTTTTATTTAAGCTAAGGAATTAATTTAATTTTATTTTCATCATATGTCCTTTACCTCTAGTGTACAGTGCCCCAAAGATTAGAATTTTCATGTACTCGCCTATCTCTTGTCATTAAGATACAATCTGTGGGATACGTGTGTGGCTCAGTGGTTGAGCGTCTGCCTTAAGCTCAGAGCGTGATCCTGGGGTCCTGGGATCGAGTCCCACTTCAGGCTCCCCACAGGGAGCCTGCTTCTCCCTCTGCCTAAGTCTCTGCCCTACTCTCTGGGTCTTTCATGAATAAATAAATAAAATCTTTTTTTTTTTTTTTTTTTTTTTTTTAAAGAAAGACAATCTGTGCTGAAGTAAGTGGCAAGTAAAGAGAATCCCATCTTCTGCGAGCTACCAGGTCAGTTATTGTGCTCGATGAGAAGCATCACAGTAGTTAACGAAGCCTCTGCCTTTACCAATAAATGGCCTCCTGCCTTGCCCATCATGGAAACATCATGGGTATCAGTAATGTTGCAGTCCTGTGCATCTAGGAGTGTAAAAAGACAATTAAATTTATTTATTTTTTATTTTTTTTATTTTTTTTGACAATTAAATTTAGAATAAACTACACATGTATGAAAATTAATCATACAAATAAATTGTTATTTATAATCTGAGCGCTCATTGACTCACATACTCACTGGTGGTTTGATGTTTTAAGTGATTCATTCATTCATTCAATGCTTAACTTGTTCATTCATTAAACAAATTTGTACTTGCCAGGTAGCAGGGTAAACAGTAGGCCTACAGCATCAGAGGTCCCCAGTGGGGACCTCTGTCAGAGCCGCAGACAGCTGCTTTCTCATTGTGTGCTCACATGGCCTCTTCTTGCTCGCTTCCTCTTACATGGCCACCAATACCAAGATAGTTCCCCAGTCTCATTACTTCATCAAATCCTAGTCACCTCCCAAAGATCACATCTTCAAGTGCCATCACATTGGCTTCAAAACATGAATCTTGAGTGAACACAAAAATTTAATTCATAACAGATATTTATGTTATAATTATGAAAATATCAAACATATAATGAAATTTTAAGCTCAATTTTAAAATTTCTGTATCTGTGCATCATATGATTTATGCTTTTTTTTTTAATATTCTTCCCTCCCCCTATAAAAAGATAAATTGTCAAGAAACTACCTTACCTAAAAGAAATTTAGAATATCTGGACTCTTTTCATATATCTAAAATTAGCTTATTTAATAAATCAGAGTAAATAAATCTTTGGATTCTTTTGCATCTTTTATAAATTAATAATAAAGATGCAATTGCAAGAAGCATGCAGTTTTATGGGTTTTGTCATTTTATATCACAATATACATTTTTTTTTAATCTTAAGACTTTGTCTTGGTAGCCATTTTAAAAAATTCAAAGTTGGTTGATACACCACTGACCTAACGTGCCAGAGTTTACATCCTTAAGTTAGCTTTGAATGTTCTTACAATTACAAATGACACTGTGAAGAACAGCTCTTTGGTGTTGAGATTTGTTCATGTTCAAGATTATTTATTTTATTTTACTAGTCAAAATAGTATAAACTTATTCAAAGGTTATATTTATTCTAAAATGGTAAACTGATTTATAGTGCAACCAAAAATATATGTTGTTCTTTATATCTTCATACCTTTACCAGCTCTGGGTGTTATTTGTAAGATTTGCTGATTATTAAATAATCCATATTCATAGTCAATGATGGCAAGAACATAGAAAAATATAAAGAGCTAAGAAAAAATTAACCATAATTTCACTATCATTATACCTTCTCTTATTGCTTTTTATAAACTTACTTTTATGAAATTGGTATCATGCTGAATACACAATATTGACTTTATTTTTTAAAATAACAGTATACCCAAGAGCTCTTTCCATTAAATCAATTACTTTAAAATCCATCACTAAACTACTGCAATTATCAAATTTTGTCATTATGACCGATACCAAAATTAAAATACTTTTATTGGTTAGAGGCTGTTCCTAATTCTCTCTCTCAAAAATGTTGCAATGAGAATTTTTTAATGTATATTTGTAGCAATACATTTTGATCATTTTTTAAAAATAAATTTTAGGATTGTTCTATAGTTGAATACTGAATTCTTGACATATCAAATAGAAATTATCATTTAGAAAATCTTTCCGGGCAGCCCCGGTGGCGCAGCGGTTTAGTGCTGCCTGCAGCCCAGGGTGTGATCCGGGAGACCAGGGATCGAGTCCCACATCAGGCTCCTTGCATGGAGCCTGCTTCTCCCTCTGCCTGTGTCTCTGCCTCTCTCTCTCTGTGTGTCTCTCACGAATAAATAAATAAAATCTTTAAAAAAAATTAGAAAATCTTTCCTTAGTATTCATCTGTTTTTGGACAATTGCAACCAACTTAAGAGCTGGAAGAAGACAGAAAACACTTTAGTTACTGTTAAATAAACACATATATACACATATATTAAAATGACTCCCTGAAAAGTCTTACATTAATACTTTTTTTTTATTTTTGTTATAAGCACCAAGAATACATGAACATATGGACATAGCAAAAATCATAAAAAATAAACAACAGTAGTTATCAAAACAAAGCATGTCATATGAGCCTAATTATTTATCCAATAATCAGATTTAGTGGTCATATTAGAACAAGCCATGAAATTTTAGATAACGCATTTGGTAGACTTTCACACACAAAATAACATGAAAATATTTCATATGGCAAGATGTCAAATCAAATGGTGTTAAAATAGTCTCCCATTAATCAAAACAGAGCCACTTCCATAACTAAGCCACTAACTCGGTATTTCAATGCATAATGATCTTTTTTTCTTGTAGTTTTTTCTTTGCTAACAGAAATTATATGCAGACAATTCCGGGCCCAATTTAAAAGTCCCTAAAAAGACATCCAGGACTCATGGGAGAATCAGTTGAGACTTTTTCAGATGGAAGTGACAAACACACTATTCACATTTCATGTAAGTGAGAACTCTAGGAATGTTGCCAAACACAGGTGCTCCTGCATTCAAAGGTTCACTTGATGTCACTGGAGCTTCTTCTCTCCCTCTCTCTCCCATCCCTCTCTCTCTCTCTCTTTCTTTCTCTCCTCTCTCTGTGCTCTTATTTCCTTAGTGTAAGCTTCCTTCTTGAGAGAGTTTTGTTGTTGTTGCTTGTTTGTTTTTCCAGCAATAGTGTAAGATGTAGCTATTGGCCACCTTCATTTGGCTCTCAGTATTCACTGTCTCAGTGAGAAAAGACATAGGGCCTCTTTAGCAATAGCTGTAGCAAGTGAGGACTCTGGTTGGCCCAGCTAGAGTATACCATGCCCTATCTCAATCTCTGTGTATTCTTAGTGGGCACCTCTGAGTCATCTCCTAACAGCCCCAAGGAGGCAAGGTAGGGAAGGAAAGTGGCAAGACTACCCCTTAGCACATGAATGGAGATGATAGTTTCTAAAACAAAAACAAAAACAAAACAAAACAAAACAAAAAACTCACCAAAGTTCCTCATTCCAGAGGAAGTGGGAGATAGTAGAATCAAAAAAGTAAGCATTCCTACACAGATAATTGAATCACAGCAGAAAGGGTGTTTGTCTAAGAGATTTTGGCCTGATCAGTAAACGATCCTTGCAGTCAAAGGGTGAGTTTCATATCTATATTTTTAAAAACAGTTGTTTAATAAGTATCTGCTTTTACTTCTACAGTATATAATTAATCATCCATGAATTTGACATTTTAATTAGACCATACTGGGGGGGGGGGGTGTACCTGCTTAAGAAACGTCTCAAAAACTTGCTGAACGTCCTAGGCCCCAAGTGCTAGTTAGCAGGAAACTACATCATTGATAGGCTCTTCTGGAAGCAAACTACAGGAGCATTGGCCCCTGAAGAGGTACGGAGGAATCCAAAGCAGTCAGGCTCATAAGATCAATATTAAGTAGATCATCATTGTCTGACTGCTGAGTTTAGAGCACAGTTACTTTGAGAGAAAAAAGGCTTGAAAAAATAAAAAGTTGAGAACAAATTGCTGAATCATATTGGTTCTGTTTCTCTGGAGAACACTGACTAATGCACTAAACTAGAATTAAGAGGAGTTTCAAGAAATCAATCGTAAGCGCTCTCCTCTCTCTAGATAGATAGATAGATAGATGATAGATAGATAGATGATAAATAGATATGTGTGTGTATTTGTGTGTGTATATATATATATATGTATATATATGTGTGTGTGTGTGTATATATATTTTTTTCCAGGAAAAAATATATATATTTTCCTAGGAGTGAGAGCCCAAATCTATTTAATGCTAATAGCTCAGTAATTCATGAGAAATTACCTAGGCAATGAAAGAGAATATAAGAAATTATAAGAAAATGTAAGAAATTTAAAAACAGGGATCCCTGGGTGGCGCAGCGGTTTGGCGCCTGCCTTTGGCCCAGGGCGCGATCCTGGAGACCCGGGATTGAATCCCACATCGGGCTCCCGGTGCATGGAGCCTGCTTCTCCCTCTGCCTGTGTCTCTGCCTCTCTCTCTCTCTCTGTGACTATCATAAATAAATAAAAATTAAAAAAAAAAAAAGAAATTTAAAAACAGTTTACATGAGACCTTTTAAAAAGCAAGTCTGTATGAAGAATAGAAGAATCTAAAAAAAAAAAAAGAATCGAAGAATCTCACATTGGGTTAGGGTTACAAGGGGAGTAAAACAAGAAAGGGAAGACAGAAAGGAAAAGAAAATCGTAGTGAGAGTAGGGTGTGGGTGGCATTTGGGATGTGGGCAGGTAGGAAAGAAAGACAGGGATCCCTGGGTGGCGCAGCGGTTTGGCACCTGCCTTTGGCCCAGGGCGCGATCCTGGAGACCCGGGATCGAATCCCACATCAGGCTCCCGGTGCATGGAGCCTGCTTCTCCCTCTGCCTGTGTCTCTGCCTCTCTCTCTCTCTGTAACTATCATAAATAAATAAAAATTTAAAAAAAATTTAAAAAAAAAAAAAAAAAGAAAGACAATAATCCCAGGAGTACTGAGGTGGGAGAGGCTGGGTGTGGCTGAGAGAGAGATGGTTGGTGAAAAGGGCTGGAGCTAAAGGGAACACAGAGGTGTAAAGTTTGTCTTTGGAACCTGGGCCAGGGTGCTCTTCTCTCATTTTCAAGGGTACTCCATACTCCAAATATTCGTCAGCATCTCCTTTTTCTCTCATAATTTATCTGCTCCTTGTCTATCTCATTCAGTCAGGGTCCTACTTTCTACTAAAATAATAAAACTGCAAATAGACTGTAAAACAGCATAGATGCCTTTCAGTTGGGACCTCTATGCATTGCCTTAGACCATTATTCAATTGACTTCAGCGATCATTTACTGACTACCTACTAAATGTGAGGCACCTTGCTTAGCATCATGGAGAGAGGAGACAGACAGACTTTGGGTCTCTAGGAAGTTCATGCTTAGAAATCAGAGTAAGGTCACAAACGAATGTGATAAGGGTTAATTTCAGGGTTGCAGCAATGAGAGATTAATTCTACCTGGAAGAATCAGAGAAGGTTTCATGGAGGAGCTGACATCTGTAAAAGAGGATCTGGAGTAGGGAAAAGGCTATATTAACTAGAGAGAAAAACAAGCAAAGCAGACAAAACAGCAAGTGTTAGATATTCAGGAGAGTTGACAGGTGACATTATCTGTGGGTAGGACCGGCTTTCTAAGCTATTAAAGCAACTTGTCAGTGACCCTTTCAAACACATAGAATCTCAAGTGCCAATCCTTGAAAATACCTAAGATAGTTTCTTCTTACAGACACTACATCTATAACAGAGCCATCTAACTTTCCATAAAGTTTTAGGCCTTGCATTCCAGTAGGGCCGTGTCAGATCTCTGCTATTAGAACATGAAATCAGCTATAGGAAATATAGGAAATATAGGAAATATGACAATGGCTGCATGCCAGTAAAACTTTATTTACAAAAACAATTAGCCTTCCTCTAGGCTGTCAGCTTGCTGACCCCTGAGTGATATTAAGACAAAAGTTAAATTAGAAACTTCCACATGGGAGAGCAAGGAAATAGTCTAATATGATAGAGCCATGATTCAGGCAAAACATGTCACGTCTGTCTGTCTGTCAGATGTATCCACATGCTCAAGCCTTTCAATGTCTTTAATTTTTCATCAATATATCAAGTTATATTTAATTAGCTCGACTTAGTAATTGTTTTCCAGCTTATCAGTATTTAAGGCACAACATTACATCAATTTTTAGTTACTTCAACAATAAGAAGTTTTAAGTCCCTCTCTCAAATTTTTCTTTTCTGTCTCATCCTCCCCATGGCAAACCTAGAAAATACTTTCCAATAAAAAGTCACTTTTCCCTATGTTCCAAATTTCCCAGATTTGCATTTCATTCAGCTGAATAAATGCACTTTTTCTTCTTTCTCTCTTTCTTTCTCTCTCTCTTTCTTTCTTTCTTTCTCTCTCTCTTTCTTCTTTCTCTCTCACTCTCCTTCTTTTTTTTATTTATTTGTACAAGATGACAAAGAAGGAAAAAATAGAACTTTCTGGGAAAAAAAGGTGTAATAAGGTTGAGTGGCAAAGAGATCAATGTAGTTTTCCCTAGAGCTTCCTGGGCAAAGCACAGAAAAATGCAGATAAGTGGATTTGCTTGTCAGAGAGCAATTCAGGTTGTTTCCACACAATGCTATCACAGCTGGGAACACTGGCTTGATTTTTTTTTCCACCTACTCAAATAACTACTTTGACAAAGTTTCCCACTCAACTGACCTTTGTCAGAAGTTGTAAAGATGAAACCTGAAACACCTTTGAGACCATTACTTTTTGATCGGTTGCTGTTGTCCAAACAATGGCAAACAATTTAACTAAGTGCTTCATTGATTCTACTTGTCCCCATGACTTTCATTTTCATATAGATGCTACAGTGTGTTCTGCAGGATTCCTTCTCTCTCTTCCAACTGCTGCTTCTCCCAAATAGTCTCTTTTGATATCAGTCATGACTTGCTGTCAGCCACATGAATTCTTTTATATTCTTTTATTTTGTTTTGTTGACTTGCTAATTTTTCCAAGTGCAAAATATCTGAATAATTAAATCTACTTTCTAGGAATGCTCTTCTGTTCAGTTTTCTTAATAGTTTTGAAGGTATTGTCAAATTAAAATGCAAAGATATTTTGGGATACTGATGGTCATGCTGAACTTTGCTGATTTAAAAAGTCTATCTATGAATTTTTGCTTCTTAGGAAAGAATATAATTTAAACTTCCTAAAGTATGATTGGTATTACGTCAATTTTCCATAAAAGGGTTTAATCTTGTTTATAAGCAATATTTTTTTCAAATGTTAAATTACCATAAATCAATGTATATATAGTCAACCAGAGTAGCATTTTTTCCAGCTACTACATGTGGAAAAATAACTTTTCTAAAACATGTATTTGCCTTTTCCATGGTGCCTTTATTAGCAGATAATCAACATCCTTCCTTTTAGTACCATTTTGTAGGTTAATTAAAGAGCTAGTAGCCTCATTTGAGGTCATTATTTCAGAGCGCCCTCTGGATTTCCTTATTCATCTCTTTCCTTTGGGTTCCCTTTGTGATTTAGATATAATCCATCCTGGCATTTCTGTTTTAATGACATGTTTATGGATTTCTAAACTTTTTAAATGGTGAACTTTTCAAAGGTTGGGGTCATGTTTATTAAATTTTGAACTTTTGATGCCTAGAACTGCACCTGGCAACCAGGGTGTAATTAATTTCCAAATACATATATGTCTAGTACAATGCAATGGTCAGAGTATTGTATAGCATTTCCCATTTTTTGAGGACAGGTACTAGAATTTGTCAGTGGGTTACAATGTAACTTTACCTTTAAGATACAGATACATAAAGGAGAGAAGAGAAGGTATTTCTGTAATGGAAAGGTGCTCAATAGTTGCCATATTGTCATTTGAGATGCTAGGGTTGCCCTAGCTTTATTATTTATTACTTGTTATTTATTATTTCTTATTTCGGTGCAGATGAGAATATGTTCAAATCTTGATCTACTCCATTGCAGGCTGTCATGGAGAGCTATAGGTTGAAGGGTTTCTTAACCAGCCCACCATTGACTTAATTCCTGGATATGTACAGTGTGAGCTTAATTATCTTGAAGCCTCTCAAAGGATGCTTACATTCTAATGGAAAATAGCTACTGCTGTACATAACTGACCTTTCACAATGGAAAGAATGCAATTCATATTAGTAACGTATATTTTGCCAACAGATTTACTTATTTCTTTTAAGTTTTTATTTTACTTCTAGTTAGTTAACATATGGTGTTATATTAATTTCAGGTGTGCAATATAGTGAATCAATAATTCCATACATTACCCAGTGCCATCCTAACAGCTGCCTTCCTTAATCCTCATTACTTATTACTGGCCAGATAGGATGAGTAACATCCTGGTTGTGAAGAGCATAGAATCAGACAGTCTTAAGTTTCGAGTTCAAATCTTCAATCCTATCCTTTTTTTTTTTCAATCCTATTCTTACTGAATATGTGCCTGCTGGGTACTGAGTCATCTAAAGAGACTTGGTAAAATAAATCTATACCTAGATGATATGGCGTTGTTAAGATTCTATGTGTTGTAATCACGAAATAGGTATTGAGTGTTCCATGTGGCTTCAAAGGAAAACAAGACAGACAAGGTCTTTCTCATCAGGGAATCTACATCCTAATTACCTTCTAGAGTTAATATATCTAAAACCTGAGGAGGTGCCAGACATAAAGTAATTATTTTGCTGTGAATAGTGCAAATGATTAAATCATCCTGTCTTCCATCCATGCATTACAAGATCACTCTTCTATCACAAGTCCCAGAGTCAATAGAAATCTGCACTGCTAAAATGTATTGTTTTCTGAAAGGGGATGTGGCTAGAGGCTGAAAACATGTAGGATTTTAGGTCTAGGAGGGAGTTAAATTCCCAGAAAATATTAGAAAAATCAACCCCCATCCTTTTAATTGACTGACAATTTTTTTCCCTGGTTACACTGTCTACCTTCAATCTGTACTTCCTCATCAGCAGTTCCTCACCAACCATGACTAAGAGAGCATCACTGAGTTTCTGGTGAAGAGTGGGGTCTTCCCATACCTGAAGGAAGCATGTAGGCCAACACATGGGACTGCACTCTCCTGGACCGTGGCCTCTCTTTATTTGACAAGATTTAGTTTGTATATTTGAGGATGATGGGAAGCAATACTTAACTTCATAGCCTTGATTCACATTCTTTGTTTTAACGGTTCTAACAGGATAACTGATACGCATACTGCCTGATTGAAAAGAGGTTTTATTTGATCCAGACATAAAATAGGACTTCCAATACTCCCTTAGTGTCCAAGTCATAAATAATTAAATGGCTGGGATGTGTATCTCATAAAAAAATAAATATAATAACCTTTTATTGGTAAACAATCAATAGTCTACTAAAAATAAAGTCGAATATCATTTTCTGATTTTTATGGAGGAACAAAGTTTTATTTATACTTTAAGTATTTTCCAGTAGAGCTGGAATAATTATAGAATGGGTTTTGGAAAAAATATATTCAGGAATAAAATAATGCAATGTGCAATAATTCAACTTGATAAATGGGTTAATTGTAATAATGCTTGGTATATAGATCTTTTTCCACCAAGACTTTTGAAATTTAGAAAAACTCATAATATTTATGTTTGTCACAAAGAATTTAAGGGGATTATTAATATTCAGAAGCACGTACTAATTTCCTTTGAGGACAGATAATTTAGTGGCTGTAAAATAAGCTTTGGCATTAGAACACGCCAAACTGAGTTTAGATCTAGTTCTTCCACTTACTTGTTATGTGATTTTAGGTAAATGATTTAATTTTGCTTTTCTTATCTGAAAAATAGGAGTGATGAAGATAATGGAGAACAGAGGAATTAGACTACACATAACTGCTGAGAAGATTTTTTAAGAATAACAAAATACCTACATCCTCAATGACAGAGTCTGATGTAATTGGTCTTGGGTGAGGCTGGGATGGCAGTGTTTGTTGTTTCAGAGATATGGTCCCTATCCTGTATGAAGTGGGCATCATAATAGATGATGCAGATGATGTAAGTAAAGAATTAAATTGAATATGAGATTTGGAGTCAGACAGGCTTGTTGTGATTTATATTACCTGTGTGTCCTTGCGTAACAACTTGATTTCCCCCAGTCTCAAGTTCCACATGTATAATATAAGCATTAAAGTTAATGTATGTAACTGAGCACAGTGATTTACGACTGCTGGATAACAGCTGTCCCCTAAATAGTATTATTGTGTAAGATATATAAACTGTTATTGCTTATAGTTTTGCCTCAAAAGGATGCTATAGCTTTGTTCTCTGGGTCTACAAATATCTAATCACCCAACTATAATATTTGAGGATGAGTAATACAACTCTCAAAGGTTAAGAAAATTCACATTTCTATCTCATCAGTGTTAGGGGGTGAGGGGCAGTTCTACCTTTCTCATACCAACTCACTACTACTATTACTGTCTATACATCTTTCTACAAAATACATCAGTCTATATTTCAGTATAAAAATGCAGTAAAACAGCAACTTTTTATAATTTTATTTTTAATATACATTGTGCATGTTTTAGAGCTTTACCTTACATCTTTTTGGGTGTAAGGATGTGTCAGAAATGTTAATAAGCTTGGAGAAAATATGGCCACAACAGTTGCTTTCATTCATATCAATATTAATTGAAATTCTACTTTACTTAAGCCTAATACTTAGAAATCTAGGAGCCACCCTTATAAGCTTCTGGTTCCTAACTAAAATGTCACATTGCCTAGTGGAAAAATCTTTTTTACATGTTTTTCTCCTTTTATACAGAGTTCCAGAACATTAAGATTATAGCTCTTGGCCTAAGATTTTGACCTTATATAAGCAGAAGGTGATTTTCACCATATCAAATCTGGTATTTATCATTTTTGGCAGGTTCCAATTACAAATGAAATTTCCTGGAATATTATGAAAGAAAGACATTGGCGTATAAAATGCTTCTGATTTGTAGCACAATATCTTGGTTTTGAAATAATCTTGTGGGGCAATTTGGCTTAATTCTTATTTTTCTCTTGATTTTATACCGTAATGCAGTTAAAATAAACACTTTAGTTTGAGCAATCAATTAAGAATTAGGAACACGTCTACTCTATATGAAGGCAGAATTAAGGGCACAATTCCTCAGTCCTTTTCCATTTTCAGCTTCTTTGATTTTGGCATAAGTCAGAACACATGTACAGATATTAAAGGAAGCTTCTTTATCATGCAAATATAAGATATTATTATGGAATATAAACCTATTCCCAAAGTTATACATAGAATTCAGAATTGCAATTCACCCTCAAGTGAGCTACAAAACAGTCCCCCGCCCTTGTCTCAGAAGTCATGTTCTGCTGACCTTAATTTCATAATAGTGGGAATTGAGATTCAGCAGGTTGTAGCTGACTGATCATTTCGCCTAGAGACCCACTTATATTTTATTCTCTTCTAGATGAGGTCTTTCCTAAACTATTTTGGGGCTGAGGATTATTCTTCCTCGAATAGCATTGACTACATGACTACGATCCTGTTCAATCTCATTAAATCTAGAATGAACTCAGTATTCTCTACCATCCGGTCCTAAACCATTCGTTCAGTTTCAGCTTTTAGCCCACATGATTTTCACTTGAGCTAGATGCCCTGAATGTGCTCCCTGCATTCATATCCTGTGCCATTGCATACATCCTTCTCCTTGTTTGGAAGGGCACTCCACCGGCTCTCTACCTAGGCACGTTAGTCAAAATATCAGATCTTCCACACAGCCTTTTCTTTTTACTTTTTAAATATTTTATTTATTTATTCATGAGAGAGGCAGAGACATAGGCAGAGGGAGAAGCAGGCTTCTCAAGGGGAGCTCGATGTGAGACTCGATTCCAGGACCCCAGGATCACGACCTGAGCCAAAGGCAGATGCTCAACCACTGAGCAACCCAGGCATCTCCACACAGCCTTTTCTGATCAAAAACTGCTATAAATTTTATTGTCCTCTATTTTTTCTTTTTTTCTTATCCTTCTAATTAATCTTTACTGTGTTATTAGTCCATACTGTCATATTTTTTCATGTGTCTGCTTTGTTTCTTTTCAGTTACGTTGAAAATTACTTGAGAGTAGATCTAGCAATACTTTTTCTCCTTAACTCACAAAAACACAAAACCTCTTTACAAAAATAAAAAAAAAAAAATCTTATCAGGTTCTTCCAGGTACTTTTTTCAGACATTCGGGATGCATCAGAGAACAAAGTGTGTCCATTTATAATATATAAGAATTGATGCTTTATTTCTGTAGTTTGCTAAATTTTAGACAAATGGTGGATTTAAAGTTTTAACAGGCAAGTAATTATGACATAACTAATAAAGTATTCAGTTCATTACTAGTGATTCTTGTCAGTTTAGCTTATTGTTTGAAACTCTTGGAAGAAAGAGGGAAATAAAGGGAATATTTACAGAACAACACATATTTATGCAGTCCTTTTCATTTAAACTTCACAATAAATCTTTAAATGTACTTAACCTCTCAGAGACTGCCTTTTAGTAAAGTAAAAAGATAAATGGACAGAGTATAGATGGCCTACCAGAAAAGTCTTGGTCTATCTTCCCATATCATTTAAAGTACTTTCTTATTCAGAAGTAAATGACATCTAAGTCTTCTGAAGCCAGTTCTAGTTATCTGGGATATCTGGTATGAGCAAGGGGTTTTGACTCAAGTATCCCTCAAATCACCCTTTTAATCAGCTGACCACATTTTTGATTGAACATTGGTATATTGTTTTTCCAACAATTTTCTCATTTCTCTGCTACCTACTGGGAATCCTACACTTTCATTCAATTCTGACACTACTCAGAGTTAGAGTAAGTTCCTGAGGTTAAGGGTGAAGTCAATCCCACAAGACTGCCCTTACTTCAAATGCCAGCCATAGATGGGATCCCCAGACTTCCTGTGCTTCTGTTTGGCTTACTATGAATTCTGAAGTTCTGATGACCCACTCACCTTTTCCAGGTGTGATAATTTACCAGAATGACTCATAGACCTCAGGAAAGCTCTATACATACAATTACAGCTTTATTATGAAGGATGCAATCCAGGAATTGTCAATAGGAAGGAATCTGTAGGGCAAGGGATGTGAATGTGGGTAGGTGGAGGATATACAGAATTTCTATGCCCTCTCATGGCATGCTACCCTCTCAGGACATTAATGTTTTTACCAACCTAGAAGTCCCTCAGACTTCTTTTCCCCAAAAAACTTCTTTGTTCGAAAGCTTCTATTGGGGCAGCCGGGGTGGCTCAGAGGTTTAGCCCTGGCACGATCCTGGAGACCTGGGGTGTAGTCCCACATCAGGCTCCCTGCATGGAGCCTGCTTCTCCCCCTGCCTCTCTCTCTCTCTCTCTCATGAATAAATAAATAAAATCTTAAAAAAAAAAAAAAAACTTCTATTGAAGTTTCATGATGTTAGCATGATTGATTGAATCATTAACCATTAGTGACTACACTCAGCCTGCAGAGTTCTCCCCTCCTCAGAGTCAGAGCTGATAGTTCTAAACTTTGAATCAGGTGATTGGGTTTTCTGGCAATCAATCCCAATTCCAAAGGTTTCTAGAGACCCACCAAGGGTCATCGCATTAGCATAAACCCAGGTGTGGTCAAAGGGATTCATTATGAACAAAAAAAAGATACTTGTCACTCAGGGAATTCCAAGGGTATGAGGAGATCTGTGCCAGGAACTGAGACAAAGACCAAATCTATCTATTTTTTATCATACTACAATTGGAAATATCGAGGAGCTTATAAACCAATCGCTGGGCCTCTCTGCTAAAGGTTTTGGTTTTATTGGTCTGGGGTGAAGCCCCATCATGGGCAGTTTATAAAAGATCTTCAGGTAACTCTAATGTACACCTAGGGTAGAAAGCTATCCTTTAAATAAGGGAGCAGTGGGAGTATTAAATATTTGATATACAGTTAATAGCCAAATGTTTGTTGAACTATGGTCCATGTGCTATGTTAGATGCTTAGGAGATAAGAGTGAGTAAACCAGGCATATTCCTTTTCATACAGAGCTATGGTCCAATAGAAAAGTCAGAAATTACACACATATAGCAAGTATGATGGAATTGAGAAGGTGAGGTACAGAATGCTATAAAACTGTATAGCAAGGGGGTCCTGGCATAATGAGGAAGTAAGGGGTAGGGCCAGGAAGGCTTCCTTACAGAAAGATATGGATGGGGAATCTGAAAGAATGAATAAGAGGTAGTGAAAGAAAAGCAAGAGAATTGTTTTTCTTGGCACTCACTTCTCAAAGTGAGGTTCAAGGGAGTAGTAGCATTAGTGTCACCTAGGAGTTGTTAAAAATACAGAATATCAAGCCCACTGAATCAGAATCTACATTGTTCCCAGATGAGCCCTATGCAAAATCAAGTTTGGGAAGTACAGCTCTTGGCAACTCCCCAAAAGGCACTGCTTATAAATTCCTCAATGAGATCCCTAAGGCAGCTTTGCTTCCTGTCCTTAAGAGGACTAATCGTACAAATATTCCTATAATTCCATAAGCTACCCTAGGAACTTTCCAATAAAATTATTTTTTGCTTAAATTAGTAAGATTCACATTTTATTGTTTCGAAGAAAAGTACCCTAAATAATACACAGAGATACCATTCCTGAGTTGCTAGGAAAAAGAAAAATGACTAAAACCCAAATTATGCCTCATATTTTTAACCCAGAATTCAATAATATTTTTCTAGCATTTCAAACATAATCAGAAATATTGTTCCTTTCCTTCATAATTTAACAGATATATAGTTTAAAGCCAATTAGTTTTTTTTTAAGATTTCATTTATTTATTCATGAGAGACACAAAAAGAGAGGCAGAAAGATAGGCAGAGAGATAAGCAGGTTCCCTGTGGGCAGCCCGATGTGGGACTCAATCCCAGGACCCTGGGATTGACCTGGGCCGAAGGCATGTGCTCAACCGCTGAGATACCTAAGGGTCCCAAAAGCCAATTAGTTTTGACTAATACTCACAATTTTGTGCTTTTGGTTGGTTAAATGATTTTTATCTTTTTCTCAAATGTTTAGAAATTTATGAGAATTATGAGACTGTGTTAATTATCTGTTGTTGCACAAAACACACCAAAAGTAATAGCTTCAGATGATAATAAACACCTACTGCCACCCATGTTTTACTGGTCAAGTTCAAGAGTGACTTTCTTGGGTCATTGTTGTCCAGGATACCTTCTGAGATTGCAATCAAGATGTTGACTAAGAATTTGCAGTCATTCAAAGGCTTGCCTGAGGTTGGAGGATCTGATTCCAAGAAGACTCATACCTGTGGCTGACACATAAATGCTAGATGTTGGTGGGGGGCCTTAGTTACTCACCATATGGACTTCTCCATAGATGTCCTTGAATATTCTCATGTCATGGGTGCTGGAAAGTGATCCATGTGATGGAGGCAGAAGGTACATCTTTCATGAGCTAATCTTGGAAGTCCTTCTCTGTCATTTCTGTGACATCCCCTTGGTTACCAGGTCAAGCCTATTCGATGGGGATGAGGGTGATCCATAGGGGTGTGACTACTGATGTGGGATTAATGGGATAATCTTAAAGATTAACACAAAGTCTGCATTTCATGCTATTTCACATTTCTGTTTCCATTTTTTTTAAATATTTTGTTTATTTATTCATGAGAGACACGGAAAGAGAGAGGCAGAGATAGAGGCAGAGGGAGAAGCAGGCTCCATGCAGGGAGCCTGACATGAGACTCGATCCCAGGTCTCCAGGACCATGCCCTGAGCTGAAGGCGGTGCTAAACTGCTGAGCCACTGGGGCTGCCCACAATTTTTTTTTTTTTAATAATAGGAACCAAGTGTAATAACATATCAAACATCCTCAAAGACAGTGACTTCCTTGAAACTGACAGCAGCACTGTATGATGGATATTTTAATGTATTTAATAATAATGCTAACAATATATCAGACACTAATAAATGGCAATATATGCAATGCATTATTCTATAAGCTTTCTATATGTAAATGAAGTTATTCTTCACAACAAATCTATGAGGTAGGTATTATTTTTCTCCCTATTTTGTAAACAGGAAGCTAAATTACAGGGAGATTAAGTAAAAGCAGTGTTGTTATTATCTCTCCTAACTGCCTATATTAAACACCCCTAACTACTACGACTAAATACTTGGGTGGTGGAAATAAACGGGTAATGAGTAACAATGAGGGTGGTAAGAAGATGGACTGTGGATCATTTCCATTTACTAAGATCCAGTGTTGGAGGACAAGGTGTGTAGGTAAGAGAAATGAAAATAACCTAGTTTTTGCCTTCAGGATACTTGAAACATAACCAATGAAAGAGGAAAATATTAGAAACATTGCTATTTCATGTTATTTAAAAAATGTTCAATAAATCATACCAATGTTTTTAGATTAGCTTATTCAATAAACATAATTGAACACCTATTGTATGCTAGGTACCACTGAAGTGACTGTGATATAGCAGTGAAATGACCAAACAAAAATTTCTGCCTATGGGGAATATCTATTCTGATGGGAAAGAGACAAATATTAAGCCAGATAAATTAGTAAACTATAGGGTAATTACATACTGATAAGACCTAAGGATAAAGAACTAAGCTAAGCAAAGGAGAGGGATAAGACATGTCAATGTGAAGGAAAGGGAGGTGATAGAGATCTGAGGAAGATGTTACTGAGCAGGGAACTACTTAAAAAAAAAAAAAACCAAAAAACTTAGGTTTATTTATTTATTTTAGAGAGTCAGGGGAGGGGCAGAGGGAGAGAGAGAGAAATCTTCAAACTGTCTCCCTGCTGAGCACAGAACTCAGTCCCAGGACCCTGAGATCATGACGTGAGCTGAAATCAAGAGTCAGACGCTAAACCAACTGAGCCACCCAGGTGCCCCTGAGCAGGTGACTTTTGAATGAATATCCTGAGGACGCGAGAGAGCTATATCTGGAGAAAAAGCATTTCAAGCAGAGGGAACAGCAAGTAAAAGGCTCAGTCAGAGACATGCACATGTAGAACAAATTTGAAGAACAACAGAAAAGGGCAGGGGGATTAGAATCGAACAAATAAGGAGAGAGAACTAAGAAATGGGTTTAGAGAGTTAACATGTGGGAGGGTGTGAGCACAGATCATGTAACACGTTGAGGGTTATTGGAAATTACTCTGTTCATTCTGGCTGCTGTGCTGGGAATATACTGAAGGCAACAAACTAGAAGCAGTAAATCCAGCTTACTATTGTAGTAATCCGGGTAAGAGGTGGTTGTGCTTAGTTCAAGATGGTAGCAGGAGATTGTTGGGAAATGGTAGAGTATGTCACAGAGGGAATGGAATACCCATTGTAAGATAGCTACCCTTAAACAACAACAACAACAACATGATAATAACATTCAAGGGAGTAAATTAAAGGGGTTAGGTCAACAGCTATGGATGAGTATAATGATGGAATCCCAATAGGAGAATCAATATTCACTTAAAAGATTGCTGTTTGATGATTTTGGAAAGTGCCAAAGCTCACTACCTACAAAAAGAAGATGATGTTTAAGAATTTTTATGTCCTGCTGAGTTACTGGCAAGAAGTTCAGAAATATAAAGATTTTAAAAAAGAAAAGGGTACTATGAAGGTTTAGAAGAATGTTCTTTAAAAAAAATATGCTAACTGACTGATGATCAAAGGAAAACTTGGCAAATTCTCCTGGCAGTCAAATAGAAAAAAAAAAAAAATCAAAGAATTGATTTGTTAAATAAGGTAAACTAATTCCTAGAATTTCCAACTAGCTATTTAGAGACACATATTCAAATGCCAAGCCAAAATTAAAATGGATATTGATATTTTCTCTCTTGAACACAAACAAACACAATTTATGGAACAAAAAGAAATATGTATCAATAGCACACAACCCCAGCATAGTGGGAGATTCAGTGCCTGACTTTGACATCTCCATCGTGGTCAAAACAAAATATCTTACTAGTGGAGGAAATTAAACTTTTCCAAAATGATCATTCCTTCTACAAACATTTGAGTGTCAGTGAACCAAATAAATGCTAATGACTTATTTCAAACACTTTTTAAATGCTTTTCCTTTTTTGACATATGCAATCAATAAGTCTAAAATGGGATAATGTTCTAAAATTTAGTATTCTAGACTTGGAAAGAATCACAGAGATAATTTGATCCATCTCCCTTCACCCCCATCCATTTGGCAGATGAGGGTACATAGAAGTGAAGCAATTTGCTTAATGTCACATGACTAGCTAGTTTCAAGGTTGGTATTGAAAAGCAGAGAACTCTTTCAGGATTTATGCCTTTATCTTACTCTTCTAGAACCACAGCTTTCAAAAATTAATTTGTGGCATTCTCCTTTCATTAAATCATGGAAGATATATGTGTTTTCCATTTGGACTCACATTGGAGTCTACCCCTGGTTCTGCGGGACAGGTGAAAGGGAAATATATGAGGATGTCATTTCCCTGTCTTGTCATGGAAGTGTAAATCCAAGGCCACCCACCTTTGTGGTGTGAAGCAGAAGTTCCTAGAGTCACATATAGACAAATCTGTTTGTTCCACACTTGCACTCTCAATGCCACACAGAATGTGGCATATCAAATGCTGAATACCACATTGCTAAGTGAACGAGTAGATTTCTTTTCCTTGCTGTCACCCGAACCTGGAAACCTAGCAGAGGGTAAATCACAAGGATTAAACAGGAGTTGCAATGTGCAGTGCCTCGTGGATGACAAGTCTACCTTGGCTGGGGGGCGGGGACGTGGAGGCTTTTAGACATGGAAGGCCTCAGTGATGGTACCTGACTCTACCTTAGCCTGGACTAAGACAGGAATAGGAAAAAATAAAGAATGTGTGGTGAGAGCCTCCTCCTGATGTAAGAAGAGAGAAAAGTAATGTGAGTGCTAATGAGAAGAAATAAATGAAACAGTGGGGGGAAGAAAATACATCCAAGTTGTTATTTAATATTGCCTCCAACCATGTGCTTTCCTCCTATTGTGTGTAGGTTAAAAGTGTATTTTTAGGGCAAAATCTTTTGAAATTCTGGTTCTTATGAAATTCTACCTACTAAACCATGCTCCTAATCCTTCAGTTAGATATAAGACACTCAATCATCAATTTCAAGAACAGAAAAAGAAATATTATAAGTGTGGCCCCCTTAGGGCCGCCTGGGTGGCTCAGTCAGTTGTGCCTATTGGTTTCTGTTCAGGTCGTGATCTCAGCGTCCTGGGATGAGCCCCACGTGGGACCCCATGCTCACCACAGAGTCTGCTTGTCCCTCTCTCTCCCCCTTGTCCCTCTCTCCTCTCCCTGAGCATGTCTGTGTGCACGTGTGCTTTCTTCTCTCTAAAACAAAACAAAACAAAACAAAACAAAACAAAACAAAACAAACAAAACAAAACAAAACAACAAATAAAATCTTAAAAAACAAGTGTGGCTCCCCTAATCAATAGGAACATATACGGACTATAGGTACACATTGCCAATTTCATCTTTCACTGTAGCTTATTTTTCAAAATGAAATTTGGCAAATGGTGAGTTGTAAGACCTTGAAATTCCTTCACTGTGCAAGAACATTCACTTTAAAGTTTGCCACAAAGGGACGTCATGCCATGCGTAGATAGCTGCATGTGTATATATATATTTTTGCATGTGTATATTTTTAAGCATATTGCCAGAATGCAGTTTACCATTAGAGTGTTTAGCAATCATGTACATCCTTCTGTCCAACGATGGGCAGTTAATTATTTGCAGCCAACTAAATGACTATATTGGAATCCTTTTTAAAGATGAAATTTTTAAAATTCAAACTCATAGTTTACGTGTTGTCCAAGCTCAGTTCATCTTTGATCGAAAGGGAATCGTCTATAATCACTAACTTGAATCTCTTGAGCTCACAGAAGGATGTGTGCACAAATAAATACACAGATGTGTCCACACAGTAGCAACTGCTTCCCTCTATGCTTACTTCTTCTTTGCTTGGATCCAGCACTGGGATGAGGCACTTGCTTTGATTGCCAAATTTACAGGAGAAAAAAACTCATCAATCAAGATAAGGATCAGGAACATTGTTGTTCTGAGTCATTATACAAATTTGAAATTAAAGAAAAAAATTGGTAACCTTGATCCTGTTCTTATTTAAAATGTAGATATTTTCTGCATTGTGGATTTTTTTTTGCATGACATTAGATTTTTAAAATATTGTATTCAAATATTATTTATGTTGATTGTTGATATTTTAAGTTAAAATATAATTGAAATATCTTATTAGTTTCAGACAATGGTAACTAGACTTATAGTGGAGATCATTTACAATGTTTAAAAATCTCAAATCACAAAAAAAAAAAAATCTCAAATCACTATGAGATATGCCTAGTTAACTGAGTTTTTTGATACACCTTAAATTTTGCCCTTGAGGCAAGTGCCTCATTCATCATACACTTCACCTTGGTGTTGACCCCACCTCAATGATTCTGCTCTATCAAAGATAGTGACAGAAATGTTCAAGGATTTGAGGATTCCATTCTATTATTTCAATTCCTCAATGAATATTAAGAATGTTCAACTCCTGAATGATACCTCCAAAAGTAGAGCCATAGGGATTTTAGAAGGGTAATGGATAAGTTAAGGAAAATTTGAAATTGACACATTTGCAGTAATATATCAGCGTAAACATTTAAGGTTTAGTAAGGGCCTTGAGGATCAGAAAGTCTATCCATGTTCTGAACTTGAATCTCCTTTACCACATATACCCAAGAACACATCTGAACATATGAAGTGATGGAAAAGATGCCACTTCCCAACACAGCCCAATCTAATTGAAACCTATTAGAACATTCTTCCTTACACTGAGCTATGTTTGAGTGTTTCTTCCTAAAGTGCCACACTTTGGTTCACTTTGAATCCTCTGAGCGTTAATTTAGGAAGACCAATACTAATCTCACTCCACTAGACTCTTAAAATACGAAGGCACATAAAAATGTCGTCTTCTTGAAGCAAGTAATTTTCCTTTTGGACATTTATCCTAAGGAGATTTTTTTTTTTTATTAAATGTTGTTTTTAGAACTTGAATTCTATGGAAATAAAAAGGAACATCCTAGTGGCCATAATCATCATAATTCAGTGCTCAGAATGTTTCCCTAGGTTGTTGATTTTCTCAACCTGGCTGGTCCCCCGAGTCTTCTGATGGTAAATTTAAATAATATGAATAGTTGGAACTAACATTTCAGGAATATGCCTCTTCAGATCTAGGGCAGAGCCCAGGTGCATCCTTGGTGTTTAGAAGCTCCCCAGGAGCTCCAAGTGTTCAGGCAGGACTAAAAACCACAACAGTCTTACCACTCAGATGAACAGATACATCTACTTGCCCTTGACTTTCTCCAAATCAAGCAAGAACAACTGCAGGCTAAAATACTTTATTCACTTTCATAAAATAAATCCTTCCCTTGTATTTGAGCTTCTCCTGAAAATGCAGTAATTGTTTAATTATCAAAAAAAGATTATCTGGTGATTGACTATTTTTTTTTTTCTGGATTGCTGGTGGAGTGGAAAAAATCAGTTAAATGTAGTGGTCCCCTGAAGCAGTATGTGACCAGTGTTGGAGAAGCCGGAGAAATCTCAGTGAATTTTCTGGATTTTAACTCAGGGAAAACATTTAATTATCTCGTGAAATAGCATAATTAAAGATAACAATAATAATACTTTACATCAAAAATTTTGTGCGTGTTGGTAGCCCTTGAGACCTCATGAAAACTCAATTATAAAAGGAAATAAATGTATCAATTTATGTACCTACTAACTCCAGTGACCTGCCTCTACTCACAACTCTAGTGCCACTTAGAAGACAGGCATTCTAATGTTAATATCATTCATTTAATGTAATAAGAGCTACCATAATCATCAGTCTCTATAAAGTAGGCTGTAAAGTATTTTACTGATTTAAAAATAAATATATTAATTCCAAACAGGAGAGTTAAAAAAATAGTTCAAATTAACCAGACTTACATGATCTAATATTTCTATTGGGCTTTTAATTTGGCTAAAATATAAGAAATTTTTCTAATTATTATTTTAGAATAAACATTCTTTGGCTTAATGAAATTTTATTACACCTGACTAACAGTTGATTTCAGACACAAAAGTGGAGTCCTGCAATAAGGGAGAAAAGCATGTGTGGTCCTGCTGGCTGTTTATTTGGGCAGAATCAGAAGCACTTTCAAGTCTGGCTCTCTTCCCTATTTTTAAACTATTTTCCATTTATAAGCACATAATGGCCACAAGGAAATACCTTCAGGTTTTGTATGCTACTTTGAATTGGTTCTTTCATGAGAAGATACTCAGGCTTTGAAATGCCTGTCTTTAATTGAGAATAATTTCAGTTCTAGGACCTCTTATACTTACAAGCAAGAATCAAGTGCCAAACACTGTGCTAAGAAGTCTAGATTCAAAGATAGGACATAGTACTTCTTCTCAGGTGTTTTTCTTCTAAATCCTACCGAGATTTCAGTTGTATGACGGGGCTAATCAATTTCACGTTTGGGGTGGCTCCTGACTGCAGCTTGGCTTCTTACACGGATCAGCCATAGCTCCTCTAATCATATATAATGAAACTGATGCTAGAGAACTGTGATGTCCAAAGCATTCTATAGCTTGAGCAGTGATCACTTTAAATGTTTCAAGGCTATGTATATTAGCCTATCTCATGGGGTGGTTTTGCTTTGAGTTCATAAAAATTAATACAATGAATAGCCATTAGAGAGATATATCTAGATTTTAGAACAAGGAGTATTGCCATCACACTTTCTAAACAGTAAATTGATTCAATAAATCCTATCATTTGTCAAATAGTGTCAGGAGCTTTATGCATGGGAATTAACCAAAGTAGGATATGTTTATATATTCAGAGCTGATTTTTTTTTGAAAAATCTCTTTCTACAACCTGCTAGACTCTGTTAAACAAATTATTGTTGATTTGAATCCTCTGAGTCATAATTGAATTTCATTGGAAGTGTGGGTTTGACCATGCCCCTTGAGCTAGAGAATACGCATTGCCGACTTCATCTTCAAAATTATCGGCAAGGAGAGCAAAAAGGAGATAAAAAACATGAAACATTTTCAAAGAAACCCACCATGCTGTAGTTGTCCGGCATGTCATGTTGGATTCATTTCAACAAAAAACGACTTTCACAGAATGCCCACCAGACATGTTCCCACAGGCTGTTTTGCCATCTGTAGTATTAAAGAGTATCCATTATGGGTGCCTTGGGGCTAATCTTTCAGAAATGATTACAAAGTGTTCATGATACATTACCTCAAATGGAATTATTGGCTTTAATTAAACAAAACAAAACAAAACAAAACCCTCAAAACAATAGATTTATTAAAGCAGACAAGGAATAGATCATATTTTAGACTTTACATCTGGATTGAAAGAACACACATACACATTTGCTTATGATAGGTCTCTGTTAATATAAATTCTTTGACTAAATAATGATCGTAGAAAATTTATTACATTATGTAATCTACTCTGGATACTACTATTTCCTTTATTTATTTATGCAAAAAGGCACACCTCAAAATCTACCAGCATCCAGCTCATAAAAAAGGAATGATGAGGTCTCATCTTTCTTTCTTAAGTTTGGCATTTAGTTGCAGTTGAAAATACATGGAAAATAGTAAACATATTCTGAAAACCTGTATTATGAGAATATTGACTTTATCTAATTTAGAAAATAGAAAGTAAAGATAATAAGGATATTTTAAGCCTTTTCCCTAGTTGTAATACCTTTCTCTTAGGTGTACTGATCAGAAGCTATTTAAGCAAATTTTTATTTTTTGTAAATTGAGGTAACTTTTTATAACCCTTATAAAGCTGGAAATACCAAAGTGATTGTACAGCCAGTGTTTGGAATCATAGGTTTAGATACTCACAAGCACAAATAAATCCTTTAAGTGGCTTCCAAAGTAATTATTCCAGTTCTTTACTTTCTCTTTTATGCAGTCTTTGAACTCCTCAGAAAGCATGATTCTGAAAACATTCTCAGCCTCAAATGACAAATTATGTTCCAATATGTTATCAAGGGAAAATGGAATAACTATTATGCAAATTGGATGCTTAATTGCTGCCCTCTATTACTCAGAAAAGCTTGATTTGGAACCAATCCCAGAGGTCATTTAGTCACGGAGTTGTCTCCCACCCCAAGAAGCCATAACACATACCCTGTGAGGCTTGTCACAAGCCCATACATGCGACATATTGTGTTCAATTGAACTAAATGTCTCACAGAAGACTGAGTGACCCAATGAGTAAAATTTTGTCAGGTCCTTCTACTAACAGACATTCGTAATGCAGGAAAGTTCTTCTTGTTGAGGTGGCCACTTACTGTTGTTCCTCTGACCACCTGATGTCCACTACCTTTTCCTAACAGAGAATAATTTTCTCTCCCATTGTTGTCTGCAATCTTGGTGGAAACAGGTTAAATAAAATGCTCTTTGTTCTACTCAAGAGGCTGCAGCAGGTATTCTTCGCCAGGTGCTTCTCCACGCTCGAGGGGACAGCCATGTGGTGGGACCATAGGGCTCTTCAACCCAAGACTTTAAGTCTTGGCAAGAATGGATTGAGGATGAGACAGTAAGACAAATAAATGATGGCTGTAGAGCCTCAATGCTAATCAGATAGTTTCTGTAGCTTTCTACTGAGACATCCAGCCCCTTGCTCTGTCGATCTATATGCATCATTTTTGGTTTTGCGGCTCCTAGTATTTTTCCAATTAATTTTGGTTTGTTTAAAGCAAACAGAGTATGTCTATATATCTGCAAGCAAAGAACTCTGTCATCAGAGTTCCCAGTAATTTCCCCCTTTATTTCTAAATTTACCTTCCAGAATTTGTCCATATTCATAAATCCTGCTTTTAACTATAAAATCCTACCTTCTATTTAACTTCCTTATTCTGGTCAAACAAATAAGCTTCCTACAACTGTTAGTTAGATTATTTGAATTCTAGGCCTTAGACAACTCTGATCACATTTCTTCTCTAGGATTTGTCCTGCACAGAACTTGCAGTTAAACAAAACCCATAAGAATCCTCCCTAGTTGTTTTGTTTCTTTTTTGAGAGAGAGAGATGACCTGGCTTCAGTCCCTATTACTTTCCTAATGATGTGACCACGTTTAGCTAATTTTCAAACTACCTTTAAGACTTTAATTTTTGACCATTACATTTTGTTTAATGAATTACATCCATCAATTTAACACCTCCCTATCATGATTTCGATGAATATTTCAATAGTCATCTAAAATAAATCAATATTCATCTAAAATAATATTATTTATTCCAAATCTTCATTGAATTCACAAATAAAAATATTGAGTAAACTGGATCCCTGTAGTACTCTGCCAACAACATGCCTTGATATGACATGATATTCAATGGCTTTTTGCTGAAGTTATTTTAAAAACTTTGAATTACTTAACATACCTAACCATTTAACCATATCTAAATATTTATATACAAATCTATTACATTTTAATTTTAAAGATTTTATTTATTTATTTGAGACAGAGAGAAAGGGAGAGAATATGCATGTGAGTGGGAGGAGAGGCAGAAGGAGAGGAAAGAAGCTCCAGCCGACTGTGCAGAGCATGGAGGCTGAGGCTGGGCTCCATCTCAAGACCGAGATCATGACCTGAGCTGAAATCAAGAGTCAGATGCTCAAATGACTGAGCCACCTAGGCACACCCCTATTACATTTTAATTCACTTACCATCTTTCTATAATTCCTCGATAAGATACAAAATATTTTTATTTAAATAATGAGGTGCATTATTATTAATGGGAAATGCAGCATAGTAACCTAATCAAACAGATATACATATATAAATAAATCACATTTCAGATTTATCCTTGCTGTATGTAATATATTATATCAGTTTCTATTCTGTTCTATAGTATTACTTTTTAAAGCTAGTCATATAAAATTGGCGGGTTATGTCAATATCAATATCTACTTCTTGGCTGTGATATTGTACAATAGGTATATAAAATGTTACTATCGGGAGAATTTTGATAAAGAGTATACAAGATCTCTGTTTTTTTTTTTTTTTTATTTTTTTTTTTTTAAGATCTCTGAATGTTGTTTTACAACTGCATTTGAATCTACAATTATCTCAAAATAAATAAAAGCTAGTCATGAACTACTAAATTTAGATTGTGATCCACTAATGATTCATCAACAGAAATGTATAAGATATTAACAGACATTAAAAAAATAATAATGAATAAAACAAGGGTGTCATCATTAGTCACTGAAATATGTATAGAAATAGGAAATATTTAAAAAAGAAATAGGAAATATTATTGGTAAAAAAGAACTATAATCATTTTCAAAAGATAGGAATATTTATATGGAAAAGAGTTAAAAATACAATTGGAAAGTTGGCAAGAGACAGAAAGGGAGGATTCACAGAAGAAAATATTTTAATAACTAAAAAAGTAAAATTGTTTAATCTTATTATAAATAAAATATTGGTTTTTGGATTTCTAAATAAATGCACTTTAAGAAAATTCATTAAACTTAATATTTCTGTGACTGACAGGTATTACCTAAAGCTGCAGCTGTTAGCAGAAATTGCTTCAAGTCTTTTAGAAAGAAATAGTAAGGCCGTTAACCCATATAATTTTAGTTCATATTCTTTTTCTCAGTAAACATCTGCTTATATTCTAAGAACATAAATAACTTGGGCAGGGATTTATATAATAACTGTTTTTCACAACTAAAGTTATAATATAATAAACAAATAAATAAAGGTTGCCCTGAATATTCAATACTAGGATTTTGTTTAAATACATTTATGGATTATTTACAGCTTTAATAATGCCTTTCACTAAGAGTATTTAATAACAGGAAAATAATAAAATGTAACATTAAATGACCAGAGGAAAGTTATTAAAGTGTTAGTTGTCATTTCTGGGCAAAGGCATAGAGCTAATTTTCACATTCCTTTGCACCAAAACTATTTACACTATCTGAAGTAGCTGGTTCAAACTCTGTTCCATAAAGGTACTTATTAGTCAGGGCTGTCAAAACATGATAGCACGGGCAGGGTGACTTAAACAGAATTTTATTTTCTCATAGTTCTGGACACAGGAAGTCCAAGATCAAATGTCAGCAGGATAGATTTCATTCTAAACACTCTCTCCTTAAAGTTTAGATTGCTGTCTTCTCTCCTTGTCTTCATATGACTTTCTCTATGCATATCAGCATCCTCTTCTTTTAAGGACACCAGTCATAATGCATTAAGGCCTACCTCAATGACCTTATTTAAACTAACTTACCTCCTTAAAGACCCCATCTCCAAATACAGCTCATTCTGAGTTACTAGGGATTAGGATTTCATCATTTGAATTTTGGGGGAACATCATTCAGTCCATAATAGTGCTCTAGACAGATCAAATGGTGCCATACACACCCAGGCCAGTCTGTTTCTATGGAAATAAATTGCCATGGTTAATAATGGGAGAAGGTAGGTTAGTAGAGTCTGCTGATATAAAAGCACCAAAGCTGTTGTGGCTCATTAAGCTGGGAGATTTGGCTGTCTGGGGTCATAGAACAGCTGCTAAGATAGACTACCCATCAGATTTCCTGTATCTGATGGCATGAACTGATGGGAAAGAAAGCTGATATACAGGCTTCTATACATCCTTCTGGAAAAGACACATCAATCGTGTATCATTAGTGTATGTCTCTCTTCATGATCCCAAAGAACCTGCCTAGCTAGACTGGTTCCATATTTATTAGATTTATAATGAGAAAAACAATAACCACAACAAAGAACTATGACTGCTAGGGACAAGTCACTCTTATAGGAAAACTGTTGCCGTGCTTAGCAGATGAAAGAAAATTCTGTTAACAACACACAAAATAAGAGTTTCCACACATGAATGGTTAGCCTGCCTATATAAACCTTAGCTTTCCACAAGGATTCTTCCTTGAGAATTCTGGAAAGCAGCCGTTGTAATACAGACCACTGGAGTTATGTAGAAATAAAGACTAATAATACCAGCAAAAGGAAAACTATTTCAGTGGTTCCAAATCTTTTTAATCACACCATCTTCTTCAGGAGAATGTCTGCAATATATGAATATATATTTATTGTTAAACACCTAGAAATTAAGACTATTAAAAGAATATCAACAGATAATTCAAATAGGAATTCTGATTCTGAATGCCTCAAACTAGTCAGCTAGCATGTTTCTTGGGGTGTACACAACACATTTTAGAAATCTCTGATCCATATATGTATAAAAACACCACAGCATAGATGTTTAGTGTTTAGAGATCATGTCTTCCCACCAATGGTAATCTACATAGAAGTGCCAAGAAAGGACACATCATCATAAATGGCAGGTATGAGTCCTTCCATCTTTGTTTACTTCCTCACCAGTCAAAGAAGTATTCAGCTATATCAGTAAAGAAAAGGCAGTATATAACATTACTGTCTCCTTTAATATTATTTTTTCAGTTTAAATGAACACATTGTGTAAGAAGGATTTTAGGAGGGCATTTTCTCAACTCTTCTAACGATTCTTAGTGGGGCAATTTGCACAATTTTTGTTACAAAAGACATCTAACTAGCCTATTTCAAGGTGCATTTCACAATAATCTCATTTCCAAATCATATAATACATTCCATCTTAATTAATTCAATTTTTTAAAACTGAAGCAAAATAGGAAACTTATAACCTTAGCCTGATGAACACATTGTCCTCCCCTTTGGATTTTATATTTGATTTTATTTGATTTTTGGCATGTGAAATTTTATTTTTTCCATTATAGTATTTTGGTTGTTTTTAAGGTTATATATAAAAAAACTAGTGATAATCTGATTACACCTATTTTTCCAAAGGTCCATCTGTATTGTCCCAGCTGGTAAGCCACCTCTGGTTGCTGAACAGCAATTCTGATAAATCAGTTGGCAGTACCAGCATTTTTGCCCAAAAAGAGAGAACTAAACCCACTAGAGATGTAAAGACCCTCCTTAACCCAGTCTTTTCTAAGCCTTCTAACATTTCTGATCTAAGCCTATACCCAAGGAACACATTACGATTCACACAGTCATGGAAGAGATTTTTAACTTCCAGCTGATGGAACAGTTCAGGAAAGTCAGAATGGAAAAGAATGGGTATTTGGTATAATAAGCAATATGGCCACAGATGTATCATTAGCAATTAACTTTTGGTATTGGCAATTCTATAAAACACACTTTCTATCTCACAGTGCCATGACTAATTTAATTTGTTAAGTCATACTGGAAGACTATTTCAGGTGAAATAAAACTGATTCTTGGCAATAACATTTCACCGCGGTGTACTCACATAATTCAGTATTTATTTCAAACTCAATTTACTAAAGCCGCACACATACAAAATTAATACTATATATATTTATATGTGTTTATATATTTATATATATAAAGTGTACACACACACTTTACAGTCAGCACTGAATACATGCTTTTGATAAATGTATGTCATACTTGTCTTTTTTTTTTTTTTTCATACTTGTCTTTTGAACATCAACACTGACAGTTTGTAAAGTAGTGAAGAGGACATAATAATAATACCTTTGCGTTCATACAGACATCAGTGGAAGTATAAAAGAAAAAGTTTGATGTTTGTGAACTTTATTTCATTGTACCTTACTCAGATTTTTCATGAAGTTGGTAAAATTCTAGTGTTTAATATAGACCCATTTGGGGCACCTGAGTGGCTCAGTTGGTTAAACATCTGCCTTTGGCTGAGGTCATGATCCCAAGGTTCTGGAATTGAGCCCCAAGTCGGGCTCCCTGCTCAGTGGGAAGCCTGCTTCTCCCTCTCCCTCTGTTCTTCCACCCCCCCACCTTTCTCGTGCTCTCTCTCTCTCTCAAATAAATAAATAAATAAATAAATCCTTAAAACATAATAAAATAAAATAGACCCATTTGTCTGCAAAGAACGCACTCTCACCTTTGTGTAAGTACAAGGATTATTGTGAGGCTACAAGCAGATGTAAACTAGGTGAAGCTGGACAGCCTGGTTTGGGAAATAAAAAAGGGCAGGACCTATGGTAGATCAGGGCATGGAATTGTCACTCTGAAACTTTGCTGTTAAATGGGCTCAGCTACTTGTCTGGTCCACACTATAGGTTTCTATTTGTCAAAGTCAGTTTGTCCTTCCAGCCTATACTCTATCCAGAGGGAATCTGATTTACTGAGCTCATATTTTCACAGCTTGCTGCTAAGTACCTACTGCACCATGGGACGTTAAATAGAATCACACAAAAAAGCACACCAGGTGAAATGCTGGGTGCAAGACAAAGTGGAGGACTCCTGGAGCAGAGATTGGTTGGTTGGCACATCTAGTTTCCTGAACTAACCATCTAGTAGGATGGATCCAACCAGGATTCAATTCCACTCGTATCCATGATTTTAGGTTCTAACTTTCCTAGGGAAAAACACACCAACATGCTAACCCCCTCGCCTTTCCTAGTGAGTCTAATTGTCTGCTCCCAATCCAAAACTGTCTCCAGACACACATCCTTCTTTTTGCCACCTTGACTATATTGGATGCACACAATTAATGGCCCTTGTCATTGTCAGCTTCTCTTATCCATATTCTCCCGAAGCAACTGGTTTTGGCTAGCCACTCCACTAGATCATTGAAATATAGATGTTTACAGCTTATCAACCTGCAGAAGTTGTTCTCAGGGAGGGAGGGATTTGTTTCCCAGGGGACATTTAATGATGTGTAAAGACATTTTTCCTTGTCACAACGAAGTGAGTGCCACTGATATTTAATGAGTGGAGGCCAGGGATGCTGGCAAACAACCTACAGTCCAGAGGACAGCTCCCACAGCAGAAAATTACCCAGCCCCAAATCTCAATGGTACTGAGGCTGAGAAACCTTGGTCTAGAAGCATTCTGAGACTCATATCCCAGAACATACATGTGGATTAATTTTGAACAGGCTAGTCTCCAAGTTAGAGCAGCTCTTCTGACCTGAAGAAGACCCCTATTATGAGCATCCACTCTCACAGCATTGGCCATCCAAAATAACTGTCACCCTGTGTTGCATTCCTTGCCATTATATGAAGATTCTGGGATATAGACATGCACAGACTCTGATGCAATTGGGGAAGGATTTCACTTGCCCTTTGCTCTTCCAAAGGTCAGTGTGCAAAGCAGAGTATGCAATTCTACACCTCCTCCCAATACCTTCCCTGTAGTATTCACATATGCTCAGAGGCCTGAATGCAAATGGGACTTCTCATGCCCAGTTAAGAGCTTACAGGTCAAGCTCTCATTAATCCTCAGCTACTTTAGTAACTTTAGGGAGGCTTACTCAACTTGATCTTCACTAGTGCTTGGAATTCAAATGAAGGGGTTGATCAATCTAGGGTGGAGCTAACATTGTTTTCTGGATGCTTGCTATATGCCAGAACCTGTGTTGGCTTGGAGTAAATTGTGAAATTGAAACATGTACCCTTTCATTGATTAGATAATGTGTCTCTCCAATAAAATTTGGACACAATAAAAATTGTGTCCACACTTATGAATGTAATCACAGCACTAACTCTTCACTTTTCACTCTGCTTCTCCAGATTTTTCCCTCTTATTACAGTTATAACCATCAATGAAGGGAACAATTTTGGAGGATTTTCTCAAAGAGTGCAGAGCCAAACCCCCTTTTCCATCTGCTCTATATCACACCTCTGTTCCTGTAACAATTAATGTTACTTTTTTTATTATCATGTTTTATGCTCAAAATGTTTTGCTGAAATTCCTTCCCAGGGTTTCCTGTTTGTGAAGATGGCATATATATTTCACTGACTTTATTAAAAAAAATAATATACTTATTAAAACCTAAGAGTGTTTTTAAAGCATCCTTAGGGGAACCTGGGTGGCTCAGTGGCTGAGTGTATGCCTTTGGCTGAAGTTGTGATCCTGGAGTCCTGGGATCGAGTCTGACATCAGGCTCCCTGCAGGGAGCCTGCTTCTCTCTCCACCTGTGTCTCTGCCTCTCTCTCAGACACAGAGTGTCTCTCATGAATAAATAAATAAAAATCTTTTTAAAAATATCCTTAAAAGGAATATGTTTGCTAAATGTGTGCTCCTATGTGTCTATTGGTTTCATATTAAATATGTGTCCGGTTACCAATAAACATGTGACTTACGAATACTAGTGATAGTAAGAAATCAAACCTTGATCTCCACAAATTACTTGTGTGGTACGTTATCCACATGCACTCATTGTGTTTTTGTTTAGTTGATGTTTCCGTATAGTTTCTTCTGGAAGCAGCAGCACATATTAAAAGTTTCAGATTGCACAGTGAAAGGCCTTCCACTCACCTTAACGACAAGATATACTTGAACAAGATGAGATGCTGGTCTAATTTATAATTACTTAGTTAATGGCAGGAAGCAAAAGTAACTCAACCAATGTAATGTTTTATAGCAAAAAGAAAAGTTACAAATATAATCAAATGGCTAGAGGACAAAGCAGCTGTATAACTAAGTTATGGAGGGCCGAATTCAGAACTTTGGGTCTAAATGTTGGACACCATATGCAAATTTTATAGCTCGCTCTTCCTGAGTACAAAATTTTGTGCATGATTTAAATGTCATAAACATTTTACAAGTCTTTCCTAGCAGCAGATTTCCTGTTCTGGGAGTTAAAGGGCAAGTGTAACCCTGAGAACATGCTCTACATATGTATGACAGACGTAAAAACACACAGAATGAACTTTGAAAACATATCAGGCTGACCATGTCTATCCTGAAGAGAAAAACTGACAGATTGAATCCACATTTGGATGGAGTTCACTGATATTTAAGATCTGTAGCTCTGAAAATATATTAGCCTCTTTTATAATTATATGGGCAGTTGTCTCAGGTTCTGTGAGTTAGCTCAACTTTGTACCATTCAGAATTTCTCTCTCTCTCTCTCTCTCTTATTTTAATTCATAACCCAGAAATACAATAAGAGACACAGTTTATCCAGAAAGAATAAATTCTTCTCTATTTAGTTTCTAATGCACTTCATTAATGTGATTAATTTTACAAGTTGATTATGGTCTACACAGCATAATTGCAAGGACCATAAGTTTAAAATAGGTTTCCAGCCTTCCAATGACATGATCAAGTGTTTATTACCCAACGACAGGTTTGGAAAACAAGGAAGAAGGAGGGGTACAATTGAGAAGGACAATACCTGGAGGGATGTGGCAATACCTGGAGGAAGAGAAGACTGAATGATGGATGGGCAGCAGATTATGTTTGCTTCTCAGTTTTGCCTAGGGCCAGATAGAGGTATTAATATCAAATGAATGCAGTTTCAATTTTGCCTTCCTTTTTTCTGCCAGCCTAAAAGAAACTTCCCAAATGCTCTATTTATCTACAGAGTAAAAGGCTGGCTCTATAAACTGCAAACATAGATACAAAAGTTTAAAACCTGAGAAAGGAATCTGGACCTTTTTTTTTTTTTTTCTAAATCAGATTAAGTTCCAGACTGGTTTATTAGAAACACTAGTTTGATCCACTTAGGAAAATTAAAATTTGCAAGCGAGCAAATCTTGATAGATCAGGACAAAATCCAACCTGTTTGACATCACATTCTTGTGTTCACTGGTGCTTTTCCTAATGTCATGGAAACATCCTTCTAAAATTGGAATTGGAGAACACATAGAGCTAGAAAATGAGGACCATGACCTCATATCTGCACCATTTCAAATACCTGGAAATTACGTTTAATTTGGGCAACTGATATTTTGAGTGATCTTGTTGCCTTCCACTAATGGTAAAGGACATGGTCAGCAGAAAAAAAAAAAAAAGGAAAAAAAAAGAAAGAAAGCCTGCTCTACACCGCTCATTGGTTATACATTCAGAAATCTCAAACATAAAAGAATGTTTTCTTCTCTGTTTCAGATCGAAGCCAAAGAATGTAAATCTTAAACATGCCGGATCTTGAGAATTAAGCTCTTACATATTTGGATACTCAAGTTATTTATTTTTGTAAGAAACATTTTACAAGGCTCCTTTTTAATGTCTGAGCCAGTAGCACAGCCTTATGTATATTGAGAAGATAGAAGCCCAAGAGAAGGATTGTTCCAGCACACTAAATGAATTAAGATCATCAGACATGCCCCAAGACCACTGTGGAATCTAATATTTAACATCAGGAAAGTTTATTTTTCCATGTATCCTTCTTCCAATTACTGTATATTCTAGCTCTGCCACTTCATGTAACATTATGTAAAGAATTCTCTATTAAAGTCATGGCAATAAACTCTACTGCTTCAGGTCCACCGGCATGGGATACACACCCTACACATGTTGTTCATTTCAAGTGCATTTCATCTGTGGTTGCTGTCATTGGGGCTAGATAACAAATATAAGAGCATGGAAAGTGATGTGATTCAGGAGATATTATTAATATTATTATTTTATCTGGATTTTTAATCCAGCTTGCAAGAATGTTTTTCATATCTAGCAAAAAAGGAGACTGTAATCCTATCGCCGGACAGTCTATTAATAGCAAACATCAAGGAAATGTAATTCGTCTGCTTTGATAACTTGGTTGAAGGAGTTTTAGAAACTACTCTGAAAATTTGAAAATTAGCTTTAATCCTCTTGGGGGGTAAAAAAAAAAAAAAAAAAAAAAAAGATATGATGATACGGGAGGAAGGAATTTTCCCACTGGGTATGGCTTCTTATTTAAGCACAACTATATAATATTTTGAAATTGCTTTCTCTCAAAAGTCTAAGTAAAATTTTAAATATGTGTAGCTTTATCAGAACCCTGAAGTTTATTGTTTCTGTGCTGGGCCAAACACTGTTCCATTTTCTGCACCTAACTGTTAACTTTTTCAGATCTTATTAATATGACTTTGATTTTTGCAAATCCTCTTTGCCTTGTTTAGTGATTCTTTTTTCAACAATATGTTTTGTTTTATCTACTGTATTAGAAGACCACAAGAGAGGCTATCTTATTATAGATCTCTATATAAGACCACAAAAAAAATATTACTAGGCCCCCGTTATACCTGAGACTAAATCTATCTTATCATCCTATTTTTCACGTTGGACAACATAGTGCACCTTCTGTTTATTTTTGATTATGCACCACCTGATTCCTAGCACTTCCCTTAGACCTTGCATAGAGTAAGTAGCCTGTACATGTTTATCAGCCTGAATTATTGTTGAGTCTTTATTCATTTAATGGTATACCCATCATTATAAAAATAATTCTAGTAGTCTCATACATTTTAAATTTACACAGATTTTGAATAGAGTAGGATGGCTTGCCATATAGTACAAAGACCTTTCTTTAATTAACTAAGTTAATTACATTAATGTTTTAAACTAAATTAAGTGTTCATATAAAGAAGTGTATGGATAAACTAAGTTTTCTTGTTATTCACATGATCCATTATTTCTCAATCCCACTTAATTATGTATTTTTTATTACATTTCTTTCTTTAGCTCCTAGAAGTGCCATTATGGGTATGCTGACACAATAGGCAATAAAAAATTAAAAATGAAATAAATTGGCTTAACAGGCTGGAATTTATAAAGTAAAAAAATGTCTATGTTGATAATCTTAATTCAATTGAACACTATAAATTATTTGATGAGACTTTGTATCAGTAAGAAGAGTATCTTTCTCAGGAATACAAGTGGGGAATCAATAATAAATTATAATTAATGGTAATATTACTAGAAGTAATTGCTTACTACAAAGGTAAAACCATTGTTTTAAATACATATATATTCACACACACACACACACACACACACACACATATGTATATAATGATAAATGCCATTGAATTTCTGTCTCTGGCTCCATATTGAATTGTGTTCCTATTAAGCACTGATGGTACCCCTCACTCAGATTCCAGGAGCTGACTCTTGATGATACTTTATGAGCTTCACATAATGCATGCAGTAAGCCTTAGGTGTATTGGGACCATGCTAAATTCATTATTTTTTTCACTACTGCACGGCAAGATGCATTTCAGTTCCCATCCAAGTTATTTATGTCTTAAAATTAGATGTGATCTTTTCAAAGAAGTAGAGTGAGATATTGGGGGAAAGGACCAGATGTAACATTTTCAGCTTTCCATTTGTGCAGTGTTCTGGGGCCCGGGGATCTCAGCAACACAATTAAGGCTGTATTGATCTGCTCCTGTCATTACATTGTAGACAGACCGACTGGGGGTTTGCAGTTTACACATTTATGTGACTTCACCTGGTTTGGGGTTGTTTTTAAGTGAATCTAGAGTTTCAAAAAGGTGTAAAATTGACACTCTCTGAGGTCCTCCAGGCTTCTGTGAAATAGTAGTAAAGGAAGTGCCTGGCTGGAGCTTCCCCACGCAGTTCTAAGCACTAACATGAGATCAAGGCAGGACAGCAGGGAGGCGAAGGACCAAGCCCTGAGGGCAGAGCATGGCTGCAGCCCCTTCCAGAACCCTGTATGCATGTGTGCAGATGGTAATGCAAATTGCCTTTTCCTTAGTTCTTGCTTTTCCCTAGACTCTGTGCTAAACTGCCTTATATCCATGATTTATTTTTACTCCTCACAATAACTCTAAACATATGCATTGTGGTCCTCATCTTGCAGATGAAGAAACTGAGGCACAGATGAGTAAATAGTGTGTTCCCTGCCAAAAGGACAAAGCTTGCCTGCACATCTAGCTTTGCACCATAAAGCTAATCTTCTCATCTATAACACACCAAGTTCACTGTTCCCTAAACATAGCACTTGATTCCACCTTTTTCTTTGGAATTTCAAACCATTTGATTCCTTTAGTAAATAGATCACGTTACTAAAGCAACCATGGTCTGAGTATGTTTGCTAGGTCTCTTCTTGAAAGCTCAGTTTTCATATTTTTAATTTCACTTGGCTATAGGCAAGTGAGTCTCAACCCAAGGCAATGTCTTATTCCTTCCTCCACTGTGGGCCCTGGGGGTTGATTTTCAGACCTTGTAAATGACAAAAATCAAAGTTTGGATTCCTTATCATTTTAAAAAAATTCTTGGGGCACTTAGTTCATTCGATAAAGTGTCCAACTGTTGGTTTCGGCTCGGGTCATGATCTCAGGGTCATGAAATCAGCCCTGAGTAAGGCTCCATGCCCAGCTCAGAATCTACTTGTGATTCTTTCTTCTTCTGCTCCTTCCCCTCCCCTTCTCTCTCTCTGTCTCTCAAATAAACGAATTAAGAAAATTCTTGTTTTCTGTAATATTTAACAGAAAGGCTATAGTGTAACTAGAATACAAAGATTGGTCAGTGGAAGGCATTGCTGTCTAGCTATCTAGAGAGTTCTGTGAGGCCTTCCTAAAACACTCCTTTTTCTGCCATAGTCACCATCATCAATATCCAGTTCCTTCTCCAGTAAAGGCCACCAGAGAAGACAATTATGGAGAGCAGGCTATTGGCTATGTTCAGGAATCAGACTAGTCACAGTTTGAATCCTGACTTAACACTCTCTAGCTCTGAGTTTTCCAATAATTAACCTCTTTAAACCTCAGTTACTTTGTCTTTAAAACAGGAATGAGGGATCCCTGGGTGACACAGCGGTTTAGTGCCTGCCTTTGGCCCAGGGCACGATCCTGGAGATCAGGCTCCCAGTGCATGGAGCCTGCTTCTCCCTCTGCCTATGTCTCTGCCTCTCTCTGTGACTATCATAAATAAATAAAAATAAAAAAACCCTTTAAAAAAATAAATAAAACAGGAATGATAATTATATCCTAGTGTCAACTCTTTCGTTTGGTATTTGAGTTTGTCATTGCACAGAACTATAGGTGTTGCCATTTGAGAGGATCATGCTCTCCCTACATTGCCAATAGCATCTGAAGCAGTTGCTTCTCTAATAATCATTGGTAAAAAAGGGGGGGCATGGAAGTCAGTGGGTAGCTAGACTACAAGAGAAAAGTCTGGAATTGTCTGCACCCTTGGTTGTTGTCATAAATAATTGTGGGAGTGTGGAACATACTAGGGATTGAGCTCATAGGGAATACAGATGACCTTTTTCCCATTGCTGTTGGTCCTATGGACCATTTGTATCAACAATGAAAAATGCTCAAAGTCAAACACAGGTCTGATGTTTGTGAGGTCTGCACTGAAACAGACCACTTAGGGCTCTTGAGCAATTCATTCTAAAGACATAACTAGATGCAAGATTCATCCCCAGAGTAAAATAACTTTCTTGAGGGATGCTTTTGAGTTAACACATTCCATTCAGTTAGGCATCCTGCCAACCAGGCACATGCCAGTTCCCAAGTCACACTTGTAGAAGTGGGGCCCAGTTATCAAATACCTGCAAATTATAACTTGCTCATAAGCAGACCTTGTTACCAGCTGAGTGAAGTTTTCCCTGTAAATTCCTTTTTGTCATTCACAGCAAATCTCCTTCCCTGAGGCTTCTCCTGTCAGCCCAATCTCTGGAGAACTGCCCAACCATCAACACCCACATTTATCCTAGCACCTTTGTTCTCAAAATGAACACTCTCTTTGAAGACAATAAAGACTCAAATTCAAATATCATCATAAATTGCTAAAGAAGTAAAATAAGTAATCCATATGAATATAAACAGCTATGGAAAAGGCAAAAGGCAACAGCACATACTTTTTTTCCAGCCAAAAAAACAGTGATTAAGTGCAAAGATTTTCATGAGGTGCTCTAAGTTCAGTGAGCTGGGCCAGAAGATGAATAAGAGAATTAAAATTACCCCCCAAAGAGCTGAGAGGAGTGGTTCTTAACTCCTTTTTATCTTCACATAATGTGTGAAATCCAATTGTATTAGTTTCCTATTTCTGCTGAAGCACATTACCACAAACTTCACAGCTTAAAACAATACAAGTTTATTATCTTACCATTCTAGAGGTAATATATCCTAAAATCAAGGTGCTAGCAGGACTGAATTTTTTCTAGAGACTCTAAGGGAAAATCCACTTTCTTGCCTTTTCCAGCTCCTAGCGGTTGCCCACACTCTGGGGGCTTCCCCCTTTCTTCGTCTCTAAACTCACCAGTACAACCTCTGTCTCATTGCATCTCCTCTCTGTAATCCTCTTACCTGCCTCTCCTACGACTGATTACATGAAGTCCACCTGAATGATACAAGATCCTCTCACCACAAGTTCCTTAACCTAATCCTATTTGCAAAGTCCCTTTTATCATGTAAGGTGACGTATTCATAAGGTCCAAGGATTTGGATGCGGGCATCTCTGGAAAGCCATTATTGTGTCCATCATACTAATCAATTGATATCTATCAAGGCCTTAGAAGTCATCCCTCCTTTCCATTTAAAAGCCTTGCATATCTCTCATAATGTGAGGAATCTGTTAATTTTCATGACATACATATGAATGTCTTTGACGCTGCCCATAACAATAAGAAAACCATCTAGTACCTGTTAAGCTCTTCATATATGCTAGACATTTAATTCTTTTAATCTGTTTTTTTTTAATTTATTTATTCATGATAGTCACACAGAGAGAGAGAGAGAGAGAGGCAGAGACACAGGCAGAGGGAGAAGCAGGCTCCATGCACCGGGAGCCCGATGTGGGATTTGATCCTGGGTCTCCAGGATCACGCCCTGGGCCAAAGGCAGGCGCCAAACCCACTGCGCCACCCAGGGATCCCAATTCTTTTAATCTGTTAAATCTATGATGTTGACTCTATTCATTTTCCCATTGTATAGGTGAGAAATCTGAATCACTAAGAAATAATTTTCCAACTTAAATTGGTAATAAGAAAAACCAGGGTCTCAACCTAGGCAGCATGTCGCCATGCCTATCATTTACCTAGTTTGCTGCTAGCAGTCCTCTTTACAGTTCAATATCTACTTCTTGTTAGTATAAATCATTCAGACTTCATCTAATTTTAAGAACAGTTCCTGGCACATAGTACATACTCTGTAAATCATAATGATGGCAATGATGATGATGATGACAGTGGTTATGATAATGATGACGTGAAGAACAAATTGGTTACCTTTATTAGGGAAAGGTTTGGCTAAGGAAAGGTTGAGCTCTAATGTTCACTTACTCATTAACACCGCTGGGATATTTTATCCAAATATAGAAGGATCAAATGAAGGGGAGTTCCAGAAGACAGTTCCTGATGAGGAAGAAGGAGAGTGGCCCAGTTCTCAGTTTCCATTTTCATCTGAAGTCTCTGCTATCTGCTCTTGGAATGAAACAGTGTATTTGTCCTATGGCTTCCCTAATTATCAACTAATTAAGCAAATGATGGATAACTAAGGCCTCTTTCCAATAATACAAGATAGGTGGGCCAGGGCCCTACGCAAAGGGGTGTGACAAATACACAGCCTGGCATCTGCCATTAGCAACATAATCTCAGCTCCCAGCGCAATAAACCCAGCCAATCTTTTAAACTGCCTTGTGATTAGATTTACTCTAAATTATGCCCCCCCTCAGATGTCCAAATTCAGGAAATTCTACATCTCACACTTGAGCTAAATATATTGAAGAACACAAATTAACATCTCAGTTTATTAGCAGCAACAGAAGGAAATGTCCACAAATTCAAAGTCAATCATGATAATTGGATTTCTATTTACCATTCTGGGAGGTATAGTTTTACTAACAGGAAAGGAAAGAAAGTCATTTTGGTTGCTACCATAACAAAATGGACTTCCACAGTTTTCTGAACCATTCCTACTCCCACCACTCTATCAATCCAATGGTTCTGGATTTTTTTTTTTTTAATTTTTTATTTATTTATTTATGATAGTCACAGAGAGAGAGAGAGAGAGAGAGAGGGGCAGAGACACAGGCAGAGGGAGAAGCAGGCTCCATGCACTGGGAGCCCAATGTGGGATTCGATCCCGGGTCTCCAGGATCGCGCCCTGGGCCAAAGGCAGGCACCAAACCACTGCGCCACCCAGGGATCCCTGGTTCTGGATTTTAATCCTGAGTTTTATTTATTTATTTATTTATTTTTAAATTTTTTTATTTATTTATGATAGTCACAGAGAGAGAGAGAGAGAGAGAGTCAGAGACACAGGCAGAGGGAGAAGCAGGCTCCATGCACCAGGAGCCCGATGTGGGACTCGATCCTGGGTCTCCAGGATCACGCCCTGGGCCAAAGGCAGGCCCCAAACCGCTGCACCACCCAGGGATCCCCTGAGTTTTATTTAAAGAGTATGATCATATTGGCTTTTCTTTTGCTATATTAGTTTTTATTTATGAGTCCACTAAAATGAATAATACTTAAGCCTTTGAACACAGGTATTGAATCAATCCTGACTGTAACCACTTATAGACCAGATAATGCTGAAAATCACCTTATCTAATAAGATTTCCAGATCAAATACATGCTGGAAGAGCACATGGTTAATCATTATGATAGTGATGCAGGGCTCATATCAGAAAACCTTAAAGTTTACAACACCTAGTTCGAAAGATTTGGGGACACAACTCTAAAATCCTTTCAAGCAAATTTGACATTACTTCACTCAATATTCTCTAGTGAATGATTATTATTAGTGATAGTATGCCATCCAAGTGGATACATCTATGTCAGAAAAGCAGGTGAGGACAAAGAATGTCAGAGAAGCCACATAATGTCACACAAGACCTAATTTTTGATATGTAATTTTGAAGAGGAACAGGTGAATGGAGGATAGGAAATGAAAATAAATTTTAGGCCAATAAAACATCAAGAATGAAAAAGTGGGATAAAGTAGGGATTGGCAAAGATTTTGAGAGTTGTGAAATGTGGGACCTCCTTCTGTAGGTATATACCCAGGAAACTCATTAGATGTGAGAGTGAAAGTAAGATAAAAGGGCTCTGTCCTTGTTGATCCCTGGCTTCTTGCATTCTAGAGATGTGATGAGCAGCAATAGGAAAATCAGTACATTAGTTTCCTGTTGCTACTGCAACAAATTATCATAAACTTGGTAGCTTTAAACAATCCAAATTTATCTTGCAGTTCTGAAGGTCACAAGTCACAGTCTCAGTCTTGTTGGGTTAGAACCAAGTGTCAGCAGAGCTGTGTTCCTATCTGGAGATCTCAGGAGGAAAATATTTCCCCTTGCTTTTTAAAGCATCTAGAAGCTGCCTGCTTCCCTTGGCTCTGGGCTCCCTTCCTCCATCTGAAGGAGAGAAAAATCTGCCCAAATCCTTCTCCCAGCCTCACTTCTTTGGTTTTCCTCTTCTGCCTCCCTCTTCTAAGGATCTGTTTGGTTACATTGTGCTCTCTCAGATAATCTTCCTATTTTAAGATCAGCTGATTAGTAACCTTAATTCCATCTGTAAACTTAATTCCCCTTTGCCATATCCCATAGGTATTCATGCATACCATGAATTAAGACAGGGGCATCTTGGGGGATGGTGGCAGTGGCAGCATTCTTCTGTCTACCAGTCAGGAAAGGCACTGATATGAAAGACTGATAATGGGATAGACTTTGAACATTCTGAGTTTATAATACTTGGTATATGTTTAGTGGGAGAAATCTATAAAAATTCATGATTTAAAAAACCTGGGCCTTTAACTGATCCCCAATTCAATGTGAGCCAATAGTTTATTCGGGAAACTCCTTAGGCTTTGGGAGAGATGTTGGCCACATTCTGCCAGTATATCCACTGCATGAGACACTGGGCTAAGCCATTTCCATAAATTAATCACATTAAAATTCACAAGGACAATTTTTTTTTCCTTAATAGGTAAGGACACTAAGGCTGAGAATTCAACTTCAGCTCATCCCAAGCAGGAGGAGAAAAATGTCTGATTCTAAGGTACTTAAGCTTAAGGTTGTTTCCTTTCCTTACCTGAAGGAAAGACCAGCCAGAGGAATTATGCAAGAGCTGTGCATTGTTAAACAATTTGCTTTCTTATAAAAGTATCTCTCTGCAAACAAATAAACAAAACAAAACAAAACCTAAACTAAGAAGATGCAGAAACTTTTACGAATATTAACAAGAGCTTACTTTTACTGAATTCTCAATGTCAGGCTAGGAACTGAATGGCAGGCACTCTTCCAAAGAGTGCGATAATGAAAGTCTTTTTTTTTTTTTTTTTTTTTTTTGCTGTTTCACTGAGAAAAGAGATGTGAGAACTTCCCTTGTTACTTCTAGTTGCCTCCTCGTGCTAGTACCAAGTGACACTTTGTCTCCTATTATAATGGAGAGCTGGCCATGAAACTATCCTGGGCCAGCTCTTCCACCTGTGGGTTAGGTCTCATCCACCCACCTATCCAAGGGCTCCACTTCCTTGAATGGCCACTCTCTTTCCTACATTTGTTTTTATCTCTTTGCTGAATCATGCCCAAAAGAAAAAATGTATGCTCTATGTTTTCTCATCTTAAGAAACGCTTCTTGTGATTGCCAAGCCCCCCTCCAACTTACTCTGCTCCACACTGAGACAAAAACTCTCTGAAAGAATAATCTATCTTTCCTGTGCACAGTTCCTCTCCTCCGATTGTTCCTTTTCAAGTGAACACCCTACTCCAATCAGACCAGTGCCCCACAATATCCCTACCAAACTGCTCTTACGAAGACTACCTATGACTAGGGTGATCAAAGTGGGACACGTTTGAGCATGAGAAGGGTGCCATTAACAATTATATCAGGGGCAGCCAGGTGGCCAGCGGTTTAACACCACCTTCAGCCCAGGGCCTGATCCTGGGGACCCGGGATCAAGTCCCATGTCGGGCTCCCTGCATGGAGCCTGCTTCTCCCTCTGCCTGTGTTTCTGCCTCTCTATCTCTGTGTCTGTCATGAATAAATAAAATCTTAATATGTATATATTAATATATATATCAGGATAATAGGCAAATAGCCAGGTGGCCCACTGGCAAGCTCTGCATCATTGATAGGGTCCAGTAGAAGCAGATGCTGAGATGGAGAGCCCCATGTAGAGAGGCCACAGGTGAGTACTCTAGGAGACACACATGTAAGAAAGTAAGAAAGATGGGATATGGCAGAGAGGGAAGCTGATTTACCATGTGAGTACAAGTGAGGCTCAGCCCATCCTATAAGAAAGCTCTGAAACTGGATTGGACTTTCATAGAGATCCTGAATTAAGGTGAAGGAGGCAGGCTTTAGTCCCCACACATAAGAGGGAGGTTGGTGCCTAACATTGGGTGAGGAGGTTTCCTATAGAAGGACAATGCCAATGAGAGATGCAGCTACAGGCCACAAGTGGCTGATATTCCCAGTGGCTAGGAAATGCTCATGTCAGCCCTGAGAGGGAATCTGCTTGGCCAACCTTATATCTACTACACTTGGATGTAGTTTCATCTTACCAATGTCAGCGATGTTGCTCAATCCAATGATCAAGTGTCAGTTCTCATCTTACTGAATCTATCAGCCACCTTGGATATAGGTGATCACTTCCTCTTTCTTGAAATACATGATATTCTTCTCTTTCAGATGTCATCTCCACTGGGTTTTCCTATTCCTTCATGAGGCTCTTCTCCTCAGTCTCCTGGTCTCATGCTTCTTAATTTCTTTGATTACTGACCTCTGGTATGACACAGAACTGTCTTTTCTCACATCCTCCCCAGATCAGGGTCTGCAACAATGACAAATTCTGATCATCACCTTCTGTTGTAAATAAAGATTTATTGGAACACAGTCACACTTATTTCTGTTATGACTGCTTTTGTGCTGCAACCACAAATGCATAGTTGTAACAGATACCAGTGGTTCACAAATGCAAAAAAAAAATGTCTTATCTTGTCTTTTGCAGAAAATGTTTGACTGGCTCTCACCCTAGAGGATCTGATCTCATCTCCAAGAAGAGAATATCTCCTTCAGGTCTTTGCAAATTTCACCTTTATGGTGAGTTCCCTTCTGTCCTCACCACATACACATACATCATGCATTCACAATATTTCTTCCCAGATTTAACTTTTCTTTCTTATCACTATCTGTATTAGTCAGGGTTCTCCAGAGAAACATAACCAATAGGATGTGTATAGATATATATAGAGAGAGTGTGTGGGAGAGAGAGATTTATTTTAAGGAATTGGCTCATGCAATTATGGAGGATAGCAAGTCCAAAATCTTCAGGGTGGGCTGGCAGGCTGAAGATCCAGGGAAGAGCCAATATCGCAGTTCAAGTCCAAAGGCCATCTGCTACAGAATTCCTTCCTGCTTGGGGAAGTCAGGCTTTTGTTCTAATTTAGGGTCTTGAGCTGATTGGATGAGGTACGACCACATTATAAAGGATAATCTACTTTATTCAAAGTTCACTGATTTAAATGCTAATTTCATTTAGAAATATCTTCACAGAAATATTCAGAGTAATGTTTGACCAAATATCTAGACACCATGGCTCAGCTCACTGGACACATAAAGTAACCACCTCATTATCTAACTTATTTATATATTTAATTATTTTCTCCCACCTCTAACTTAAAAATGAGCTCCATATGCAAGGGATTTTTGTTTGTTGTGTTCACTGCCACACATCCCAAACTCCTGGAGTGGTTGCCAAGCACAGTTGGTGTTCAATACATATTTGGTGATTAAACAAATGGCTTTCAGTGCAATGTATATGACCTTCAGGTTTATATATTTAGCCTAGACTTTGTCCTGAACTCAAATAAGCATATCAGAAGCCCTTACATGTATCTCCTCTTGGATTTATAAAGAACCTCAATATAACATGCTCAAACCTCAACTCATGATCTTTTTCCTGACACCTCTCTGTCTCACACCCCCATCTCCTTCAGTGAGTTCTTCCCTGAGTTCTCTGTTTAAAACAGCACATCCTCTTTCCCTCCTTCTCTGCTTTGCTTCTCTCATACTTATAAATCATACTTATGATCCAATGTGCGACTTATTAAATGCGTTTACTTCTTTGTAGCAAATAACCCTCCCATCAAAAAAAATTCATCTAAGGCACAAGTGTCTTTCTTTTTTCTTCCTGCCCTTTCCTTTTAATTAAAAAAAAAAAAAACTGTTTGCAGTTTATTGCTATATCCTCAGTCTCTAAAACAATGCTTGGTGCATCTTATGTATGTATGTATGTCAAATCCTAATACATAAAATGAACAAAAGCGTTGTTAATCTAGTTAAAGAGAACGTGATTGCATGGAAATGAGGCCACACTGCCACCAACCTGTCCCAAAAAAACATCTTGGCAGAACCAGACATTTTAGTATATTCTGATCCTCAGGCCCATTGAAAGCCCCACCATTGAATATGTAAAGTTCCACCATTCAGTATATAAGCCCATTAAAATGCACCCATGTTCCACATTGAACATACATTTTTGACTTTGAAATTAATTGACTATGAGTAACTATGTAAAATTGATTCTGATTTCTCATCAATCATAGTCTTTTTTTCTGAAAATGTTTAAAGAATGAGGAAATTCTAGCCTTATAAAACTATTTTGTTATGATACAGAGATACTAAATTCAAAATTCAATATAGCTGATAAAAATACCTTATAAAGTAGGCATTTCATAAAATATTTGTTAATGTCAAACCAGTTCTATCATTTTTTTGTATTTTTGAGCCAATGTGTTTCTTTTTCAGAATTTTTTTGTTGGCCTCAGGCAGTTAGGTATAAAACAGTCTGCCCAGAACCATAAGAGCAAGGAGCATTTCAAAATCCACTTGTGAAAAAAAAAAAAAAATCCACTTGCGTAGGGAGACACTAGCATTTCAGGAATCTGGGAGAGTGGGACACCTGGGTAGCTCAGTGGTTGAGCATCAGCCTTTGCCTCAGGCCATGATCCTAGAGTTCCGGGATCGAGTCCTGTATAAGGTTCCCTGTGAGGAATCCTGCTTCTCCCTCTGCCTATGCCTCTGCTTCTCTCTGTGTGTCTCTCATGAATAAATAAATAAAATCTTAAAAAAAAGAAAAAGAGTCTGGGAAAGTAAGTTGGAGTCAATATGCAGAGGCTTTTTAATATCAAAGTTGCTCTCCCAGTTCGGTTTCAGACATTAACGGCACATGATGGCAGTGACCCGGCCATCTCTACAGGACGTAGACTCCACAGGCAATTCCTGGGCCAGAGATCCTACTGGGCTTCCTCAGGGGTACACTGCAGTTAGGGTTATTTCTAACTGACTCTCCCTTTTTCCCTCTCTTTTTTCTCAGGTGTCAGATCTACAATGGTCAAAAGGTTTTCTTGACTATTCCTATACTCTCTCACCTTTATCTTTCAGAGACATTGCTTCAATACATTCCCTGTACTTCTGCACCTGGGTATCTGCTTCCTTAGGACCCAACTGTCAGAGGGGCAGGATCTAAGGTACTTTCCCTGGCTTGGAAGTCATCATAAACTTGGCCAATAATGCCTGTTCAGGCTGATTCTTCAATCTTTCCCATGCAAACTTTGCAGGATGGCAGTCAGTCCCCAACATATGCTGGAGATGCTGCTTCTAATACATGCTCCATTTATATAGGTCTTGATTCATATTCTATTTTCTGTCTTCCATGATTCCATGCATTCAAACCATAGTATCTCAAAATTCAGTTTAATCCTACAGACCTTGTGAATACCAAGTAGATTTATAAAATCTCCAGAATTCTATTGCATTTCGAATAAAAACCTCATAGTTCAATAGTTTATTTAATTTTAATATTCTTCAATATTAATATTCTTTAATATTCAATTAATATACCTTTTATATATCTTTCTTCTCTTATAAGCTAGTAGATTTCTGGATACAGAGTAGATTTAATTCTTTTGTTGTTGATGGTGGTGACTCAGACCTTTGAGTCAACAATTGAAATGCTTTAAAAATAATTAAAATAGACTAGTCTCATAGCAGCTACTATCAGATGTAAAAGTAAAGATCTAGACTTCAGGGCTTATAAGGAAGCAGTCATGTTTCTAATTAAATTTCAGACTTGATAGGAGCTTGTACTGTGATTCAGTGATAATGACAAGTCTGGACACCAAGAGGAAGTGTAATATAGAAGCAGCTTTATCATATAGATCACATAAGATAGATATAGATATCAATAAAATCACTTACAACCTTGACTGAAATGATTTTATTAACTGGTCTACTAATGCAAACTACTCTCTGGAGGAAGAGAGAAACACAAATAGTCTTTGCTTTGTATTTTTTCGAAGTCACGATTTATTTAATGAGTTTGAAATAGGATCTTTCTTAGGAAGTAATCTTGACAAACATATGCTTATCTCCTCTTGACAGCAACAATAAATTGAGTCAAGAAAGCAAGGATTAGAAAGAAAAGAGAAGACGTCTGTGAGTTAGGTGTATTTGTAGCTGTGCAGGTCTGGGTCCACCAGCTTCCACTCATGAACAAGAAGTGACTTAGCTGGGGAAAGTAGGATGTATCACCGTGAAAGAAATCAAGAGGACTCTCTTTCATGAATCTTATTTGCCTTCTGGAGGGCATATGACTCAACAGGACAGCAGTTACTGGACTCATGGGAAAGAAAACAGACAATGTTTGAAAACCTGGCTCTGGACATTGTGAGAGCCAATTCTTCTCCCGGAGGCTGACAAGACAGGGGTTGGGAAGCTTGGAGCCTTGAACTCCCTCAAGTAAAGGGAGAGCATGACTCACACAGGACACAAATAAATTTCAGGGCAGCAGTTGAGGTGCTTCACTTCCTAATGGTTGGTTGCTCCTTTTCTTTTTGAATTGGGAACAAAGCACTAAGGAAAATAAAATTTATGAAAGAAATTTTTTACTACCCATTCATAATTGTTACATTATGATGATTCATAAGAATTTAGTATAGGGTCTCTCCTGAAAGTCATTTTTAAAATCACCATAATCTTTTTGTTTGGCAAAGCCAGTTCAGTGGCAGTAAGGATAAATGGCATTCCCTTTCACTTCCCTTTCACTCTTACTTTTTTTTATGAAGTCCTTTCTGCTTCACAGTTTCAACACCTGTTAATGACGAGGATCTGCTTTTCAAACAGAATATTTTACATTAATGGGGATTTCTATCCAAAATAAATAACAGAATTACTCTTTAAGATAATCTTATTTACATAAGTATATATAGAATCTCATCATCCAAATACCTTATTTTTATTTTTGGACAATAAATGGAACTTCTTGAAACTTGACTGTAATCTTGGTGGGCTCAGTTCATAACCATAACATAATAGCACTGATTCAATTTTCTCTCTTATTTACTCATATAGCATTCATTAATTCAGGGATTAGGTTCAGGTACGAATAAGAGAATTCAAGATACATCTTTATGATCCCTGCAATGACTCAAAATGTTTACTTAGAAATTATTGTCATGGTTCATATGAAACATATTGGTGGAAAGTAGAGACTTTCCAATTATCTTCAAGGAGGAGTTCCAAAGTCAAGTCCAACAAACAAGAGGCCACACCCCTTGGTTTGTGAAAGCAGAAATGAAAGCATTCTTACCATTCATTAAAGGTTTTCCCTTAGAGACTGTTTCACAAAAGCAATTGGATACATTGAGCAAATCTTGCCCCACCCTCTGAAAGAAACTTGTGTTTTGCTAGTACTTAATGGTGATTAAATTAGGTCCCTCATTGACCTCATAAGTCATGGGTTTTTAATGTTTTATATATATCTTTAAATTTACAGTCACCTTTTCTAAGTATTTAAAACCTAAATTTGAACCTGAATCATCAGTGCTACATAGTTTGAAATAATATTCCAGAATAATTTATCAATTAGGTATCGGAAAATATAGCAGAAAATCAGAAAAGAGTGTAGTTTAAAAAGCACAAAATCTTCTTATAAAATTCCTGCTCAGGTAATAAATGCAATGCAAGATAATGCAAACCACGTGCAATCTTTAAGAAATTGTGTCTAGGTGATAATTAAGGAACAATTCCATTTTACTACAGTAGTTGACAAACCTTTTATATATATATATATATATATATATATATATATATATATATATGCTCCACTTTAAATAAAGTAAAATAAAAACATCATCTTATAATGATATCTCTCAGAGCATGAACTTGGAAAAATTAGCAAAGTAAGTTTTACTGAGCAAATATTATGCCTAAAATAATAAGGATGCAACAAAAGCTTAAATTGAGGCCAAGATAAAAAGGAATGCAGCTTTCTAGAGTATTCAGATCCTAGAGGTAGGAATAATTAAAACCTAGTATGCAGCTTCCAGAAAAGGAAGCAAATAGTGTGTGTGGCATGCGACCTGAGCATCACCGCACCCTTCTGCTTTGGGCAACCCGAACAGCTCCCAAGGTCTTGGCCAGAAGCCGAGCCATGCTACGGGCTAACTCAAATAGCACTTTCAGAATTTTGATATGTCTGCCAAAGTAAGCTGTCAATTACCATTTATGAGAGTCACACAAGTATTTCTACTACTGTATCCTGTTCCCCTAAAAGGTGTTAATTCATTCAAAGTACTGGGTGAGACAATTTAAATATTGTCTGGTAAAAGAGATTAATCTTTTAATCCTTTCTAAACTATTCACCAACCTAGCTTTGGTAATTCTAGTTGAATCAACATAACTGGCCGAAGCTTCGTTTCTATTAAAGTTCCCCTTAAACATATGCCTCAAACGTGACAGTACAGTCACCTCCTTGTCCCTAGGGTAAGTGTGGGAGTTGAAGTAAGACCCAGATGCATATATATTGGGAGGATGGAGTGAGAAAAAGCCATGTCCCAGTGGTTCTTTAAATTTAATGTGATTCAAATCACCCACGGGTGCTAAAGGAGGCAAAATCTGGTGTCTAACATTCAATAATTCTGATTCAGAAGATCAAGGGTAGCATTAGGTTTAGGAATCTGGGTATCTAACAAGGACTTTTGGTCATTCTGATGCCAGGGGTCCTGGGTGCCATCCCTGGAAAAGTTCAGCTTTAAAAATGAGGGCTTTTGATTTCTTACCTAACCCCAGTTGCCTTTTAAGAATAACCTTTGAATTAGAGAAGCTATAAAGTGATCATGATGTTCTTGAAGATGGTAGGTAGTTGACTCATCTTCTGTCCCATGGGCACTAATTGACATTTATCCTCAGCACACTAACTTCCATAGCACACATATTTAATGACAGCATGAGCCTATGGTTATAAGCTTCATAAATGGAACTATACACAGAAGTGGTGGCCTTTTATTTATATACTCATTTCAAAGGGAAGTCAGAGCAGTTAGCTGTGTGCAGTATATTTACTAAACAGAGTTTAAACAATTGGTGTAGACAGAGATTCTTTCAGCTTAATGTCTATCAGATGATTAAAAAAGTTGCCAGTTAACTTCCTGCTCACAACATACCCAGAAAAACGGTAATACCTGTAAAATAATGAGGGTACAGCATGTGCTTAATTTATTCCGAACATTGCAAGATTTTCACATTAGCATTAATGGCTTGCTTATAGTGGAACCCTAGAGGCCACATAAAATAATAGGAGGCTCAAAAGTTGTAGCTAAAAAGGAAGTGTTAAAAAAAATCTGTGCATACTGTTTGTGGTGTGCTCCACCAAAAGATTGTGGTTCAATGTTCACATTGTTCTCTCCAGACAGTACTAATTTGTTTCCAATTAAAAGAAAATGGATTGCAAATGACTTCACGGAGCAGCTCGGTCAAAGAAATAAGGCTTGGTCTATAATGATGCCTCAGGAGCAGTGTTCCTGCGGCAGGGCACAAATCGAGGCCTCATTGAACAGAGTAGCTGTGTCTAAAGAGAAGAGTTTGAGTTCCTCTGGTCCTGGAATTTATTGTGCTGTTTAAGCTAATTAGCATTCTCTATTTAGGTAGTTTGCAGAAGCTTATAGCCCTTGGTGGAGAGTAGAGATTAATAAACCCACATTGCAATTTATTTTGAGTAATTGTTAATGTTTACCCTCGTTTTTAATAGTATAAAGCTTTTAACCCCTTGTCATGGGAAGGTAATTGTTTCCTTATGATCTTCATCTCTTTGATATCTGGACAATGAGCTATGAAGCAAGCATCTGATGAAGTAAGGGAGACAGGGAAAGGAAATGTTCTCATTGATAAAAGACACTGAAGACTTGTGACCCCCTCTAATCCCCGACAAGTAAAAGTTGGGAAATGTTTCTCATTCCCGTGTTTGCATTAAAGTCCAGGAAGCAAAAGACATATGGATATTACCAAAAGGAGAGGGAAATGCTCTTGCAATTCAAAAATGAAGACACATATACATAAGGCTTAGCTCACCTACATTCTCTTCATCTCTCTTATACAGTTGGGGAGAACTGCGGCACTGGCAATTGTTAATTGAAAGCACTGAACTCCTATACTCATTCTCTAGAAAGAATATGGATCTCCAAGATATGATTGTGTCTATGTGGACTTGATTAGCCCTATGCATTAGGAACTCCTACTGGTCAAAGCAATGTCTCTGAAATAAGAAGTGGATTGTTTCTTTTTTTTTTTTAAGATTTTATTATTTATTTATTCATGATAGACATAGAGAGAGGGAGGCAGAGACACAGGCAGAGGGAGAAGCAGGATCCATGCAGGGAGCCCTACGCGGGACTTGATCCAGGGTCTCCAGGATAGCACCCCAGGCAGAAGGCAGAGGCTAAACCGCTGAGCCACCCAGGGATCCCCAGAAGTGGATTGTTTCTAATAAAAATAATTCATTGAACTGTGTCAAACAGTGGAATGCAATGAACTCAAATAGGTATTCCCTAGAGCTCTGTTTTGCTACCAGTGAGGACTGCACTAGTAGCTAAAGAAACAAATCTTAACTCAAATTTGTTTAAACAAAACAAAAGAGATTATTGCAACAAAAGGTTTTATTGGGGGGAGAAAGAGAACTCTACTTGACTTATCTAAGTTTCAATGAATGAGGATCTTCATCTCCTGAATCTTTAAAGACAGTTAAAACTAATGTATGTTGTACAACCACACACACATATTCCTTTAAAAGTATTTTTCTAGGGACACCTAGGTGGCTCAGTGGTTGAGCATCTATCTTCAGCGTGATCCCAGGATCCTGGATCCAGTCCCGAATCCAGTTCCCTGTGAGGAGCCTGCTTCTCTATCTGCCTCTCTCTTTCTCTCTGTGTCACTCAAGAATAAATAAATAAAATCTAAAAAAGATATAAAATTCTAAAAGTCATATTTATTTAGAAAACAATATTTAAAATTTTTTTAAAATTTTGAAATAAGGCAAAAGCTAGGGATGCCTGAGGGACTCAGCGGTTAAGCGGCGGCATTCTGCTCAGGGCGTGATCCCAGGATCGGGGATCAAGTCCCACATCGGGCTTCCTACGAGGAGCCTGCTTCTCCCTCTGCCTATGTCTCTGCCTCTCTCTCTGTGTCTCTCATGAATAAATAAATAAATCTTAAAAAAAAAAAAAGGCAAAAGCTAAGTGGCATATCTTTTCAATTTTCAGTATAGGAGAATGGACCTGCCCAAGGCTCTGTTGACTATCTTTTAAAATTTCAATTTAGTGAGGTTACATATTGATATGCAGATTTTTATCCAGTAGAGATCCAAAAAGATTTTGTCTAGTAAAAAGTCCCAAAGTTATGGCAATATTGCCCTATAGGGCAGTAACAAATATTGTACCAAATCAATTAATCTTTTCCTACTGTTCCTCTACTAAATTGACTATAAATGTGTAGATCCACAAAAACTCTTCAAACTAATCTTAGTATCTTACTGGTTCCCTCATTAACTAAAGAGTTGAATAAAATCCTCCACAGGGGTACATGGTTCGTTTTACACTTACTTGCACAGGAGACGTGATTTTACATTGTGGTCTGTATTGGTTTCCAGGTAAAATTCATATTATTTGGCACAATACGTACACACATCCAGTAGGAAGGCAGATAGAAGACCTTACTGGCAACACAAGGAAACCAGATGTATAATGAATTTAAAATAAAATGGAGAGTAATAAATTATATAGAGTGCCCACTCCATGCCCGGCAGTACTCTAAGTGCTGGGTAAGGCTGATGCTTTATATGCCCACAAACTCAACTCAGGATTACAAATATCTTTCCTGACCCTAGAAATATTTTGTCAGCCACATCAAAATAAACAATGATCAGCTTCAATAAGCACACTAGGTTCCCCAGAATTAAGACTATCTCTTCCGAGTTGGGAAGCAGGCCCCTTGGGGTGTTTGAACGAGAGTTTAGAGCACAACTGTCTATATCTCCTCGATCCTCTATCTGCAGGTAACACAAGGGGGGAGAGAGAGTCTGCTGGTCCTAGCTGGCCAAGGAGAAGAGCAATTTAAAATGTCACCCTCTCACCTTCTACATTTTCCCTGGCCTCAGTCAGCCCATAACTGAATCCATTTATTTAATAATCTTATGTGTGAAAGAGAGAAATACAGTCATTGCAGTTTTAAAATAGGAATTTAGGAGTGAAATAACCTCCCTAGGGCTGCCGCTTCCACAGCAAAAGCCAAATCAAGATTAGACCTCAGACTTTCTCAGTTTTAAACCTGTTTTCTGTAGAGAAATTACCATGACAGTGCTTTAAACCCAGAAGGCTATCAGCAGTCTAGCTCGAGGTTTAGCATTAGTGGAGCTGTTATTTTCAAAACTTGTACGAGGAAGCAGTTTTCTAGGCTCTGTTGAAGTAACAGGCAGTTCTTGCAACAGGTGGCACTGAGAATAGATGAACAGACAAAACTGAAATGAGAAAGTCGAGGGCCATATTCCAAAAGAGTTGTAAAGATCGATGCCCGATTAGAGACTGAAAAATGCCCCATGTACAGCTGAGACTGAAATCATAAAGATCCTGTTTTCTTTTTTTTGTTTTGTTTTGTTTTTTTTTGTTTTAAACTTGCAGTTTTCGGTGTTTGCTCACCGAATTTCCCTGTGGGAAGGCTGGCAGAATGATTAGCACTGGGGCTTCTGGGTTAAAGAAAAAAACAAAAAAACAGAAAAACCTTCGGTCTTCTGATTGATCATCTGGTTTATTTTTTCTTCCCTTTTCTTGGTGCTTCTTTACCCCTACCGTGCACAGTGGGAGGTCGAAATGGAGCCAAAGGAGAGGAAACAAACAGCAATCTGGGTCTCCTTTGAATTCTTAAGGAAGACCTAGAGCAATTTACAAATGTGGACTTGAAGATAGTAGAGTTTTGTTTTTCTGCCCCCACCCCAGTTGCTTTTGAAATATCACTATTAGTACATTTTAATATTCTGAACTTTTATAAAAACATTTCCATCGAAGAAAGCACCATTTGTCAGTTTGGGAAACAGCATTCGCTCTGAAGTCAGAATTGAATAAAAGCTTTTCATTTGAGAGAAAAATGGGCAGCTTCTATTCTTTCCTTCATTTACCCGAACAGGAGATTGAGATCCAGAAAGGTTCATAGCTGAAGTGACTCCATTGCCTTCCTCCTGGCCTGAGGGAATGTTAAAAATGAGATCCTTCTCTTTTCGCATCACAGTACCTGAATTTTTCATTGTGTGGTTGAAAATAAACAAAAACTATCAAGTAGGCACTTCAGACCAGAAGTACAGACATTTAGGAAATTTCTTCTCTCTTCATTATGATGAAATATGTTGTTACTCTTTGCGTGCTAATAGATAAATCTTCTGAACTTTATATGAATATAGCTCATGACAAACATCAGGCTTAAATATCATCAAAGGTAAGTTAAATACATTGCTTTTCAGCAGCGATAATAAGAATGAATGTCCTCAGAGTCTCTGAACCAACATGTATTTAATTCTCCAGGTAATAAAATGAACCAATATTCCTTCAGGCTCTGTTTTTCCACAAGGACAATTCTAAGAAATGTCTGAGAATCTTTTATATTGAGAAACAAAACTATTTTGGGCAGAAGAAATAAAATGACCTCTTCATGGGTTCAATGAGTGGGCTACTCAGCTTTGGAGAAATTGTAGAAGAATTCAAGAAAGTCATTCTGTTATTTAGATTCTGATGAAGGGAAAAAAACAAAAACAAAAACAAAAAACAGCGCTAGAAGGTAAGGAAAGGCACAAAGGAAAAAGACTGAGCTATCAGAGAAGGTTGTGCCATTAGAGCAGCTAAAAATAGAAAAACAAGGAGGAATTGTGTCCTGGGTTAAATGGTGAGCCTCCCCTTTCCGAAAGATAGTTCCACATTTCTCATCCCTGGAATCTAATACTATTATCTTATATAAGAAAAGGTGGGATTAAGTTAAGGATCTTGAGGAGAGAAAGAGCTTTATCCTAGATTATCTGAGTGGCTTTAAAGGGAATCAGATGTATCCTTATAAGAAAGACACACAGACGAGAAGAGAGAAGACAAAGACGAAAAGGCAATGTGGCCACAAGTCAAAGAATGCTTGCAGCCACCAGAAGCTGAAGGAAGCAAGGAAAGTTTCTCCTCTAGAGCCTCTGGAGAGACTGTGGCCCTGCCTGCACTTTGATTTTGTTTCAGGATTTCTTTTTCCTTTAGTGTCTGTGCTTCTTGTGCATGCCAGTTGGAAGAATGAAGAGGTAGACCAGAGGAGTGATGGGCAGCAAAGCAAGGTTTATTGAGTGATAGCAGTACAGAGCTCCTGAAGAGGGAGGGGACCCAAGGGGGTTGCTGCAGTTTTTAAGTCTAGGAGTTTTCACGAGATTCTCGAGAATGTCGGTGAGCTGTTTTAATCTGATTAACCTTCCATGTGCCTGTCATCCAATCGGGTTTTTGTGAATGCACTCATCTACCTGATAGGTATCAGGTGGTTTTTCATGGGGAAAGGATGGAGAGATCTTTCCAGGGTGGTATAAAAATCTTTCTAAGGCTGATTTCCTCTTAGGGCAGGGGCCTTTTGCCCCTGCCAGCCTTTCTTCTGACTATCTTTCATGACTTTCAGATGTCTGGCCTCCAGAACTGAGAGAATGAATGAATTTCTGTGTTTTTAAGTATGCAGTTCATAGTAACTTGCTTTAACAATCATGGGGAAACCAATGCAGACATTCAACAGTTTGTATTCTGCTCCTCTTTGGTCTCAATGTTTTGTTGTGTTTTGTTTTGGTTTGCTTTCTAAAAACACTGAATACCTCAGTATTCTGAGTGTGATTATGGAAAGGGATCAGAATTTGTCACACCAAAATAGGTCCCTTTGGCATCAGGATTATTTTAGGCCGATTATTTTAAGAAACAACAGAGAAGCTCAGAAAGTTAAGCTTTTGTTAGAGGCCTTTACATTTATAAGGAAAATCCCCATGGGCAAAGGTATCTCCCCTCCCTCTCTATCAGGATGTCTAAATCTCTAAAAACTCTTACCGGAGAAGTCAGCAACTGACATCTGTATGACAATCTTGTTTACTGAGCCTTACCTGAAAATCTACAATAAGGCTCCCACTCCTAGTATCTTCTTTTGTCTTAGCTGGAGATGGTTATTTAAGGTGATGGCTTGGGCCACGTGGAGGAGTTGCTCAGTTTTCCATGCACACAGGAGGTATACATTTTATTATACATGTTCAGTTTTTCTCCTGTTAATCTGTGTTTTATTACAGGTGGGTCTGCACCAAGAACCTAGAATAGTAAAGGAAAAAAAATTTCCCCTCCCCTACACCATGATCTGGAGGATTTATGCCTCCTGGTAATAGCTACAATCTAGTATGATTATAGTTTGCACGTGGGTTAAGTGTGTTGGTGAGAACAGTATAAATCACAAGAGCAGTATCAGCAACATAGTAATATTTATTGAGCACTTCTCATTCACTCTGGTCCTAGCAAGGAACAGAATTTATGTCAAATGGTTCAAACTAGGAAATGTTAATGTACACTACCACCAGAGGCATGGGCAGAGTTAGAGAAACAAAAAAGAGAATGAATGAGGGATGATGCTATAGCTGGCAACAACCAACTGCAGGCAACAATTACCATCCATAAGGTTGAAAGGACACAGAGAGGAAAGAGTGTTGAGGGATCCCTGGGTGGTGCAGCGGTTTGGCGCCTGCCTTTGGCCCAGGGCGCGATCCTGGAGACCCGGGATCGAATTCCACATCAGGCTCCCGGTGCATGGAGCCTGCTTCTCCCTCTGCCTGTGTCTCTGCCTCTCTCTCTCTCTCTGTGACTATCATAAATAAATAAAAAAAAAATTTAAAAAATAAAAAAAAAAATAAAAAAAAAAAGAGTGTTGAAAAAGCCCAAGACAAGCAGACCCACAGAGGAAGAACTTCCTATAAGGGACTAATGCAAGAAGAAAAAAAACACACTACTGTGGATCTCCTCCATTGGCAATACTTTTTACAACACTGCTTCATCCCTGACACCAAATATGTGAGTTTTCCACACATCAAAGATTCTGCAACACCAGCTGGACAATCTGTAATTTAACTCAGTTCTGACACTATTTACCCAGAGTTGACGTCAGATCTCACAGGTTAAAAGCTCAGCCCCACAAAACTCCCTCTCTCCTCCCATACCACATGCCAGTCTCAAGTCCAGATTGTTACCTCTGCTTCTGACTAATTGGCCATAAACCAGAGATCCCCACAAGCCTCTCTTTAGGGTCTACTAATTTGCTAGAGTGTCTCAGTACAGGAAAACAGTTTATGTACTAGATTACCAGTGTATTATAAAAGGATATACCTCAGGAACAGCCAGATGGAAGAGATAAAATAGGGCAAGGTATGGGGAAAGGTTGAAGAGCTTCCACACTATATCTGTGTATGCCACTACTTTCCAAATTTCCACATTTTCACCAACCCAGAAGATCTCTGAAACCCAATCTTTTGAGTTTTTGTGGAGGCTTCATTACATAGGCATGATTAATTAAATCATTAGCCACTGGACATTGGTTGTCCAGTTGAATCAGTTGCTCTTACTTGTCCCTGAGGTCAGGGGGGTAGGAAAGACAGTTCCAGGGGCATCTGGGTAGCTCATTCACTTAAGCATCCAACTCTTGATTTCAGCTTAGGTCAAGATCTCAGGGTCCTGGGATTGAGCAAGCATCAGGCTCCATGCTCAGCATGCAGTCTGCTTGAGAGTCTTTCTCTCCTTCTCCCTCTGCCCCTCCCCCGCGACTCTCAAGCACTCAATAAATAAATAAATAAATAAATAAATAAAGTTCATTTTTTAATTTAATTTTTTATTTAGATTAAATTTGCCAACATATAGTATAACACCCAGTGCACATCCCATCAAGTGCCCTCCTCAGTGCCCATCAGCCAGAAGAAAGTTCCACTTCTCCAATCACATGGTTGGTTCTTCGGGTAACCAGCCCCTGCCCTTAGGGGGACTTAGGGACTTTCCAAAAGTCACCTAACTGATAAAAAATCCGGTGTGTTGAAAGGAGCTTATTATCCATAATGAGGGACACCTTTCTCTCTCTCATCACTTAGAGACTTCCAAAGGTTTTAGGAGTTTGGGGCCAGGAATGGGGTGAAGACTGAATGTATATTTTTTATTATAAATCACAATATCAATCAATCAATCACAATATCATGAAGCTGTATTCTTGAGGGAGATGCAGCTACGGAAAGAAATGCAACACAAAAGCAGGAACGAAGTGGAAAGGAAATATTTCAATGTCTCTCTTCTTGGCCTCAGAGCAGGCCCACAAAGGAGCCTGGATGCTGTAGTTCATAGTGGTTGGGCTCCCCGGGCACAGAGCCAGGCACAGAGGGGCAGAAAGGGAGAGCATGAAAATGGAGACTAACTAGCTCCCTACTTTGAACCAGATGTGTAATAAGCCCCTTGGAAAAGTTTGCTCTAGCTCTCATAATAACCCAAAAGATATGCATTATTAGTCCCATATTTGGTTGAATGCTGAAGCTTGGAGAAGATCATTTATCAAGGTGACTTAATCTTGTGCATGTTACTCCTGGCTCCCTCTCCTCCTCCACAGTGGCCTTCTCACTCCTCAAGAGGGCACTCCCATTCCTACCCCTGCCCCTACCTTTCTCTGCACGGTGCACCCTTCCCTTCCCTCTGAAGCCTGGGTGTCTCACTCCTTCTCAGCAAGTTCTGTTCAAGTGTCATCACATCAACCTCCCCTGCCACTCTTCACCCTTTTCTTTACGGCCCTTGACTCCACACCTCAGGGTGTATGTACTCAGATGCCGTCTGTTATGCTCATTACAGTCTAACTGTCGGAAGGATGGACTTGCATAACCAGGTATTTCAGTGCCTGACACAGGGGCACTCAGTACGTGTCACTGACTGAGTGGTAACGGGGCAGGCTCAGGATCTGAGCCTGTGTGTGTGTGTGTGTGTGTGTGTGTGATTCTGAAGCCCATTTTTCTTCCATGGGAATGGAATCCAACTGCAGTGTGCGCTCCACTTAGCAATGAGTGGAAACCCCTGGAATAAGAGTAATAGCAAAGCACCATATTTGAAGAAGTGAGAGGCATCCATTACCAAGATGATATCAGAAGGAAAGGCAAGAGCATTTAGATGCAAATTTAAAAAGTCCAGGAAGACTGACGAGAATTTTGTTTCATCAGCTGCCACACACACATACAAACACACGCTCCTTGTCACTCCCCACAGGTTTTCCTTCCTTTTCCAGAAGAAAAGCTGACATGTGTGTACCAGATGCCACGTGTTTGTATCCGGACCGAGCAGAGAAGCAGATGATGTATCCGCACCGTGTGCCCAGATGGGGGCTTTGACACCACCCAGAGCTGTGTGTGCAGATCTTCAGCAGCACTGAGGTGCCAGCGAGGCCCCTCCCCGAGGCACTCCTCACTTCCAGTTCCACAGAAAGAGAAGCCACCTGGGGATTTCAACCAGAGTGCTGCTATAAATAACAGTATTGAGGCAGAGGGGGTTCCTGTTGTACTGGAATCATTCCCGATTGTCTGCCTTTGGAGGGTGCATTTTCCCCCTCTTCAGCCCTTTTGGGGTACTTGTCACATAAAATGTCACATAGCACATAATAGAACCAAAAACATTTGCCAAAGAGCCTTCTTGAGTTAAAGCGGAAGGAACCCATTTCCCCTTATTCTCTTTAAGCAAGCTAAGGATTATTAGCTTTCAGAATGATAGATGTGACCACTCTGGAGACGTGGACACAGGTTATTCTATGGGTCAGCTGACCATATGGCTAATTTGTGGAGGAAAGGGAGGGTTTCAGGGGTGAAGTGGCAAAGGCTTTGACTTCTTGCAATCATTTCTCAGTGCCTGTATATTCAATAATTACATTTAGTAATTACTAAATAAGAAATACCTTTATCATAGGAGCTAGGGTGGGAAGGAGGAAGTTTTGTTTTGTTTTTATTTATTTATTTGCCTCCACAACCTCTACCTTTCCTTAGGAAGAGCTCTAGTTCCTTGTCTTCGGTCCCCTGGAGTCATTGGCTGGACCATAACCTCCCTCCCTGGATGTGATGCTCCCAGATGCTTGCCCTTCCGAGGCTGGTTTGTCAGAAGGCTTTCTTTTCCCTCCCATTGCATTTCTTCTGAAATTTCTTTTATTGCTTTTTTGCTTTCAATTCCCCTCCCCCTGTTGGAGGAGGCAGGTTGGCCCCCTCCTTGGGGTCCTGGGTGATGCAGGGTGGGGGCCTCACCTCACTGCCACCCAGGTATATAATCACAGAGCACCCCGCAGTTCATAGTACCTCCTCTCTGGAGGCACTGGTGACTCTCAATAATCCTCAGTTTGCAAGTGTAGTACCTTGGGCCCAAGAGAAGAAACCCTCACGAGCCTGACTCAGAATATGGCATTATATTTAGCGTATAACTGTGTGCATGCCAGAGCCAGTCTTAGTGTTGGTGGTAGCCATCCCTGCTCAGCCTTCCTCCCTTTGCATTGGGTGGGGCTTTCTCTTATCCCTGCTTATTGCTTTGGTGCCCACCAGCATCCCTCTCGTTCTATGTGGCCTCAAGGACTCATTTGTTCTGCATTTTCTCTCTCTCTAATATTTGTAGTACTGACACAGCATCACCAGGTCTCTGTGAATGATGCAGGCTGGCAAGGTTTATCCCCATGCCTTTGTTTGCTGTCCCTTTTGTAACATCTAGTTCTGAAGTTTCTTCTTCCAAATGCAATGCTCAACTTTTCTTTTGCCCCGTTTTCCTTTTATGACTTAAACATTTACTTTTTTTTTTTTTTAATGCTGGAAACTAAAAACTTTCTTTTCTAAGGGAGTTCAAAGAATCAATTTAAAGGCCATGTCATAATGTGTCTCGCAGGGAAGAAAAAAGCTCTATTCAAGTAATAACCATTTTATTTATTATTTGAGAAGCAAAGAAATTCTGAGGTTGTAATTCAATTATTAAACTGTGAAAACAGTATTGTTAAGACCGAGTGGTTTCGACTGTGGAGTCTGCGTTTAGAGAGCCCAAGTTTGAATCACGGATCACCACTTAGCGACTGTTTAATTTTGAGCATGTACGTCATCTCCCTAAAACTTAGTATCTTGTGTAACAAATGGGGTGCCGATAATGGTTTTTAAGGCATAATATTATTAGCTAGAAGTTCATGGCCCTTAGCACAATGCTTTGCATATAGTAAGTACTCAATGGGTATTAGCAGTTATTATTAAGAATTTTAGGTTTGCATTATAGTTGAAGTATGAACTTCAAAATAAGAACTTAGAGTCACACTTCTGAAAGTTTGCAAACCATGATACCAAGAAGGGTTTCATCTCTGTCATTGAATATAGAAAGCACATTTAGCGTTCAAAAATTCTAAACCTCACTCTGAACATTATCATTGTATTATTTCCATCTAAAATGCAAGCATGCTGAGAAGAATCATATCAGCTTAAGATGCAGGCTCTGACACAGGCATTTCTAATATTTCCTGATGCCACTATAGCCGCATTAAGGCTGTGAATCATGTAACTGCATTTAAACTGGACAGATTCTGCTAAGGATAGGGTATAAATGGAAATAAAGGACAATTTTTCATTCCCTATTCATTCTTAAATCCTACTAATGTCAGTGAGAATTATTATACCAAAAAAAGAATATTTCAGTCTAGTGCTCTGTGTTTGTACCCTACAGTATTAGATTTCTTTCCTTTTAATAGCCTTCTTCAAGCACACAGTAGGTGTTCAACATGTGCTCATTAGATTTTCATTTACTGTGACTAAGTGAATGCTGGCTATACGTCCTTTAGATTCCAGTCAAATATATGAAGGTGGAAATGAAACAAAACCATTCTTCACATCTCCTGTATTCTGTTTTGATTTCTGGCCCAATCTGTGGTATATTAACTGCCTCTCCCCACACACATACACATACATATACACACACATACTTTTTAATGTAGCAGAAACATAATCTTGGCACACGGAAATGATCACAAATGCTAATCTTGAAAAATAATTCTAAATGGATATTACCAGCTCTGTCCTATTCCCGTTGTATTAACTTTAGCATGAATCATATGTGGCTAGGATATAATGCATGATATTGATTTTGATATTTTTTCCCTCTAGGCTGTGTCTTAGTTCCTGCCTTGATCTTAAAAGTAAGATAGATGTTAGGCATTATTATCTAGCAGAAGAAGCAAAAAATCAATTTTATCTCCTGGCACTTCATTCCCTTCCCTTGCAATGGCCAGGCAGTAACATGGGAACAGCTGTAAGCTCATGTTTACTTATAGTAGGGTGTCATGCTGATCTTCGCTGGGGATCCACTAGTCTAGGCTTTTTGTTAGTTAGCCACTGCACGTTTACAGGTGATAAATATATGATGAGTATGAGAACCAATTAACTTGCTTTTTCATAGTGATATTGAAATGCTTTAATAATGGTTTCAAAAAGGCATCTCTGTAAGTATGAGGCAACACTTAAAAAATTCTGTTTTAAAATAATTTTAGATTTCCAGAGAATTGTGAATATAGTGCAGAGTTCCCAGATGCTCCGCATCCAGCTCCCCCAATGTTAACATTTTGCATAAACATGGTACATTTCTCCAAACTAAGTTAACGTTGGTATAATAGTGCTAGCAAACCTACAGATTTCACTCAGATTTCCAGAGTTCTTTTCCATTAATATCCTTTTGTTTTCTGTTCCAGGATCTAGTCCAAGATACCACACTGCAGTAAAAGATGATGTTTTTGAGAAATACATACTTGCTAATGGCAAGAATATAAATGTAACTGAACACTACATCACAGAGATCCTTTTTGATTCTTTACATTTCTGAAGGTTTCCAGTAAAGGAAAGAAGTTTGGTGAGCCAATCAATAGTCTAATGGATGATTTCCAAATTTACTATCAAGACACATAGGTGCATTTTGATCAGTGAGGGAATATATTCCCAAGTAAAGTGCTGCTTATAATAAAGTATTAAAGTTGTGAACAGTTTATGTATTCATAAATTGAATTGAATGAAAAGTTATTCTAATAGTAGCTCTAGTCTCACTTGCATTGTAGAATGCTTTTTGGAGTGAAGGAAAGAGGTAGCGCTACAACCATGAGCTTAAAATTGCTCGTAAACTTACTCCTTAATGACTTTATCTTCACTTTCTTCACTTTTGGAATGAGGCATACATCCCCCACACCTTCTCTAACTTACCAGAAACCAAGGTCCTCAGAATAAGAATAATGGTCACATCAGTGTCCAATATCTTGAGGAAATAATTTGAAATTTATTATTTAGCTCTTTTAATCATTTTGTTGCTTAAAGTTTGTCACTCACTCAGATTTCCCCTAGATCTTTGGAACTCTGGTAACACATAAAGACATGCTCTATAGAAAATCTATTCTAAAATCCCACCTTCTCTTTACTTGCTTTTTGTTTCAAGGACTAATTTGATGCTATTGTCTTCTTTGAAAAATACAAATGTGTTTATATTTGCCTTGGTACTGTCCTCAGATTCATTCATCCATTCATTCATCAACAATGTCTAAAACGACTCAGACATTGTGCTAGGCACTGGCGAAAAGAAAGTTAATAAAACATAGCTGTTTCTTGTATTTAGCTTATAGCCTAGTGGTGATGACAATATTAAACCAATAAGAGATCCAAAACAGTTATACATGAAAGTTATTTTCTATAGGATAAGTATGTAGTTCTGCTGAGTGAAACAAAGGAAGCCTTCAGTAAAAGGTAATATTTTAGGTGTGCCTCAGAATATAAATAAGTACTGCTCAGAGGACCAAGTGGTGGGAGAGAGTGACAAGGTGATTCCAGGCTGAAAGAACCATTTGCTGATGTCTACTGGGGGGAAATCACATGAGAACAGGAGCTTTTTAGAGAATTTCAAGTACTTGGGAAGGGTTGAAGTGTGGGATACTGTGTGAGAGAATAGCTATGAGCTTGGAAATTATACCTATTAAACCTGGGGCATTAATGCCTGTCCGGTCTAAGCAAGAGATGATAGGGCTTGAACTAGAGCAGTGTCAAGGGTAGAGGGGAACATGAGATGAATTCCAGAGTCAAAGGGGAGGGGGAACTGATTGGGAATGAGAGCAGAGTCAGAGCTAAAGAATACATCCACTTTTCTGATGTGGCATACCTTGCTTGTAGGTAACAACACGGACAGAGTTGGAGGGATAATTTGGTTCCTCATACATATACTGGAAGGACAGAGGAGGTTTTGTGTTCCATTTGAATATGATGTTGAAGTTTCTATTTGATATTGCTTTAAAGTACACAGGAGGAAGCCAGAGAGAGAGAGAGAGAGAGAGAGGTGAATGAGAGAAATTTATCTGGAGCCTGGCAACATCAGGTGAGCATTGAAAGCATCAGCTTATGGGGGAGCATTGACTCAAGGGAGGACAAGAGAAAGGCAAATAAGGTAAAACTACATTTAATAAGTGGATGGAGAAATAAGAACTCTAGCAAGAGAATGAGATAGAAAGATGGTAGCTGTAAAGGCTAGAGATGATATAAGCCTGCCATATAAGACAAGAGAATCTTAAAATGAGCAGGGTTAATAGTATCTGATGTGACCAATAAGTTAAGAGAGAGAAGGAGAAAAAGTAGGGTGTGGACTGGAGCTAAGAATCAGGAATTTGTTCATTATGTTAATAAGAGTAGTTTGAGGGCAGCCCAGGTGGCTCAGCGGTTTAGTGCTGCCTTCAGCCCAGGGTGTGATCCTGGAGACCCTGGATCGAGTCCCACGTTAGGCTCCCTGCATGGAGCCTGCTTCTCCCTCTGCCTGTGTCTCTGCCTCTGTGTGTGTGTGTCATAAGTTAATCAATCAATCAATTAATTAATTAATTAAAATAAATAAAATAGATACAAAATAAGAGTAGTTTGAATGGAATAGTGGAGGGCATAAGACAGGAGTCAGTTTACAGAAGGTGGAAGACTGAATAAAGAGGCAAGGAACCAGATACAGGGAAGATAGATTATACCTTCCAGAAGCTTGGATGTGAAGAGAAGGCTGGAGCAAAATCTGAAGCTAGAAATACACAAATCTTAAAAATGTTTTTATTCTTTTACTTTTTTTTACTTCTTTTTTTTAATATTTTATTTATTTATTCATGAGAGACACACACAGAGAGAGAGAGAGAGGCAGAGACATAGGTAGAGGAAGAAGCAGGCTCCATGCAGGGAACCCGATGTGGGACTTGTTCCCAGGACTCTCAGGATCAGGCCCTGGGCCGAAAGTAGGCACTAAACCGCTGAGCCATCCAGGGATCCCATTCTTTTACTTCTTTTTCTCCTCCTCTTTCCTTTTCTTATTTTGGTTTGTTAGCTTTTGTTTACTAATAAAGGAGGAAATTATTCTGTTTATAAGGTAAGGGGGATCTTCCTATGGAGAAAGAAAGATTGAAGATACAGAAAAGAGAGAATCACTGATGGAAAGAGTTCCCAGAAAAAAAAAAAAAAAAAAAAAAGGAAAGAGTTCCCAGAAAAGTCTGAAGATTGTGTAAATCTAGATGAGAAGTGAAAAGATTAGGGGAGCAGTGAGATCCCCATTCTCAGATATTCAATAAAAGGTGGTAGAGAAAATAAATACTGATACATTTGTGAGAGGTGGGGGAAAGGGAGAGGGAATTCTAATTAATGATTTCTATTTTCTCTATGATTTAAAAAGCATGTTTAAATGCAAAGCATAACATAGGGAAGTGCTGCATGGTACGTTTGATGAGCTTGATGAACACTCAGAATATATGCTGTGGAGAATGGGAGAAGGGGATTCCCAAGAGATGTTGAGAATCCAGGAAAAATGGAATCTGTATATGTACATAGCTCAGAGTCTAGATTATATGTATATACATATATATTTATATTTATACAAATATTATAAATCATACATTTATGCAAATAAATATTTATAACAATATTTTTTTCATCAGTCAAGACATAGTAGGAAGGAAGGCAATGCCAGACTGAATCAAAACTAAGAAATTTCTAAAATGCAAACAGTGGAATGGTAGAGGCAAAATTCAGTGGGTTGTGTTATTAAGGACATAAGTAGGGTGTTGGACCATGGGATCCTGAAGAGATAGAAAAGATAACAAATCTGGGAGATGGTCAATGGACTATAATAAAAGGAAGAGGGTCAAGTGGACGGACAATCAAGCCTGAATTAAATAATGGGATTGACTATGAAATTGAGAGATAACGGAGGCTAATTAGTGAATCTCCTGCATGTTCTTTCCATTTACCTTGCAAAGTTGTCAAGCTTTTAACAATTGTACAGAATTTTTACTGTACACTACTGTCTCGTGTACTTTATTCTCTTATGAAAAAGAAACAAGATTAATACAAAACAAAATCTTCCCATTATTACTCTCCAGGAATAGTGTGTAGGAAGGAGGTCAACCACAGAAACTTGCTGAGAATGAGCATGCAACTATTTATTGCCTCTTTGGATGAAAACCCAATTTTATCTTCTATCAAAGATCAAGCTAGTGTTATGGTAAACACAGAAACTGCCTTAGAGAAAATTACTGTTTTAACAGGTGCAGTCTTATATTCGATAGTAATTTAAAGATTGGCTTCATAACTAGTATTGTGCTCCCAGCATCCATTTAAATAATTTCCTTGGATACACACTCACACGTTAACATCGTTAAAGGGTATGCTTGCATTATGTTTAATCACAAGATATTCACAAAAACATCTCTGCCCGGATAAACTTTTACCACTTAAGATACTTTATCTTGTTTGTTTTTATTGCTGATCAAGTTATCATAGAGACAAATAATTTGAATTTTTCTACATGGGAAAAAGAGCTACAACAATGCTTTCTGAGGTTTGTTATCATTACTACTAGAATATAAGAATGGCTCTTCACTCATTTAAGAAATACTTATCCAACATCTGCCAAGTACATCAGGGCTTTGTATTAGATCGTGTGCAAAATGTCTGTTTATAGTACTAAAAAAATTACTCTGCTATAGCTAGTCCTTCAGGGATAGAAGTCACAGCAGGAGTGGTTCATTTATTCATGTTAAGATAACACACACAAGAATGCATGTGTGTTCTGCAAAAGCAGGGATTTTGCCTATTTGGTTTATCACTTTATCCCATGAGCTTTGGATATAACACAGGTAGAGCCTGACCCACTGTGAATACCTGAGCAGTATTTGGTAGGTGCAGGAATTTGCAGTTTTAGTATGGATCCTGCAGATAGGAGAGTTGGGTACATTCAGATTATATCTTCCATTGTAGGGATAAGAGTGTCACACACATACATATAAGCAAGTCACAAACCTAAAGTAAGCTACTTCGCTTAGGTCTTTGAACATCAGGGGTCAATGAATTTAGATGGGAGAATTACATCTGTTATTTTTTTCTGACTTCTCATTGAAAGCCTGCATTTGCATTTGCTTCAGTTATGAATTTAAACACAAACAATAAAGTCTGAATCTGTCATCAATACAGAATCGTAGTTAAAGAAAAAAATACAGTTATTGCAGGCTCTCAGAATACTACAGTACTCATTACAAATTTGAAAATGATGGTGTTTATTAGCTTCACTACTAGATATTGTATTAGTGGCAAAAATTAAGAACTTATAACAGTACATCAAAAATCTAGTTCAAAAATCTGTAATTGGATTATTCTGTAATTGATTTCCTTTGTAATTCTGTGCAATTTATTTTATGCTATCGAAAACTTTACTCCGAGAAATAGTATTGAGATAGCTCATTTGCAAATATGGCTGCCATTTCTCTCATCCTTGTTGGAATATTCCTTTGCACTGTAATGTTGTCTCTTCTCTCATCAAGAGGCAGATTCTTCTTATTTCCCTTGAATCTGGTCTGGATTTGTGACTTACTTTAACCAACAGAATGCTGTACATGTGCTGTGACTTCTGAGCCTTGTCTTATGAAACTTGGCAGCTTCTGTTCTCATTCTTTTGCTGCTGCCTTCCATCCACGTATAGATGCCATGGCTTCATCTTCTCTAAGTTGGGAAACCACGTGGAGAGAGAGCCCCCATTGATGGCTAGCACCAACATCAGGCATGTCAGTGAGGGCATCTCTTATCATCTCACATCCATTGAACTTCTTAGTGATTCCCCTCACATAAGGGATTCCAGGGGAGACCAGCAGGTCTGCTGATTGAGAATAGCCCAGATTGCCAATCTACATCATCTTGAGCAAGTAAAAGAGTACTGTTTGGGGCACTACACATTGGGATGATTTGTTAGGCTGCATGACACAGCTGAAACAGGTTGTGCTCCATCTGACTTTGAAGTGTGTCCATGGTCTCCCAAATTAAGAACCCTCCTCCTAAACAGAGGCAATATACCCAGTCCTCTGACTTTATGCTCCATGTATTAGAACCTAGACTTCTTGTCAGTTCGGTACCTCCGCATCATATAGTTTTCCTTAAAAATTTCCTTTGTTCTGCTTTCTGAATTCACAAAAAAAGAAAATGTGATAAAGTGATTATATTTAGTTGGGTATAAGGTCTTGAGGTGACAGATTTTTTTGAACTTTTACAATGGTTTGAATTTTTTATCAATAATTTAAGAGTCGATCTTTTTAAATAATTGTTCTTTAAGTTATGGTATAGGGGCTTCATTCTACATCTAAAAAAATGTAGAGTCTTATTAACTTCAGGTCTATAATCATAATTATTTCATAGAACTATAAGTTCTTAGCATGGAAATCAAATAAAAATATATTTTAAATAATATCTCCATGTCTGGTAAGAGACTCTGAGAAGGATCAGCTAGTGTTAGGAATCATGGGGGACCACATAAGGAAAAAAATATAGATATAGATAGACAAGATACAGATATAGATAGATATAGATAGAGATAGAGAGGTAATTTATTCAAGGCTGCTGAGAAATCAAATTAAGTAGAAACTGAAAAGTGCTCACTGAATCAAAGGAATTGAAAGTCATTGGCAATCTTAAAAATAAGAGTTTCCGTGGATTGTTGAAATGCAATACAGAGTGCAATTCACTGAGGTGCAAAGGAGGTGTAAGAGCATGGAGATAGCAAGTGCATTTGACTATTTCCAGAAATTTGACTATAAATAACAATTACAAGTAGTATTTAAAGCATTTGCCACATCTCAGATGGTCTCCATGGTACTTTATGTGACACTGACTTATTTAACCCTGCAATATCCCTATGAAGATGGAACCATGTGTATATTCTTTCTAAGATGAGAAAACTGAGCCTCAGAGAAGTTCAGTTTTTACTCCAGTTCAACCACATGCTAAATGGCAAAATCAGGATTTGACCCCATGTGCATCTGGTTTCAAGGCTCATGTTTAAAGTATATAACTGTCTCTGCTGCTTGTGAAGGTGGCAATAGAGAATATGGTCAGGAAGAAGAGCGAAGCTTGAAGGAATAGGGTTAGTTTTCACTTTCTAAAGAAGCAAGAGATTTACACTTCTGTTGCTGCAAGAGATTTACACTTCTCTTATTTCCTCTCTAGCACACAGAGGAAATAATCTTGAATTTACTATGAGGATAATCATTAGGTAGGGTAAGTTTCCTGAGACATGGGGTGGATGTGAGCAAAGTACCCACAAGAGGGAGAAATTTCCACCGAAGAGCAGTTGAAGGTCCAATAAAAGCAGATAAGAGCAGGTTTGGACATTTTAGTACAGAAGGCAAGGAAGTTGCCTTTAAAAAAAAATTCTATATTTCTTGCAAAGAAAGTTATAAGGTCACCTTCTAAGAGTGGGGAGATAGATGAGGTGTTTAATGAGTGTGGGAAAAGCTTAAAGACATTGTTGAGAGAGGAAGAACCAGCCAATGGGAAGCATGGTAGGATTGTAAGCACGGACCCTGGTTTGAGGTTGGACTCTGATTTTACAGAACTATCAAAGTGATGCCTTGTGAACATTCCTCTGCTTGAACTCCGCAGTGTGGCATTGACTTAAAGAAGACAAACCTTAATTCCTTCAGGGTGAATGTTTTCCCAAGCATGTACAATGAAAGGTCAAAGAGGTTAGAGGACTTAGAAAATAGATAAGAGAAAGATCAGAATGAAGCTAGGTCTGGGAAGAAGTGACCCAGGGGGCTGATGGCCAGAATGTGGAGCAGTCTGCAGACCAAAGAATGAGATCAGCAGAAATGAAGCATGGGCCAGATGGTTGGGATTGTGAGGGTGGAACCATTTCAAGTTGTGGTGAGTTCCAGCTTAGAAAGAATGAGAGGCCATGGGAGAGAAGAGCATGGGAGAAGCAAGAGTATTGATGTGTTTCTCACGTTGATTAAAAAACCAGAGTTAGGGATCCCTGGGTGGCTCAGCGGTTTGGTGCCTGCCTTAGGCCCAGGGCATGATCCTTGAGTCCTGGGATGGAGTCCCACGTCGGGCTCCCTGCATGGAGCCTGCTTCTCCCTCTGCCTGTGTCTCTGCTTCTCTCTCTCTGTCTGTGTCTCTCATGAATAAATAAATAAAGTCTTAAAAAAAGAAAAAACAACAGAGTTAAAGACTATCTCCCAGATAACAAAGATCACAATTCATGAGATATGGTTTACAAGAGACAGAGGGTGACAATAGTGAGGAGGGATAGAGATGGCATGTAGCACGGAATGAGAATTTTGCTCTCAGGAGTTAAGTGCCAAGAATTGAAAAGGATGACACTGACCTTCCATCCAGAATACTTAAGACTCCATTGGATAGAATGCAGGAGAAGCAATGTGGATTCAAAGTGAGTCAGTTTTAGTTGAAGTGTGGAGGTGGGAGATCCTCAGGAGTTTTCTGGTGGGTGTTCAAAGTCCTGAGAAAAGGATTTGGAAGAGAAAGGAGGTGTGGGAAGGTGAAAGTAGAGAATGCTGACTGCATCATAGGGCTAAAACGCAGGTGAGTACAGATGTCGGGATGGATTTACACTTCTGGCAAGGATTACAAGGAAGAATTTAGTCTCAGTAGTTTCTGGAAACATTAGATACTTTCTTGGGATTTAGCTAAGATCTGAATGTGGAGGAACCCTGGTGGCTATTTCTTGGACTGAGCATCTTTTCCTCTTGTTCAATAGCTGGGGGTGGCAGTTGTGGCATGGGGTGTGTGGAGGCCATGGTGTTGGCGGACAGCAAAGAGCAGGCAAGCTCTAGCCCTTCCATGTAGGGTACGACTTCCATGCCAGAGACTGAACGATCCTATGTAGTATATATCTCGTTCTGCCTTGAGTTGGTCGGTGTCCTATTAGTACTGCAAGGAGCCTGGGTGGCCTATAGCTGTGAAAAAATGTATTACCACAAACATCCTTCCAGTTCTCTACTCATGTGCATTTATAATTAATTTACTTAGGATGACTTTCCAGAAGTGAAATTTCAATGTTAAAGGAAATGAATAATTTTAGTGTTTTGGGTGTATATTACAAATTCCCAACCATGAGGTTTTTACTACTTTCCATTCCCAGTTGCAGGGAAAGACAGCACTCTCTCTACTCTCTTCTTCATAAGAAGTTTTAAAAGTTTAAAATCAACTGCCAAGGTGAATGGTAAACCTTGGCATCCTGCTGTTCATTTGCTTTGCCTTTTTAAAGGACCATTTGTATTGCTTTTGTCTGTGTGAATCGTTCATTTGCATACCTTGCCCATCCTCCTAGTGAGGCTTCAATCTTTCTTCTTTCTAAGTCCTCTTTACATAAATATTAACACTCTTTCTTCTTTATTGCAATTAAGTGTCCAATTTGCTTTTTACCTGTTTTTTTTTTGTTGTTGTTTTTTTTTATAGTTTTGACTAACAGATAGCTTACATTTAAAACCCATTACATATCTGCTCACTCAACTTCATTCTCGCCTTTGTTTGCTCTGTGAGGGGTGGAATCTAGCTTTAGGATCTGATCCATGGTGTGAAATGCCGATGCTTCCACTGGCTATTTGTAGAGAACAGCATCTAAAGGGGAGTAGGCAGCTTCTTTCTCAGCAACCCACGGTTAGCACATCTTTGGATTTTCAAAGTTAAGGCCAGAATCTGGTTTGAGATCATTGTTATCTGCTTTGCATGTAATTGGTATTTGGCAAAATGCGAAAGTTGTTAACCTTGATGGAAGCTTTTCCCCTAGAGCAGTGACAGAAGCCAATTTGAGTCGGGAGTCAGTGAAAAGCTGCAAGTTCAGGTCACCTGACCTTCCACATTGGGTACCCTATCCATGCAGGGGAGAGCTTCCGTGCCAGACCATAAAGAGATAGGAACAAAATATAACTCTTGAAGAGCTATCCTGTGAAGAGGAGCTAAGAAATAGCTAGTAGCTAGAGAAGGATGTGTGAACAAGGAAGAGTCTAGATTTGGCCCATGCAGGCTCTCAAACCTACACTGTTACATGGTAGTCATCCCCAGTTATTTTTAAAAACTTAGATTAATAAGCTGTGTCCAAAATAAAATATGGCACAAGTTTTGTTCTACCATCAATTACAGGTTGACTTAATGACTATCAGCATATACTCAACTGTATTTCAAAGCTTATAGCCAAGCATTTTCAAGTTCTTCCATAATCTATTTTTTCAACATATCCCCAAAGATTAGTTGACAGCAACACTAATGATGCAACACTGCAAGGGTTTTTTGTTTGTTTTTAATTTTTGCTATAAACCATTGTCTTAAAAATTCTAGTGACATGTAGAAGGTTTATACTTATTTGTTAAGAGTTCTGGATTAAGTTTGATCCCTGGCTTCAGGAACTTTTACCATAGAAGGAAGAATGTATTAACTACTGACACGAAGACAACATGGCTAATAATATCTCCTCATCTTTCTGACAATAATATTTGGTGTACAATAAATATTTTTTAAATGAACACAACTGGGTCTTCTAAAATGATGCATTTAGACCTCTTCACCCCTTTGCAACTGCATTTTCCTGACTTGATCTTACACTATCCAGGTCACTTTGCTTTCTTATTGGCTCAGGGTTTGTAAATCTCTTCCAGATGACCAGCTTGCCACATTAAAAGGCGCTTCAGCAAATCTTCTGTGTACTGTACTAGATATTGCAGACAGAGAGGTAACATTCTGAGTGCACATTCTAACTGGAGTGTCAGATAAATGAGAGAGAGAGAAAGAGAGAGAGAGAGATTATTACCATGGTAGGGGAATATTTTAGTTTGTGGGAAGACCATAGGCGAGATAGCTTCAGGAAATGTGTTGATATTGAACCGTATGTCCTTAGTATAATTTATGTTTATGTATTGTGTTTTGGGGAATCCTGGAACCATTCTAATCATCTTTCCAGATAGATGCCACAAAGCTCCATACAAGTGGCAACTGGTAAAAATAACCAGCTCTGGCTATGTTAAAAGTCCTACACCCAATCCATTCCTGCTTTAGGGCCTCACCTTCATTTCTGACATCTTGACTTACTTTTTCCCTTTCCTAGATTTACAAAAGTCCCTTATATCTAAAGAATATTCTGACTTAGCAATTTGGTCTTCTGTATGCTCTAAAGTGTAAAATGATTTGGTTCTCTATTTCTCTTTGCTTCTGAACATTTCAAGTCCTTTCTACAAAGGTCTGCCCTAATCCCCATGCACAAGGCTGGCTTTTACCCATTTGACCGATTCTCCTAATTTACTCTTATGCTTAAACTGAAAAGAAGATTGAACAATTAGTTATTTGATCTTCTCTTGATAATATTTAAAAATAATGAGACACAAGCCAGGTAAGATTTGATGAGTAGATGTAAGGAAAAGGCATATTTCAAAATAGTACATAATGCTCAGAAAGAGGTGTACGAGTGAGTGCTGGGGGTATAGGTCGCACAGGAAGGAGATGGCTTGCCAAGGATCTGTGAATCAGCCTTCTGCTCAGAGAGCCTAGAACTCAGGCAGGGTCAGATACTACTCATCAGTAGCCTGAGCTGAGAGATTAAACATTTGCAAAGAGTTGCATTGCTTGAACTCTCTTTAACTACCAGGATAACAAGTTCTCTTGCCTCATCTTCACCAGAACACAATGATGGAATTGAGCCATTGGTAAGTTTAGACAACTACTCCACATTCCTTTGGTGTGAAAGACATTGCAGAGACATGATGTAGATAAGAAGGCAATGTGCAAAATAAATATGTGCTTCGGCAACACTGCTTTGGAGTGGGATTGAAAGAATATAATGAAATAATTTTTTAATTTCAAAAAGGAAAAGATTGCCTTCAATGAAAGACTGAGTCATAATGTGAATGAAGTTTCGCTCATGTTGGAGGTCTCCAGATCTAAAATAAAAAAATATATATCTGCAGGATATTATAGGTAACTGCTCTTTAGTAACCTTAGTCTTTGCTAATAAAAGTTCATTCACAGAGTATATTCTACAAAATGAGACAAATCTATTTCCTTTCCAACATGTGCATGCACATGCATATTATTTTCTCTGGGCTAAGCCCCCCCTCTTCTCAGGCTTAATGAAGCAACAAGGAGGGAATCTAAGTTCCCACAGTAGTGTGATAAATCTAGCACACACCTTGTATTCATGAAAAAGAAATGGTTCTTGTTCCACGTTAGTACCATGTGGTGTTCTTCAATTCTAAAAAGAATTGTGAATTTTCAGAGAACCTCTATGATAAGGTAACAACTTACTGTATAACAGACTAAAACATATGTTAATCCTTTGCATTTAACAATCTGGTGGTTTAACAAAAAAGAGAAAGAAAAAAGAAATAACTACTAATTTAACTTTCACTGTGGTAAATTCATGAGAAATGAATTTTCTTTTTCTTTCTTTGTTAAAGATTTTATTTACTCATGAGAGACGCAGAGAGAAAGAGAGAGAGAGAGAGAGAGAAGCAGAGACACAGGCAGAGGGAGAAGCAGGCTCCATGCAGGGATATTGAAATGGGACTCGATCCCAGGTCCTGAGGATCAGGCCCTGGGCTGAAGGCTGCGCTAAACCGCTGAGCCACCCCGGCTACCCCAGAAAAGAATTTTCTAAATAAATAAGGCAAAATGCTTTTAAAGATGAAATTAACTAGTTAACATTTTATGTACCAAGCCAGATATGAGGCACATTTATGTTATTACCTTATTTACAACCTACCACAACCCCCACAAGGTGGGTATAATTATGTGGACGTTATAGTTAAGGAAATATGTCTCTGAAATTTTAAGCGATCCACTATTAAACACTAAGTTTTCACAAGAAATATTAATTATTTTAGTGGTATCAATCAGCAATGCATTTTACACTATAATTTCATTAAAAGAGAAAGTAAATATAATTTAACTTGTTTTTGATGACTCATCCCATCACTTCAAGGAGCAGCTTTTGTGATGTCATAATGTCCTGATGCACAGAGGAACGGGGTATGTTTTCCTGGGTTTTCCCTTTCTTCTTCTTCTATCAGATAATTAGCTACCACTTTGCTTTGCTCTCAAAACATTGATCATAAGCAATGAAATCCATCTCACCTGAAAACTTAATTTCTAATCTCCCACATACTAGGACAGAAGATAAACAATTGTATTGAATTGTATATCAGAAACAAGGGCAAAAAGATCCTGAGTCAGCAAGAAAACAGAGGTCTCCTTTGACCCAAATGCATGAAGGTTTTGCATTGCTATGCATACCTCAGAAGTCCCTTTCCTTACTTTTTAGTTCAATTTTGCAAATGTGGCCTCTGGATAAATTAGGTTTTATAGACCAGCACAAATCACAATTCTTTCACTTGGCCTTCCAATCTCTTTCTTTCTCTTTCTGTCTCTCTCTCCATCCTTCACTTCCACCCTCCTTCTTTTTTCCCGTTATCTTTTATTTTGCAAATACATTTCAGTAAACATCGCATTTGGGGTTTTTTTTGAGCCCCAGTATGGTAATTTGTTTTATTTATCCTGTATTTACCAAATAACTAACACTCAATAAATGTGAATTCTATTAAATTTTCAGTGTCTTTATATTTCTGAACTTTAGCAAGAACGTCGTTGAAATAGAAGGAAATTGTATCTCCCTCAACAAAATAATAATGCCTACACTCTATTAGGTTTCTATATACACCAGCAAACCTCATATATCTCTTCTTACCTTCACAATAAAATAGCAAAGTGGGTGCTGTTATTACCATTTTAGAAATGAGGAGGGTAGGTTCAGAGAGATTAATTAAGTTGTCAGATTTTTTTTTTTTTTTTTTTTTAGGGTTGTCAGATTTTTTTTACAGCTTGTAGGGACCAGGATGGGATTCAAAGGCAGGGCTGTTGAATCCAGAGCTAATTATTGTTTTCCTGTGCCAGACTATACACATGCACATACATACACCCCCCCCACAAATGTGCATGCACATGTATACATATGATGAAACATTATATATGTATATAATATATATTATACTTTTGTAATATGTCTATGTTTGAAATAGAAATACATATGTTTATGATTTTAGGTAGAAAGAAAGAAGAAGAAAGAAAGAAAGAAAGAAAGAAAGAAAGAAAGAAAGAAAGAAAGAAAGAAAGAAGGAAGGAAGGAAGGAAGGAAGGAAGGAAGGAAGGAGGGAGAAAGGAGAAAGAAAAGGAGAAAAGAAGGAAGGGAGGGGGGAAGGAAGGAAGGAAGAAGGAAGAAAAGGAAAGAAGCTGATATGGCCCCACAAGTAGTCTTAAAGACAGGTAGGTTAGAGACGTAACAACTCTTACAGTAGATTCAGTTTCCAGGAAGACAGAGGATAGATAGCTGGCGATGTATGTGTCTTGAAAGGATAATGAATCTCTCTGAAGCATACCCTCTCTGAAAAGTTCAAGTCAGCCTCGCTCAAAAAGGTGTTCTAGACTTCATTCTTGAAAAACAAATGACTGACAATAAGGTGAGAGGAAAGGAGGAAAAAAATGACATTTCAAATTGGACTTTGACCTTATTAATGGAGCTGCTCTTTTAGAAGACTGTCTTTTCTTCTCCGCCTCCCCTTGCTGTACCTTTCCCCTCCTAGTCCTTCATCTCCTCTCCCACTGTTCCTCCTTCTTCTTCATTTTCTGGTAATTTTCTTTGAGTCTTCTAATTCAGTGACCACCGTGGAGGTATAGAGGGGGATACCATACAGAGAAACCTCAGGAAAATGTGTCGTCCCAACCAAAATCTCAAGTTAGATGAGACTTAGAGAGAACAGAATCCTCCAAGATTTTTCTGTTGGGTCCCCTCATGATGTGGCACTTGGTATCTGCCAGGCCTTATCTTGCCTTATTCTCTCCTCTACTTGATGTTTTACTACTGCATAATTATTTGTTACTTTTTAAAACAAACCATGAAGTTACATGTATCTATACTTTTAAAATAATTTTCCTATACATTGAATATTCTTCTTCTTCATTAAATGATGACAATAATAATAATAGCAATAATCAACATTTAATCTTAGATAAGAGTCATGCTCTGTGGAGAGTCTTCCCTTAGTAATCCCTGTCTCCATAACTTTGTCCTTTATGCCATTGGTTCCTAAAATGAGGAAGATGGTCACCAGGTAAGGATGTGGAATCAATTTGGATGTGGAAAAAATAGAACTTTATGTTGATTATTATCTCATCATTTGAATTTTATAACATATTTCAGTATAGAAACAAATATGTATGTATTTACATATATGCTATGTATATTTCATATTTAAATATTATATGTATATATATAAACATCATTCATTTTATATATATTAAGGATATACTCAGCTTATAGACTTTTATTGTTGTTCTTATTGTACAGAAGAATAACTTATTGATTGATAGGTGCACCTTCTCCAGTTTTTAAGTTTTTGTGGCTCCAAAAGCCAAAGCACTGCTTGGTAGGGTATGCATTTAAAATATATGTGTTGACTTGAATGAAGAGGCATAATTTAATATGTCATGTCTCCTCATTGTTCTCTATCACATTTTTATTGTGTCAACAACTTCAGTTCAACAAATGTAGTATTTTTGAAGGTATATGGAAGTGGAATATTATCAATATATGACCTTTTCCCCCTAGAATCACCGCAGAATTGGAAATACACATAAATTACTGATATAACTAAGTTACTAAGGAATGACTCAGATAATAGGGTACATATGACCTAATCTCTAAAATATTATTTACATTTTTTGTATTCTCTTACCCATCTCATATTTTTTTTATCCCTGTTAAGGAATCAGATAAATGTTAGGAATGCATTTATACCGAAGGACCCATCTGGCCTGTTGGAAATGAAAGTTTAAAAGCAGCTTTTTCTGGAACTTTAATTTGCTTAAAAAAATCAATATGATAATACAAGATACTACTGCTTTAGGAACTGAGTTTTTAAAATTTTATCATCTCTCACATTTTTTCTCATTCTAAGGTTTATTAGTGGAACATGGCTTTGGACTGAATTTCACCTATAATGATTATAATGGAATGTGTGAAAATTTTAATGTCTTAAGAAACAAAGCAAAATATTGTTTTTATTCTAGTTAACTCTAGGAAGAATCCATTGTAGTATCATGCAATTTAGAATTTGGGTAGCAGGTAACCCTTAACAGCCATCCTGTTTGTTTCTTGGACTTTGAATTTAAATATTCCATACTCTCTTCATTTGACCTTGTTAAAAAAAAAATCTAGTCAAGTGAGGAATAACATGAGCACTTTAAAGAAATCCAGTACTATAGATTAATTATGTTCCTTTTGAAAACTTTTTGTATAGAAGCGTAGAATACAGATCTTTTAAAAATATATACTGACCCTTCCCTGATGTCGTAACAATAAAAGCTTCAAAGTTACAGTGTTCTTGATAGGATGGAAATGAAATGTCCCAATTTCTAATTCTAGTACATTTGTTCACCTGCATAAAGATTTGCTCCTTCTCTTTCTCACACAATGAGTATAAGTACTATTTATGCCAACAGACTGACAACACATTTTTCTAAACTCAGGTTGTAAGAATAATCATTTTTATCCCCACTGGAGAAAGATAGCTGGCTTACTAAGTATCTTCTTGTGATTCCATTTTGATCTTTCACATAGGAAAAATGTGTAATTTGAACAATTAATTCATGGATTTAAATAATAATTTCTCCTTTCTTATGCTGGTATTTTCCAGTACAGGTAATAATTTATAAAATACTCTTGAATAGAACTTAATTTTCTCAGGTAAATCATAGAAGATCATCAAATACACAGATAAAATATAAAATGTTGATTTGTAAAACATGGTTTGGCTGGCTTTCTTTCAGGGAACCAATTATATCACTCAGACAACTCGATACATCATTACACCAGAAATTTATATTATAAAACTTGGCGTATGGACATCTTGAATTTTATATGAAGTTTATGTGCTGAGGTTCCACCAGCATTCTTGATTAGAGTAGCCAAATTTAGAAAAAAAAAATGCAGGACTCCTATTTAAATTTGAATGTCAGATAAAAAACAAATACTTTTTTTTTAGTTTAAGTATACCTCATGCAATATTTGGAAAATACTTATGTCAAAAATATTTTTTGCTTTTTCAAATATTACTATTTTATAGGCCCCATATCTTCATTTGTTATTGTTTTCCTCCCTCATTTTGCTAAGAAAACCTACTCTTGATGTTTACTGTGAAAAGGAGCATTAAAAAATAAATAACTTTATCTACGTCTGGTTTAGATTGAAATTTCTAGGTTGAAAGCCATTCTCCTAGGCTTTAAAGGCATTACCCATTGTCTTCTTAATTCCAAAGTTGCTGCTGTACAAAGCTGTTACGATTTTTGTCATTGAGTGGAAAACATTCGTATGTAAATATCTCACCAGCCCTTAATTTTGAAAAAGTTGGACATTTAAAAATTATAGTCATCCATTTGGAAAAGATATTTAAAACCATAAAAATGTGGAGTTAGTAAGATATAAAGTTGAGTATGAACTTTGGTGGGATTCTTACAGATATGGTCAAGGGTATCTGAGGAAGAAAGAAGAAAAGGAAGAACAATAAAATAAAAGAGCCAGATTACTGGCTTTGAAACAGATAAAGAAGAAGACAGTTTCAAAAAGATAAGACTCCTAACTCAGGGAAACAAACAAGGGGTGGTGGAGAGGGAGGTGGGCGGCGGGTGGGGGTGACTGGGTGGTGGGCTCTGAGGGGGGCACTTGATGGGATGAGCACTGGGTGTTGTTCTATATGTTGGCAAATTGAACACCAATAAAAAATAAATTTTTTAAAAAAGATAAGCATTGTCAGCAGTGCTACTAGGTGAGCATTTAATGTATTCTGTCCCCAGTAAAATATTAATAACACCATTGATAGTAACTGGGATAATACTGAGAATTAAAGTTCTATGTAAAGAATCTGAAACATCCCTGTACTGAGTCTCAAAAGAATTGAACTCTAGCTACTAAATTTCTGGATGCCCTTGGGCAAATCATAAATCTCTGTTCTTTTGCTGCTTATCTGCTTATCTGTAATCTGAGAAGATTGCACCCTGTGACTTTAGATGTCCCTTTGATTTTTAACGTTATATGTCTTGCATTTTGTGCACTCTGATGTGCATTCACATGCAAGAGCACATTTGAGTCTTTACATAGTTCTATGAGGACGATACAAGAATTTCTTTACTTTCTTATATATCCTTCCCTTTCTTAGTCATTTGGTAGATAACAGAGCAAATAAACTGAGTCAAATAGATGGTTTTGAAACAGAGCCATATTAAGAACCCAGGGGTCTCGTCCAGGCTAGTCATGGGTGCTTTTTACTATATGACATGTAGTATCTGGTACACAAGATCTCGATATACCTTCAGCGCAAATTCATCAATATTTCTGCTAAAGCCTAAATCTGCATCCATTGATTCTTAAAGTGTTGTTCATGATTTCATGCGACCAGGAAAAACTTTTAATAAAGTGATGTAAACTTTTAAAGCCCTGTCTTTCGGGTTTAGAGTCAAATGATGAACAAGTTTGACTAACTGAAAGTACAGTTGGTCTCAAGCTGCTTACTTTTCACTTATTCTTCTTCCTTTTTAATTAGAAATTACTAGATTAACTTTAGCATTATCAGTTTACTTTGCTTTGCCTTTGTCAACCTCAGAGAACACAATGATGCATACTCTGACTCCAAAGTATTTTTTCCTGTAATCTTCCAAAATCTAAATGTTAAGATGTGTATATATTGTGGTTCATATGTGAATCCCACATAGGGTTGTTGCAAAAGCAAATACAAAACATTTTGCCCATTTATTTTATTTTTAGTTATTAGAGTAACCAATATTTTTATCACTGAGTTGCATTTCACCATATTCTACTTTAAATATTTTTAGGGACGCCTGGGGGGCTCAGTGGTTGAGTGTCTGCCTTTGGCTCAAGGCGTGATCCTGGAGTCCCGGGATGGAGTCCCATATCCATCTCCCTCCATGGGGACTGGTTCTCCCTCTGCCTGTGTCTCTACCTCTCTGTGTCTCTCCAGAATAAATAAATAAAATATTTTAAACAAAGAAAATAAATAAATATTTTTAGATGAGGCAAAACACGAATGAAAATGTTTTTTCTTTATGGCACTCAGAACTGCTAGAAACTTCAGTTGGTCATAGCTTTTACTTATAAGTCAGTACAGATACGTGTTGGAAAAGAAAATGTCAAACAACAGTGTGTTGCCATAGTACTTTAGATGCAAGACCATCTTGTTTTTATTTTGGTTGTTTGTTTTAGTTAGATTAAAACAGTTGTACTGAAAATAATAAAAATCTAATAATTTACCATCAGTTTATACAGACTCATTCACATATTATATATTTTTTATTTAGGATTTTGATTTACTAGTGTCTATTGTAAGTTTACAAGATAAGCAACACATGATAGTAGCAGATGGAGCATTTTTGTTGTTATATCCCAGTGTTCATTATATCCAAATGCAAAACGTCAGCAATCAACCTCTGCATATGCTCTGATGGTCAAATCTTTCTCGGGCCCAAAGCAGACAACTCCATTTGTGTATAGACTCAGCTAACCAATTATAATTTATTGGATTCTTCCAAATTTAGATCACTGGGGAGTAGCAGAAATTGAGCCCTTATGCTGGGACACTATTCAACATTATGGAGAGAGAAAATTGGAAAAATAAAACAACAACAACAAGTTTATCTATTTCCCAAAAAGATATAGCAATGCCTTTGTCTTACATTTAGAACCTTTTACTCTAAATAATAGTTTATTCTTCTCACCCCATATCAACTTCCAAAATAAAGTACAGAGACCCTCTAGTCTTAAGATAATCCTACTTTGTAGGTTGACATATTATATCATAAGAGTTTATGGAAAAAATAAGTTTATGGAAAAATTTGAGTTTCTTATTTTTCTATAATTAGATATTTGGTTTACTCTATTCCTTGTAAGCTGATTGTGGGCTACATGTTCATTGATCACCAATTATGACACTGACCTCTAGATGAGAGACCAGCTTGAAGAGAAGGTCCAAATCTTACACACATCATCTTACATTTTGAGCAAATAAGGAAGTCATCTTCTCAGAAGTCCATAGCTAAAATATTTCTCCATATCTTTTACTGGGTTCACCTGAAATAAAAAGGCCTTTGTATTTAACATATATTTGTTTTATTCTATTTTAATTTATCAGGATCTTTGTTTGGATCTCAAGAATCTTGGTGTTTCATTTCTCTGTTTACATCCAAGAACACAATGAGTACACTGACTTCCAAATCCTTTGGTTCCTGGAAAAGAAACGCTTACACATGTTAAAAGAGGTAATTGAATAAATAAGTAAACTGTGTAAATTGTGAAGTTATTCTTTTTGATCATTTTTTCTGGCTTCATATGAACACATCTCATATCTTTATTTAAAATAATTAGTGGGATTGTGTTAGATGTCTGTGATTGATTGCTATTAGCAGTGATGTTTCATCACATAAGAGTTTCAACTAAGGATATTTATTATAAACTGCCATTCAGTTTCAAAACTCTAAAATAACTCACTTGAATGCTTTTATCGATTAAATGAGGTATATGTAGCATATTTTAACATCGGTAATACTTTATATTTTGTGAGAGTTTTACAGTTTATAAAGCATTTTTATGTGCATTAACTCATGAGGTTGATGCTGACATATCTCACATCTTTAGCAGATATGGAATTCCTTTTCACACAAAAGTTGAAAATAGGGTGTGAAATTGAATTCAGAAACTAAGGAGGGAAAAGCTGGCAAGAGATTTTCTAGAATAAATGCAGAGTCAGCTACAGATGAAGGGCAACGTGGGAAGGACTTAGTCCAAGAACTAACACCAGAACCAGAATCTAAGGCGTCATCTGAGGGCAAAGTCAACAATGTTCAAAGATGAGGTAAGGCCGCTCATTGGCCACAGGACTCTAGGGACCACCAGCTTACACTGTTGAGACCTCAGTTTCCTCATCTGCAAAATGTCAGTGATAACAATCATGTTTATCTCATAGAATTGCTATCAGTGTGCTTGAGGAGGGAGTAGTTAGGAAAAAAAAAATAACCACTGGCATTAAAGTTTCTCTATGGAAAGACTGACCTGGGTGTAGAGAAAGTCCTTATGCAGCTGCTTTCATGCTAGCTGATGGAGTCCTCAGGGAATGATCTGGAATCAGATGGCCAAATAAGAGAGAGTGGTATGGCTTTAGTGACTTTAACAGTCTTTGGGGATAAAGGTTAGAGATAAGAAAGAAGAGCGAGGTTAGAGAAGAGAGACAGGAAGGATAAGGACCGCAGTGAGGCTAAGCCTGAAGAAAAACTCAGCGCTGAGATATTCTGGTGGTAGTACTGCTGAAGAATTTCTAGAAAATGATGTAAAATATTAGATTTTAAACTATTTATGGTCCAGCGATTTAAAGCTCTTATGTTGTCCTGCTCTCAGGAGCCTGATATACACATTTCTGTTTATAGAGGTGTTCTATTTGGGACATAAAGGAGTCAGAAGAATTTTCAATATGGGTTTATGCATGCAAACACTGGAATAATATATTAGCAAAGTAATTTTCAGCTAGACATGAGTTTGAGGGAGAAAAGCTCCTCTAAGAATTTTGTAGTTATTCCCAAAGATGCTGTGTCATCTACTGGAAGTAGGATGAGTTTTAACATAAGGCTAATTTTGACTCAGAGTAACCTCAGTGAGCATATTAGTTAATTGATATAAATGATACAAAGTTTTTTTCTCTACCTTTGGCATATAAAAAATGACAGTGATCATCATAATAACGTTGTAATTGAGAAGTGATTTATCTATCCTAAAAGCAGTTTGTTTGGCAGAAAATTAAGGTTGTAACCATTTGATACTCATGATATCTCTGTAATACAGGTATTTGTATCTAAAGCAAAGTGATAATTCAGAATCCCAAATCTTAGGTAACAAAACCAAACTAAATTGGGGTCTCCTAACTATTAAGTTCTTCTCGAGTGTTAGGTATATCCCTAAAAATATCTTGTAATGAATAAGCTATCATATTCATCTCTAAAAGCTAAACAGTCATAGTAGCATAGGAATTTGACTATTTAAGTGTTATAAAGGCAAATATGCTGTTGTTTTATTTGTGTTGATACAAACATATAAAATAAAGCCAATGTTTAAAAATCAGACAGTAAATTTCACACTTCTAGTTAACTACAGGTTAATAAAAAAATGAAGCTAGTTAGGTGGTAGCCATAATCCACCCTGACAGTGATATTTGTATTGGTGACAGGTTCTGAGAATGTGTTCTTGTGTAATCTCATGCCTTAGGGAAGGAAGGATTCTCTGTGGCTTTTATTGGACTTTCCTTTTGAAAAAAAAACATTGAATTTCCTCAAACTGGTTAAGATTGCCTCATTAAAGTACTGGAACCTCAGATTCTCTAAGGGTCATTCAGTCCTAGCAATGTATCATTATTTTATTAAAGTAATATTTAAAGGAATTTTGGATAGCTTTTTAGTTATTTACTTTTTGAAAAATAGAAAACATTAAATTCAAAGATGATTTCAAATGCTTATTTTTAAAATAATTAGCTTAAGAATCATGTATTGTTTGAGAACCGATGAAAACAAAAATAACTTAATTAGAGAGAAGCATGAAATCCTATTCAAGTGGCTTCCATTTATGTAGTTGTACCACGTAAAATTCCCTTTCATTTCAGCCATCATTTTGTTCCTCTAAATTTATTATTTTGTTGTTGTTGTTTATAGAATTCATGAATTTAATCTTTCTTCCAACTGTGAGTTAGGGCCTGTTAAACTCATTGTCTCAGCTCAAAATTGGAATGATATCCCCATGTTATTTTGCATTCAAGACTTGCAGGAACCAGATTGCATGAAAAAGTGCATAGTGGTATAAAACCAAGACATAATAATTATGCTGCTAATAATGGTGCAAGTAATGATACTATTAATGGTATATGCATGGTAGCATTTGGAAGCAGCACTCCAGATGTGAAAAAGCAGATAACTTTAAACATGACTCTTTAACCTTGCAATGATTAGCAAGTCAGAGGACAAAATCCTTCACAAGCTGCCAGCTCTGATCTTTAAATGGAGAGCCATTTATGTGGCATCAACAAGTGATGACTGTGGTTTTTGCTTTCTACTGGGAGGGATGAAAGCTTTGTGCTTAGCTTGTTGATTAAGTCAACAAAGAAACCTGCCTCTTAGAATTCAAAACACTCAAATACAAGCTATCTCACACTTTTCCCTAAATATCCAGAATCACTTGTTTTATGAAGGGAAAAAAATATATAGTTGTTTTTAAATAAAGTAATGATCAAGTAGGATAGGGAAGCACTATTTTGGCAAATAATAGACTAGATGCTTAATTTTGATAGTTTTTGCAAAAAGCCACATTCACATTATAATTTTTGTTTCCATGTTTTCTGTTACTTTGGATTCTAGAGTGTTTAAATGAGGCCGATGTAAACTAATTTCCCTACAGGGGTTTGTGGCTTTGGCTAAATTCCCAATGGGACATACTTTATCTGATTATGTATTTCTTTTGCATTTAAGGAAAACATGGAATCTTTCACTTCCTGTTTTGTTGTACTACAACACTCTGAACAGCCATAGCAGACCTACTTAGAGATGGCTGGTTTTGATGCATGTGCGCTAATACCCATAATCATAGGCGTTCTGAGACTTTTCAGCATAAGATGCAATTACTGAGGTTGATTTGAAATGAAAATCATGAAAAATATTTTCAGCACACTGCGTGATTTCTCAGAATTGATATTAAAGCTATTTTATAGGTTCTAAAACCTACTGGAAAAAAAATAAAGGAGAATACACCTTTTAAATATAACCCTAAAATAATTATAATGATAAATACAAAAATTAGAAAATCTCAGCTCTGTACTCCTTGCATATAAGACGTAAAAGAGCTGAATTTCTGGTGAGGTTGAAGTTTACCTACTTTATAGACAGAGAGAGAGAGAAATTACATATTTGAGACTTTCTAAAATGTATTATGTACTATTCTTCTTTCTTAATGTATATTTATTAACATTGCATTCTGCTGTAACAACAAAGCCCACTAAGGCTTTGAATGCTATTTTTATCTGTGGGCTCAGTCATTTGAAAACCACGTTAGTTCAATGCATTGCCCTCAACACTGGGAATATAATGGTGACCCAGGTAACATGGATTCATTCTCATGATCCTACAGTCTAGTAGGAGGATGGATATTAATCATATACATGTAGTAGCCATATATCTTTAGCAATCACATATATGATTAATAAAGAAAGAAAAAGTTTTGATTTTTCTGCTTTTGAAATAGCTTGTCCATTATTCACATTTTTCTGTTTTTTCCCCCCTGCTGATAGTGTGTTTTGTTCCTCTGATTTTAAGATCAAATTCTTCTAGGCTCAGACGTTGAAAAGTAGACAAAGGTGCAATGCAAGTTTTGCTAGGAAATAAAAGTAAAACATAAACCCAGTCACGTTACTGTCATATGTAACAGCACTCAGGAGTTTTCCATTATCCCTAGTATATATTCAAAATTCTTAATGTAAATCATAAGACCCTTCATGATATGGACCCAACATCTTTTTCCAGACTCAGTTTTCAACATTTCTTATATTCTGTGCTTCCATTTTACTCTTTTTCATCCACTAATGTGCTTTGCTCTCTTGTCACTTAATGATCTTTGACCATAATCTTCTTTTGCTGAAATTCTCCATTGTCCCATATCCATGCCTTCTCCTAACCTTACAAGTTCCCTCTTCTTTTTCCTGACTTTCTGTTTCCTTTATCCTTCATATCCTCAGATTACGATCTTAATGTCACATTTTTCATAAAGCCTTTGACTCAGCCCCCATTGTTCATGTCCAGTTAGTTGTCCTCCTGTGTGTTTCCTTGCACCCTTTTACTGAGCTTTCAGGGTCTTTTTAACTTGCACAGTACTGTTTCCATTACTATATTGAAAGTTATATGGCAAGAAGTACCAAATCTTGTTCAAAGATCTACCTCCATTCCTTCCCATGCGCTTAGCAATAATGGCACTCAACAACTGCTTATAGAATTGAAATGTCAGAAAATCTCAGATGATATTATCTTATTTATAATTATATTTTCCACTGCCAAGAAAGGGGTGGGTATTCGATTAATATGTATTGAATATATGAATATGCAAGTCTATCAGGAGTAAGGATCTTTGGGAGTTATCTTTGAATAATTTATAAGAAGTTTGGTGCCTGCTATTTTGTGGTGGTTAGCAACTTGGATACATTTCTTATATATCTCTGCATTCCAGGCTGTATTATATTATAGGTGAGGAAGAAAGGGGTTATAGGTAGAAAACTTAATTTTTTGCATATTTACTAATTACACATATTTGATGCATGTTTTTGCTGATATTAAGCTTGTGTAATCTTCAGAATAGCCCTGTGAGGTAGGAACTTGGTTTTATAGATGAAGACATTAAGTCCCAGTTAGAATCAATGGCATAGCTGGGATTCTTATCCCTATTGTCTCACCAAAAATACAGAGCCTCTTTCCACTAGGTCAGACTGGCTCATGTGATTATGAAAGACAAAGCCATTGTAGAACATTGGCATCAGTGGGGATTATTTTCTATCAAAAAGGTTGGTGAGCAGAGAATATCCATAAAAATAAGAATTAATGGTGTATTTTAGTATAGCAGGGTTGTCTTAGTCTGTTCAGTTGGCTATAACAAAATAATAATCACTGAGTGGCTTAAAAACACAAAATATGTCTCACAGTTCTGGTAACTGAGTAGTCCAAGATCAAGATGCTAGGAGATTTGCTATCTGGAGAGGGCCCACTTCCTGATTCACACATGACTGTCTTCTCATTATAACCTCACATGACAGAGGGAGCAAGAAAGTTCTCTGTGGTCTTTTTATAAGGGTAATCCATTCATTAGGTCCCTGCCCTCATGACCTAATCACCTCCCAAATGCCTCACTCCCAAATATTATCATATTAGGAGTCAGGGTTCAACACATGGATTTTGAGGGGACTAAAACAACTCAGTCTATTGCAGTGGTCGTCTGAGAAGCTGTGATGGAGATGGGTTCATGATGGGTAGCACAGGTCCAGGAAGCTATCCTAACCTATCACAACATTTTTTAAGCTTTTTTTTAAATTTTTATTTTATGTTTTGTAATCTATACCAACGTGGGGCTCACCTCACGACCCTAAGATCAAGAGTTGCATGCACCCCAACCAAGCCTGCCAGGCACATGATCCTTGTCTGGCATTTTGTTTTCAAATAGCTTCAGAGTTGGAAAACCTACATACTAGTCTTGGCTATACATATCATATTAAATTTCATAAGCTCTTTTCTGTAATTTCTTCAACAATTATTATTAATGGCCTGTGTGTGTGTGTGTGTGTGTGTATGTCACATGAATTCCTGGTAGCTAGGATCTGAAGGGAACTCACATGAGTATCTCCAGGGCCTGAACACATTTTCTGATCCCTATATTATGCCTAATTTCTGTAGAATGAAATGCAATTCTAAAAAGTCAAATTTTCACAGAAGCTATTCTCCATGTCCCCATTACACAGGCAAGTGCTCTGAACCCAGATTTCTACTTGGAGAAGCAGAAAAACTGTGAGTTAAATGACGTTGTTATGGTCCAGAGCTTCCATCAGGGCAGGTTGCATTCCCCAATAAATTTTGCATGCTTTCCCAAGATTTCTGTACTGTACTTAAAACAAATGGTTTCTAGACTGATAAATGAAGAAAATAAATGCATTATATTTGAGACAGAAATAATAAAAACGTAGTTGGTTTGTATTTCTTCATTTTGGGGTATGGATGTTCTAAAGATTTGCCAGCTTTCAAAGAAAGAAGAAAGAAAGAGAAAAAGAAAGAAAGAAAGAAAGAAAGAAAGAAAGAAAGAAAGAAAGAAAGAAAGAAAGAAAGAAAAAAGAAAGAAAGAAAGAAAAAAGAAAGAAAGAAAGAAAAAAGAAAGAAAGAAAGAAAGAAAGAAAGAAAGAAAGAAAGAAAGAAAGAAAGAAAAAGAGCTAGAGAGAAGGAAGCATTGCATTCAAACAATCAACTACAGTTGCTTGCTTCACAAAGGCCATTTTAGAGGTAGAATTGTCTTTCACTGGCATCTTGAAAACTAGCCAACTAATCTAACAAGTACTCTTGGCATATTCAGAGTCTTCTCTGGGCCTTGTAGGAACATTAGATATCAATAAAACTGACGTGTCAGAAAGAAAGTTACCTTTCTAGATAAAAGGGCCCCACAATCCTGTATCTCAATCTTCTTGATGCAAAGCAGAGCAAAGGAAAGTCATGCTGTATTTGAACATCTTAAAAACTACCAAGGAATTCCAGCATCCTTCTATGGCTGCTAAATATGGAGGCTAAAATAAAAATAACCACTAACCTGAAAACTCAGAAGGCCTTTTTTACTAGATTTTGAAAAATCTTGCAATAATTTAAGAATGCCAGTCCTGAGTAAGCAGAGAGCAACAAGTTTCACTCCCTCTGTGCAACACACTTGGTTTTATTTCATTCAGTGTAAGAAATTAAAGGACAGAAGCTAGAGCAATACAGGTTTCCCAATCGCTTATTTCATCAGAGAGGAATATGTTCAGTTAACAAAATGAAAACACGGATACTTTGCACACAAGAAATGCCATTGTCCAAGACAGGTGCCCTGGGATACTGCATTTACAGGTTGGAGAAAAATGGGAGGGGAAAGGGTCCTTAAAGTAGTGTTATAGCAGAATAAGGCTCTCTTATTGGTGGTCTCTTTATATCTTACCTGATTTTATTGCTATCCAATACCCTATAATAAGGACCTAAAAACTTTTAAAGCTACTGGAATATTGATACTTAGGCTTTCCTGCCATACTCAAGATCTTTCTGTGTCTAAGCTTGCAAAATATGGCAATGGAATCCGAGAAGCTTTTTTTCCTACCCTTCTGCCATCCTCTCTTGAAGGTTTTCAGTCTTATCCAAAGTGAGCTGTTATTTTTAGTATCAACTGTCTCTTTCCCAAGTAACTTTTCAAAGATTTTAAATGTAAATGAATCACGTGGGTTGATATAAGCATATAGATTACATTTTTGTCCAAAATAAATAACATAAATGAGATTAAAGGATAAAAGTGTTTGGTTTACATTTACTGTGGATGACATCTGGTCCAAAAATGCTTAAAACTAATCCCAGCCACCAGCCATCTGACAAATTCTCACAAGTTCTTCTCTCCTAATTCAAAATTTCCCTTTATTGGCACAAACTTTGGAAACAACTCTTTGGAATGAATTTCTATGAACGGTTTGGCATGTTTGTGAATGGTATCTAGTGAATGGGGAAACTATATGAGTATAATACACTGCACCTGTTATGAACAGGCTTAAAAATATCACCAAGAACAGCATGTGATATAAAAAGGCAATTTTACTGAATAAGACTGAATCTAGATAAGAGATATTAATATTTACAATAAGGAAAACCTGAATCAAGCAGGTGTTAGTATATTAAATGGAGCTAATTCATCATGTCTAGCAATAGATCAACTTGGAATGTATCACTTCAGATAAAATGGAATCTTTCCCTAAGGCCAGAAACCAATTAATGCCCTATAGTTGCATTTTAGATCTAATATTGCCAAATAAGTCCGATAGCATTTATAAATAAATGAGAATAGCTAACTTTTATTTCATTTAAGAATAGGCGACTGAAGTTATTCCACAGGAAATAAATATGTTAGTGGGATTTTGCCCCATAGCCATGTCACATGGTGTCTTCTATGTTGTTCTAAATTAAAGATGTGATGAAGATGCATTTTATTGAAAGCTTAAAAGCCTTTTATACTATATAGCATTTATCTCTTGCAGATACAGAAGTGCAGCTCCAAAAGGAAAATGGTTTACTTGTGGACACTTTCACTGTGTCCTAGTTGATTTTGATTTCTAAATGCTCTTCAGATCACTGCTCTTCTCTGCAACTTCATTTCCACCGTATGAACTCAAGCTTTGAATCATTTCAAAAAGATTACATCAATAGCTTTCCTTTTCAGGCCTACCAAAATACTCTTTCTAAAACCAAATTGTGTCCCTCCCTGTATTATATTCTTCAATGGCTCCTCGGATGTTTCCAGGGTAATATCTATCCTTTGGTCTTTGGACAGTAATGTTCCCTTGAAGACTCTATTTTCTAATCCCCAGAACTTGTGAATGGGTAGTCAGACAACAACAACACAAAAAGATGTGACCATGAGATCAGAGTTTGGAGTGATGCACTTTAAAGATGAAGGAGGAAAGAAAGAGAAGACAAGGAATGTAGGAAACTTCTAGAAGGTGGAAAAGGCAAGGAAATAAATTATCTTCTGAAATCTTCAGAAGAAATGAAGCCCTGCCTACATCTTGATTTTAGGTTTCTGACCTCCAGAACTATAAGATCATACGTTAACGTAGTTTTAAGTCACTGATTTGGGGGTAACTTGTTGCAGCAGCAATAGGCAACCAACACAATGCCTAAGGACTGGAGCTTAATAAGTGCTCGATAAATAATTGATATAAAAAGTAATGAGAAAGTGAATTAATATTCATTAAGTTTTGTTTCTTTATGTTTTTGCATCCATCTTTGTGTATTGGATGGTAATCCTGTGATTAGGATTACACCTATAAAGAGGCTTCCATCATTAGGAAAATGTGCTTCCAAACTGCAATGTGAGTATTTGATGTGGAAATTGTAGCTTATTATTTCACCACCGAGGTGCCCAAAGCATATCAGTGCAGTGTTGTGGTTAAGAATGTACCATCTGGGAATCAGTCTGCCTGCATTCAAATCCTGACCCCATTGTTAACTGGCTGTGTGACACTATCCAAGCTTTTTGACCAAACTGTACCTTAGTTTCCTCATCTACTTAATTTCTATTTAAGGATTTTGTAAATATTAAATGAAATAAAATGTATAAAGAGCCTGAACGTGTCTGGCCTATATTAAATGCTTAACGAATTTTAACTGTTATCATTATTGAACAACTGTTGTTGTTATTATATGTTAGGATTTGTTCTCTAAGACTCTAATTACATATACAAATATATTGAAACATTTTGGTTGTCAAAGTGTTAAGAGCTCACTTGGACTTATTCGGCAAACATTCCAACTGGGTTTACTCTCATGTAATGTAATGTCTTGGCAGTTACTTGTATGTAAGCCACATTCTGATATATTTTTCAGTAATAAAAGGTATATCATTTTAGCTTTTACAATTTACCAGTTGCATGCAGCAAAACATAAATATTTTCTCAGGAATGTATTTACAGTTTTTGTGGTTTGAGTTATTCAAAGAAGAAAAAGTTGGGTGAATACTGAATTGAGGGTTCCTATCTAGCCTTATCATCTCTGACCAAACATATTGACAATGCAGGATTTCTAAATAAGTAACTGACTGTTTAAATGGAAAATGAAACCCTTGATAATCACAAAGATTTCAAGCAAGGAATTTTCTATAGACAGCTTTTCTTTTTATGAATACTGTGAGACAATATTTTTATTATTGTTTTGACCTAGTGTTTATGAGTTTGGGGCTTGGCTGTTTTCCTGACTATTGTTCTGATTCTGATTGAAAACCTGGAATTCATCTGCTTTACACGAATCATTCTATTCAAATACAACAGACTCTAAATTGTTTGATTTTACTGGCTTAGGTCATTCACAGTGCTGCTGGTGGTGCTGTGTATGGCAACATAAAATGAACACACGATTAACTTTTACTAAATTATAGACATTGAGAATGAAATGGAAACCATCATATATATTACTTAGGTTCAGTTGGTTAAAGAAGACCTCATAAAAAACAGCTTGAGGTTGTCTGTTCTGTTCTATCTTGTTTTGTTTTACTTTCATAAAATCCTGTTTAAGAAATACATCATAAGCCCTAATATATAAGGATATTTTATGGGTGCATACTAATGTTGTTGTGAAAAAGTGAACATTCTTTTAACCACATTGTCGAATAAGAAGTAGCTGTATCAAAAGTTTCCATATTTTTCTAGGATCAAATATTTTTTTAAACTTCATGAATAAAGGACTTAGGTAAATCTGATATTTGATACAATATCATATTTGCAATGATACTATATATATATTTATACGTATCTGTTAATTCATAGTTTTTATTACTAAATTCTTTTGTCAACACGTTTAGTTATTTCTCATTCATTCATTCAATTGTTGATTAAACAATTAAACATCAGATGTTAGCTATACACTGACAGTGATATACAACCCTGAACTCAAAGATTAGGATGAATATATTTTTTACTTGGCATTGCCATGTAAATTCTACTTTTGCTTCATTGAGTCAATGTGGGTCCTAGAGAAACCATTTAGGAAAATTTGGATTAGAATAATTTTAGGCTTTGTGATCTATTGGAGACCAAACTATGAACAACATTTAACTCTATGTCTCCTGTATATTGTGAGAACATATTTCTCAAAAAAAAAAAAAAAAAGCCAAGATGCTTAAAGAAGCAAATATTGTTCCAGCTATTGCATTAATCAGTTGGAAATATATTTTGTTCATGCTTTTCTCAGCATGATAATATTCAGTCCCCTTATTTCATAGAAGATAAAATCAGGGCAGCCCAGGTGGCTCAGTGGTTTAGTGCCGCCTTTAGCCCAGGGTGTGATCCTGGAGACCGTGGATCGAGTCCCATGTCGGGTTCCCTGCATGGAGCCTGCTTTCCCCTCTGCCTGTGTCTCTGTCTCTGTCTCTCTCTCTATGTCTTTCATGAATAAACAAATAAAATATTTTTTAAAAAGATAAAATCAATTAAATTCAGTAAACATGTATACATATAGTATGTGCAGGGCATTGTGCTAAGTGTTATATGCCACAGCTCAAAAATCCTAGCAGAACTTAGGCAACGTACACACAAAGATTTGATAGGAGAAGCATAAAAAATGTTTTTTTTTTAATTTATTTTTTATTGGTGTTCACGAAGAGAAATCTCACAGAGGAAGACATAGACATAGCCAACATGCATATGAGAAAATGCTCCGCATCACTTGCCATCAGGGAAATACAAATCAAAACCACAATGAGATACCACCTCACACCAGTGAGAATGGGGAAAATTAATAAGGCAGGAAACCACAAATGTTGGAGAGGATGCGGAGAAAAGGGAACCCTCTTACACTGTTGGTGGGAATGTGAACTGGTGCAGCCACTCTGGAAAACTGTGTAGAGTTTCCTCAAAGAGTTAAAAATAGACCTGCCCTACGACCCAGCAATTGCACTGTTGGGGATTTACCCCAATGATACAGATGCAATGAAACGCCGGGACTCCTGCACCCCGATGTCTCTAGCAGCAATGTCCACAATAGCCAAACTGTGGAAGAAGCCTCGGTGTCCATCGAAAGATGAGTGGATAAAGAAGATGTTTTGTTTTTTTAAGTTATTTTTGATTGGGAGAATCTGGACAAGCATCTTAGTAACATGACTCCGTGGATAATTAGCATTTTGATATTGGAGACAGAAAAGTGTAGTGGACAGTATTATGGTAAAAACATTCACTGTCTCTCCTTGATGGGACAGTCTGTGGAGAATAAGTACTTCTAAACCCATTGGTCAGATTTAATCAAATAGCTTGCCCTGGTGAATAAGGTGTGCACCATTTCCGATGAGCAGCTCTTCTTTTTTTTTAACAAAGATTTATGTATGTACGTACGTACATACCTATGTATGTATGTATCTATTTACTTCAGAGAGAAAGCACATGCTCAGGTTGGGGGTGGGCATAAAAAGAATCGTAAGCAGACTCCCTGCTGAGCATGGAGACCAATGTGGGGCTTGATCCCAGGACCCTGAGATCACAACCTGAGCCAGAATCAAGAGTCTGATGCTCGACCTACTAAGCCACCCAGGCACCCCTCCAAGGAGAAGCTTTGAAAAGCAGCACATGGTCCCACTATCTTTCTTTTTCTTCTGCCAAGAGATTCTTGTACACTAGATATTAGCTGGTCGATTAACCTTGTTCTGAGGATGAAGCGGACATGAAGCAAAACCACAGGCAAAACACGATCAGCATGAATGTGAGTGGGGCGACGCCTGGGTGGCTCAGAGTTGAGCATCTGCCTTCAGCTCAGGACGTGATCCTGGAATTCCTGGATCGAGTCCCACATTGGACTCCCTGTGAGGAGACTGCTTCTCCTTCTGCCTGTGTCTCTGCCTCTTTGTCTTTGTGTTTCTCATGAATAAATAAATAAAAATAAAAAAAATAAAAGAATGTGAGTGGGAAATAAACCTTTTTTTTTTTTTTTTTTTTTTTTTGAGTACTAGGATTTGGAGCTCTTTGCTACTATAGCAGAAATGTAGTTTAAGCTGGCTGATACAGAGACAGGACATTCTGGCTGATGGCACCAAACACACAATGCACAAAAGCAGAAATTTAGGCAGGGGTTGTGAGTGGTTACAGAAATAATACATTTGTTTTGAGGACAAAGTGAATAAGGGAAGATGTGTACAGAAATGCAATTTTGTATCAGTTTTGTAGAGGAGCATATGATCTTGGATACTAGAATTAGTAGTAGCTAACACCTGATTTAGTAGACAATAGGTAAGTACCAGATGTTTTGATTGGGAAGATGGCTTATTGGAACAGAATTTAAGGGAACATTCCTTTAACAGCTAAATATAGGAGACATTGGAATGGAATGGGATGAGAAGTAGAGGTTTGGAAAGATCATCCATCGGCTATATTTATTGATCATCAACAAAATAAAAAGAGAAAGAAGATGCCAAGTTGATTGATTTTGGGGGCTTGGATTACTGGGAGTTTGGTAGACCCTTTAGTGGAAATAACTAAGCTGGGCAAGAAAGAGTTTCTAAGAACAGGATAAGATTAGGTGCCAATATTGTGAACCCAAAATACAAATATGAAGGAGACATAGAAATGTCCAATGGACAAGTGGAAAGCTAGGTCTGGAACTGAGGAGAGATCCCACAGCTAAATATAGTGGCTTGAAAGTTGAAACATGAGATAATATGAATTTCCTGAGGTAGATACTTAAGGTAAATGTTTGCATTTAAAAACTTGGTGCCTTAGGATGGGATGGGGAAGAAGTATATCTAAAAAGTTGTCACAGAAGCAAAAAAGAAAACCTGGACAATGAAAAATCGAGCTCATTTCTGTTAGCCTGACATTTGGGAGGCCAAGTGATAGAGCTTAAAGGACCTGGGTTACTACAAAGTGAGTTCTGACATTGAGAACGAGATATTCTACTTTGCAATCTGAATGAGATATTTTAGTTCTCATTCAGTTTCACCGTCTGTAGAATGGAGAAAATAAACTGCACCCTGACTGAAAAATTGGGGAAAATTAAATGGCATGACTTATTGAAGCATATTTCACGGTGCTTGGCACATAGCAGAGACACCACTGCTAGTTCCTATCCGTGGCACTATTCTCCAGGACTTCTCGATGTCAATCCATTGTACCAATGGTGATCTAGTGATCCTACACACACACACACACACACACACACACACATATCTGAATCTTGTTGAAATCTCTTTATAAAAGGAGTTCAAATCTCATCTGCCCTACAAAATATTTCCCGACATCTTAGCCTCCTCCAAATGCTGCATAATATATTGTCTTGTTCATGAGGCTCAGGATTTATCCTTTATGCCTGGATTTCTTTCCAGACTACAAGTCACTTGAACAGATATTGTCTCCTATATTTTGATTTCCAGTACCTTCCACAGTGTTCTACTTACAGTTGGAACTTTAAAAAAAAACAACAACAAATATCTGTATTGATATTTTTAATACACCGGAAGTTCTCTCATCTGACCCAAAGAGATCTGTAGCTAAAGAGTTTCTAAAAACTATTACAGGTGAGACAGATATAAAATGTAACATGTAGGGGTGCCTGGTTGGCTCAGTCAAATAGCCAAATCTTGATATCAGGGCCCTGGGGTGAAGCCCCACATCAGGCTCCGAATTGAGCAGAGGGTCTGCTTCAGAATTCTGTCTCCCAAGGACAAACATTATATGGTCTCATTCATTTGGGGCATATAAAAAATAGTGAAAGGGAATAAAGGGGAAAGGAAAGAAAATGAGTGAAAATATCAGTGAGGATGATAGAACATGAGAGACTCCTAATTCCGGGAAACGAACAAGGGGTAGTGGAAGGGGAGGTGAACAGGGGGATGGGGTGACTGGGTGACGGGCACTGAGGGGGGCACTTGGCGGCATGAGCACAGGGTGGTATGCTATATGTTGGCAAAGTGAACTCCAATTAAAAAATGTTAAAAAAAATAATTCTGTCTCCCTTTGCCCCTCACCCATTCCCTGCTCAAATAAATAAATAAATAATATTTTTAAAAATGCAATATGTACCCCTTACAACTTATGTCAACTCTAGAGAACATATGCAGAGAGTAGCAAAAAGGTAGCTAGCCCTCAGCAAATAAACCGTAGCATGGATGGTATTAATCTCTCCAGTGTGGTGCCTAAGAGTGCAGGCTGAGTTTGAGCAGCTAGGACTGAAGTATATGGAGATGATATCTTCTATCATGTGGGCTCAAACCTTCAGCATGACTATTGACTTCTCACTTTTTCCTAATCCCTGCCACATATCCAATCATCACATACCTGTTTATTTCCCAAATCAGCATTCATTATTCTAATATAGACACTTGTTACCTAACTCCAAGACCATTACCATTGCAAAGTGACTGGACACCCCAATTCAAGTATCTCCCTTTTCAGTCTCAACACTGAAGCTTTTTAAACCTCTAAGTAGGGATCCCTGGGTGGCGCAGCGGTTTAGCGCCTGCCTTTGGCCCAGGGCGCGATCCTGGAGACCGGGGATCAAATCCCACGTCCGGCTCCCGGTGCATGGAGCCTGCTTCTGACTCTGCCTCTCTCTCTCTCTCTCTCTGTGACTATCATAAAAATAAATAAATAAATAAATAAATAAATAAATAAATAAATAAATCTCTAAGTATTGGAGTTGATACATCTTCCTAGCTTGTCATCATCTTTCCTGCTTTGAGAATGGGACCTGGATACACTAACATGCTCCTACTGTATAATTTTGGAGTTGGAACCAGAGATGGTTAGTTGTTCAAGTATGGACTCCTGATCCAAGCAGGGGCCACCAAGTAACCTCGGTAACATATTCGAAATTGGACAAAGACCTCACAATAGTGACTGGTAGTTGTCATTTTAATGACTCCTTCCTTGATGAGAAATTGCACCAATGCAGATCTTCACTGGAAATGAACAAACCTGTCTAGCTCCTATTCATTCCTAAGCTTAGTTGTTCAAATCTTATTCTTTTGTTCCTCTTAAGGTAGTTAAAGCCCGTTTTTTTGTTATTTGCAACCCAAAGAATACTAAGCATTTAATTATACTGAATAATATTAGCATAATTTTAGTTATGTTATTCTCCACAAGAGGGTTAAATGACTTTGTTATCTATTTTTAAAAATTTCAGAAACTTAGGCCAAATAGTGAGAACTTCCATCTTCTTTTTAAAGAGATTATGACCTTAATTCCCTTCATTCTCCTTCACACATTTCCTATAATGATTACCATATGTGAATCTAATATGACCACATAGAAATGTTGCTAAGAGTGTGGGTTTTAGCGTCACACTACTTAAATCCTAACCTTGGTTTTCCAACTTACCAAGTGACCTTTATAAGCTACTTAAATTTCCTGTTTCTACTTTCTTAATCTATAAAATAAGGACAATAATGATGGTACATACTCATCATGTCATTATAAGGATCAAGTAGTTAATATTCACAAATAGCTTAGATTAATCCTAGTACAACATTGAGGATTAAGTAAATGTTACTAGGATTATTATTTGTTGTTCCTGAATTATACTTGGTATTTTACCAACCTCTGACTTACCTCCCATTGCTCTCTATTTCCACAAAACTTAGGAATATCTATTGATCTAACACAGCTCAAATGACATCTCCTCCAAAGAATCTCTTCAAGGCCCTGAAGCTAAGTGAGCTTCCTTCCAAGATATTTCCATAGCATGTCATCCTAGTACATCCTCATCTCCTGCCCCAGAACCATGACCACATTCTACCCTACTTCATCGATATAAATGCATATGCTTTATTTTTTGCTAATATAAACTCAGAGGAAACCATCTGTATGAGTGAAATATCTTATGTTCTCCACACTTAGCATAATGCACAAGCTTAGTCTTAAAAGAAATGTTTGCTAAGAGAATAACAAGAAAGAACTATTTCATATTTTTCCCTCATTCTTGCCACATAAGAAAAAAAGTGTATAAATAGCATCCACTTTTGACAAAGGAAGGAAATGGTTTGCTCAAATATATCCAGTGATTTGGTAACAGATTGGGGTTGGAGATATGGTGCTGATGCCACCTCACAGTCCATTTTGCTCTAACTCATTCCATTTCTGAGCTTGGCCTTCTAGCTAGCCAACAACAGACATACTTACATGGTGAGGAATTGAGAAAGAAACAGTTAATTGTGATTGGTTTTCACCCTTGATATAAATTTGCACTCTTAAGTGTGAATTAGAATACACTCTTCCGAAGCTTGTGGAGAATGAGGTGTCCTGAAAAGACGAAGTGAAAATAAGTTTTCTTTTCTTTTCTTTTTTTCTTTTCTTTTTTCTTCTTTCTTTCTTTCTCTCTCTCTTTCTCTCTTTCTTCTTTCTTTCCCCATGGATAAAGCTCAAGTAGCTGTTCCTCTTTAGCGCTGCCTTCTACTGTGCCCCTGGTTTGGACATGTGAAGGGTATGGTCAGTTCAATGGGGGATCAACAGAAGCTATGCTGATTGTTACAACTGTGTCCATTAGTACAGTTGATTAGTAACTCAGATGTAAAGAGATTCCCAGGTCAAAACTGAAACTCAGGAACAGGATGATAACAGGGATGCATAGTCTGTACCACTCTACATTCATATTGCTGAAATACTTTCCTTTGCTGAGCACTAAAATCAGTCCAATTTAATAAGAAAAGCACTAAATTTAAGATCTCTTTGGCTCCTCAGCTGATATTTCTTCCAATAAATCTTCTCAATGTTTGTTTTGGGCAAAACAAAAGTCTGAAAAGAGTACTCCATTCTCCTCTATCACATTTGATTTAAGTATTATCAAGGATATATTTTGAAATAAGAGGAAACATGATATATCTCTCTGCTCCAAAATGTAAGCATAGTTAAAAAACAGGAAATTAAAACAATTAACCTAGGAGCTGCATTAAAACTTATAATCTCATTAAATATAAATAAATAGACTATCATGTTGAACTTTGCCCTTCATTGGCCCACTTTAACAGGAAGATGTCTTGTTTCTTCAGTGTCTGTTAATGCTTTCTTATTAATTGAGTTTCTAGAAATATTTCCTCTTAGAGTTCCACTAATTTCATGTAAAAATAGGATTTTAAAATCTTTCTTACTGTTTCCTTTCTTTTTCATAATCCCCAATTTATTGTGACTAATAAATTCCAGGGAATCTCTACACTGGTGGCATTTTATAGGTCGCTTTTTTCTGTTATGAATTCAAGAATACTAGTTCTGCAATTATATAAGCAATGAGAAGGTTGAGATCGTTTTGTTATGACAAAGCCATGACTTTCTCCTTAAATTATGATTGAACACTTTCATATTCCACATTATTGTGGAATACCATTACTGTGTGATAGTTGTTTCTAATTGATATAGATTAGACCCGCAACTCCCTCAATTCTTTGGTAAAGTGGCTCCTGATGAGAGGAAAAAAGGCATATCTTACTAGAGCAGATACAGAGCAGCACACTATTAAGGGTGTTAAGGTTCTACTTCTTGTTAGCCCACTGCCGTCCCTCCTTAGGTTTCTGTTTCCTCAATCGCCATAAGTTAGAATCAATCACCTCCATTGTATCCAGCGTTAGAATGAATAGAATCTAATTTCCTCCTTCCTACCTTGCAACAGGGCTTTATAAGGATAATCATTTGCATTCTCATTGAATGAACAATTTTATGATTGCCAGCTTTAACTGTGACCCTAAAGTCAACATACAATATATAGATATGGAAAAAAACGTATCAAGGTTCTTAAGCCTATGGAGTGTCCAACAGAAAAGATGTATTTAACTCATTAAGTTTCATCAAAAATATGTGTGTATCATGATCACGGTTATTTCCATGTTCCTTGGAAAATTATTTGATGCACACTCAAGACACAATTCTGTGTATGGTCTATGGAAAGATAAGGAGTGACGCAGAGTGACATGGGTAAATATATACAAAGCCAATGCAGATTTCTCAGGCCAGATGACATATTTATTGGCCAAATTAGTTGGGAAAATTGTATGCCAGGCAAGATCCATAAGATTTTAAATTTGTGGGTCTCTTAGCTAGGAAATGATTTCAGAGGACTTTTTGGAACGAGCAACATATGCTTTTTAACGCTTTCTTTAAAAAAGACCACTCTATCTATGCTTCTCAGAAACACACACCCACACACTCAACAAATAGGTCTTGGATTTGTTCTTTTAATACTGACAGAAGAATAGTATTGCATAAATAAACCAAAGCATCCTGATCCCAGGCAGCATAAACTAATCATGGATGCTGCCAAAGCCAGTATGTAAATAAATAAAAGCCAATGGAACAGCAAACTAATGTTCAGGGAGATATAATCAACCTTGGAATTAAGGTTTAAAAAGAAATTACATTGCCCTCCAGCATATTTATAAGAAAAAAATAGACTTCCTTCAGGCAAATTTATAAAGAGAAAAAGAGAATCTTTTTAGAACTGTATGGTGGGAGTCAACACATTCAGGAATTTGCTGCAATCACGGTTCCTAAACCACGGGGACTTTTTAAAAATCCAGATTTCTTGGACACTCTCAAGACTACCCATGGTCAGTCCTAAACTTGAGATTCCTCCTCTATAAACAGCCTATTTGACAGCTGCATGTGCAAAATCCAATAAACATCTCAGCCTTAGCAGCTCTAGAAGAGAATTGTCACTCATCCTTCAGTCCCTATTATCAAATACACCTCCCAACCCCGTCTCTTACTCAGGGTGTCTGTCTTAGTTAAAAAGCACAAGCATTCACCTTGCTGCATATTCTGATAACTGAGAATGACCTCTTCTATGCTTCTCTTCTATGTTCCCACATCCAAGGCACCATGGAACTTTGTACCTCTACCTTCGAAACATATCCAAGCCTGATCACTTCTCACCATCTCCACTGCCACCATCCTAACTGATGTCACCATTTTAACTTTCCTAGAATGTCAAGCTCCTAACTGGTCTCCCTCCTTCCACAATCTAGCACAGAAGGCCCCAGAGGCTCTATCTCCCCATCCCTCTAGTCTCACTTCCTACAAAGCTCCCCTTCACTCTTGAGATTATAGAACAAAAGGAACATCTTGCCCATCCCCAACCATGCCAAGGAAAGGCCTTTGGGGTGGCTACTCCTTCTTCTTGGAATATCTTTCCCAAGAGGTCCACATGGCTTGCTCCTTTACTTCTTTCAGCTCTCCGCTCAAACATCACTTAAAGATGCTTTATTTTACTGTCCTTTATCCATTCTCTACTTCTTGGTCTGATTTATTTACACTCTATCAATCATTACTACTTGTAATGCTTTTATGTATTGTGTTCTTTTTGTTTTGCTGCTTGTTTTAGTCTCTCTTAAAATTTAAGCACGATGAGCCCTAGCATTTTGTCTTGCTCAGTGTTGTATTCATAGAATCCAGAAGAGAAGTTCTATAGAAGCACAATAATTACTTATATTTTATAAAAATCTCCCAAATGATCTGCTTTTGGTCAGATTACAAAGTGCTGATATATAGTCACTAAATAATCATTGTGTGTCTTCAAGAGTGATCTGAAAAGCCTAGGCTACTATTTTGCTTGAAATACATTTATATTAAGATTATATACATATATTAAGACTATCTTAGAAGAGGATGTTAGGTTTTATTTCATCGCTATGTTCCAAAGGCGTGCTCTCATCAAGAACATAACATAAGTATTTTATTTTCTCTTAACCTAATAATAATGGTTGGGAAAGAGAGACACAGACCTTAACTGAGTCACTATTGGCCACTTCTCTTTTTAGACAATTGATGATATAACTCATTTGAGTGCTTTGGAGATGTTGTAGGTAGAGGGATAAAGTGGACTCAGACCACTAGGGGTTTAAATCTCACTTCCCTTTGATCTCTATCATGTGGCCTTGTTTCTCTAATCCTCAGTTTAGCAATCTATAAAGTGGGACTATTAGAATGAATTCTCAGGATTATTCTGATGATTAAAAACATATGTAAATATCCATTTATTTATTTTAAGTGAAGGATTCCTGGGCTACGTTCCTGACTTATACACACCAACATACAGATACAGATACAGACACACACACACACATACACACCACCCCTCAGACTTCAACTAACACCAGAAAGGCATGTCACATTTGGGTTCCTCTAGCCCTTCCCCTCATCTCTCCTCTAAAAAAACACCGTTTTGAAAGCAATTTAATATTTAACAAGGTACAAATAAGTCCCTTTACCTCTTCTCCCTTGCTTTCTTTCACTTTATTGATTTTGTATGAGCCTCTGGTTTCCCAGGCTTTCCAGAGACCTTGGCTAGGAGAGTGGTGGTTATTTTCCAAAAGTCAAAATATTTAAATATGAAAGTTAACTTGGAGAGGCGCATGATGGATTTTTTGGCAAGGCAAGTCTGTAATACCGCCTTTCTTTGGGAGATGTTATTGGCTTTTTCCTCAGATTTGTCTGGTACCATTTGAAAAAGTGAAACCTCCAATGGGCAGTTGGAATGCAAATTGAGATCTGGCATTGTGCGACTTTTCACAGGTCGCTGGTGCTGAGGTGTTTCTCTGTGGACACCCAGCGAGGGATAGAAAGTTGCAGATGTCACCTTCAGAGTGAAGGATGGCACCCAGTTTTGTTGTTAACAGGAGTCCTATTGTAATAGCTTCCCACTTCAGTTGGAACAGTGAGACCACGCACAATTGTGGAATATTTTAGCTAAGCAGATGTGCCTCTGCAGTATAAAGATCAGTCAATTATCTGAAAGCTCAAGAGCAGAAATGACTTTCTCATAACGTCAGACTTGGGAAATCAAGGCAGTGCATCAGCATTTCTGTCCTGAAAACTTTATGCCAGCTTGTTAGTCTGCATTGGGAGAAATATCCAGAACTCATGGTAGTGCTATTACTTACAGAGAAGAAAATAATCTGGAAAACAGGCAGGATGACAGGGGAGGGCCAGCTCTGTTGGCCAGAGGGATAGTATATGAACTACCAACTTATGAAGGGCACCATAACCTGTCATTCTAAAGCATGGGATCTGGGGAGAGAACCATCTCTGCGAATGTAATAAAGTGTATGGAGAGAGCAGTTTCTGTAAAAATGATGCTGGAGTCTAATGCAGTTTCTGGAAGGCAGGATTTCCACGGGAGTCTGATACTAAAACTTTGCAGAGGACCTTAAAGATAGACCGGTATATATCCCTTTCTTTGTGGATGACCAAAGAACAACTGTGGCTTTCCCAGCGTTTAACAATTAGCACTCAAGGCCTGTGCTTCCCGTCTGTCTCCATATACAAAAGAAGCACATTGACTGACATTTCTCTCCTCAAGTCTGTGGGCCGCAGAATACGGCCCTACTTGGTGAGCTTTTGTTTTGAAACCAGAACACACAGTTTCCAATTTAATTTACGCTTAGACTCACTGTGCTCTCCCATGCATTTTGCTTAGGTATGTTTCAAGCTCTGAGTGGATAATTATTATGGAATTGCAAGTACGTACTTAAAAACTAATGGTTTTCTCACAAGAAAGGGTAAATGTTTTCAAACTAATTTAGTTCCTTCGTCATCATTGTTCAGTGGAAATGCTTCTAAAGCACTTAGTCTACTAGTTCAGAATAAATTAAGAATATGTTTGCCTCTAAAACTTGGCAAAAAATGTTGTTACTAAAGCAGAATTATTTGAGATAAGAGAACAAATTCCCAGGCATTACTCTCTATCTTTATCTTCAGTAACCCTTCTCTTTGACTCAATGCCTATGAATTTCAGCAACTACTGTGACAGTCAAAGTTGGGGAAGAGTCAACGAATCAATAGTCACAACAAAGAGAACTGTTTGAACACCGATGTATTTTTTTATCGGTACATTCATTCATTAAAAAAAAAAATGCATCCGTGCCTATTGTATACTGGGCAATGTTCTAAGCATCAGGGACACACTGGATAAAATAGTCAAATTTCACACTCTGGTGGGATTTACATCCTAACAGATCTATTCAATGGTCTACACCCATGTACATTGGTACTCCAACATTTCAGTTTTTCCAATAGAAACATTGAGCTAGGGACAGATTTTATTTTCTTTTTGTTGAAATTACAGACTCCAGGAAACTGAGAACAGGAAGGGATGTTGTCGATTATTTATTTGAAGCACTTCAGCCACTTCTGAGGTGAGTGTAAGAAGGCCTCAGGAAATGACAGGACTTTCTCAAGGTCCCAAAGCTGCTCAGTAGGAGCAGCCAGGCTCCTATATTGTTTGCTTCCTAGGGCTTCCATAATGAAAGACCACAAATAGAGTGGTTTAAAACAGCAGAAATTTACTCTTTCACACTTCTGGCAGCTGGAAGTCCAAGATCAAGGAGTCAGCAGGGTTGGTTCTTCCTAGGGGTTCTAAGAATCTCTTCCATGTCTCTCTCCTAGCGTATGGAGGTGGCCAACAATCCTTGGCATTCTTCGGCCTGAAGAGGCATCATTCCAATCTCTGCTTCTATCATCCTCATCTCTCTCCTTGTCCCTCCATGTCTCTGTGTCTTCACATGACTTTCTTTCTTTCTTCTTTCTTTCTTTCTTTCTTTCTTTCTTTCTTTCTTTCTTTCTTTCTTTCTTTCTTTCTTTCTTTCTTTCTTTCTTTCTTTCTTTTTCTTTCCTTCAGTAGGCTCCATACTCAGAGTGGAGCCCAATGTAGGCCTTGAACTCATGACACTGATATCCTCTTCAAAATCTGAGCTGAGATCAAGAGTCAGAAGTTTAGGGATCCCTGGGTGGCGCAGCGGTTTGGAGCCTGCCTTTGGCCCAGGGCGCGATCCTGGAGACCCGGGATCGAATCCCACGTCAGGCTCCCGGTGCATGGAGCCTGCTTCTCCCTCTGCCTGTGTCTCTGCCTTTCTCTCTCTGTGTGTGTGTGACTATCATTAAAAAAAAAAAAAAAAAAAAAAAGAGTCAGAAGTTTAACTGACTGAGCCAACTAAGAGCCCCTTCACATGCCATTCTTATAAGAATGTATGTCATTGGATTTAGGACCCATCCAATCCAGTATGACATCATCTTAACTTGATTACAGCTGCAAAGGCTATTTCCAATAAGGTCACATTCACAAGTACCGGGGGTTAGAATTTCAATTTATCTTTTCAGAGACACAGTCCATCCCACAACGTATACCCAGTCTGGTGTTCTTTATACAACACCAAGCTGCTTCCAACCTTGAACAGTGTCTGTCATCATTGTTACAAAGATTTTGTTGTTAATATTAGACAGGACACTTGGAGTTAGAGGAAACAATAGAGAATTTTTAAAATTACCTATTATCTCATTAAAAAACATACATAAAGCTAATTATGATTTTGAGCACAGCACGTACAATGTATTTAAGAAATAGACAAGTAAAGTAACAGCATAATTCTGCCATAAAGCATTTCATACCTAATCCCAATTCTGCCTTAGTTTCTTAAATGAATAAACTGCAAATTAAAAAAAAAAAAAACAGAAAAAAAAACCCCATAATGCTAATTGAGATGTGGTGTTCACTTCCATACCCCAAGGGAAATATGTCTTGGTTGCCAATTCCCAAGTACTTCCTCACTTCTATAAATTTTAGGACAGCTAACTTCCTGTCCTGGAAAGATAGAACTCACTCTTGAGATCCTAGCTCATTTGTAAGGTATTTCCAGAACAGAGTGAAAGTTGTGCCAAATGTTGCAAATCGTATATGATCTGTGCTATGAGACCCTCAAATGATTTCATTTACAAGCGCATAAAACTTACTGTAATTTGACCTGCAGTTCTGTATGGAAGGGATCAGGGTGCCATTCACTGCTATGGATGCTGGCATGGCTTCCTCAAGTTCTGTGGACTGCATTTGCCAAGATTTTTTACTTTTTTCTCTCTTCACTTGAAGAAAACCATTTGCAATGTTTAATGAAGATGACACAACCGACTATAATATTATCCTTTGAGTGCCATGGAAAAAAGCTTTAAATGTTTCTATTGTAATTTGATTTACCATAAGTTAGGCAAAGGAATGAAAATAGGTTCACATTGACTGAAGAAAGGCATAAAGAAATTATTAATATATTATGGATTAAGAATCTGATTGTCCTAGTGGGAATAAAACAAGAAAGGTAGATTTTAATAAAACAAGGCATGTGCTAAAATAAGACTACTTTATTCAATGGTTGAATCAATTTTCTGAGAGAAATTAAAATACCATTTCAGACATCTTTTATGTGTCACTTCATAGCTTCTTAGCCTCCCAGTCTTTGTTCTAACTGCCACTGAGATGACCAGATCTCTGATTAACTACACACCAACACAACCTGATAATATTTCTGTTCAAATATCTCTCCCCTTAAGTCTGGATAGGGTAACCAATTAGTCTTGGTTTGCCCTGGACTTTCTTTCTTTTAGCACTTCCTCAAGTTCTCTCATTCTGGGAAACCCCTCAATTCTGGGCACACGAGATTAGTTTATCATCTAACTGGACCCTGAGAGGTTTGGGACAACATGAGAGGCCAATTTGGGGCTCATGCATATGCAACCTGCAAGTGTAGGGGATTAAGGGTGAACTTTTTTCCAGTGGAAGTGGATAAATCCTTTCTTTTCTGTGGGGTGAACTTTTTTCCAGTGGAAGTTGGATAAATCCTTTCTTTTCTCTGTGAGGCTGATTGTCCGGACATGCTGTTTACATGGCTTCTCAGGGGACTGTCCCATAGGATTAAGCAATTACTTGCACAGAGCAGCAGTTACCTGACATTGACTTTCCCTCCTTCCCCACTTGACTATTTTGCTTCTTACTCCCATTCCCTGGGTTTTCACGACAGGATAAGATAATAGCACAGAAGACTATTGCCTCAGGCTTCTCTTTTAGTGAACACAGGTGGCAAAAGTAGGCACACAGAAGTGAATCCAGAAGATAAACCTTCAGCATCAGATATGGGGGCTGGATTACTCATGACAGTAAGCACTTCACTACTTGGGGGGAATGAGTTATCTATAACTCCTAGCATGCATGGTAATTACTAAGGTTTTCATCTATGGTTAGCTATGATAAGGTTCAGGAGGAAAGTGAGGCTCTGGATAAGTGGCAGCAGTGGCACCTGAGGATAATACTGGTAAGGTTCACAGAGTGAACCGGTCTTCATTAACTGCATTAATAATAATCATAGGCTCAGAGTAGTCAGTTATCAAGTCATGCTATGCCGTGAAAGCTATATTCCTGTATGGAAGCTTCTAAGGACATCTTCATCTCCTGCTTGTTGCTGGGTCCAGTACACTCAAAACCAGTATCTGGATATAACTTTAAGAGGGGCAGAGTTGCAAAAGAAACAGAATGCCCATTCTTGACTTGATTCTTGTGCCAAAGTCAGGAATCATAGGAGTGGTTGATATTGAAAATCTTGAAACCTGGAGTTCCTGAATCCTCTGGGCTGACATAATCAGTTCCTTTTCCTTTACAGAGGAGAACAGCCTGCCCTTACTTTGATGCTTCCTTTGAATCAGTTGACTTACAGGATTAAACTTGTCCACCTCAAAACCTACCCCAGCTATTCCATCCTTCTTTGAATCAGTCTGATAGCCAGTATTAGGTTTTAGCACAGCACAAGAGGGAAATATATTTTCTGCTCCAGAAGGAAATTACTTATATTCAAAAGGAATTGTAGGTTCTGGCTAATATGTGCCAGACAGAGTCAAAACAGGTATAGGGAGTGGATCTTGAAAATATTGGAGTGGGGAGGATAGAAACTAAAGCCAAACAATGGAGAATGCATTGTCATAGAGAAACACACTTATGGCTGGAGATTTAATATAGTGGCAAAAATACCTAGTAGTCTGTAGGAGTGACTACTACTCACAGCTTGGACCCAATGATGGCTACCCAAAAAAATGAGATGGACAGACAAGAATATTGTTGGTATAAGATTGAGAAAGTAGTCAGAGTCTGAGAAGCGCAGTGATGTTAGAATGAATTTGCCATTTAAGACTTGAGAATATTCTACACAATTGTATTTGACAAAATATAACCCCTTCACTAAGTCAGTAAGTCATGTACTAGTGAGGTATATCCTTGTGAAGCTCCGTGGTAGCTCTTCTCTATAGGCTGAAGTGAAAATAAGAGATGCCGCTGGAATTGGACTTTCTTACTGTCTTCTCCAAAGCCCATCTGTGGACTTTGTGTTTCCTATGCACCCTCATCTAGGATGAGGGTTCTCATTTCTAGTAGCCTTCTGCTTCAGCCAGAAAACATGAGAAAGCTTCTACTGAGCTGGAAGCTGGGACTCTCACATGGCCACCTGGGGATCTTCATCTTCCAGTGGCTTTTCTTCAGGCAAAGAACACTGTAACTTGGCTCTCAATGATGATCAGTTCTGATTACCATGAGAGGCTATAGTTGCTGTCATATGATGGGCATGTCCACTATATGCAGAGATCCCTGTGGTATCTCTTGGTGTTTCTATGCCCATCGATAATAATAAAAAGACACATGTAGCAACCATCTCATGACAAAGCAAGGCATTAAAGGAATCAAAACCCTTAGGGATGAATGACTACATCACACTATCAGGTAAACAACTCAGGCAAAGTGCTGGCTGAACGTGAGATAAATCTAGAATGGGTGGTAGAGAAAGAAAAAATAAAACCCACTAATTAATGCCTGTGGACCAGCTTCAGAAGTGGAGATTTTGAATTGTTTGTTACCTGTCTTCACTAAGTTTTTTTAAAGATTGCTTTTTGCTACTGCCTCGAAGAAGATACTGTGGTAGATTGGACTTGTAGGTCACCCCTTAGAGAAGAATTAAGGACATATTTTCTTCACAAAAAAAAAAAAAATGGAGGCCATATTTTATTATGAGAGGGCTATATACTCTGACCAGCATGAATGGCTAGAGTGGAGTGTGGAAAGGATTACTGCTAAAATCAGTCCAGATCTTCTCAGTCTCATCTGTGTCATGCTCAAGCCATCACCATGGCAGCCACTTCTTTCCACACAGGTGCCACGTGATATGGCCAGGCTTCATGCCCACATGGGTGTTTATTCACCTCCATCTTCTGAATTTTCCTGTTGATGCTGAGATATGGACACTATAAAGCTCTACTCCCTGTTCTGCATATGTGATCCAGAAGGGTGGGGGAAGGGCATAGAAGATCCTCATGAACCTTTGATTGGTGGGAATGGAAGCCCTTAAAATTCTTACCTCTTTTCCCTGTAGCTAGATGATACTGAGATAGAGGAAGGATGGCTTCTCAGAAGACGACTGTCTCCTGGAGAGTGGAACCAGTCACACTCAGAGCCAGCTGACTGGACAACTCTTCTTTCTATTTGTCCCTTTATATCATGCCTCTTGCTCCTACCTGGGATTGCACATAAACCTCTTCCCTCTAGTTTCTCTGAAAACTCAATTCAAGATAATAAAATATATTCACAATGTGATTAGTAGCAACATTTTTTAAGATTTTATTTATTTATTCATGAGAGATACAGAGAGAGAGAGAAGCAGAGACCCAGAGAGAAAGAGAAGCAGGCTCCATGTAGGGAGCCTGATGTGGGACTCAATCCCGGGACTCCAGGATCACCCCCTGGGCGGAAGGCAGGCGCTAAACCACTGAGCCACCCAGGGATCCCTAGTGGCAACTTTTAAATGAGTGCAGAGATTATACCAATGTTCTCTGTGGGGGTGAGGCAAGAGAAAATGGGATGAAAAAATGTAAGACAAAGACAGACGGGGAGATACTGGACGGAAGGGAAGAAAAGACAATTCAACAAGTGAGATTTGTGTATTGGTGAGTACGTTGTAATGGAAAGGACATGGCTTAAAGACCCAGGTTAAATCCTCTTCCCAACATCTAGCAAATAAACAGCTAGAGGCACAAATTCATTACTTCATTTGCTCATTCATTTATTTACATTTAATCATTGTGATAGCTCTTTTGATGCTACAAAGAGTCGAGTGGTCCAGGTCTCCTCTCTTAATGAATTCCAACTTTAATGGAGGAAGGATACATAGAAGAAGATAATTATTTTTTTTTAATATGCAGAAAGAGTGCTCTAGCTCTATTAGAGATAGCACAAGGAGGACTTGAAAGAATGCTGGAGCTCTAGAACTCCTATCAGGCTACAGAGCATAGTTCTCTAAGGCAGGGGTCACTCTGTGGAGCAGACATTGTCTTACAGCCGTATCCTGTGAGCCTACCTCCATTCACCTGCCTCTGGATAGTTCCAGCATGTTGACAGATTTCCAATTCGAGGCTGGTTACTCTCTTTTCTGTCAAATGACCTTCTCCAGCACTGATGAAGCTGTGTACAGATACAACCACCCAAAAGGGCAGGGTAGTTAGCACCTGGAGGACATCTCCACTAATGGAGAATGGAATTTGGGGATAAACTAGCCAGCCTCCTTAGCCTTCATCAGTCCTATTCCATATGACTCGTCCAAGCATGCCCAAATGCAATGCTGCCCAGGTGCCCTGTGGTAACTCACTCACAAAAGCATAGTTGACCTGCAATCTCTCCCTCCTCTGATTTATACCATTTCATTACTTAATGGTTTGTTTTTGGACCAACCCAAATTAAGACGTGTATGGTTTGCCTAAAGTCTAATCCATGGTAGTAGATGGAGTAGACTCTGTTCCTGGTGGTAATAATGGTCATTAATATTTAAACAATATGATCTAGATTCTATTAAGATCCCAGTTTCAAAAAAAAAAAAAAAAAAAAAAGATCCTAGTTTCAGAGCAGCCTCGGTGGCCCAGTGGTTTAGTGCTGCCTTCAGCCTGAGGTGTGATCCTGGAGACCTGGGATCGAGTCCTGTGTCAGGTTTCCTGCATGGAGCCTGCTTCTCCCTCTGCCTGTGTCTCTGCCTCTCTCTCTCTCTGTGTCTGTCATGAATAATTAAATAAAATCTTAAAAAAAAATCCTAGTTTCAGAAATGGAAGAAGCTAAGCTTAGAGAATTTGTCTCTGTAGCTCCACTAAAAAATTATAGGAGAGTGAAATAGTGGGTTATCTCACACTAATACTTTCAATAAGTAGTAGTTTGACTTACCTTCAGGGTCCAAAGGAAATAGGCATTTTTCATCATATTGCAGGTGAGGAAACATAAGCTCTAGGAGTCTTAGTGAATTACCAAGGTGCATGCACTGGAGGGCATATGGAAGGCTCCAGGACATGATGTTGCCATTGCTCTGGCTACAGCCTTAGCCTCCCTACCTATTTACAAGGTCAGCCTTGGGGATCCCTGGGTGGTTCAGCGGTTTAGCGCCTGCCTTTGGCCCAGGGCGTGATCCTGGAGTTCTGGGATCGAGTCCCACATCAGGCTTCCTGCATGGAGTCTGCTTCTTCTCTGTGTCTCTGCCTCTCTCTCTCTCTCTTTCTCTCTCTCTCTGTCTCTCATGAATAAATAAATAAAATCTTAAAAAAAAAAAAACAAGGCCAGCCTTACTATCCCATTTTTACTTTTTTCCCCTCTCAATATATGTACATGGTAAAAAAAAAAAAAAAAAGTTAAAACTGTAAAAGGATATGAGGACGCCTAGGTGCCTCAGTTGGTTAAGCATCAGACTCTTGGTTTCAACTCAGGTTATGATCTCAGGGTCCTGGGACCAGGTGCCACATCAGCCTCTGTGCTCAGCATAGGGTCTGCTTCAGAATCTCTCTCCCTTTTCCTTCCACTCTCACTCTTTCTCACATAAATAAATAAAAACTTAAAAACAAAACTATAAAAAACATATGAAATTTAAGGTGCTTAGAGGCTACAAGAGTTAACTTGTGCTGCGTCCTTCCAGGAAATTTCCAAATGCATATATACGTATAGACGTACATATTACGCATAATTTAAAAAAAAAACTGACAATCTTCAGGATTCTTCTGTTAGCAGCAGCTGGTGGCACTTCTGTCTGCCTCTTTTAATGGCTTCATAATACTCCACTCCACAGAGGTGCTATATTTTAATTAAGCCCCCTGCCGATGGTCATTTTCTGCTTTCCACCCTTTGCTATTGCAAACAATGCTGCAATAAACATCCTGAACATATTCTTTGGAGCATGTGCATGAGCATATTGTTAGGATCATTTCCTGGGAAGTAATATCAGAGGATCAAAGGGTATTCCCATTTTTTTCAATTAATTACCAGTTGATGTATTAAACACACCAATTCCCAGGGAACATTTCTGTGACTAATAGGTTGTGACAGCATTTCCTTCTTCAAAGAGGACAGAGGGGCATTTTCAGGTGGCAACAGTTTGCAGGGTGTTTGCAGATAAGCACCGCTTCTGGGGATGATGGCTCTTTGACCCTGGCTCACTTCCTTTGGTCCCCTGCCCATTGTTCCTTTTTGAGCTCCCGCTGAGCTGTCCCAGGTGCAGGAGGCCATCACATAAACAGACATTCCAAATACCGCAGCATCTCCGTGGGGTGCAGGGGACCACTGCCAAGGACGAGATTAGTCCCCTAACGGGACACATTCTTGCTGGAGGAACACATGACCTTAAATCCACAGCTCAGTGCAGGGTTAAAAACTCACATGTCTGATCTGTGTTGAGAGAGGGACTCTGAGAGTAGCCTGGGAGAAATTCTTCTCCCTGGACATCCTCTAATTAAAGTAAACAAAAACAACAAAATTTGGCGAAGTTTCATTTTGACAGATTCAGAATGAATTATTAAAAACAAACAAACAAATAAATGTTCAAAGAGCTTTGACACTTAAGAATAGAGTAGTATAGATTTTCCACTTTGGATATATATACAGGACAAAAATCAGTGCACTTGGCACCCTCAGTTTCTCCTGTCTCTGTCCGTGTGTCTGTCTCTGTCACTAAATCTCTCTCTGTCTCTGTCTCTCATCTCTCTTAAACTCAGTGCCCTCCTGTCCAAATAGGTTTGAAATCCCAAGGCGTGCTTATGCACCCCTTTCCTCTCCGACCTTTTGCCACAGGCTGCAGGTGAAACCATTCCCAGGAAGTCCCACTCCTCTCCTTCCCTGAGGCCCCCTTTGTGAGCTCTTCAAAAATCCAAAGTGAAGTCTTTCAAGCATCGTTAATACTCTCCCTCTACCTTCTCTTTTGCAATTACTAGCTTCTATTCCACAACCATCCCAGAGACTGCCAGACCACTCCTAGGTCCACTAATGAGCTAGCCATTTAGTCTGTGCAATTAACTTTCTTATGTAAGTGAAGTTTTCTTCATTGCCTAGTTTGAGTTTGAGTCTCTTTTGTTACTGTTGCCTTCTCTCCTTTAAACACAGGCTCATCCGATCTCCGGCTACTCTTGAATATGTACATCTCAGGAAGGATCAAGTGTGAACTGGGCAGCAGGACAGGTACCAAGCAAGTGTCTCCCACACCCCGCTGCCAGGGCACCTCCAACACTCTTGCCTCTGCAGCTGCCTCCACAATTCTGTCAAAGTGTCTCTGAGCAGAAATACAGCCCCAGCCAAGCACTGCCAGTTCTGAGGCAGCTCAGGAATTCAGAGGACCGTCTGTGACGTAGACAGAGCTGTATTTCCTTCAAGGGGTCTGGACGACTTGAACTGGGCAGAAACATCTGCACCCTAACATGTCTCTGTTAGGATTCGAACCCTCAAAAATGAGAGAAGGAGACAAACCATGAGAGAGTCCTAACTCTTGGGAAACGAGCAAAGGATTGCAGAAGGGGAGGCTGGTGGAGGGGATAGAGTAACTGGGTGACAGGCACTGAGGAGGGCACTTGGTGAGATGAGCATTGGGTGTTATACTATATGTTGGCAAATTTAGTTTAAATAAAAAGTGGCTAAAAAAGAATTAAGTATCTCCTATTTTTCTATTTTGGGTCTTCAAATAAAAAGCTCAAATAAACTTCAAAAAAAAATTGTTCCAACCCTTAGGTGACAGTCTTAAGTGTTTAAATTTAAATGGAATACTTCAGGCATGCAATTATAACACCAGTGCATGTTTTTATAGAGGCTTACCACCTAGAAGCTTTCCTTGTCCATTAATTAAGGTATTCACTGAATATTTCTGATATTTTTCAAGTCATGTGTCATGCACTCAGGATGCAGAGGGGCTTGTACTCTTCAGCACTTAGTAGACCTAACCTGGAACTGAAAATTAAATCTGGTGCTTGAATTTCATTGCTAGGAAATTTTGGGTACAAACTTCGAAAAGACATAAACCATGGTAAGAGTGACTATAAATACCAAATTATATTTGGCATATGCTATCTTAGTCTTAAACGGGTTTTGTAAACTTGTAATTGAGAAAACACGAGTCATACATGCATTAGCATAGCTTGCATGTCTTAAAACGGTTTCAGATTGATGTCACATCGTGGTGCTAAGCAAGTCACCTCAAATCTCTGGAGTTGTTTCTATAATTGATCACCTTGTCAAGGTGGAAAATGAAATAACTGAGAGCTGCTGAAAGGAAGATACTCTTAAGATACGTTTCAAGCGTGTGATGGGGCCATCCACTGACTTGCTGAGGACCAGGCTGGTGGAATTGTGCAGATAGCAGCTACACCTGCACAAATGGCATTGGGCCTCCTTTTCTAAAAAGTCATTAGTGACTTCAGCTTTCAAGTTTGCCATTCTGGTCCTTCACAAATGGAATCACTGTTGCTAAACAAAAACAAAAACAACAAAAACAACAAAAAAATGCAAAAATGAAATAAAACAAAGACAGGAAATTTCCTTGCCTGTGCCCTCAAGGAAAATGGGACCAGGAAAAGGAAAGAGAAATATATAGAACTCCTCTTAAAACATTGTTCATCTTTTTTTTTTTTTTAATTCCCTCAGCTTCAAAAGTATCCTGTGGCACTCTAGAATACCTTGATATAAAAGGAAGAGGGGATGCAGTGTCTAAAAATAACATAAAATACATTACCAAGAGTAGTTGAGAAAAAATATGGAACTCTAAAATGTAAATGAACAAAAACTAGATAATTGCCTTCCTCTCACGCCCCAAATTTACAAGCCCCTGGGTGATACTTCAGTGCTTGGGGGCCTGCTAATTTCTTTGTGTGGAATTGGGCAGGCATTTGCCATTGGAGACCTGCTGTCAGCCAATCAGGGTGAGTGATCCAGGCTTCTTTGATGTAACATAAGTTAGAGAGTAGCAGGTGGCCTTCCCTGCTGTTTATAGTGCAGCTTGGGGAGTTGTGTCAGATGTAGCAGCTCCTCTTTATCTGCATGGAATCTGTGTAAATCACAAAAGAACAGATGGAAAAATAGTCACAGAGCCCTGTTCACCTCTTAGAAGCAGCTCATAAACCTTCGTACACCCACCCGCCCCATTTCAAAAAACAACTATGGGTGGGTTGGTCACCCAACTGCTACAGGGTAGTCATTTTATTTACGAAAACATCTAAATACATGAATTAGGTGAAGAAAACAAAACAGCAAATGGTTTAAATGATCACAGCTGCTATCTATGTGTATTTTACCATTAGATTCCATATTTAGGTTAAATAAACACAGAGAAATGAGAAATTGTCTCTCATCTACCCCTTTCTAAATATCTGTAGAACCTCTTAGTGATGTCAAATGATGCCAATGGTTTACCATGTATCTTTGTTTATTGTTTAAATACAATTGTGAAATTCCCTGTCAATATTTTTTCCCTGAAACCTCGAAATAATTTTCTAAGAATCAATAGCATATAATTTCATATTGGAAACCATAAAAAAAGCTGAAAAATTGATTGAGAAAGCCTGTCGCTTGAATTTTATGTAATTGAAGGAAATATTTTACTGCTTGCATTTGTGTTGTTTGCTTCAAACACGGTGTGTTAAAAATTTAGCCAGGAAATGGAAAGACAATAAAATACTTTAGTTTTTTAGCAACTTTCTAAAAGCAATAAATACTAAACAAAATACTTTTTGTTTGTTTTTGTTCCTGGCAAGAACAAAAGAACCAAGGTACAAGGAAGAATTGGGGATGATGTGAATGGCACTACGATGTTTTAGGATGTGATTTGTAAGACAAGGCAGTGAAGGAGATGAAGCTTGGGTTAGCTAAGTCTTGACCACAAAGGACCTGAAATGTCTAATAACAAAACATGGGCTTTGACCTGGGTGCGATCAAAGTTGACTACTAAATGTTGACTTTAATCTATTTATAACTTTAAAATCTGTACAAATAATATATTCAAAATATAAATTGTTCAAAGACCCAGAGGGCATGGAGGTTGCCCATTAGACTACATTGTTATTCAGAAATGAAACAATTACTATTTTCTTATAAATCACTGTAAAGTGCAGGAAAGTTGTTATAGAAAATCCTTATGGTGCAGAGATGAACTTATAAAACAGACTACAAAGTCTTGAAAACAATGTAAGAGCAAAGTTTGACTTGGATAGAAGTCAACACCAAAGAGTCTTCTTTTCTGTAAACTCCAAGAAGTTGTGAAGCACACAGGAATGGTTTCTAAATTTCCATCAATTAATTCTCTATAAATTCATGTCTGGAGAGACATAAACGTATTAGACCAGTGGTTCTCAACCGTGGGCAATTTTTCCTTCCAGAGGACACTTGATAATGTCTAAAGACATTTTTATTGTCACAACTGGTGGGAGAGAATGTTACTGACATCTGTGGGTAGAGGCCAAGAATGTTGTGGAACACAAGACATCCTCCAACAACAAATAATATCTGACCTAAATGTCAATACCATTAAAATTGAGAACCCTGTTTTAGATATCTCGGGCATTTAACCATATTCCCTATTCTCAAAAGAATGAGACTCCAAAATTTTATCATGTCTAATATGTGAGCTTGGACATATGAGAGAACAGTCAAGAGGTTCTTAAGATCACTAAATACATGAGCTTTTTATGAAATGAATTCTTCCTTAAACAGAATCTACAGAATTCTAATGTTTGTGGTTTTTTTTAGTATTTATTGCTTTTAGAAAGTTGCTAATGCAAAATAACTGCTGCATTAAACTAAATTAAGCTTGAAGTGAAAGTGCTATTTTCCAAAACATTCCAGTGAAGAGCTCTCCCCTTTTAAATCTTTGTTTTGAGTTCAAGAATAGTCAAAAAATTTCAACAGAATTAGTATGAAGCAATTCAACATTGTATTTCCAGATAATCATATTAAAATACCTTTAATATCAAAATGACAATGAAGATGGGAACAGACTCTCATTATTTGAAATTAAGATCTCTAATGTTTTGTTTTATTTGTTTGTTTTGTTGTTGTTGTTTTGGTAGTCAGATGTGTTTTCTTGGGGTAACATCAGGAATACTTTCTTCGTAAGTTTCCTGCAATGCAAAGTTAGAAGGAAAGTTTTAAAGTGAAAATTTCTTTCCTTCTAGGCATTCATTCACTTTTGATAATGTATGTTAATTAAAATGCTCTTTTGTCACAGTGAGGATTTTTACAAATCAACCTAGTCATTCTCTATTTCTATTGGAAAATTTTACTTAAGATTGTTTTTACTTTTTGTTCTTTGTGTCAAAAAGTTAAAAAAAAAAAAGAACAGGAATCTCTATTTTCTGTTCATATGAAATGATGTCAAATAACTTGGGAAGGACCAACATTAAACATCGAAATTTATTATCAAAGATCATATGAACTAAAATAATGTAGCAATGATGTTTTTGGATTATCTTTTTTACTTTTATTGTTGATAAATGAGATAGGTGAACTTCTGATGTCCACACTACTCCTGCACTCAGACATCTCACTACAATTCTCAGATTTATTTTTTTTATTTTTTATTTTTTTTAAATTTTTATTTATTTATGATAGTCACAGAGAGAGAGAGAGAAAGAGGCAGAGACACAGGCAGAGGGAGAAGCAGGCTTCATGCACCGGGAGCCCGATGTGGGACTCGATCCCGGGTCTCCAGGATCGCGCCCTGGGCCAAAGGCAGGCGCCAAACCGCTGCGCCACCCAGGGATCCCAATTCTCAGATTTAATCCTAACTTTTCATCTTCTAAAAATGCTTCATTAAAGTAATATCTAATATTCTCTGAATATTAGAAAATTAGAATATTAGGTTTTCCTAATATTCTCTGAATATTTGGAAAACCAGCCCCGTTTATCATTCTCTTAGAGTCTCAACACACGTTGTAAAAAGAAACCGACAAAAACCAGCTTGGTTTTATTTATCCCAACATCTCAAAGCTATTAATATCTAGTGAGTCTAATGTTCCAGGCAGCAAGCTTAAAAAAAAAAAAAAGAAGTAGAGTATCTGCTCTTACTCTTCTATTTGATTTTTGTGTTGGTCTATTTGCATCATAAGTCTTGTTTACTAACTACTAGCTACTTTGTTTCTTTTTAGCACTTCCATCAGTGGTATGAACAGGACAGGATATTAAAGATAGATATTTCTCCATTATTTTCTATAAGTGGTTTAGTGAGAATAGACCCCTGTTGAGTTTTTCTTACTACCCCAGAAACCATATCCTGAAATAAAAATAATAAAGAATAATAAAAGAAAATAATGAAGAATAGGCACACACAAAAACAATAGCAGCATCCAATGCAACATTTCAACTATCTTTGTTTAAAAAAAAAAAAAAACACACATTTAAGATCTGAGTTGCATTTCTTTTTTGAGCACTTAACACACCTTCCACCAAATATAGGGAACATTTGCTGGCCACATTTGTGACAGAACTAAATGCTTACCTATAGTCACATCATTATTGTGCTTGATGTATGACTGTGATGCTTTTTCGTTTTGTTCAAACTTGATTGTCAAACTTGGTACTTCATCAGTCATCTTCTGAAGACCACATTTTAGGGCTCTGCCTCTTTGTCTAAAGGAGCATTGTGGGGAACTGAGTTTTATGGGGTAAAATCAAGAATAAGAATTGTTTTAATCCAAACCCTATAACCCCGCTATCTATTTTGCTTCTATTGGAAATGGATGAACATGTTCAGATCAGAGTGTAAATTGGCATGAACCTTCATCTGAAATGCAATAAAGTTAGAGGAGACTGGATGATTTTTTAAAAATGTATCATTATTCATATTCAATGCTTCCTCTGCACTTCTGTGTACCATCTGGTCCTGATGGTTGAAGTGCCAAAATACCATAAGGAATGTTGTTTTTTGTGGTATTTCCAGTCCAACCAGAATCAGAAAGTACCAGAAATCTCTTGAGAAAAGCTGTTGTCATAGGACACAAAGCCCAGTTTGTCAAACCAAAGAGTTTAAGAAGAAAAGTAGCTAAAATCAAACTTACTATCCAAATTTAAATACTGAACAAAGAAAGGATGCTTGGGGGTTGGGGTTTACCAGATATTTTGCACAATAATAATAAATATAATCCTACCAATTCTTCATAAATGTATCCCATTTCTTTACAAATTACAATTCCCTTTTTACTCCTTAATGTGTTCATCTTTATTCTGCATATACATTTATTTTTAAGGAGAATATTTATGGACAAATAGTCATGAAATTCCCAGGGAAAATAATTGAGAAAAGGAAGCATTGAATGAATGACACCAAATTTAAAAACCTTTATAGATTACATGTAATATGTACAAAAATACTTCATCTTATCCTGTTTATGAGCCCTTTGATGTCCAAAGAATTCTTTTACATGACTTTCTACTTCTATATAGGACATCACAGCTTGTCAAATACAAGGAATCTTGAATCTTAAAAGACTCAATCTGTGCTGTAAACTTACTGCCCAGAAGGTTTAGAGTGGGCTGTTAAACTTGGCAAGATTTCTACTTCCATTCAATCCCCAAACCTTCTGAGATTTATTTGACACTGAGTTTTATTCAGCTTAATTTAGTTCAATAAAAAAAAAAAAAACAACTTTCTAAGTACGAGAAGAGTTTAAATGATGATACTATTGTATGACAATTAGCATGTTAAGGAGAGAAATTTAGCATACTTTTTTTTTTTTTAATAGGCTCCATACCTAGCATGGAAATCAATGTGGGGCTTGAACTCATGACCCTAAGATCAAGACCTCAGCTGAGATCAAGAGTCAGATGCTTAACCGACTGAGCCACCCAGACGCCCCTAGCATACATATATTCTACTAAAGAAGTGTCTTATAATGCATAGAACACAATAAGCTTTTGTGTCAGATATAGATTCCATTCCTGGTTCCACACCTGTCGGTTGTGACCTAGGGATAGTCACTAACTACTCTGATCTTAAATTTCCTTACCTGAAAATAGAAAAATTAATTATTTTGCGAGGTTGAAAGGATCAATGAGCTATTGAATATAAAGTCTTATAGCATAGCAGGTGCTCAGTCTTCTCCTCACCAATTATATAGCTAGCTATATGCAAGGATCATAAAATGATAGACAGCTACAGGGCAGATGCTTAAAAGGCTGGCTATTACAAAAGCACATTGTAATTTCTACTGAAGTTCTTGTTTATCCATTGAAAGAGGAAAAGATAACCTGGGAATATAATTCATATAAGCTTGGGAGGTAATTATGATATTTTTCCATTAGGAATATTGCCTACTCAGTTCCCACAGGCAATATTCTGAATTTTCTTTTTGCATGAAATAGCAGTGCTTCAAAAAAGGCATGGTCTGACCTGAGATATTCTGAATCCATGTAAAAATACATCTCTTATTCAGGTCTTACTGGATCACTAGCTATACCCTCCTTGACCAAATCCCAAAGAGAATCTTCTCCCAAAGACAACTGAGGAAAATCAAAACAATTCTGGCCATTTTTTAACTGAAAATAAAATCTCTGTCTTCGGATTTTGAATCTATATTATCTGTGTCTGGTATGCACACTGTATAACACCGTTTGCTAGAAGATGATGCCTAAGATAAATAGTCCAACTATTATTTTTTCTTGGGTCATTCACTTTCTGTTTTCAAGTTGTAGTCCCAATGAAAGCATGATAAAGGCGTGAACACATGACACACCCAGGGTCTGGTCCTTAAACCTAGAGCCTTTGGATTCCAAAGCAGTGGGATCTAATCTCCAGGTTCCTACTGTCTTGGTTCTGAAGATTCCTTTAATTTACATAATTTAACTTCTCCTAGTTTAGCCCCTTGAATCACTTGAATTAAATTGAATCACTTAACTCACACTCCCTCAAAAACATTTTTTCATTATATCATTCCCACATAACCCACTTAGAAGAGCAATTAAGGTGTCATTCTATGAAACTCCAAAGGAGTGTAGAAACTGCCTTTTGGAGAACTTTGCCTGAACCTTTCCCCTTCAGCATTGTGTGTGCAGCAGCTGGCAGTTGCTTTCTTAACTCCTGTCACCCAGCACTGGGGTTCATTGCCCAAGCAAAACTAATATGAGTGAGATTTTTTTTTTTGAATGATAAAACATATATACTGTTTCTGCCTTGAGTCTTGAGACGCTGTCCTATTAGGAATGCAATCTGTCAAGAAAAGCAAAGTGCATCCAAAGAGAACTCCATTGTCTCTGTGTTATGTTACAATACTTTTATTAGATGGTGACATTCCCGAGACAGCACCTGCTGCGTGGCTTTGGGCGGCTGGCCAGAAATGAAAGGGAAAAGCAATGTGTGGTTTAAATCCAAACAGTGCAGCCTTGCATTGCTGTAACAAATACCAGGGCCTGAACAGTTGGGAGAGTTGAGGGAATCTCAGTCTGTAGACACTTGAGTTCAGAGTGTGTGTGTGAGTGTCCCATCATTGTCAGAAATGTATGGACAGGCAGATAGAAGATTTTTTTTTTTTACTGGGTACATACAGTTGGCATAACTGTGTATGTTTTCTCCCCTATTCTTCTGGGAAGATGGTCCTTTGGAAATTTGGAGAAGTATCTATAGTTAGTGGTTTTAAGTATAGACTCTTACTAGTACAGAATGAGAACTAAAATGTTTATATTTCTGAAACTTCACAATAAATAAACACAGTTAAAGGCAAAACATTTTAAATATATATGCAATTCTAATTGATGGGTTAGCATGGACTTTTTTCCATAGAGAAATATCTTGATTTTTTTTAATGCCCCCTTCATCAGTTTTTGTTGCAAATACTGTAGAATCTACAGAAGCTAATACCTCTTGAAGTTAGAGTTGTTTTTGAGATGACCAGATGGTCAAATTCCATAAATTTAATTTACTGTTTGTTTTAGACTCCTCAATGCCACATGGTGGGGAAAAGAAAAAAAAAAGTAAGCTAGAAAACCAATCCAGCGATGATGGCAGTGGGTAAAATTGTAAACTGCTTTTTCTGATAATTAATTAAACTTCAGAGAAATAGTACCTGCTTGGGAAAATCAATGGTATCTATTAAAAGAAAAAAAAAAAAAAACTCCTACAAATCCAATTAAGCGATGCTCTCTTTTCATTAAAGCAAGGCTTAATTCAGTAGAAACCATTGTTCAGAAATTAGACACTAAGTCATTCTTTTTTTTTTTTTTTTTTCTAGCTAAATTGATGGTGTGTTGCTGTTGACTTTCTGGTTAAAGGCTTCAGTAAAAAGGCTTCTTGGCCTTTTCTCCATATATCTGATGACCTTAGAAAGTGATGACTTTATAGGATGTGACCACAGGGCTCACACTACTGTGAGGTAAGTGCAGAGCTCCCAAAAGTCCCAGCGGGGGAGCAGAAAGCATAATCATTCAGAAAGAGTTACGGGGTCCCCTTGAGCATGATCCCATAACATTTCTTTTCAGACTCAAATGAAAATTTAACTTGTTTTACGCAAATTATTGAGTATGTTTCAGTCCCTACACAGCTGTTTCTTGGTCTTTCTGCGTATGCATGGATGTTTGTGATTTTATGAAAAAATAGGGACTTTCTGTCATTTCAACATGCAAACTTCATTATATTCTGTTTTGCATAACTTACCCTCTCTCCTCAATAGGTCAGGATTGAGGTTATGAAAAAAAGCAGGATCTCATCATGAATGTAGAATTCTGAGCACACTAATGCTGTGTTCCGTTTCTTCTGGGAATCCTTATCAATCTAATGGGTTTGTTTATGGAGCGGAGTTAGAGTCTTAAAAGCCTCTATATGCTTTACTGAAAGGTGGAGTGCTTCTGAACTTTAAAATCAATTGCATTGATTCAATTATAGAACATAAGTGAAGACTAATGGTTTTTATGTTCATTAATTGCTAATTTACATAAGATAGAAGATGTTAATATGGTCACAGAGTCTTTGTGGGAAACCATTTTAGTTGAGCTAGAAAAAATGGGACTTCTATCTTCATTTGTAATGAATCGATATTCCAAAAATTAAAATATATAATCTTCAGCTTAAATTCTATGATTTTCCCATCTTCTCTGTTGCCTAAGAAAATCTGTGAACTCTGGGTCAAATCAGTGTCACCCTTTTACTAGTTACTCAAATAAATGTATTTTTTTTCTCTTAAGTTTTACCAGAAGTTAAAAACAATTGTTATCAAGTTGTGATTTTCCTGAAGTGTAGAAAAGTCAAACAATCAAAATCAAGACTTAAAGGCAAATCTTGAAATATTTCCAATTTGAATTACATTCAACTAAATCCTAAATATTTCAGATTTTTCTATGAATTAATTATTGCTTTGTTTCTGATTTTTTTACCCTTTATAGAGTTTCATCAATGATATTAATGTGATATATAAATAGAAATAATGCTCTCTGGGGAACATATAACCTTTGTGGACAGATGGGATTGGGAATTAGAAGAATCTTAAATGATTTCTTAAGTCCAAGATGTGATTTACTTCTAGTGTGCTTGTTTATTTTGGAAAACAAGATAGGAATTATCCCCATCCTCTATGTCAATGTTTATTTGGAAAGTGCTATATAATTGCTTTGTAGATCATATTCCTTTTTTTAAGATTTTATTTATTTATTCGTGAGAAACACACAGAGAGAGGCAGGAACATAGGCAGAGGGAGAAGCAGACTTCCTGTGGGGAGCGCAATGCAGGACTGGATCCTAGGACCTGGGATCACACCTTGAGCCAAAGGCAGATACTCAACCACTGAGCCACCCAGGCCTCCAATATTCCTTTTTTTTACTCGATATTTCCACTATTATTCTTATTGTTGTTGTAGACATGTGGCAGTATTTTTTTTTTTTCTGAGTAAAAATTGGAATAGTTTTAGATTATACTTCAGAATGGTTTCTAAACAAATTTGGATTCAAAGTAAAACTCTCTCACTGTTTTGGTGACTTGGAGCTTTTTAACCATTCTGAAACTCAAAACTCACACCTATAAAATGAGAACAATATTTCTACCTCTTGTTTTATTTTGGAGGGGGGCTTATAATATAATATTTGTAAATCAGCTAGTTCAATACCTGATATATAGAAACTGTTAATAAATAATGGATTCTCATTTTTTACCCTACTTGCACCTACTTTTGTCCTGAATTCTGGTGTCCCTACCCCAAGCATCTTCCCTTACATGGGAAGACAAGGGTTTTCTCTTAAACTCTATTTTGGTTTCACTCCATGTATCTTCTGTAAGGATCGTGTTTGGCTCTGTAAGATACAATGCTATTTACTGGAATTATAACATATAATAATGTATAAAATAATGAGTGAAAATGAACCCATCTATAAAATGGTGGTTGGGAGTGAAATAAACATCCTCTGGAAGGTTTCAGTTACAGGAAGAGGGAAAAAGGGGACAAAACAAAATTCACTGTGTAAGTCCCATATATTATATTTGACTTTAAAGTGAAGGAGGAATTGAAATCTTAAATATCTCATGATAAATAGAGTAACCCAGTTCTTTACTTGTCCAAAAACCATCTCATCCATTATAATATTAATATACAGAAAGCTATATACTTTCATATTTTTGAATGTTTATGTAATTCTTCTTTGCCAACTCTCACACAATTGCTATGATAGATTATAATCAAGTTGCTTAAAAGCATTTGAGCTCATTACTTACAGACACAAGGTTGCTGTCTGAAAATAAACCTTAATGTCAAATAATAAAGAAATATTAACTTTGTTCACTTTGTTTTTAATATGCATGATCAGAGTCAAGCTGAGAAAGGTCACATTTTCAAGTCTCCAATCCATTTTGCACATAAGAATATTCTGACTGGAGAGGGTTCTAGGGAATGGAAAGATGTCCCTAGGACCGAGGTAATTAAGAAAAAGGATTCAAGAAAGGGTTATGGGCTTGGGTACGTAGAATGGTTTTGGAGACTTCCAAAACTGACAAAGAAGGGGAAGAAAAAAACCAGTAACAGAGAAAATGAAACGAGGTGAAAGTATATATATGGCATTTCATTATGGGTATATCTGGGTACAGAGTTAAGAAGAATTGTCAAATTGTGTGATAGAAAATAATGTAGTCAAAGGAAGAAATTTCCCTAATATTGCTACCCCTGTGCCAGTTTTCCTATTTCCACTAACTGCTACTACTCCAGCTAACCACAACTACCAACACCTTATACATTTTATCAATGAAACCTCTGAATAAGACTTTGAGATAGGTATTAGCACCTTAATTTTATTGATGAAGAAGTGGAGACTTTAAGAATTAAAACAGGAGAGGCTCGGTGGCTCAGTTGGCTGAGCATCTACCTTTGGCTCTGCTCTTGACTTCGGAGTCTTAGAATCAAGCCTTGCATGGGGTTCCCTGCTCAGTGGGAGTGTTTCTTCCTGTCCCTCTGCCTCCCCCAACCCCACTCCTGCCCTCTCTCTCTCTCTCTCAAATAAATTAAATCTTTAAAAAAAAAAAAGCATTCATCCAAGATAATGCAATTATGTGGTTATTTTCCTACTGGTTTCTTTGAGCTCAGAGCTAGTGTTCCTAAAGGAGAGAATGAGAGAAAGAGAGAATATAAATAATTAAGGAAAAAAGTACAAATTGAGATTTTAGGCTTAGGTTCAATGGCATATAGCAGAAAATCCAAAATAACAGTGCTTAACAGTAAAAGGGATTATCCTTTCACATAAAAGAACTATAACAATAGACAATCTGTTGTCAACAAGCACCCTCGTTCTATAGTTTTATTTATCTTTTAAGTATGCGACTTTTATTTTTTATTTTTTTAAAGATTTTATTTATTCATGAGAGACAGAGAGAGAGAGAGAGAGACAGACAGACAAAGGGAGAAGCAGGCTCCATGCAGGGTGCCCGATGTGGGACTCGAACCTGGGACTCCAGGATCAGGCCCTGGGCCGAAGTCAAGTGCTAAACCGTGGAGCCACCCAGGGATCCCATATGTGACTCCTAATGTCAAGACTGACTCCTGGTACAAGTAAAATGAAATTAAATAGTATCTCTAGGGAAAATAGAAATTTGTATGAGAAAGGAAGTGAAGTTAAGGTATATTACTTGGCTCAGCAGTGGACAATATTTACATAGACTATTACAAACACCGAATATTGATTTAATCAAACATTATGATTTAAATATTAGGAGGTTGGTGGATGTGTGTGTGCGCTTGCATGGGCATGTGTTTGGGTGATTTACTTATTTATTTTTAAAGATTTTATTTATTTATTTGAAAGAAAGAGAGAGAGAGAACAAGAGCGAGATTGTTGCAGAGGGAAAGGGAGGGGGACAAGCAGACTTACCACTGAACATGGAGCCTAACTCGGGGCTCCATTCAGGGCCCTGCGATCATGACCCAAGCTAAAATCAGATGCTCAACTGACAGCCACCCAGGTGCCCCTGCAGTATTTTAAGAACAGCTATAACTTAAAATAATTTTGAGAGATAAGTCAGGAAATAAACATCAGTATAACAGTGTAAAAAGAATAGTGTTGAGGAATATGTAAGTAAATACTAAAAGAAACAGCTATAAGAGTTGAAAGTAGATGGCTCTGGGCAGCAGGATAATAATAAGACGAAGTAGAGAAATGGATTAGTTTTTCAGCATAACCCTTTCTTGCTTTTTTTAAAACAATAAAAAATAATAGTTTTAATAGAACTGTGCTCATTATTTTAATATCATAAAATATTTTTTAAATAGTGAATCGGCATTATCTTGCAATCTAGCAGTGAACATTATTTACTGTTTTGGTGTATTACTTCCCAAATTTGGATGATGAATTCTTTTCACATAGTTCATTCATTCTTCTACCCATTATTACAAAGCACCAACTGCGCACCAAACATTGAGATGAACACTGAGACAAAGGTGATGAAAACACTCTCTAACATCAAATAGATCACATTTTGTGATGGGCGGTGGGTACCAAAGCAGGTCACACAACCGGGGAACAAATGCAGTCAAAAAGATATAGAAAAGAAAAGAGAAGAGATCAAACTGGAAAACCCCAACGTATGTGGGGATTAAATAATACACTTCTAAGTAATACCTAGATCGAAGAAGAAATGTCAAGAGACATTTAAAAAATATTTTGAACTAAACAAAAACACAACTTTTCAAAATGTGTAGGACACGGTGAAAGTGGTTCTCAGAAAGAAATTTATAGCATTGAATACATACATTAGAAAAGAAGGAAGATTTAAAATCGGTCATCTAACTTTCCACCTTATAAAACTAGAAAAGGAAGAGCCCATAAATCCAAAGGAAGCAGAAGAAAAGAAATAATAAGAATTAAAGCCAAATCAATGAAACTGAAAACAGGAAATCAATAGGAGAAATCAATAAAACCAAATGCCTATTCCTTGAGAAGATCAATACAATTGATAAGCCTCCCTTTAAGCTAATTAAAAAGAGAGAGGGATGGGGGGGACACAAATTTAATCATAAATTTATATAAATTCATTTTTATTAGTGGTTGACTTTACCATCTGGCTCACAAAATTCCTGAACATTTAATAATCCTTACTCATGAGCTCCTACGAGCTGGCGCCAGCGCACCCTTGGTTGTCTGATGAGGCAGTAAGACTTCCTGGAGAAGGTAAAACCTCAGGTGAGTCTTAACAGGTAAGTAGGCATCAGCTGCCAAATGGACTTGCACATGGAAAGGAAGATAACACGTTCAGGCACAAGGATCATATAATGATGAGGGAAGCGTGATGTGTGGATGGAAATATAAGCAGTTCTGTGTTTGAGGTTGAGATGAAATTCTCAGAAAGCAAGGGCCATGGTAGGAAAGATTCTGCAAACTACATTAAGGAGCTTAGAATTTATTCTGCAAGCCACGGGGGGCTACTGAAGGATTTAAAGGAGGGGAATGAATTACTCAGATTTATGGCTGTGGCATGATCTTCTGGCGAATCCTTGTAGAATGAATTTGAGAAGGAACAAGGCTCTAGACACATAAACCAATTAGGAGGCTGTTGCACTGGTCCGAGGAAGTGATGATATGAGCTGATTCAAGACAGTCGTACTTAAGAAGAGGTGACAGATTCCAGAAATATTTAGGAGGTAAAATCAGCAGAAAGGGTGATTGATTACAAGTGGGCAGGGGTGAGAGAGACAGAAATCGGGGATGGCTTCCAGGTTTCTAGCTCAACTTAGGAATTTTGGGGCTATGGCCAAGAAATGGAGTCAAGGAAGAAGATTAGATTTCTGAGGGTGTGCTGGCTAACTCAGAGTTGATAGTGGAACATCTACGTGGAAATATCTTGCAGGTCTAGCTGAAGATAAAATTTAGAATATCATGGGACGCCTGAGCAGCTCAGCGGTTGAGCCTTTAGCTCAGGGCGGGATCCTGGGGTCCTGGGATCCAGTCCTGCATTGGGCTCCTTGCAGGGAGCCTGCTTCTCCTCCTGCCTGTCTCTGCCTTTCTCTGTCTCTCATGAATAAATAAAAATAAAATCTTCTAAAAATTTCAGAATATCACTAATGCATAAGTGGTAGTTACAATCTTAGTAGAGGCTGAACTCCAGAAAGAAAATTGGGTGGGAGGTGGCAGTCAGGGATAGGGACCCAAGCAAAACCTTAAGATATATCTGAATCTAAAGGACTGGCAGAGGACCTAGGGCCAGCTCTGGAGACAAGACTGAGCTGAGAGGTAGGAAGCAAATAGGAGAACACGAAGCATGCAGTCCAGGAAGAGATACCATTAAAAAAAAAAAAAAAAAGGCAAAGATTGGGAAATAATGTCAATAATGCCACATGAAATGCAGTTGCCATTTTTCTTTTTTTAAAATATTTTATTTATTTATTCATAGAGATGCAGAGAGAGAGAGAGAGAGAGAGAGAGGCAGAGACACAGGCAGAGGGAGAAGCAGGCTCCATGCAGGGAGCCTGACGTGGGACTCGATCCCAGGACTCCAGGATCATGCCCTGGGCTGCAGGCAGCACTAAACCGCTGCGCCACCGGGGCTGCCCAGCCATTTTCTACCTAAATTTAAAATGACATTTTTCTTATGCTATAAAATATGTTATAAATAGCATCTCAACTGTTGTTCTAAAAGTATTTATAGGACTTTTCTGTATGTGTATATGTATATACACATATAAATTAATATATATTTCATTGATAAGAAAATACATATTCTTATACTATATTATAGTATGAATAATGACCATAATATTCAGCATGTGGCTGTATTATAATTTGCATAATCAATATCTATTATTGGAAACTTTAGACTGCTATCATTATTCTCATTTATTTTAAGAATTGCTACAATAAACATCTTTGTACTTAAAACTTTTGTAATTTGTCTTTTTTTTTCTTTTAGGAACATATGCCAAATGTAAAATTAACTGAGTTAATGAGTATGAACACTTTTAAGGATCTTGACACACTTTGTCTATATGCTTTCCAGAAATTGGGTCTGATTAGATTTTCACCAGTACTCTAAAAGATGCTCATGCCACCAAGACCTCAGCAGTCTGCAGGTGTCCCTGTTTTATCTGTATTTTGAAATGGTTTCATTTCCATAGATCATTCACCTAGAATGATAAACAGATTTTTAAAGCCAAACATTTTCCAGTCACGTTAAAATCTAGGCATCAAACCGGAATAAACTAAGAGGAGCTGGTGATCCCTTACTTAGGCAGAGCAGATTTTCACAGCTCTCCATGAGCAGCCTCTATGGTTGAATTGTTATCCTGTGCCTTGCTCCTGCAACTATACTTATATTCAAACTGCCTTGTGTGCCATTGTTCACACCTTCTTCCCTTTCTGTCCCTTGTCCAAATTGTACATTTCTTCAAGTTGTTTCTGAAAGCTCCGGTAGTTGGAGTTATGCGATACACAACTTAACATTCCGTTACAGACTTTCTTGGACAGGGCGTTCATTTCCTTTTCTTACTTGGCTGCAAAATCTTGAAGGTAAAGGCAATGTGGTGAGTCAGGTCCTCGTTGTCACCCATAAAACATGTCCTTGCATGGCACTGAAAGGGTACTCAGGAAATACAGAGAATAGCACAAAATCACAACCCCACTATTTTTGTGTAAATAAAAGCACACTAGCTAATTGCATATTCTAATAAAATGTAGAGGCTGACTAAAAAGGATTTATGAACATTTCAGACAGTTACATATGATTTTTTTTTTAATTCAGTAGCTTTGTGAATGATTTTAGAAAGGGAAGGTGTGACTTACGCTGCACGTGTGTTCTACTCTGTAGAGGGACAGGAAATAGATGGGTAGAGAAAGGAACAGATCTAGATAACCTATTTTACTGTCTAAAAGCGAAGTTAAAGAAGTATTATGTAGCTTTAAATCAAAGCTAGGGGGTACCTGGATGGCTCAAGTGGTTAAGTGACTGACTCTTGATCTCAGCTCAGGTTTGACCTGAGGGTCCTGAGTTCAAGCCCTGTGTTGGGCTTCATGCTGGGCCTGGAGCTTACTTAAAAATAAATAAATAAATAAATAAATAAATAAATAAATAAATAAATAAATTTAGTATTTAGATTGGATGGCTTTCTGACCAATGCTAAAGTTACACCACCTTTATGATGACATCTTTATAATTTATATTATTTTCTTTTTAAAAAAGATTTATATATTTATTATTTTAGAGAGAAAGAGTAGGGGAAGGGGCAGAGGAGAGAGAGACTCTCAAGCAGAACCCTCACTGAGCTCAGAGTCTGACAAGGGGCTTGATTCCATGACCCTGAGGTCATGACCCAAGCAGAAATCAAGAGTTGGATGCTTAACCAACTGAGGCACCTAGGTACCCCTAAAATTTATATATTTTCAATTCTATTTTTTCATGTACAATGTATCTCAGAAATGTTTATAAAATCTATAATGTAGTCTCAAACTTGAAGTATAAACATTTCAGTAATCTTAAGTGATCAGAACCAGAGTGAATCATAAGGGGACTGCATATGTTCCATTTTTTATAACTTCTCCTAAAGGAAGTTACTTCTCTATATAAATATTCTTGTTTTTTCTTTTTTTTTTTAGTCTTGCTTTTTCTTTGTATACATTTTTTTTCATAACCTCCTTCATTTGAGAAATGTGACTTATTTAAATATCTAGGTAATATGCCTTTGGGTTATCATTAATAACTATTAATAGCACATGTAATTTCTTTTGAGACAATATATTGCATTTGCTATCTGTGTTTCTATAGGGTATCTTTGTGTAAATAAAACCACATGTGTCAGAAAATCTGTTTAAAAGGAATATGCATAGCTTCTCTGAGTAGTATCTAATATATGTGCATGTGTGAGATGTTCGTGTTTGTACCTGTAAACTTTCATGTAGCAGCTTTTAAAATTAAAGCAGTTTTAATGATACTTTGGTGATTAGTGATGTAACTGGCTAGTACATTCTCTATAATATATGGGCTTGGTAACTTTGTTAAATGTTAGCCCATCTGTATCTTCATTCTTATTTGTGCCTGTATATATGAATATGTGTTTGTATAAGGAACTATACACACACAACACACACACACACACACAAACACACAATGTGAATTTGTGGATGTATATGTGATGCAATTGAGAGGAACACTTGAGAAATGTCTATCCTTTAAGTTACCATCAAGTGATATGATCTGACGGTTTTCAAAACCACATTAAGAAACATTTGACTTCTAAGTCTGCCATACAGAGGTATGTTTTAATATGTTTAATTTTCTCAGCAATTAGACCTCCAGGGGAGTCGCAACAAGTGTCTTCAGCTCTGTGGTTGGTGTTTCCCATCCTTCTGGAGCTCTGCTCTAGCCCTCTGCATTCTGAGTGGTGCACGCACATGCCCATGGGTGTCCTTGCAGAGATTAGTGTGGGGTCTACATAATTGAGTAAAATCTGAATGTCACGAATTTTTCAGGCTGACCTCCAACCCTAGCTCTCTCAGCAGAGAAGTACACCACAGCTCCATCTCCACCTGCCTGCTTGGATACCGTTTCCTTAATGAAGGAGGCCTTGTAATAGGAAAGACTCCCGTTTCAAGCTGCGTTCTGTTTCTTTCTTTATATCCCCAGGATGTAATTATCTCATGATAAGCACCTTTGTGTCTAATGACTTAATTAGGTAATCACATAAGTGCTGTAAGTGATGTTTTGTGTGATGAAAATGTGTAGTATGGAGTAAGTCATCAAAGTTCCTCAATGCTGGACAGGAAAGCATAAATACCCAGTCTAGGAGTTTAATTTCTCTCCCCACCACCAGACGGGTTTTCTTGTCTTTCTTTTCTTTTCTTTTTTTTTTTCTTTTGAGGGAAGAGGGAGGTAGGAGAAAACTTTCTTTATACTAAACAGATGGGGAGGAGGGTAGAATAGTGTTTTCCTGAGCTCTGACACTTTTTAATCTGCCCTACACACACACACACACACACACACACACACACAGAGTTTAATGTAGGATTGCTGCTTTTTCTCAAAATAAGGCCCATTAGCCGAGAACAGCAACAGCTGTTTGAGTGCTGAGGGTACTTTTTTCTTTTGCTTCCTTTTTTCCTCACTGTGTTTATGTATGTTATGGGTGTGGTTAGCAGGTAAAAATTGGCATTTTTGGAACCATAGAATTTCAGATTTGTTCTGGCATTCAGAGGCACACATTCAGTGAAAGTGACTCAAGATATTATTTTGCCAAAGGTCATTAAGCAATTTGATGTGACTTTCTCTGCAAGTGTTGTACAATTTTTCATGAAACAATAGACCCATTAGTGTCTCCTTCATTTGGCTTATGTATGAAGGGTTTTGTTGTGACCTTTGACAAATGATGTTTTTAAAATGTTTACTCTGCCACAGTGTGTTAATCCAAAAACAAAATTAAGAAAAGAAAATGTGGGTTGAAAAACCCGTTCTTGCAATTTTCTAACTCTCTGCTCAGGTCTCCTTATATTCAAAATTAAATGCCTATTTCCCACTTATTAAATAAGAAATCACTACAAGAAATTGGCCAAACTTCAACCAGTCCCATTGCAAGTTTGGATAGTGGTATAAGACTTTAACCTGTCCTTTCCAAATATTTTGCACTTTTTTTCCCAGTTCGTTTTTGCCTTTCCCAATCACAGCAGTCTAAAACAATACTTTCTTACCCTAAAATTCTATAGCATTATCTATACCATTGATAAATCAATTTACCTCCAGTTATTCATACATTAATGCATTTACTCATGTTCATTTAATAGACTTTTATAAAATTCCCATTATATTTTCTTTTTTTTTTAATTTTTATTTATTTATGATAGTCACAGAGAGAGAGAGAGAGAGGCAGAGACACAGGCAGAGGGAGAAGCAGGCTCCATGCACCAGGAGCCCGACGTGGGATTCGATCCCGGGTCTCCAGGATCGTGCCCCGGGCCAAAGGCAGGCGCCAAACCGCTGCGCCACCCAGGGATCCCCCCATTATATTTTCTATTCTAGCACTTCTTTTTTTTTTAAGACTTTATTTATTCATGAGAGAGAGAGAGAGAGAGAGAGAGAGGTAGATACATTAGGCAGAGGGAGAAGCAGGCTCCATGCAGGGAGTTTGATGTGGAATTGGATCCCGGGACTCCAGGACCATGCCCTGAGCAGAAGGCAGTCGCTTAACCACTGAGCCACCCAGGTATCCCTTTTGATGTTGTTGTTTTTAATTTTATTTTCTAGTACTTCTTTTGTCGTATTGATGGATTTTTTAAGATAAAAATGTCATTTAACTTTTGTTTACTGATTTGTTTTCATCACACAAGGTTCTAAACTTCCTAAGGGTCAAGGCCTCATGCAGTGAGGACAAATAATCATCATTGGATTTTTTTTAAAACTTAACTTTGCCAGAGACCAACTATCTGATGGACATGTTTTGTTTTTGTTGTTGATGTTACAAATAACAACTTTTACACGGAATATTTGTACGTTCTGGAAGAAGTTTAACAGTGGACTCAAACAAAATGCAGCAAAGCATGGTGGTCAGGAACAGAGATGTGTTTCTAGCCCAAAAGTTTGCAGAAAAGAACTTAGTGTCTCAAAACATGAAGAGATGAGGGCAAAATATAGACAGAGATTTACAGGGTGGAGTGCAGGAGTGATGAACACTTTTGTATACCCAACTGAGCCAGAAGGGCATTGATTGCTGACATTAGATGCTAGAGCACCCTCAAACACTGTAATAAAACTTCCCAATTTAGTTTCTATTGAGTTGTGTCTAGGAGGGCCTATGATCTATGACAAGTTCCTTAGCTTCAGTTTCTTAAATTTTGGTAAGCATCAGAATCTCCCAGAAAACTTGTTAAGCCTTTGAGCACACCAAATTTCCAGGAGCCTGCCTGCAATCATTGAATTGTTCTAATGGATTACCAGAAATGAGAAAGACCTGAGACAGTGCAATCCAGGGATTATAAAGAGGGACTGAATATTATCTTAAGACTGAAAACCCTACAAATGTGGAACCATCCTAGTAGATTAGGTCTAGGTTTTCAGGAGTGAATGGATGGTGTTGTTAAGACTCCGAAGAGAGGCATCTTTGTAGATATGACAGCAAAAGGGAAAAAAGAAAACTGACTCTGAACAAGGAAATTAGAGGAGGTTAGAGGGGGTGCTTTCAGATGTCTAAAGAAGACAGGCCCCTTGAGTCATACTTGTGATCCAGTCAGGCAAATATTAGATGGGCACACAGTATTAGACAATCCCCAGTCATGTTACAGATTATTTGAACAAAGAATCCATCCTTATAGCCACAAACATGTATAAAGCAGAACTGGAAGGGATACAGAGAATACTTTTTGATAATGATAGAATTAGAGTTTTGTAAAAAACAAAGCAGGACTTTTGATAGAAGTGAACCAAGCCTCTCTATATGGTAATGAACTATTCACCACTCAGACTTGCCTCAGTGAGAGGGACCATTATCTACCTTAGGAGTGCTAGAAAGAACATTAACATAACAGTACAATCTACCTACCTCATGGGTGATACTCCTTCAGGTCACTTAGGAAAATAGGTTTTACTGATTTCTGAAAGTCGGCTACATGCAATTTTTATGGATAATTTTGAAGAAGGAATGGACATATATGCAGCCAAGTTCTCAGATGCTATAGATAATAGGTATTAGATCACCATAAACCCACAAAAAGATTTTCTGAATTCACATGAATTGAGGAAAAGCCCTAAAACAAGAGCAGAAAAAATAGGGGAGTTAGGGAGTTAGAGAATGTTTCTCTGCAGAAGTTAGGTTCTACCCAAAAAAGAACTAAGCCCCTAATAAATGCTTATAAATTTGTACAGAATATGTTGCAGGTAATTAAGGAATGGTACCAAGACTTAATACCATTTTATTAGCACTGATAATACAGTGTCTAATACTATATGCTTTGCTTGGGGATTTTTTTTTAATTTTAAGTAAATAAATAAAAGGTAAAGAATACCTATCAAATAAATGAATGGCAGATGTGTGATAACACAATGCTTTCCTTTTGAATTACTATTTTGTGATGTGATACACTTGAAAATAAAACCCATGTTAACTGGCACCAAGAACAGATACTCTGTCTTATTTGGCTCTTATATTCTCAGCACAAAATTAGTACTAGAAACAGAAAAGTAAAACAATGCATTGGGGTAGGTATGGTAAAATGATGGAGAAATACAAGGAGCCAAAGGTGAAAGTTCAGAGTGTCCATGTCAGCTTCAATCTTCATTCTTATCACCTGGAAAGCAGATGACCTTAATAATGTTGTTGTGAGCCATTTGAAAACCTGAGTCGCTCAAGCATTCAGTATTTCAATTCACCCAAAGAAAATCAAGAATATGAGACTGAATTCATCCTATCCCATATTTTCTGTTTGTATGAAGACTGCTATAAGGTAATTTCATCAGGATATTCTTTTTTAAATGTCTAACCCTGATCTCTTGTGTTGTAATTGACAATACCCATGATTTCTGTCCTCAGTAGAGAGTAAAGACAGCTGGTTGCAATTTGCATCACTAAGATGCTAACATAACCCTTTGGCATAATTGGGGACCATTATTAGGCTGTCCTTCAGACTACACTTTTCCCAGGCTAAATAATTTGTGTTCTTTAACCTTTCCTAATACTCTCATTTTTTAATCTGTGAACCACCGCCATGATTCTTTGAAGGTGTTCACACAAGGTATGACACAATGCAGGACAGGAACAGGGCTATTTCCATACAAGCCCAATGAGTCAATCTTCCATTTCACCCCAGAAGGCAAAGGAGACTCAATCACAAAACTGGAGTGTTAAGAAAGTAGAGTAAGAAGGAACAGAGAAAACCAATCAGAGTAGATTAAGGCCAGAGGGAGCCAATTAGAGTGGCCTAAGGTCAGAAAGAACCAGTCAGAGTGGTCTAAGGTCAGAGGGAGCCAATTAGAGTGGCCTAAGGTCAGAAAGAACCAGTCAGAGTGGTCTAAGGTCAGAGGGAACAAATCAGAGCAGCCTTGCTGTCAGACTCACACTGTGGGGAAAGCCTGTCTTTTGGGCATCCTGAAGTCTGTACAGCAGAACACAGTGCTCCAAAGGATAGGAAGATGTCCCTCATCAGTCCATGGACGCTTGTTCAGGGCTGAGGAGCACAGCCTAGAAGTCTGCATATCATAGAATCTGGACGTCCAGTCCAGGTGAGCTAGCCAAATTTGATTAACAAAAAGGGCAGAAAATAAGCATTCTGAGCACTCAGAATACCCACTCAAGATGGAAATGCTGGTACTAGGCTTCCCGGAGGAAGCTTCTTCCTGCTTCCTTTTTCAGGAGCCAGTTTCTAAGACACTATGCAAGCTGCCCTTCCCTCTCACTATTAATATAAGATGAATAAGTCTGCACAAGGAGCTAGGCTGAGAAGTATGAAGAACAACTGTCAACAACTTTTAAAAACTACACTCATCTATTAGCAATCATTATTGAGCAGGCTTTGAACAAATATCTGTTGTGTGCCTATCATGCACCAAATGCTAATTCATTGTTTTAGTTCCGGACCCCCAAAATAAGTCCTCCATTTTTCTGTTAAGAGCAATAAATAGGTATTTTCATGGCAGACTGTGAAGGAAATCACAAGGAAATATAAGTGTCTTCCTTAGCAGGATAGTTTGTCATGTATTCCTCAAATATTGTTGATTACTTTTATAGTCTATTACTACATAAAGCTTAATATCCCAACTCAAGGAGCTTACAGTTGGAAAGGAGCTTGCAATTAAAATGAGCTAGTAACATTCTACAATCCACAGAGGAATAAAATACAAGTCTTAAATAAAAGTTAATTAATGAATCCTCAACCTCTTTAAGGCTAAATATACACATGGAGATTTTATGTAGCCAAACTGAGGACATTTTTTAAAAACTTTTACTTAACACTGTACCACTTAAAACGTCCTTTTACATTATTTCTCAGAAAAGCTTCTAAGGTTTAAGTTTAGATAAGATAAAAGGAATGAGTTCTATAAATGAGAGACACGACGTAAAGCTGGGTTTTCATAGTTCTCATATAACTTTCTATGTTTAAAAAATTTTTTTTTTAGATTTTAAAAATTAAGCTATTTATCGGATTAGCTTCTGGTTCATATGCAGTCTTCATATTGTTGTGACGGTGGAATCAGGCAGTTTTGAAGCTAATCTTTGTAGTTTTAAAAGCAGTTAATCGAGGATGTTACTAAAGTTATTATAGGATCACATATGGCTGTTTACTTGCATCTTTCTTCTCTTCGACAATGCTCATGAGACTATTATGTTAATAGTGTGACCTTTAAAAATAAAAGTGTTTAAAATAGCACAGATGAAGAAGACAAGGAACAGTAGGGAGGGAAAAGATAGATATAAAAACACTGAGTGTGAATAACAGGCTAAATAGCTTGATATTTTAAATGTCAATTGTAAGACCAGACTCAAAATTTTGGTTTAGTTTCACTTGGTTTGGGACCCTTTTCAAATAAATAATCAAAAGTATATCAATAATATATGAATTTTAAATTGTCAAAGGGAACTATTCTTCCTAGGGAAAAATGAAAATTAGAGTAGTAGTGTCTGCATTTCACCCAATCCCGGAAAGTTAAAAAATATTGATGCCAAGGGAAAGTTTCTTATTTTCCTTTGAGTGACAGAATCAGATATCAACATTGTCATACAAACAGCCAGGTCTGGGATTAATTCCTTAGCCAACATGAACAGACACAAAAGACTTTTCAGAAAATCTGTGCTTTACTCCTCTCCCTGTGGTGCAAGTCTTTAAAACAAACAAACCAACCAAGAAGAAGGGGGAGAAGGCATTTTCAAGCAGATGAAAACTAAACCAATAAAAGCCTACAAAGATTCATTTTAAAAAGGAAATGGGTAAGCTATTCAGTAATAATATCTGTCTTCTCCATGAATAAGATTTTCTTTAGTCCATAGTTGCTCAGTGATAATTCCCTTGCTTAAAAGTAAGCAATTCAAGCTTATTAAAAAGCACTGTTTTATATCAAAGAAAAGACATTATTAGGTTCAGGTCTAATGGTCCAGTCTCTTGTATGAATTGTGGATATAACAATTGACGTGTATTAATTTTCTTCACCAGCATAAACTGTTTCCAGTGTCAACATACAAGGTCAAGAATTACTTGAACAAAATTTAATACAGGGGCAGAAAAGTTCCACTTCCCTACACACTCCCACATTCACTGAGAAGCTCCACACTCCCCGCACTCCCACCCCTGCCCCCAGTCCCAACTCCATCCTGGCACAGGATATTTGCTGCTTTGAAAGATTTCATTCCTCTTTAACTTAATTATTCTAACCTTTAAATTGTTTTGTGGGGATCCCTGGGTGGTGCAGCGGTTTGGCGCCTGCCTTTGGCCCAGGGCGCGATCCTGGAGACCCGGGATCGAATCCCACGTCAGGCTCCCGGTGCATGGAGCCTGCTTCTCCCTCTGCCTGTGTCTCTGCCTCTCTCTGTGTGTGTGTGTGTGTGTGACTATCATAAATAAATTTTTAAAAAAATTAAAAAAAATTGTTTTGTGTGTGTGCATGAATCCGGTTGCCACTTTTTCCTTAGGAAATATATATAAACATAGTATGTGTGTGTATGTATACACACATATATACACATAAATCATTTTACTATACAATTACATACCTAAAGAATGCCTGTCTTGACTAATACCCTTTCAGGAAAGGCATTTGGGCCTTGACAGTTGCTACTCTAATCTCATAATTTAATGGGAAAATCTATTTCCGAGTTCTGTTCAAGCTCCCCCTCAAAAAAGATAAAATCAAATGTTAAATAATCAGACAAAGATATACCCAATGTATCATACACTGTTACAAATCTTATAGACTTCATTGAAATGCAAAATTCAGGGAAGGAAAAAAAAAAAAAGAAAGAAAATTTAACAGAGTCCAGTGAATAAAGTATGACCTAATGTTTGGTTACATTTGAACTTTCAGATAGATGCCATGTCCCAAATGATATAGACATTTTTAGAAGAGATCTACTAATAAATATAATCTTTGATATAGTATGATTCAATTGAATTTTAAGACTTTTGTGATAATGTGATTATCATTTTACTTATTAGATTCTCAAACAGGACAAATTCTATAATTAAGAGAGATGACTATGGAGTTAGAGTCATCTGAGCTCAAATCCAGTGTCCATCAGTTTAGTAGCTTTGTGACTGGGGCCAATTACTTAACCTCTCTATGCCTCTTCACATGTTAAACACAGATAATTGTAGTATCCACCATTATAAGCTTGTTATAAAAATTAACTAGTATGTGTGAAATCCTTAGAAATGTGTCTATTACATAGAGTTGTATAAATGTCTGCTGTTACTGTTGCTATATTATTGACATATATAAGGTTATACATCTAAATATATAAATATTAAAATACATTTCTAAATACTAGTTCAGAATTTTAACTTAGAATGGGGACAGAGAAATGGACCTTAACAAATAGTAAAACAAGGGTAAAGGACACAAAAAAGAGTATTCGTAGAACTAATCTTTATTAATCATACCAAATAATGGTTGTTGCAGTCACACAACAAAGGTCCCATTTTATTAAAGCAATAAATCTCCTGGAATATTTTTGTGGCGGCAAGGCAAATTATATCTGTGAGTGATTTGAAATAATGATAACATTATTTGTAATATTTGTCCAACTCTCATGTGCTAGGGTGTTGGTGAGGAGATAGATCCCTTTCTCAGGTGTTTGTATCTCCTTGACCTTTGAAAAGATAAGAAAGAAAGAGAAAGAAAGAAGGAGAGAGAGAGAGAGAAAGAAAGAAAGAGAAAGAAAGAAAAAAAGAAAGAGAAAGAAAAAGAAAGAAAGAAAGAAAGAAAGAAAGAAAGAAAGAAAGAAAGAAAGAAAAGAGGAAGAAAAAAGAAAGAAGGAAAGAACCTTTATTTCTTTCAGATCGCAAAGGCCACATTGACAACAGAATCACATTTGTGCCAAGACATTCTGGTTTTGAGCAATAATTATATGATGACTCTGTGTAACAATGACTAGACATAACATGTACACAGATGCATGATGAGGATCTATTGGCATTCTCAGGCAGTCATCAACTTGTATATATACCCGTGGTGCCCTGATGTACAGATCATTCTCAGTCATCACCTCTTCCTGTCATCACATCCTCAGCAATACCAAGAAGCTTATTTCAACCACTGTGTGTGGTTTTAAGATTTATTTTAGAGAGAGAGAACCAGTGCAAGTGGGGGGAGGGGCAGAGAGAGGGGAAGTATCCTCAAGCAGACTCCCCACAGAGCATACAGCCCAGCTTGGGGCTCCTTCCCAGGACCCTGAGATCACCACCCAAAATCAAGAGTCAGATGCTCAACCAACAACCATTCAGACACCCCTCAACCCCCTTGTTTGTTAATGTGCTTTCGTGTTCATTGGAAAGGTCAATATGCAAAAAAAAAAAAAAAAAAAAAAAAAAAGTCATGAACATATATGACTTTTATATTACATATAACATAGTTCTTGGACTTTCTTATTTCTGAATTTCTTATATAGAATAAAGTTTCTTAATCATTAACACCACCATTTCATTGACACTACTCTCACCGGAACTCAAAGGTATTATAGCATCATTTAGGGATAAGGTAAGCAATACATCTTGCTGGGGCTACTTGTCTCTGTTTTAATTCAATTTGACTTTACTAAAGTGAGCTTACATTTATTTGAACAAAACATCTTTCCAAAAACAAATCTGATTATGTTATTCTTCTGCTGACAGTTCTGGGCTAGGTTATGCTCCAGTAACAGATAAATTCCGAAACCTCAGTGACTTAACAAGCAAAATGCAGGCTTATTTATCACTAATGTCACAGTCTGACATGGGTCAGAGGATTGTCTTCTGTAGCTCTCCTGATCCAAGCAGTAGCTGAGGGACCCAGATTGTTCCCATTTAGCAATATCACCTCCAAAGCCCTTTGCTTCAAGCTCTATGGTTGGAGGAGGTACACTTGCCCTTAATTGCCTCAGACTAAAATAATATTACTTTGGCATTCCATTTGTGAGAATTAGTGGCATGATTCTACCTATCTACAGGTAATACTGAAAATTGGAAGCATATTTTGATCATCTCTGATGGTCTCCACCATCTTCTCAATATTAAAAAATAAAATTCAAATTCCTTTGCTGAGCATATGAAACATTTTGTGATCTAGCACTGATGATTTCTTTCTGACTCAACTCTTGATTGTCCCCAATTCACGCTATGCTGCAGACACACGGAACTGTTCTGTGTTCTTAACACTGTGATGTAGATTGCTTTTTTTAAATTCGTTTTCTGTGATAAGGGATATATTTTAAAAGAGGAATACCTTGGAGAGGACTGTGGGTGCCCACAATTTGTGCAGGTGTTAACTGAGCCATGGGGAGAAGTAAGTACATTTGGAGTTGATTTCCACTCCAGTCGCGCAATTTGAATAGGTAGCTGTTCTAGTTCTGTTCTAGTTATCAAATTATTAGCTCTCAGATCAAAATCAAACCTTTTCTTACCCACTCTGTGATAATGGGATGGATGCTTAAGTGTATGTTCTTTGCATGGAGCACAAGGTAAAGCTTACAGTAGAGGTGCCGATGGAACACAGTGGATTTCCTTCCAGGTTCTGGTGTGCTACTGTTCTTTTTTTTTTTTTTTTTTTTTTTCTTGCTTCTGTTGTACCCTAGACAGAGGTGCTCCACTCTAGAGTATCCAGTGCCTCAAATAGCCTGCAGTGGGGGCTCCAGGCTGGAAGTTGCCTCAGTGATCCTCCCAAAACACACACCATCACACCAGACCTTGCAACATCCTGCTGGTAAGCAGATTTCCAACACCCCCAATCCTCCTAAATGCACACCTGTGGACCTCATCCTGTGTGCATCCTGGAAGGATGTTTACTACTTGCCCGTTGACTTGACTAGTTCTGGCCTAGAAAACTTCTTCACCTTCCAGTACAACTGCAAACCCACCTTTTGCAATAAGATCTGAATCTCAGCCTTGGGGATTCTGTCCAGCCCCTGTTCCACCTGCCAAGTTGTTCCTCACTTGAGTGTTTTCCCTGAGCCCTCGTATATTCCTCAGAGTTGTCTTTCTCTCTCTCTTTTATAATTTTATTTCACTTTTATAGTTAATAGTTCTTTACATTCAACTTTTCCGGTTCAAATTGCTATGCGGTTTCTCTCTCCTGATTGGATTTTGATTAATAAAATAATTGTACCCCGTTAAATTGGACCTGAAATTCGGATCCCTTGTTGTTGAATAAAACCCTTCTGAGAGATTATACAGTACTGAAATAAAATGTTATTTTGTATATAGAGGGGTATCTTACCACATGCCAAACCATGCAATTAAATGAAGTCGTATCTCAAAAAAAAAATTAGTATTTTCACAGCTTGGAAAGATTGGTATGATCAGTTCATATACTGAACTGGACCATCACACAGGCATGGAATAGCTATTTGTCTAAAGCTTCTATCTGATTTCCAAGAGAAGCCCTTGAACTCTAACAGACACATAATTGAATTAAAAAAGAAATGTAAGTATATGTTTTAACAAGCAGGAAACAGAAAAAAATAAAAACCACTAACATTAAACTTCTAAGTGCCTTAAAATCATGCACTGAATCTTAAAGGTGTTAAAGATGTTATGATCACAAGTAAGAGATTGGAAAGCAGGGTGTGATCATTAGGATGTATATAACTGGAGATGTCCAAAGTGATTTTCAGTGTGTGAATATGATGAAAGAATAGACTCAAATGTCGACTGTGATCCTGAATAAAAAGTGGAAATGGATATGGATAAATGAATGCTTATAGTCCAATATTAAAACATGAAAAGCAAAAACATACATTTAATGATACTTATTCCTAGCAAATTGTTACTAAATTTACTGTACCTTGTTGTTATTATTGGTAACTTTAAGATAGGGAAATATGATTTTTGTTTCTGAGGGTTTTTTTTCAAAATATTATTTTTAAAATGGGTCGTGTTCTGTTTTATCTGAGGGTTTTAATGTATGTTAGTTCCACTTGGAGATGCTCTCTTTCCCTTCCCCCACCAGAAGCTTCCCCTGCCAAGAATTAAAAACAAAACAAAAGACTCCATAGATCAGGATGCCTGCGTGGCTCAGTGGTTGAGCCTCTGCCTTCCGCTCAGGGTGTGATCCAGGATCCAAGATCAAGTCCCACATCAGGTGCCCTGTGAGGAGCCTGCTTCCTCTCTGCCTCTGTCTCTGCCTCTCTCTCTGTCTCTCGTGAATAAATAAATCTTTTTAAAAAGACTCCATAGATCACTCCTTTGCTTCTGCCTGCTAATCTTTAATGATTCAATTCACCTGATGGCACCTTTGCAAAATCTGTGCCTGACCCATATATTTCCCATCTCATCATTTTCCCCTTCTTTCCTCCACTCTCACCATGACACCGCCACCGTGACCCTCCACTCTCAACGTGACCCACCACCGTGGGTCCACACCAGTGAAATAGAGTCGCTTTTTAGCCTGTTGTTTCCATAGTGCCACGTTCATTTTCATTTAACATTTGTTGCCTCCCATTACTTTAATCCATTTGCTTTTCTGTCTCGTCCATTCATTGTGAACTTTACAAGGGCACATATTCTGCATCAGCTTTCTTTGTGTTCAGGAACCTGGAATAGAGCTGGCACATATGAGCTTAATGAATGTTTGCTGCGTTGAATGAAGGATGCAGTGTTTCAGACACTGAGCAAGATGCTGAAGGTAAAACGGGGAAAATCCTTCATTAAATAATTGTCATGGAGTTTACAATCTAAATGTGGGAACTGTCTAGTAATTACAAGACATGAATTACAAATTCATGAATCTCTGAGAAAATTGTTCAAAATGCTTTGGGTATTATGGCTAATCCATATAGCATTTATTGTGTGCCATGTATTACCTGGTGCACTTTAGCTATATTAACTCCTTTAATATTTACAGTGATTTGACTTGAACCAAGGCAGCCTAACCCTGGGCTCAATGTTTTTATGACCACACTGCGCACTTGATTTGATGAAGGATAAGAGTATGAAGAAGGATGATATTCCTAAGGTGGCCCTTGAACTGAGATATGTCACATTTTGGAAACAAAAAAGATAGTAATAAATCTATCACTGTTTCAGGCTTTTCACTTTGTAAACATGTTCTTAATTATTTTTTCTATGTGAGGCAGTCTTATGCTGGAATCCAGAAGCGCAGAAGAATCCTTTTTTTTTTTTTTTTTTAATTGGGATAATTCTTTTTAGGAGCTATTTATTTGTGCACCAAATATTTGCCAAACACCGTGCTTTGTATCAAAGAATCACAAATTAATCAACATCAGTCTTGTCCTCTAAGGGCCCAGCATCAAAGAGGAGATTCAGATTCATTTATTGAACACATGGTTTTGTGAGTGCTTTTTATGTGTTAGGCACTGGAGAGAATCAGAGCAGAGATTTTTTTGTGTGTGTTTGTAGACCCAATTCCAACATGTATATATGTGTGGAGGCTTCCTCACCCCAATAAACAATTCTCGGACACCCGCAGGATGTCCATTTTGACACTATCTGCATGGAGATAGCATCACCTCCTATAGGTGAAGGGCTCAGACCCACAAGACTGTTCCCGCCTCCATTTTACATGCCAATCACAAGTCCAAGTTGTTACTTGTACTCCTGACTGACTGGCTATAAATCAGAGAGTCCTGTGACACTCTCCCTGAGTTCAATTAATTTGCCAGAATGGCTCACAGAACTCAGGAAATGGTTTATTCACTGGATTACTGAATTTATTACAAGGGATATTAAACGTCACAATTCAACAACCAATGAAGAGATATATAGGGCAAAGTCCAGAACTAAGAAATTTCTGTCCTTACAGGTATTGGGGCCTGGCATGGTAGCACATGGAAGTATTCTGGTTTCCCAACCTGAAAGTTCTCTGAACCCCCTTCTTTTGAGTTTTTTATGGTGATTTCATTACACCTTAAATCATTGGCCTTTGATGATTGATTCAACCTCTAGCCTCTCTCCCTTTCCTGGAAATTAGGTGGGGCTGAAATCTCCAATCCTGTATCCATGGTCGGTTCCCCTGACAACCAGACCCTAACCCTTCTGTACTCTCCAAAAATCACCTCATTAATATAAACCCAGTTGTGGAGAAAAGGGGCTGGTTATGAATAACAAGACACATATTTCATCTTTATGGCTCTGAAGCAGTTTTTGAGAATAGAAGACAAGAGACCAAATATAACAAAAAGATGCTCCTATTGCTCTTGCCACTAAGGAAAACCCAACGGTTTTAGGAGCTGTGAGTGAGGAACCATGGATGAAGACCATATGTACATAAGAAATATATTTTGGTCATCTGAATGATGATATATATATATATATATATTTCTTATAAATCACAATATCACAGATATGCAATCATGTTGATAAGTTTGATAAAGCAATACATTATATATATAATGCATATATTCTGTATATAAATATATAATGTATATATATGATATCATGTATATATATGTATAAAAAATACAGAGTCACATAGTCTCTAGTCAAAATAACCCTTGATGCATTTCATAACAATGCATTATTGTTTTGGTGAAGGCCTCTGACCAACTCTAACACAGTAATTCTTAGATGTATTTGAAGATTAGCAGACGTTTAGAACATAATGAAATTCATGTAAGAGAAAGCATTTACTTCTTCTTTAGACATAACAGGTCAATAAGGATACACATTTTTTAACTCTCTGGGTTGTAAATAGATACCATAATAAATTTCTCTTCCCTGGTTTTGCCAAGCCTAAAATTTTTGGATCAAGATACATAGTATCCATGCCTGTGCATTTCCTAGAATTATTGTGATAGGAAGCATCTTTGGTTCATTTTATACTAGGGCAGAAACAGATTAATTAAATTATACAGAATTTTTTTAAAAAGAAAAATCTTAGGAAATTTGGAAACCATAGGAATGCTGGCTTTCCAAAAAGTTAATAACTTCTGCAGAAAACTACTTACAAATAACTAAGTAACTAAGGACAGGTAGCTTACCAGAAAAGAGACTAATAAATGACTCATTAGAGGTATTTGTTTTAGATAAATGATCAATATGTTTGTATAAAGGCTAAATGGAATAAGTCTAACTGGTGGGTCACTTATATTCTTTTAAGTAAGAAGACGAGATATTCAGAAGCCGCTCTCAGAAAAGAAGAGAATATTCATTCTACTCTTCTCTCCTTAATTGACAAATTGAAGCTTGTGTGGAAGAATGACAAATAATTTTTCTTCTACCCTTCTAGGCTCTTAGTGGAGACTCCCTTGTAATAAAAGATTAACAGGAGAAGGACAGTTTGATAATATGTATACCTCCTGTATTCCTGGCGAAAAACACAGGAGAACTGAGTAACACCTAGAAATGGCTCAAGGCATCACCTTAAATACCATCTTGAGCTAAAGATAAAAGAAAGACTGGGGGTGAGGAAAGTCAGTTATGGGGGGTTACCCAAAAACACAGCAGAAAGGTCTGTTTTTTATGCAGATTTAAGTCATTGCCTTCTTCACTGATAAGAATTTCTAGAGATTTGGTCATCCTCTTCTTCCTGGAGAGAGGGACACACTCATAACAAATGGAGGTTCCTCTTATAAGTGTAAATATTTCTGACAAGTTACTTCACAGTTTTCTGGGCTTCTCTTGTGTCTTGTGTTTCTTAAAAAATAATTAGCTTAGAATAATCCTAAACCAAAGAGGCAAATTTGAGGGTGAGAATTCTGCTTCCCTTCACCTGGACACCCCCTGGCTCATGAAAGGATCAAATATATGAAATCCATGTTGTCCCTGCCTCTTCAGAAGGCTTTTACACTTATGTGATTTTAACATCGTTAAAAGTATAAGGTCACCAGGAAATTCAGGTTAGGGGCTAAAATTTTCTGAAACTTCTTATACTATAATTTTATTGAGCTACAACTAAGTCAACAACTAATTCACACAGCTTTGGGGCTACATGCTAGCCAAGGAAGAATGGCTTTGCAGGTTCATATGACAGGGACTGTTGGTCTATTTATCTTCCCTGCACAAAAGCCAAAAGAAGAGATCAAGAAAGAGTCATATTGTGCTTTATGAGCGTTTCCTTAGGAAAAACCTAGACACTTGACTTTGAGTCAATATTCTATACTCTTCTTGTTTTGAGAAGATGAAGTTGTTTCTCAATTTATTTTTCTTACATTTCAGATCAGTTTACTGTATATATTGCATATGTATCACTGGCTCCAGGCCTGTAACTTAGCCCACAATCCCTTCTGTGTTCATCACCATTAGGTACTCATGAGAAGCCATTAAGGGCATGTTGAATAACCCAATTTCCTTAATTTAAAAAAAAAATGTTGGTAAAAAAGGAGGCAAATGTACCAATTTTAGAGATGCTTAGCCAATTAAGAGAATACAACAGAGTCCATTCCTTTTAAAAATATCGAGTATTATAAGAGAAAATCTTAACCAGCCTCAAAAATTCACAAAGCATGGGATCCCTGGGTGGCGCAGCAGTTTGGCGCCTGCCTTTGGCCCAGGGTGCGATCCTGGAGACCCGGGATCGAATCCCACATCGGGCCCCCTGTGCATGGAGCCTGCTTCTCCCTCTGCCTATGTCTCTGCCTCTCTCTATTTCTCTCTCTGTGACTATCATAAATAAATAAAAATTTAAAAAAAAATTCACAAAGCAAATAATAGTCCCAATTATAATATAAAAGAGCACTGGAAAAGGAGTCAAGATAATATGGGACACAAGCAGAAGCAAATTATTAAATGTCCTTACTATTTACAGCCCATTTACAAGTCCTTAAAAGAGGCAGAAGGAACTCAGCTGGCTGGATGTTAATACGTTGCTAAGGGCAAAAGACAATCTTAGCCCAACCCCCAGGATCCTCTAAGTCTACTTTAATATATAAAAATTCCTTTTGAAACTTCTTTTATCTCCCCCCTTCACCAGACGATATATGTTGGCAATCATCCCCCAAGCATATGACCCACCGATATATATCTGAAAGGTGTCATGATGAAGGTCTTATTAGAGAGGAATATATGACCTCTTCCTAACAATAGCTAGCCCCTTCAAGGTTTTAGAAATCTTGCTTTCAAACTTCCTTAGAAACTTACACTATTCCTAACTCCCAACTTGAACATATATTAGGGGCCACTCCTCATGACCCCAGTGCAGTTCTTTCTGCCCATGGATCCTGTCCACATGTTTTAATACAACCACCTTTTTGCACAAAAGACATCCGGAGAATTCTTTCTTGGCCATTGGCTCTGAACCCTTACATCTTTCCTACATCAAAGAGATCAGTGCTTAAGATTGGACTCAACATCACAGAGCATGATTTAACCTCACTGAGCCTCCATGTACTCCTTTATAAATCAAAATAATTCAGAAGTGTGTCTCAATCTAGATACTTTTGTTCAGTGGGGGAAATTCTTTGTTTGGGGGTGGGGGGTAAGGCAGGGTGTTTAGCAGCATTCCTGGGCCCTACCCACTTGATGTTACTATAATTCCCATTCAGTTGTGACTCCCTTCAAATATGTCTCTAGACTTTCTCAAATGTTCCATGAGAGATAAAAATCATGGCCTCTAGTTGAGGAACACTAGACTAACAGCCTCTAAATATCCTTATAGCTCAGAGTTTCTATAATTCTAAATAACTGAACCCTAGCCTAAGAGCACCTGAAAACACTCATTCTTATCTTTTTTTTCTCCTCTTGGGCAAAATGACAAGAAAGTTAGCAGTACATTCTAAGGCAGAATGTTGCTGAAACTGAAGAAGACTGAAGGGAATAGCGATTCGCTATAAGAACTTGCAAAGAGAAAGAAAAAAAAAATGCCTTCCCGGTTGAGATGTTTTTAGTTTCTGTAGAAGAATTGGAAATGTGGGCATAAAATGACAAGCACCTCTGTATCTATTGACCTTCTTTGATAGTCATCAACCCTAGCAAATGCCTGACAACTGAGAATGTCTTTTTCTTTGGCTCCCTGGAATCCAGCAAGGATTCATTAAGTCCCCAGCCACCAACTTCTGCTCAGAATCTCTTTCAAAGTTCTTTGGATTCAGCACCCAATCACATTTGCATACTTTTGACTTCCTCTTAGATAATCTCCCTGCTGTGTCTGAGAAGAAAATCATCCTATTCTAGTTTTTTCTCTCTTGTTTTTACGACCGGGAGCTACCTTTGCATTTTTCTCTGGCTGTGAACATTGTTATCTTTTCCTTTTACCCTGATTACTTGATATATTCATGACATTGGTACTTGGACTATTTTTTTTTTTCTGGGAATAAAGCATAAAGGAGTGAAAGCACTGGATAGGGTCTTGGTAGACTGGGGAACCCAATTCCTGGTCCCAGACTAGTCAATGAGCAGTTTTTGACTCATGGCACTTTCCTCCTTTAAAAAAAAAAAAATGTTATGTGTTTGAACGGAAATATCTTGATCTGAGATAACCACATCTCTGGAATTTTCCTGCAAATCCTTGTGTTTTCATATTCTGATTGAGAACTTATAGTTAACAAACCATATATCTTCATTTTGAGTTAGTAAAGTATGGTCAATATATCACCAATCTATCTTCCCAGACAAGCATAAAGACAGGAGATTCTTGGGAGGCCAGATGGTTGGGACAGTATTTTTGTTATTTTGGAAACAAAGAGAAGGCATTCTCTTCTTTTGGGAGCAGTTCTGCTTTTTTATTTATTTATTTTTTTGTTTTGTTTTGTTTGTTTGATCAATACTTTTGGTGCATAGTGGTTCTGGTATTCATAAAAATGTTTTAGGATCTGTCAGGAAGCCTTGGGATAGAATTGCTCTAGTGCCTTTAAAGTTAATGGGATAGTAGTCATTACCAGCTAATACTTGTATGCAAAATCCTACTAGATTCAAACTTGGAATTGAGGTCTGGAATGATTCCATGTACAGTCCAAGTTGAGGAAATTCCCTTCTTTTGGACAAAGACTCATTCTGTTAGTTTTAGTGGTAAAATCCATATAGTTAATCTACCTGTCTCCCATTCCAGGTAAAGGGATTAATCCGCTTAGTAGTAAATGGATGTGTTTCTGGAACCAGCAAGGTTAGCCAATGGGTTCATTTTCCAGTTTTAATCATGAAATATGGGCACAGCAAATGAGGCTGTCTAGTAGGATTTGGGAAGCCAAAATAATTTTTCTTTTTAGAAAGAAACAAATACTGTTAGTCTACCAACCCCCTTCCACTGTTGAATATTTTAGTTGTTTATTATGCTAGTAAACATATCTGTACAGCCTCTAGATAAAAGTGGAAACATCAGTATATTTAACTAATCCTTATTTTCTTCCCACTGGGGGAAAATATATTTTTTCTTCATTTTATCAGCAACAGAATAACCCTACCTTTCAACAATTCCTTCCCAGCACCAATTTCTCTTTACTTCCCTCTTTAATAAACAAATTCAGTGTTGAACACATGGCTTTTACATCTCTATTAATCTTGGCAGACTGTGGGGATGCTGAAACATGCTGGCGAGTAGGAAAGAAGATGCCTTTTCATGTGGCCTTGCAATGCAAACATTTTGGGAGTGTTCAGTTCCTCTACCACATTGGACTTATATTCCTTTTTATTGGAGTCCCAACAACTTTGTTTCCATGGGGAAATTGGTACTTTACTGAAAGACTTTGGTAAGTGGTAAGAACATATTTTAGAAGTTTCTGTTGGTGAAGAGAAAGCTTTTATTTTTTCCCCTTGATTAGGAAATAAAAAACAAAACCACTTTACAAAGGAATTAAAATAACTTGCTAATGTTTTCCATCAAGGGCTAGTTGTTGTTTAGAAAATTCAATTTAGGGATACCTGGGTGGCTCAGCGGTTGAGCATCTGCCTTCAGCTCAGGGCACAATCCCAGGGTCCAGGGGTTGAGTCCCACATCAGGATCCCTGAGAGGAGCCTGCTTCTCCCTCTGCCTATGTCTCTGCCTCTCTTTCTCTGTGTCTCTCATGAGTAAATAAATAAATCTTTTTAAAAAGAAAATTCAGTTTAATATAGTCACTTAAACCAAAAACATTCATTATTTGATACAACCATAAGATTGAGAAAAGGAATTAGTTTGATGGAAAATCATGAGCATTTTTTAAGCAACAATCATAAAATTTTTATTAATTAAGGTAATTATAAAACTCTTCATCCAAACAAAAATTCTTTTGAGCGTAGGACCAAGTACTAGGGATAAATAGGCTGAGACAACACGTGTAATTGAAGATAGTCCTTGGGAAACCTGAAAATATGGCAGCTCTGGAATAAGTCACCTGTGACTGGGCAGAGGGGAAGTCCCTATTTGCAGGCAGTCAGCTGAAAGGCAATTTCAAGACATGAGAAAATTCTTCAAGGTGAAGATAACATATATAATTTGTTCCAGTTTGCTTTTGTGTTCTAGTCATATTCTTTCTCTGAATAGTATCAAACATACAATAAAATAAATCTCCAAAGCATAACAACCTCTTAAATGTGCAGAACACTTTTCAGCAGAAAGAATCACAAGGGAGTGACAAACTTTATAAACCAAAAGACCTCTTTTTTAAAAAAAAAACGATTAAATGCTGTCAAAATATCTTTAAAATAAGCCACATTCTGCTTCTGTAGAAGAATAGCCTGTGCTCATGACCATCTACTTTCCTATATATCAGGTTTTTCTGTGTTAAAATGTAACCTGTAGTTAATGGTTACACAAAGCTTTAAGAAAGAAAGGAAAAAAAAAAAAAGGTTAAGAGTGTAATAAGAGATAGAAGCAAGTTGAGGATATATAGAACCTATTTTGTTTTTTAAAAGATTTTATTCACTTATTTGACAGAGAGGGAGAGGGGGAAAGGGAGAGAGAGAGAGAGAGAGAGAGAATGAGAGAGAGAGAGAGAGAGAGAGAATACTCACAAGCAGGAGGATTAGCAGAGGGAAAGGGAGAGGAAGGCTTCCCGATGAGCAGGGAGCCAGATCAGGGGCTCAATCCCAGGACCCTGAGATCATGACCCTAGCCTCAGGCAGATGCTTAACCGACTGAGCCACCCAGGTACCCTGAGGATATATAGACTCTAATATGAAACTGGAGTACCCTATCTCAAATGCTGTATGCAATAATAGGCTAGCAAAATGAATAACCTACTTCATTTGGGACAATTTTACTTTTAAATTCTCTTCCATGTTTAGAAATCTTATTAACCATAAAATATATTGTCCTCTTTATTTTCTACTTTATAAGAGAAAAACTATCCTTTCACTCACACACATTCAACTAGTCAACAATTCATTCAACCAATTATTTCCATAAGTATTTAGTGAATTCCTACAATATGTCTGAAACCTATGAATTTAGGTACAGAATCCTTTCCTTGTAATTGCAAAATCCAAAACGCTCTGAACACCAAAAACTTTGATAACCAATATGGGGGAAAAACTGATGTGGCTTGAACTAATTCATGGAAAACCCACCTAGAATTGACAGGATGGTATTATCAATCTTTGTCTATCTTCCTTAGGATGAATACCCACATATTTCATTGCAGAATTATTAATGTACTTTATTATAGTTTTGCCCAAATCAATCTAGGTTATTGTATAACATGCAATATATTCAATCTGAGAAATTCTGAATTCTGAATTGCCTTTGATCTCAGAAGTTTTGGGTCAGGCACTATGATTCTCTAACTTTCATAATGTTAGGCAGTTGAGCTCCTAGAATTCACAAGAAGTAATACATTCCCCTCTTCAGTAGGAGAAAATAGCTGGAAAGCATGCTTCATTCAAAAGTTCTCATTCAGACATGCATCCCTGTGAGGTGTTGTCTGAGTGTGTGTGGCTAACATTGTTTTTCAAGAGCCAAAAGAATCCAATTCTCTCTCTTTGAAGGGCAGTGGACCCCTACCAAGAAGACACAGCAACATCCTGTCAAACAGTGGTGAGCAGTCTCTGCCCATGTGGTCTAAAATAAAAATAATTGAAACATGGTGTTCCTGAAGTTTTCAGCTTCCCTTCACAGTTACAGAAAGGAAAAGGACAGTGAACTGGGTGGGGTTTCAAGTTTCAGCCTTCCTGTCCCTTACACATAAGCCAAATTAAGGAATCTAAAGTCAGAATAGAAAACAAACAAAAACAAAAAGATTAAAGTATGATCAAGTAGAGAAAAATGTGATAGTTGATGGTCAATAAATATATCATAAATGGTAATGGTACTTCATTCATACCTTATTTTCTTTCTGGAGTTCTCCAACATCTCATACCTACCAAAGGGCCTCAAATGACTGAGATTGCTGAATTAATACACTAAAAGTGACCATTAGAATAAAAAATGAACTGCTCATGAGTACATCCATCATGACTGCAAATGTCTTTGGCACTCACAAGTTACAAAAACACCCCCCGTCTCAAACCATTACATTACACATGAATCATCTTGTGTAATCTTGTCCAACCTTTGCTTGGTTAGTTTCTACTTCAACTGGCAGAACAAAGAAAGGCAATGCAGTTTAACAATGGCATATACAGAACCACATGAAAGCTCAAATGACATATGCAGTGATACTATTCCAAATAAAAGACCAAAGCTGATTCAGTGAGACAACCTCTTGGGTTACAAAGGTAATAGCTATGTACAGATTTATAGAACCACATCAGGGTGAAGTAAATGACTCTAAAGTTGTCTTTACTGTGAATACTGCAGTAAAAGTACACAGTAGTTCATGTGGTTTTGGAAAAGAAATTTTCCTACAAATGGACTAATAAAATCCTTTTAAAAAAATATATTTTAAAGTAGCTAAAATTAAAAACAACCCTTCGAGTTTAGGAAATAAAATGATCAAGGAGCCCATTCCTGCATATAAATTACAATAAAAGTATATAAAGTTGAAATAAAGCAAGAAATTATTTTTCATGTTTTCTAACTGAATCATTCTCTTAAATAATTTGAAAAAAAAAAAAAAAAACCCACAACATAGAAATCTGTTGTGATGGAAGAAAAACAAAAGACCAAAGACTTTGACATGATAATCCTTCATCAGAGGTAATTTTGTAGGATAGTTGAAACATTTTGTGTACCTATGGAAAGTGATCCAAAGAATAATATGAACCAAATATAGCTGGGCCTGTGTTTGACTTTCATGTGGTTTTTAAGTGACAATGTGAAGTTTCATACCTATAAGATGGTATAATTCTCTTAAATGGTAGCGCTCGTGGTAGCACAATAGAGAATTTCATATACAATATAGTGAATCACTACTTTAAGTACTATGCCCCAATCATAAGAGTTCTTTCTGTCTAAAGACTGCTCATCCTGCCCATAAAGTTGGGTCTATAGCAGATTATCTATCTATCTGTCTATCTATCTATCTATCTATCTATCTATCTATCTATCATCTATCTATCTATCCATCTGTGTGTGTGTGTGTGTGTGTGTGTGTGTGTGTGTGTGTGTGTATGATTGGGTTACTCTAAATCAGTGAATAGGTATGGACATGAAACTTAAATTGTCTTCCCTTGATATTTCTCCTGGAAAACTGGGATTGAGACTTACAGGCATCCCATCTGTTGAGCAAAGGATATGGGAGCCAAGGGGCTATGGGATGGCAGTCTTATCTGCCAAGAGAAGGAAAACTGACTAACCAGGGCAGGGGAGGAAGCATGAAACAGGTGGACAGAGAGAAGGTCAGGACGCAGTGGGTGCCATCTGGGCTCATATTGGCTTTCCACCTCCAAGTTTAGCTACTTATCTACCTTCATTTTCTGTAAAACGTCTCTCTTTCTTTATAATATATTTTTTTTCTTTTTTGAAAAGTAACTGTCGGGGATCCCTAGGTGGCTTAGCGGTTTAGTGCCTGCCTTCAGCCCAGGGAGTGATCCTGGAGTCCCGGGATCAAGTCCCACATCGGGCTCCCTGCATGGAGCCTGCTTCTCCCTCTGCCTGTATCTCTGACTCTCTCTCTCTCTGTGTCTTTCATGAATAAACAAATAAAATCTTAAAAAAAAAAAAAAAAAGGAAAAGGAACTGTCAGTCAAGAGCCTCTCTATTAATTATCTATGAGCACAGATAAAGTACGCTCCATATTCTTGGAACTCCTCTTTGCAGCCTCAGTCTCTTACCTTGCCTGCAGCCTATGCCAATGATTCTTACCTAGGATGTCATGAGAAAGCATTTGGTGCACTAACTTTGCTGTTTAAGCTTCTGATTTTTTGAGGGTTCTACAGGGCATATCTTTACTGATGGTAAATAGCATTATATCTTTCCTAGAGTTCATCTTTCAACTAGATACAAAATATTTGAACCAGGCAACTAGTCCTCTTAAATCTGCCATAGTTAGGGAGTGGGTGAGGTAGAGGACATAAGGTAAAGGAACTCAATTAGTTTCATGGGTCACTTTCATACCTTCTTGGTTCCTTCACTGACTGCCTTGTGTCTCAGCTCTCTCCATCCCTTATCTCATGAAAATTTAGTTCTTACTAATATAACTCAATTTATGCCCAATTCGCTGATTCATTCCACCTCTTATACTTGAATATTTGCCTCTTTTTTAATATCTCAGCCCTTTCTGCATCCCTACAGCTAAATCTACTAACTTCCACTGGCCAACCCCAGCCTAGAAAGGATTTCCTTTCTTAGGTCTGTGGCCCTTGTCATTATGCTCTCAGATTTGGATTCTTATGTTGGGCTCTTGTATTTTTATTTCCCACTTATTTATACATGCTTTATTTAATCTAGGATCTAGAGTCTTCTAAGCTAATTAACTGAAAAGAATATATGTGTGCCACAATTAAAATGCTTCTTTCCCACAAGATTGGACCACATAGAATTATATTACCAAATTATTTTTACTATTTCTCTTATATCTTCAGTGGGATCTAATGTTTATCTTGAGTTTTAACTCTTACTGATTTATTCACACTATATTACAGTTTTCTTTTACTGCGTTTAAAATAGACCAAGGGCTCCTGGGTGGCACAGTCGGTTAAATGTCTGACTCTTGGTTTCAGCTCAGGTCTGATCTCAGGGTTCTGAGATTAAGCCCCATGTCAGACTCCATGCTCAATAGAGAGTCTGCTTGAGTTTCTCTCTCCCCTTGCTTCTGCCCCTCCGTTTTGTGCTCACTTGAGCTCTCTCTCTCTCTCTCTCTCTCTCTCAAATAAATAAATAAATAAATAAATAAATAAATAAATAAATAAATAAATCTTTAAAGTAGCCCCAAATCTTAATGGTTTAAAACAACTATTTTATCATAGTTCATGATTTTATGGGTCAGGAATTTGGGCAGGGCTTTGCTGGACAATTCTGTTCCACAGGTTTTGTTTTTTTTTTTTTTTAATTTTTTTTTAATTTTTATTTGTTTATGATAGTCACAGAGAGAGAGAGAGAGGCAGAGACACAGGCAGAGGGAGAAGCAGGCTCCATGCGCCGGGAGCCCGATGTGGGATTCGATCCCGGGTCTCCAGGATCGCGCCCTGGGCCAAAGGCAGGCACCAAACCGCTGCGCCACCCAGGGATCCCTGTTCCACAGGTTTTGATTTGATATTCACTTCACCACTGAGTTGGCCTAGATGATCCAAAATGGCATCATTCATTTGCCTGGCATATTTGTAGGGATGGCTACCTGGCTGGAAGGCTGGCCTGGCCTCATCTCCCTCCCTATCTCATTCTGGACCTCCCCCAAGGTCTCTTTAGTGGAGTAAATAGATTTCTGGTTCAGAGAATGAATTTTCTGAGTTAGGTAGTAAAAGTTGCCAGTTTCTTAAAGATGAGGCCTGGAACTACAAAGCATAATTTCTGTTGTAGTCTATCAGTTAAAGCAATCAAAGTGCCTGTCCAGATTCAAGAGGAAGAAATATAGACCCCCTCCTCTTAAAGGAAGTGGTTCAATAATTTGTGGCCCTCTTTAATCGACTACACCTGAGCAAGATTCTATTCTTTGTCAGCAGATTTTTATGCATAGTCACAATTTCAATAACCATAGCTACTGCCAGCTTGTCTTCTTCATATTTCTAGGCTGTCTAGATTATTATGCCACACAGAACTGATTAGACAGCTCAATAGAATGTCTTATATGGTCAGCCACTGTAGCTCAGTCTTATCCTTTAGCCTGTTTCTTTTTTTAAAGATTTTATTATTTATTCATGAGAGACACAGAGAGAGAGAGGCAGAGACAGGGGCAAATGGAGAGATAAAGAGAGAAAGAGGGAGAGAGAGAATCTTAACCAGGCTTCATGCCCAGTTTGGAGCCCAATGCAGGGCTTGAACTCACAACCCTGAGATCATGACCTGAGCTGCAATCAAGAATTGGATGCTTAATGCACTGATCTGCCCAGGTGCCCCTAGACATTTATTTCTAAATCACATAAAATGCATTGAAAAATAATACCTTTTATTATACATCAAGGGCATGTATGTTGGGTCCACAACCCCTGAACCACTGATGCACCCCAACAGCTTCCACTTCTTACTCCTTGTCCCCCTGTTGCTACAAGAAAGTTGGGAAAGTTAGGTTTCTGTTTGGGCACATAGGGAAGTAGTATAATATCAAGATTATGTTTCTAAAGACAAAAGCAGAATGGATTTTAAATAGGAACGAGAAGTCTTTTCAGCAAAACTTTAGGGATTTGCCCTACTGGAGGTCAAAGCAAGTGATTATTATCCCAATGACTTCAGATTTGAAGAAAAGCTCTCCTTCTATAGCATCCTTAGCTGTCTTGCAAATGGCCACATTACATGCTTATAATTTGAAACTTCTAGCTTAGAAGTCAGGTTTTTTTTTTTTAATTAAACCCATATATTATGGGCAAGATCATATTGCTTAAGTTTGCCCTTATATCTCCAGGAGAGTTAATTTATCAAATTATTTTTTCCCAGAGGAAGAAATAAAAAATCTGAAGGACTTTGATAACTAAAGTGGGGGGGGGGGGGAAGAGAATTATAATTAAGGACAAGTTTGTCTCTTTTATAATTTTCCTAAAGAGTCCCCTCTAGGGACACCTAGGGGGGCTCAGAGATTGAGCATCTGCTTTCTACTCAGGGCATGATCCGAGGGTCCTAGGATTGAGTCCCACAATCAAGCTCCCCACAGGTAGCCTGCTTCTCCTTCTGCCTATGTCTCTGCCTTCTCTCTGTGTCTCTAATGAATAAATAAATAAATAAGTAAATAAATAAACAAATAAATAAATAAATAAAATCTTTAAAATGTATACATTTTAAATAAATAAATAAATAAATAAAATATATACATTTTTATAAATATATAATTTTGTATTTTATATATATAAAGAGTGCTCCTCTACCATGCAGTAACACAACCACAGGGTGAACAGATTCTTCTAAAATATCATCTCTTATGCATTCCTCCAGTAGCTTTTAGTATCTGTTGAGCTTCATAAATATATTTTAAATATTTATTTATTTACTTTAGATAGAGAGAAAGAGAGACAGCATCTACATGCACATGCACATGAGTGAGAGTGGGGTAGAGGAAAAGAATCCTGAAGCAGACTTCCCACTTAGCACAGAGCCCCATGCTGGCTGGATCCTAGGACCCATGAGATCATGACCTGGACCAAAATCAAGAGTCAGATGCTTAACCAACTGAGCCACCCAGGGATAAATATTAACTTACAAAGCATACATTTCCTCTTCTCCCTCAAGAGTATACCATTGTTATTTGAATTCTGAAGATATAGCCAGTGTCAGTGATAACCAGGCTGACAGAGATGCATGGAATGCTTCCCCAACCAGTAGCTGTGCTGTTCATTTATAAGCACCTTTTAAGTCCCACAATAGCATAGGAGGTAGAAGCTAAGGCCAAAATAGGTTAAAAATTGTTCATAATAAGATAAAACCAGTTTATTGAAAAGCCAGGTTTTAAGTCTGCCTGAGTCTATGCAGCTTCTGACCCATTCTTTCTTTTGGTAACTTCCATTCCAAAAATCTCTTTTTTTCCTGGACTCAGTGCTTCTCATTGAAGCTCAGTCTTCTCATAAAATCTCCTGTCTTCCTAAAATTTATCCAGATATTTAGATAGGCAGATTGACAGGTACTGATACTGTAAGAGGACTCAATGATACCGCTCAAGTGCCTCCCTCCATCAAAGGAGAAAAATAATGAGATTGAGAAAAATAACATTGATTTTGGAAGGTGATAGAGTAAGCATAGCTATAAGATGAAAGAAAAAAGAAACAGAGGAAAAATGAGAGGAAAAAGGAAAGGAAGATGAATGCATTATATTTGTATTTATGGAGGGCCTTCTATTTAACTATCGTTGGGCTGAGCCAGCTTCATCCTCGGAAATTGAGACTACATGCAGATGCATAGTTGGCTGCCTCTCTTCCCTCATTTCATCTCTTTTTTCACTTCCTGTTTCTGCTTTAGGATGCCACAGGATCAGGGAGAGGGTAGTTAGAAATGAGGGAAGGTGCAGAAAATGTCACGTGTGTTAGAGCACCGATGGTGTAAACATACTTGTGGTGGACACTTTTGTGGGTTACTGATATATCTTCAGAGGATCTTCTTATTGGTGTTCTTTTGACACAGAAAGACATTTTCTGCCTAGCCCATTTTAAGTGCCCCCTCTAGCAGCCATGCATTTTCAGCTGCTACCAATCTTCTGTTAGGGTTGGATGCCAACTACCTAGATCTGTTTTATATCTGGTTCATGGGAAACATATCTTTTAGCCTTGCTGTTTGTGGATTCCAATTTGCTCCTATATAGCTCTTTCTCTGGATTTTCCATCTCTAGCTACCCTTTGTAATGTCTTCAATATGGAAGACGAGCAAAGGGTGGCAAAACCAGGTTTTAATGATCAAAAAGTAGGGTGACCATATACCTTGATTTTGTTCAAACTTAACAATAATAACAATGGTAATAAGATAGCAACAAAAATGATTCAATCGTGAGCCTAAAGGAGCTAACACCATACTTTATAATGGGTGAGTACTGGGTATTTCCTTTATTTTTCAGGCCAAACAATAAAACAGTAAGACCAGTCATATCAAACATCTTATATTAGGAATGGTTCCAAAACTAACTACTACTAAACTAAGGCTTTCTTCTATCCTCAAGTATCACAAATATCACATTTCCTCATGAAGATCATAGTAATCACCTTTCACATTAATCCTATCACTATAATAAAGATTGTACAACTACAGGAATAGATATTTTAAGGGAAAAAAAGGATAAAGGAACAAGAGTACTTATTTTCCCTTTGCCTCTAAATCTCAAGGATTCACCCAGATGAAATTTGTTACAACTAAATAACATAAACATGAACTATTCCTTTCAAAAGTTTGCTTACATTCCATTGGACAAATTAGCTTAATTTGATGCCCCATTCCTGGAAGTATCCCTTGATAACCTGGTAATATCATCATTCTAGATTCTAATAGAAAGAAGTTCCAAAACACATCCACACTTTTTAAAAGTTACTGAATATCATATATACATGTGTGTACCTCATTAAAATATTTGACAATTTACAATTTCACTGGTTTATACTCATCTTCAAGATGGCACTCTCTTTTAGAAACTTGAGTTTTTACTTTTGTTTTTGCTTTATTGTTAAGACTTTGTATCTTGAAATAATTATAGACTCACAGGTTGCAGAAAAAGTACATACAGCTCTATGGATGTTTGCGATTTGTTGTGAACCTGATCATTGGAAAAATAATGTATTCATTTTATTTTGTGGGTACACATATTCAATATTATACTTTTTGAAGTCATCAAAATGACTGAAAATACTTAGAGCATGCTGGTTTATGTAATTTCTGTAATAAAGTCAATTTCAATTATTTAGTTACCATTGAAGATCAAACCTTACTGCCTCATTTACCACAAACTCACCATGTGAGTTTCATGTATGTAAGAAATATCTTAATGTAAAAATTTACAAAATGTATATTTTGGTAGGTGATCAAATTCTCTAGTTTTATAGTTTTACATAAAAGCATATTAGTAAATTATTTGAGACTTGTGTTAGTATAGTTCCATAGACCTAGCCCATATTTCAAATGTTCTATTACATTAATTTCTCAAAATAAGTCAATGAATTTAGAGTAGCTATTATTCTTCCCAATTTTGAAATGAAGTTTTAGTGGCTTAGAGAGCTGGATGATTCATCTTTGTTTGTGTATCTGGTTTCTGGCCCATCTCAGACCACATTCTACTACGTTCCATGAACTTTTTTTCTTTTTTTATGTGGTACACCATAAATAAGAATTTTCTATAAATAAGGGGAATTATATTAATGACTTTTATATCTTATTATCACTAGGTTTGAAGGTTATATTTGATACACAACTTTAGAATCTTGTCAAATACAACAACTAGTCTTTCGAAATTATCCTTGGTGACTACTTCTATTTACATTTGTTAATCCTTTCTTAAAAGATTAATGCAACAAGCATTGAAACATACCTGGGCAGGAAAATAGTTGATTCTCCAATAAATTATAATTAAATCTAAATGGAATTAGGCAGGCTATTTGAACCTTCACATTTTGGCTGATTATTGTTGCAATATTGCCTGGATTTGGTTAGTGCAAGTGGTACATCAAGATCACCGCATTGTTGTTGTTGCTTTCTTTAGAGTGCAGCAAAAGTCTAATTGTATTTTTTCCCCATTGTGTGTCTTAGGCCCTTCATTCCATGGCTATGCCTTCTTAAAGAATGGAATTTTTATGCTTCAAATATGTCCATATGAAGAGGAAAACTAGTTATTATTCTCACATCCTAAACATTCATGAAAGGTATTTGTTTCAGCCAGTTCACTGCTGGCCAATGCAAAGCCAAGAGTTAAAGAATGGGTCACGGGGCAGTAACATTTTGGTGGCAATGGGGAAAAGAGATACCGTCAAATTTTTGTTCTCCAAATCTTCAGTAATTTTCCTGTGGTCTTGCAGCTAACCTCTTTTGCTCCTCAACTGCACCACCAATGTGTACAAAGATATCTCCCTTGACTATTCAGATCAATCAACGAGTGCACATGGACCCACAGTTACAGAAAAGCACAGTGGGGAATACAAAGAAACAGTACATGCTTTCCAGTGTCCAAACATTTAGGTCAGTGTTTATGCAAAATTGGTGGCCCTCTTTAACCCTGTTCTGATGTAACATAACAAACAAATAGGCCTCCTCACAGGAGAGAAGCAATGCACATGAACATAATTCATAAGTTAATTAGCACAGTCTACTGTGGCCAAGTAGTGACAGATGTGACACCTGCTTTCAGGGAAAAAATGAGAAAGAAAGAACAGCAGAGGTCAGTTTCTTCTCTGGGGAGGTTTGTGGTCACATACAGGTCACATTAACTGGCATAGAAAACAGCATTTTTAATGGACCAAAGTGTCTTTGAAAGGCAAATTATAAATATCAGCGTGATTAAAAACAGAAACTCCAACCAAATGAATAGTCAAATATATGTAGTAGGGGGAGAGGCTTCTACATAGCTTCAGGTGTTTAGAACATTAAAATGTTTTTCATATTTTAAAAAATCAATTGATTTGCCTATTATATTATCTAAAATTTTTCTATAAAATTTCTTTTTAATTAAAGAGAACTATTATTAAACTGACCAAATCTTTATACAGAATAAAGCCAGCAGTGGAGGGAAGTGGTTTATAGTAATATGTGAAATTTATTGTGTTTTACCATGATATATAATACGGGTGAAAATAATACCACCATCTAAGAATTCCAACTTAGCCTGTTTTGAGTCAAAGTAGGATGATCTATGCCCATGAATTTATGTAGTATTTGATTGAAACAATTGTTCCTTGTCAGGGTTGCAAGAATTCAGTGCCTGTTTGTGCTATCTGAAACACCAACCAACAAACACACATAATACTGTCACCACCCACCCATTCAAGTGTTGGCATGTTTTCATTCCTAGGCTGAGGCAAACATTTCCATGCAGAAAGCATATAGGGGAGAACTCTGCAGACCAACACATCTGGGGGAGTGAAGAGAGGCAGGAGGGGGCAGAGACAGAGGTGGAACTTGAAAACAATTGCAATTGGAGAGAAGGAGAAACCTTACTTTGTTCACACTTTCTAGAGTCCTGGGATGGATCTGAAATTTAAACTGACAGAAAAAACTAACTAACTAACTAACTAACTAACTAACTAACTAACTAACTAAAGAGAGAAAGAAAGAAACTGACAGAAATAGGCTTGCAGGAGAAAAACATGCAAATTTACTTCAGATTTACATGACACAGGAGACTTCTTTACAAAATAAAGAGCCTAAACAAAAACAAAAAACAAACAAACAAAACCCAAAAAATCCACCCCAGATTGCTGTTAAATTTTATGTTAAATTTGATTAAGGGTTCATGATCCTGGGGAGATATGACAGGTGGTGAACATGAGGTAATGGTAGTAAACTGGGGGAAACTGAGGTAGGCCTGTTTGGAAACTGCTTGTTATCTGTTTGTCTTTAGAGGGAGGGCAGATCTTATAGGAGAGTTTTATAACCTGTTTCAGGGGAAAAGGATGAAGGGAGGAAGAGATTATAGGGACCATTCTGTTTCTGCCATCTTCTCAAACTCCTTCTGTTTAAAACATTTGGTAGGCCCAGGTGTCATATTTTGGGGTAATGTGTCATCACAACCTAAGCCCTAGCTAAACGCACGGTGAACTCAGACACCGGGTTGATCCCAAGAATTGTCCCAAATTGAGAGGGGGGCTTTTGAAATTTTACGACCCTTATTTCCAAACATCAACCAATCACATATATCTTTTTTATTTTTACTTGTAAAGATTTTTTTATTTATTTATATTAGAGAGAGAGAGAGAGGGAGAGGGAGCACAGAGCATGAGGAGCAGAGGGAGAGAGAATCTCAAGCAGAATCCTCTCCACACTGAGCATGGAGCCATATCAGGGCTCCATTCCACCATTCAACATCGCCACCCAAGCCAAAACCAAGAACTGGATGCTCAGCCCACTATGCCACCCAGGCACCCTCACATATATCTTTTTTAAAACTATAACCTGTGAAAACTTAAACTCACTAAAACACCAAAATCAGAATTTTCACTTTTGTTTCTTAAATAAAAAGACTGAGAATCCAGTGAGTTATCTAAAACAATGGTTATCCTGAAATAGTCCTTGTATCAGCAACAGCAACATCACCTGCGAACTTACTAGAAATCAAAATTCTTGGTCCCTACCCCAATGCTTCTGATTCAATGACTGGGCCATGCCATAGCAACCTGTGCTTTAAAGAGGTCCTCCAGCAAAATTTAATCTACTCTAAGGTTTGAGAACCATTGATTCAGTAGTTTTAAAACATATTTCAATAGTTGGGGGAAAATGCTATTCAGAATTTTTCAAAATTGTAGGGCTGAATTAGAATGAAAGAACAGGTGGAAGCACATTCATGAATTAGATTTTGGTTTATGTGAGTTTTACTCCAGTTTTCTTAACTGTCGGCCTGTTTCCCCTGGTTTCTGCTAGTCATGCAGGTGACATCTGGAGCAATGCACCTGTGGCAAAGACCATATTTGTGGTTTGTCCAACTATGTCCTAAGTAAGTGCTGAGCAGAAAAAAACATATCATTTCACATGAATTGATGGGAAAAAAATAAAGAAGACTTAAGAATGACAAGGATTTCTACTTTAACAAGCCTCAACAAGATCAGGAAGTAGCTTGTCTGGGACTTTATGCGGATCATGCAGTTAAATGTTTATCTTCTATAAATTTAAGATCATCCAAAGCATAATTCAAGATAGGAATTTTGTTCTATACATTTACACTCAATCCTTTTCTTGTTGAACTGTTCTTGCCTGTTCTTTGCCATTGGAATGAGGTTTTTTCCCCTAGTTTTACATTGCTAGAAGTGAGCTGAACCTAGTCACTTACTTCTATAGAATGAAATACTGGCAGGGGGGAAATAGGACTTTTTCAGCAGAAACCTGACAGATACTACTTTAACCAAGTGGTCAAAGTTAGCATCATCTGTAATAAGCTGTGTCGAATATATGTACTAAATATCTTCTTCCATGTGTCCGTGTCTTTCTTCTCATTAGGATCTGCTCAGATGTGACCTTCCAAAGTTATCTCCCACCTACTTCTAGAACTGTCTTTTTTTTTTCTTTCTTTCTTTCTTTCTTTCTTTCTTTCTTTCTTTCTTTCTTTCTTTCTTCTTTTCTTTCTTTCCTTCTTTCTCTTCCTTTCTTCTATTTATTTATTTACTTACTTATTTACTTATGTACTTATGTACTTATTTATTTATTTATTTTACAGAGAGAGAGCATAAGTAAGCAGGGAGGAGGGGCAGAGGAAGAGGGAAAGAATCTCCAGCAGACTCCCCATTGAGCACAGAGCCCAACTCAGGGCTGATTCCAGGGCCCAAGAGTTCATAACCTGAGCTGAAACCAAGAGCTGGATGCTTAACTGAGTGACCCACTCAGGCACCCCAATTTTAGTACTTTCTATTCAAATATCTGATTTATTTTCTCCATAGGTTTGTCAATATCTAAAATTATACATGTACATGTACATGTATCTCTACATGTGTTTTGTTAGTTACTTGTTTCCCCTGCTAGATAGGAATCGCTGTGAGAGTAATCAACTTCTTTATTTCATTCACCAATATCTGCCAAGGATTTATAATAGTACCTGCCATATGGTTAGGCACTCAATCAATACTCCTTTTATTTTTATTTTTTTAAGATTTATTTATTTATTTATTCATGAGACACACACACACACACACACACAGAGGCAGAGATACGGCAGAGGGAGAAGCAGGTTCCATGCAGGAAGCCCGACGTGGGACTTGATCCAGGGACTCCAGGATCATGCCCTGGGCTGAAGGCAGCACTAAACCGCTGAGCCACCTGGGCTGCCTTCAATACTCTTTTTAAAAAGGATTTGTCCAAGTCACTTGCAAGCCACATGTATAAAAGGTAAAATTTAAATTCAGTTTTACTCTAAAATCCATCATTTCTTCACCAAGCTTCCACATACATAAATAATATTATCATCACAGTAAGTAATAATAACTAACAGTTATTGACTTGCTCTGTGCTTGAGTGGTTTACGTATAGTTGAATCCCACAATTATAGCATGAATTTAGGTATTATTATCTTGATTTTATAGATGAGGAAATAGGTCCTGAAAGAGTGATATTCCCAAACATCAGGAAGTCACAGACATATGGAGATTGGATACTCAGACACTTAACCATCTTATCAGTGGTATTCAGAATTTGCATCAGGATCACCCGAGGGGTTCTTCCGAACTCCAGCTTCTCTGTTCCTATCTCCAAGGACTCAGATACAGTGGACACTGGCTGGGAACCAATTATCAGCATTTGAATTCACCCCAGGTTTTTCAAGGCAAGTACCAAACACTGCATTTTGTTAGATTCCAGTAGAGCAGACTCTAGTGCCATATGGTGACAGTGGAGAGGAGTAAAAGGATGTAGATTTTTTGAAAATTCCTGCTAAAATCTCAACTGCATAGAAGGAAAGGCACAGTTCAGGGGATGAGCCATAGCAACAATCACTTCTCTCTATGGCCTTCTGGTCAAGTTCAGATCAAGTCTTGTTCTGATTAGCCTGTGGGGACAGATGAGATCAGAGCCAGATTGTGTCTGGCTTCGGGGACATTAACACACCTTTCTGACGGAATGAATGGCTCTTCACTTGGAAAGGTGACAAGAAAGTGAATTTCTTGATGGGTGACTCTGGGCTGTAGGAATAGAGGCGAAATTTTAATCTTAGTGGAGGAAGACTTGCCTTTGACACACCTGACTTTTGACATGAATGTTTTAGCTACTTGTACTCAGGCCTTAAATTGGAGTGAGGGAAAGGCAGGGTCTGTCATTGGCTGATGATGGATTTTCATCAGCTCATAACAAAACTGAATAGCTCAGACAGCCTGCTGAAATAAATTTAATACTATTTTGAAAGAAAAAAAAAAGGAAAGAAAGAGTAGATTCATTTTAGGCAGCTAAATTCAATTCTGTGTGAAAGTAAAGCTAACATAATTTGAAATGCCATAAGAACCTTAAATCTCCCCCTGGATTTCTTTGCTTGCCCCATCCTCTTTCTGCCATGCCTCTATCTCTTTTCCTTCCATAAGACTAGTTTCTTGTTTCCTGGCCTTGACCCCTTCCTGGAGCGTTTCCTCTGGATATTAACAACGGGACCTAGGACGGTCAAGTATATACTTAGTTGTGAGGATCTGTCCAAAGGTCTTCCCTTGGGATTTCATCCTGCTTCCTGGATGGAAGGTCAGTTAAACTCAAAGAAGGTTCCACATTATATCAGGTCTTTCTGTGTCCCTAAATTGGCAAGAGCACAGCTATATAGCTGCTCATTTGGGGCAAAATTTGATCAATCAAAATGCCTTTTCTATTTCCTGCTGAGTTAGTGATACTGATGTCAGTTATTTATCTTTTATATAAACCTAAATGCATACCTTGAATCAATATTAAAGATAGCCATGTGAGCTGAAAATTAATTGTATTTATTGACATACTAAGAAAATACATATGAAGTCAAAAGAAGATAAATAAAACTCATAAATTCCTCTACTCAGAAATGACCACAGTTGCTAACATTTTGGGACATCTTTCTAGTCCTTTGTTCTATCCTGTTTCTATATATGTACTGTATACAAGCAGAGAGAGATTTTTATTTCAGAGAAACCATGGTTTCTATCCTAGTTTATAACCTATCACTTTCTTTTTCTTGAAATATTATTATACATTATTTTTGATGACTATATATTGCCCAGCTATACATATTTTTATTAATTTAGCCTCTATTTTTGGATTTTTATTCTATGTCATTATTTGACTCTCCTATTAAAAAGTCTTTAAAGAATATCCTTTTAACACATTCCTATATTTTTCCTGAAACATATGATTTTTTCTTTCTTTCCTTAATTTATACCTTCCCATTCTTTAGAAGTCTGTCTATTGGTGGTTCTCAAAATGTGGTCCCCAGACTAACAGCATCAGCATTACCAGGATATTTGCTAATGAGACAAATTACTAGGCCCCACTCCAGACCTACTGAATCAGGAATTCTGTGTGTGTGGCCAAGTAACCTGTGGTATGATGACTCCTCCACATGATTCTGATACATGATAATGCATGAGCACTCTTGGTCTAAGGTATTTGGTGGTTGGAGAGAACTCTCGGGCTAGTGGGTCCACCTGACAGCATAAGCTGTGCAATGTAAGTCCTATAGCAATGTTGGGATGGGAAGATGGGAATACACATTTTCCAGAAACATTCAATTGTTTGCCTCAGAATATAAATTTAGCTAACTCTGTGAATAACAAGTTTTCTGGCAGGACATTTTGTGGCCTGACCATATACAGACTGGTCTTTATTTTCTCTCATCTGAAGAGCTGCTCTCAGCAACTGAATTTTCTCCTTGCATTATTCCCCCTTCCTATGAGCCAGTCTTCATTTAACACTCAAAGTTTTATTTTTGCTCCTAAAAATGATATGTAACTCCTGCTTGAAAACCCATCAGTTATTTCTCCTTGTTTACTGAACAAAATTTAAATTCATCTGTTTGGCATTTAGGACCCTTCCTAGCCTGGTCATTACTTACTGTTTGAATCTCATCTGCCACCATGCACCCATGCATTTTGAGCCATATTAGCCACTTTGGGTTCCATGTATAAGCCTTTCTCTTTCAGGAATCCATGTCTTAATCCTCAACTTGAAATATCCTTCTAAACATTTATCGTACAGAAAAATTCTATTCTGTCTTTAGAACTCACTCAAGTATCACCTTATTTGTGAAGCTTTCTCTGTTATTTCCATTCATTATAATTATTTTAATGTTACTTTATTCACACCTTAACATGAGTCTCTCCCACTGTCTTGTAAATTATGTAGTGTCTTTTTCCCACCACTTGAGTGTAGAAATCAGGTGTTATCTTTGTAAATCTCAATACAATATCAAGCACTTAGGGGTGTTCAGTAATATTTAAATGCTTGAATGAATCTTGAAAATTCAAAATTTCCAATATGTATGGAAGATTATATTACCATCAAATATTTAGATGCCATACAAATTTAGTATTATTGAAAATATTAAAGAGAAAGTACTATTAGTTCAATGAGAAATAGAATTAATAAACACTTTATATAACAGGGCAACTTAAAGTAATTTTTTTAAAGCTAAACTGAAAATAATTTGACAACCAAATATTAATTTGGTGAATTATTTTTATCTTGTTTTATTGTTCTTTTATTCGGAGAAACACAGAAAACTAAAATTATTTTGGCCTTACTTTATTGGTTGGAATGTGAAGTTGAAGATACATTGCCGTATTATAAAATAGAGGTGAATTTCTTTTAAATATTATTTATTTATTTATTTGAGAGAGAGAGAGAGAGAGACTGTGTGTGTCTGTGTGTGTGTGTGCATGAGTTGGGGAGGAAAGGACAGAGGGAGAGGTAAAAATAGACTTCACACTGAGCAGGTAGCCTGACGCAGGGCTCGATCTCAGGATCCTAAGATCATGACCTGAGCTGAAGGCAACCCCTTAACTGACTAAGCCATGCAGGGCCCCCTAAAATATAGACAATTTTAATGGAATAATATTGTACTGCTGAAATTGGTATTTATAAATGTTATTTGCAACCCACTATATTCTAAAGGAGACCCAACTAGATGCATAATGCTTTACATAGAAAGATGATTTCAGCACCCTCCCTAAACTGTTATTCCCACCCCCTTCTCTTTATTGTTGTTTATCAAGTTTTCATAGCCTCTGCTGACCAGCTTCAGGGAGATCAGTTACACCATGCCACCAAAAATTGGTTATTTCAGGGTGCCTGGCTGGCTCAGTTGATAGTAAATGGGACTTTCAATCTCAGGTTGTGAGGTCAAGCCCCACATTGAGTATAAAGTTTTCTTGAAAAAAAAAGGAAGGAAGGATGGAAGGAAGGAAGGAAGGAAGGAAGGAAGGAAGGAAGGAAAAGAAAGAAGAAGAAAGAAAGAAAGAAAGAAAGAAAGAAAGAAAGAAAGAAAGAAAGAGAAAGAAAGAAAGAAAGAGAAAGAAAGAAAGAAAGAAAGAAGAAAGAAAGAAAGAAAGAAAGAAAGAAAGAAAGAAAGAAAGAAAGAAAGAAGAAAGAAAGAAAGAAAAGAAAGAAAGAAATGAAGGAAGGAAGGAAGGAAGAAAGGATTATTCCATTACTTTCTTCAGTGACGGAGGGAAATGATCAGTCCTTTAGGGTCCCATAAATCTCTGTCTCTCATTGAAGAACACACATTCCACCTCCCATGTTACCCAGTGATTTGGGGCAATAGGCAGACATATAGTAGGGCATGAGGCAGTTTAGTGTTGAGGGAGTTTCTGCCACATTGAATGGTCCTTCCAGTGCCTTAGGACAAGATCTTCATGTGAAATGCCTGTGCCTAGTGTAAGAAGGAAGTATTTCCTCACACTTGGAATGCCTGACAGATTTCAATAATATGCTATCTGAGTAAGTATTAGGCAAAAATAACTAACTTAATAATTAATATTTTAATGTTAAACAAGACATTCCTATATCAGATTCATAATTCAAGCACTCAGTAGGGACCTTGGAAAGAATGGACCATTGCTCATTTTCTTTTAGAAAAAGTCAACTATATGAATCCCATTCCTTCCTACCCAAACTTTGTTTGAGGATGAAATCCAAGGGTTTGTGAAAAATACAGATATGGGGCTATATAGTACATTTACTCATTCAATGCTTACCAGGGGAGAGGGAGTGGGGGTTGGACAAAACAGGTGAAGGGAAGTGGAAATGCAGGTTTCCAGTTATGGAATAAATGCCATGGGGATAAAAGATACAGTAGAGGAAACATGGTAAATAGTGTTGTGATAATGTTTTATGATAGCTACACATGTAGTGAGCGTACCATGACACATAAACTCCTTGGATCACTATGTTGTACACCTGAAACTAATACAACATTGTTTCTCAACTGAACTTCAATAATATGTAAATGCTTGTTATATATCCATTGTAATATTAAACTAGTCACTAAGTATGCCTGGCACACTTGTAAGTGCTGGCACACTGTACATAAGTCAGTAACTCCCATTTCTTTTTTTTTTAAGATTTATTTATTTGTTTATGATAGACATAGAGAGAGAGAGGCAGAGACACAGGAGGAGAGAGAAGCAGGCTTCATGCTGGGAGCCCGACGCAGGACTCGATCCCGGGACCCCAGGATCGTGCCCTGGGCCAAGGACAGGCATCAAACCGCTGAGCCACCCAGGGATCCCAGTAACCCCCATTTCTATAGGGTGGAATGGATAATAAATAAGTAAAGAAATACAGAGTGCTTAGATGGTTCAGTTGGTAGAGCATGTGACTCTTGATCCTAGGGCTGTTTCTGCAATTATCAGATGCATATGCTACTTTGGGTAGGGGACTGAGACACAGTAACTTAGCCACCCTGGGACTTCTGCTAAACCATCTAATACAGAAGACTTCCTGGTTCTGGTGGCCCATTTAGAGAAGATTCCCTAATGCTGAAAATATGCTGCATGCTAAAACCCAGCAATTCCACTCTGAAGTGTATGCCCAACAGAGACGTGCACCCATCTTACCGAGAAAATGTACAAGCAGCACAAACTGCAAACACCCCAATCGCTCATCAACAGTAATATGTGATATGTATATTTTTATAAAATAAAATAGTGTAAATCATAAAGAATGAACTAACTACAAGTATATATGATAATATGAATAGTATTCACCAATATGATGTTGAGTGAAAAAGATCGAAGGGAAAGAAGTAGATACTGTAAAACTCTGTGTGTGTGTGTGTGTGTGTGTGTGTGTATGTGTGTGTGTAGGTGTCTGCAGTTACCCTAAGATACTAGAAACATTTTCATGGTGCTATAAATACTCTGCTTACTAGTCTGAATTCAGTGTGCTAGACAACAAAATATTCAAGTGAATTTAGTTTGTGTATCAATGTTAGGGATCTTTTTTCCAGCTTGTTAGGAATTTCCTATGATGGGCAATCTCGTGCTTCCTTATTAATGGTAGAGGATATCAAAACTTTTAAACATCAAACGGAATATATAAAAAGAAAGAACATAGGTTTTTGTGTCACCATTGCCCATCCACAGGTATTATACCTTGGGTTATACAAAGTCTGACCAGGCTAAGGTCAGCTACAGGTCAAAGGGTCTGACATGAACCAATCTATACTCCCGAACCCTCCACATTTCAAAGGGCATGAGTCAAGCTTTTTTTCACACTCATGCCAGTAGAACAGAACACTAGGATCACTGAAACTGTGTTTGGCAGCTTTGGCATAAAGTATATACTGAATTCACAAAAACTACATCTCTAGAGACTTACGAGTTACCCTGCAATAGAAGGGTGAAGCTTTGGGTAACTGAGGTCACATCAGTATAAAACATCAAGAGACAAACCATTTATAAGGTTTTGTGTAAGGCCTTCTCTTGACAGTGTTATAAAGACATTTTTAGTGGCTCACCCCTACAAGAAAGTGGAGCACTGAAGCCCCTGTGGGAATCTCATCATACCTGAAGGATATTGACTCTATTACTTGGAAAAAAATAGAATTTTACGAAAATATTGCTTATATAAACAGAATCTTACATGACTTTTCTGTACCTTCTATAGTAACAATAAAAAACTTTTCCTCCAATATCAGTTGCATCTTGCAAGTTCTACCTTTCATAAGGATAAATTACTAATTGTTGGAAATTGTTTTATGTAGACAAATAAATAATGATGCCTATCTCCATGGACATCGTACTTATTCCATTCCACTCCATCCAGGCCCCACTTGAACAAACCCAGGAGTATAAAATTCTTAGTGAATAGCAAGAAAAAAAAAAAAACTCTAGGAGGGTTTATATATTTAACTATTGCCAAGTAAAAGATATTATTTTAATACATAACAGTTTCTTATATTAGGACATGGATCCAAAAGCAGTAAACAAATTATGTTTCTTGTGTAACTGGCTTTCTATGTTCATAAAAATTCCTGTATTTTGCTGACATTATTTCAATCATTAAAAATAAAGAAATCCACCCCCATTCCATATGGCTAATATTTCCTTGATACCTTTGAAACTATTAACAGATTTGGTAGCTCTCTTGTATTCCTTAAATACAACTGTTGGCACATTTCAGCAAATGCTAATAGAAACTTTATTAAAAAGTCTGCCTTTAACAGTCTGCTAGAAAAATTAAAATTAAGAAAAACAACTCATCCATCAAGAACTGCCATGCTGGATACTTCTCACAGTTTTCTTTCTAGTTTTCTCAACCACTTTGTCCTTCTCTCAACCTGGCCATTTACCAGAAAGCCTGGGACCTGCAAGTCAAGCTTTCTCACACTGTAATCTATCCAATTCTCAAGCTAGTAGATGTTAGCCAAACCCTACACTCTCACACACAATGTTGTGTCTTGATTAATCATTTGTTAATTTGAAAGCAAAGTGTTATATTTCCTAGTGGAGAAAACCAAAATAATCAGATGGCTTGCATATTGTTTTTCCTATTTTGGCCCAGGGCTGGTGACAGTGAGCAAAGCAGAAACTCATCACTTGGGGGAAAGGCTCTCAGTTTTAGGCCTACATCCAGCACGGGCATGACACACGGAAGTAAAAACTTGAAAGCAACTTTAAAATAAGTTTAGATAAAAAAAAAAATGGGGACCCTTGGGTGGCTCAGCAGTTTGGCGCCTGCCTTCGGCCCAAGGCATGATCCTGGAGTCCTGGGATCGAGTGCCGCATCAGGATCCCTGCATGGAGCCTGCTTCTCCCTCTGCCTGTGTCTCTGCCTCTTTTTCTCTCTCAGTGTCTCTCATGAATAAATGAATAAAATCTTAAAAAAAAGAGATAAGAATTCATTTTCAGACCTGAAATGTTTAAGGCAAATACTATAATCATTTGAAATCAGACGCTAATAATGCTCTTGAATTATTGTGATGGTCCCAAAAAACGATTACTTAGTAGTGCTTAGGGAACATTATTTTCAATGGCAATCTTTCAGATCTGTGTAGAAGTGTTATTATTCTGCTCTTTCTCTTTTGGTCTGTGGTGGTTTTATCTGTGTGGCATTCTCCTTCCATGAGCTATGCTCCTGGGAGCCTCTTAAACATGACCTCACACTCTCCTCCCCAGTGACAGGTGTGGAACAGTCTCACCCAACAGTACTACCCCACCCACCAACAATAGCAGCTGGTTCAAGAAGTGAGCACAAGAGCCAAGCAGAGACAGATGCTTTTACCTGGAGAGAAATATGGAGACTGGGGAAAAATGAAACAGTCCATCCACATGATTGTTGTCATGCCTCAGCTTGCAGCTGCCATATTCTCTACTACACGGAGAGATCTGATCTATAGTTAAATAAAATGAGAGAAGAGCACAGACAGGCAGAAATAAGAGCTGGGTGGAAGCTGTGTTGGGGCTCATCTGTTCCTTAAATTCAAGGATCTCTGAAAAGTAGTGTTTGTAAGTGGGCTGAAAACTTCAGTGATGACAAAGGGTATTTCCAGAGGCAGCACATTGTATTTTTTTATAGTTCATATTGTTCTTCCAGGTCATCAAACAAAAATTTCCCCCCTGTAAATTACATTTAGATCGGCTCTCCAGAATAATGGAATGAGCCATCTAACTCTGGTATGACAGCTTTCTACATATTTGAAGCTATCTTACATTCCCTGAGCCTTGTTTTCCCTAAGATAAACATCATCATTTAGCTCCATTAAGAGAGACAAAGCTCTTTGGGACTGAGTATGAATCTGGTGCAGCAGGACAGATCTTTTGTTTCTGAGAAGCTTCTCTGCCAGGTCAAGGATAACAAACAAGTGAGACAGTAGAATCTTTGATGCAATTCGAGTGTAGAAGGGAAGTATAGGAAAGATAGCACAATGCAACACAGAAGAACATCCTATGCTAGAGATAAGATGTTGTGAAATGTCTCATGAGCAGTATTATTCACATTTTTTTTTATAAAGAGTGGGTGGAATAAAATAGCTGAGCAAAAATTTGAAATTCGAACAAAGTTCTGTCCTTTGCCTAGGAAGTGCTAGAGGGAGTTAGTGGGGAAAAGTCATTCAGTAACAAATTAAAAATGGAAAGATGAAGCAAATTTGAAAAATAGTGGCATTTCAGGATTTTCAAGTTGATCAATTTATTGACAGACCATCCAATTTGTTCTTAAAACAGGTTACAGAAAAGAAAGAAGATTAAATTGAGACTACCAAAATATGAAGATCAGAATTTAGACCAAAAACCAAAGTATGATTGGTTGAGGGGACAATTTTTCTCTGTGTGACATCATCCCAAACTCCAGTATTATGTCAATTCTGAGTGGTTTCGGGACAATTCTGTGATCTCTCAAAGCTGGAGTAGTGGTTTTAAAAGGTCTAATAAAAATTCCTAGGGGTATCTGGGTAGCTCAGTGGTTGAACATCTGCCTTTGGCTCAGGTAGTGATCCTGGGGTCCTGGGATCAAATCCTCTCTCTGCCTGTGTCTCAGCCTCTCTCTCTGTGTCTCTCATGAATAAATAAACAGAATCTTAAAAAAAAATTCTAGCTTATGTTCTAAAAAGACAGTAAAATTAAATCCAATTCAATAATCATGCACCTATTTAAGCTTAAAAGATAGGACCACCTGGGTGGCTCAGTCGGTTAAGCGTCTTCGGCTCAGGTTACAGTCTCAGGGTCCTGGGATTGAGCCCCTCTGTCAGGCTCCCTGCTCCATGGGGAATCTGTCTCTCCCTCTCCCTCTGCCCCTCTCCTACTTGTGCATACTCTCTCTCTTTCTCTCTCTTAAACAAATAAATAAAATCTTTAAAAAACTGTTAAAAGTTAAATTTTAAAAATAGAAATTATTTTAAATTATCTGGGCCAGTAGTTTAGCCTCATACATAAAAAAGTCTTTGTGTGGTAAATCTCAAATAAACCCAACTTAATGTTATTTCAGCTTTTTGACTGAAAAGGGGGCATAATACTTTTTTCAATTCTTTGTAGATGATTTTTTTTTCATCTACAGTAGATGACAGTTTTTATATGATTCCAAAGAATACCTGTACCATGCATTTTTTGGTCCTTCACTTGGGCATTCTCACATCCTAGTGACATAAAAGGATTTCTCTAGACTTCACTCTGGGGTGTCATCTCTGTCCTAGTTTATACAATGAACCCCAAACAGTTATTTTCTTGGTAGTGAAATTTGCCTTACTACAGTGGAAGAATGTACAGCAGAGCAGAGAACGGTTCTACAATCATCTTTGACATCAGAAAAACTCCCGGCTTCAACTCCAAGCTCTCCAACACACAAGCACCTTTTGAGCCCTATTTCCATATCAATAAAATCAAAATCATACTGTTTATCAACAACAACAAAAATCTGGTTAAAAAATGCGCAGAAGATCTGAATAGACTTGTTTCCAAAGAAGACATGTAGATGACTGACAGGTACATGAAGAGACACTTAACATCACTAATCATCAGAGAAATGCAAATCAAAACCACCATGAGAGAGCACCCCACACCTGTCAGAATGGCTATTATCCAAGAGACAAGAAATGGCAAGTGTTGGTAAGGATGTGGAGGAAAGAGAACTCTTGCACACTGTTGGTGTGAATGCAAATTGGTGCAGCCACTATGGAAAATAGTATGAAATTCCTAGAAGAATTCAAAATAGAACTATCGTATGATCTAGCAATTCCACTTCTGGGTGTTTACCCAAAGGAAATGTAAACACTAGCCCAAAAAGGTATTTGCACCTTCATGTTTACTGTGGCATTATTTACAATAGACAAACACACATTACCTAAGTGTTTATTGATAGATGAATGGGTAAAGAAAATGTTATGCACAAACACACAATGGAATAGTATTCAATCATGAGAAAGAAGAAAATTGTGCCATCTATGACAGAATGAATGGAATTTAAGGAAATTATGCTAAGTTAAATAAGTCATATAAAGAAAGACAAATACTTTATGATTTCATGTATATGTAGAATATTAAAAAAGTCCTATTATTTGCTTTATTGGTTTGTCAGGAGGTTTTATTTTTTCCAAAGCCCTTAGCATGTTGTAAAAAATATTAATCTAATAGAAACTTCTTTCATTAATACAAAAACTTGGGATACAACTTAGCTAAAGAGCAATACATTACAATTATTAAAGTGGAAATGCATAAAAATGGAACATAATATCTATGACTCACGTTCAGAATTTGAAGATATCATTAGGATACCATTTTTCTCTAGAAACAATTTAATTATCTTTTGCCTCGCACTGTGGTTGTGCTTGGAAATAGGTAGTTGAATAATATCAAGCTGAACAGGCTATAGTTTAGAAGCAGATGTACAATTTCAGAGTTGTGTGCTAATTACAGTGTTTGATCTGTCTATAAGGTATTTCAGCCCATGCAGGGAGTGCTCTAGTCTCAGGTTAGGTGAGGAAAACTATCTGTTAAAGCTTTTTGGAGGAGGTAACTCACAGGATAGTTTTGAAGGAAGTGCAGGAACTAACCAAGGAAGAATGTCCTAGATAGAAAAAAAAAAGGTTAAACATATTGAGGCAGGTAAAATGTGACCAAGAAACTGTAAGCCCTTTGATGACACTAGATTGATAGTTTCAAAAATACACACTTTAAAACTTTAACATTCCATGAGATTCCCATGTTTGACCATATTTCCAGGATAGAGAAAAAGGCCAAAAGCATTTTGATAAAATGACTAAAGTCAATAAACAGAATCATTCATTATTTTGAAAATATAGCAGCAATCCCGTTAGGTTCAGACAAAGGATGCCCACTAACGTTTAATATTTTTATGGCCTGCCTGGTAATGCAATAAAGCAGGAAACTGAAATAATATTTATTATATTAACCAATATCAGAGAAAATATAAAACTATCATTATTTGTATTTAACAAGAACTTCTTCCTGAAAAATCCAACAGAATCAAGCTATTAGAACTAAGATATAAATTTGATTTTATTTACACAACTAATAAACATATAAAACTTGATGGATGTCTTATGTAACTAATAATATTATCAAATAGCCAACATACTATGGGAAAAGTTTCCATTCATAACAGGAGCAAAAACAAAAATGTTTGGAAGTCATCGTAATAATAACTCTTCTGAACTGAACGAATCTGAATGTTTTTTTGCTGAGAGATGCAAAAGAAGGTTTAAAAGTGGAGAAAATACCAAGTCCACAGATGGGAAAATTAAATATGATAAGCCAATTCTTCCCTTTTTAGATTTTATGCAAATCTAGTAAAAATCATAGTGTGACTTTTTCTGAACTTGACAATATGAATTTGTGACTCATTTAGAAAAACAATCATTGAGAGTTGTGAAGAAACATTTCAAGTATAAAAGCTAGTTTACATTCAATTAAATTATTTATAACCAGTCAGAAACATTTTTAATAAAACTATAACAATTAAAGCATTTTAGTATTGGAACAAAAAACACAGATCTACCAAATAAAATATTCACAAAATAGACAAACATATGAATTTATAACAAACCGGGAGGTAGATTCAGTAGGAAAAAATTATTTAAAAATAACACTAATTTGCTAACTCCTTTAATTACAAGTTCTATAAATCATACACAAATATAAATTACAGAGAAAATGTAATAAATGACATTAAAATGACTAAAACAAGATAGGTGGAAATTTACCTGACTTAGGAGAAGGTGTGATTTTACAAAAATATCAGAAGTCACAAAAGAGAAGTTCTATAAGTTACCTCATCCACAAATTTAAGGTTATTGTACTTCAAAAATATCATAGAAGTTAAATATGGAAAAACTTGCAACAAATATAATAAAGGTTAATAGCCTTAATATGTTTGCAGAGGCTTTTAAATAAAACAATAAGAACTTGGGGGAAAAAAAAACAGGGGTTTATAGGTTATAAAATATGAATGTCAAAAATGTATTTCAATACATGACTACCCTGACTGATAAGACATGAAACAATAATAAAATCGATGTATTATTTCTTTTGCCAGTTAAGGAGAGCAGAGCAGTTGTTTGTTGTTGTTCCTTCTAAAAAAAAATACTCATGGTTGGTGTGGCGATAAGGCATCCACACCCCCTGCATGGCAGTACAAGTCTAGGAAGCACAAACTCTTGGAAAATAATTGGTTAGTGTGTTATCAAGTGATATGAGAAGTTTAGAGCTCTAGATCATGTGATATTCTTTTTAACAATTTTTATTAAGGAAATGAAGAATCCTGAAAAAACTATTTATTTTAAATAAGGTCTTCATCACAACATTATTTTTTACTCAAGCTTTTGATTTGAGAACAGCTTTAGACTTGCATAATGATTGCACAGATGATACGGAGGGGTCGCATATACCCTTCATCTGGTTCCCCTGTTAACATTTGAAAATAGTACTGTAAAAAAAAAATGAAATTAGTACTCTGTATTCATCATGGTGGATGAACTGATATTGACATACTGCTAACTGGAGTTTATACTTTCCCCCCATATTTCCTTAGTTTTTGTCTAATCTCCTTTTTCTTTTCCAAAAATCCCATCCATGATGCTATATACTACAGTTAGTATCAGGCCTCCTTAGCCCCCGCTTGTTTTCCGATGACCTGGAGAGTTTGGAGAAGTACCGATCAGGTATTCTGTAGAATGAACTGGATTTGTATGATGTTTTTGTAACGATTATATTGAGTTTATTGGTTTTGTGAGGAAGACTGCAGAGGCGAAGTGTTATTTTCACCACATCATATCAAGGATAGATACTATTACCATGTCTTTACACTATAGAGGTCAATCTTGATCACCTGGCTGAAAGTGTTTGTCAGATTTCTCCACTTTTTATACCTTTTACTCCTTTTATATACTGTACTCTGGAGAAAGTCATTATGTGTTGCCCTAGTACACTAATGGAGTGGGGAATATTACTTCTGAAAAAAAAAGCAGTAGCTTTACTTCCAGAAATATAAAACTAGTTTATTCTGCTTTTTCTATAAGATGAGTCATTATGTATATAAACATTACAGATGACATTTAAAAGAAAAAGCAAGCTGACTTAAAGTGTTTTTCCCACAAAAGGAATACATATAACAGGTGACCTAGACACATTTATGTTGGCTGGGCAGTGTATTCATTCTCCTGGTTGGGCTGCAAGTCCACAAAGCGTATTTTATTATGTTCCCTTTTGGCTCTCTTAATAACTGACCCCCCAATGCACACACACCCGTACTCATATAAACAAATACATATTCTTCTTTAGGTTTTCTAATAGCATACAAATATAATATTAATGGTCATACATTACCAACGTCCTGACCAGTTACCCATTTATAGACTTGTATTGAATGAGGGATCTTGCCCATTGAAATTCTTGTCTTTGTTTTTCGATTTTTTTTTTTTTTTTTTTTTTTTTTGGTTTCTGACAAGATCTGGCATATTGTCATTCTCCTACTATCAAAAAGTTAATTAAACTTTTTACTCTGAGGAAAACACCAATCCACAGGCTGCCCTAAGAAAGAATATAGAGAGATCTCATGAACACTTTATTCAGTTTCCCTCAATGGGAACATACCCCTTTTGAGACTAGTATAATAGTGCAACCAGGATTCACCTTTGATACAATCCACTGATCTAATTCAGATTTTGCCTGCCTTGTACTCATTGGTGTGTGTATATTTGCTTCTGAACAATTTTATCACATGTGTAGATTTATGTACCTACCACCACTGTCAAAATATGAAACAGTCCTATCACTCCAAAGATCCTTCACATTAACCTTCTATTACCACATCCTCCTCCTTGTGGACCTCTTTGCCCCTTCTCTAACTCTTGGAAACCATTAATCTGTTCATTGTTATAATCTTGTCATTTTAAGGATGTTCTACAAATAGATTCCTATTGTATATGCCCTTTTGAGATTGATTCCCTACTTCCATCAGCAAAGAATTCTCTTGAAATTCATCCAAGTTGTTGTGTACATCAATAATTCCTTCCTTTTTATTACTGGGTGGTATTGTGTCATATGGTTGCACCACTGCTTATTTATTTACTGCTTGTATATTTATTTATTAAAAGAGAGTTGGACTGTCTCTGTTTGCTGTGTTGGACTCTAATAGATAAATCCAATATAAATAAATACTTTATAAAGGTTTTGGTGTGAACCTTATTCTTTATTTCTCTGGGATAAATGCCTAAGAATGCTTAGTTGCGTGTCTAGTTTTCAAGGATTTGCTGAACCATTTTTCCTTTAACTAATCCTCTCCTTCCTGTATACCCTATTAGGAAAGGTGTATTTGTGAGGTTAATCCATGATTCTGTATACTGTGGCTCATAACATAGTTCATCCATTTCCATTGCTGTGTAATATTTCATTGTATGAATCTACCACAATGTAGTTACCTATTCTGTCGTTAAAATGATGATGATGATGATAATAATAATAATAATAATAATAATAATAATAATAATAATTGTGCCTGGGTGGTTCAGTTGGTTGAGCATCTGACTCTTGGTTTTAGCTCAGGTCATGATCTCATGGGTCGTGGGATTAGATCACGCCCTGTGCTGGGCTCCACGCTCAGTGAGTAGTCTGCTTGAAAGATTGTCTCCCTCTGCCCCTTCCTCCACCCACCTTCCCTCTCTCTCTAAAATAACTGCATCTTTTTTTTTTTAAGGCAAATACATTAAAAATAACAATAGCTAAAATTCTTACTACACATTGTCAGAATAGATTCAGATATAAATACTTTTCGTGTAAATTTTAGTTAATATGCAACCTGAAATGTACATGATCACTAAGTATAATTTAATGATCATTTACAAGATTTACACATCAATGCTTTCAGCACCCAGAGCAGGTATCAGAACATTACTCAAATCTTGCAAGATTGCTCAGGTCCCTACTAATTGTACCCATAACTCACACCTTTGAGGTAAACACAGTCCCAATTTCTAACACTATAAGGAGCTTTTGTCTACTTTGCTTACATGGTTTCACATTATATGTACTTTTGCATCTGGCTTCTTTTGTTTAACATTGTATTTGTGAGTTTAATCCATGATTCTGTATACTGTGGCTCATGATATAGTTCATCCATTCCCATTGCTGTGTAATATTTTATTGTATGAATCTACCACAATTTAGTTACCTATTCTGTTGTTGATACCTTTCAATTGTTCTCAGTTTTTAGTTATTATGGACAGTACTAGTATGGGCATTCTTGTTATGTGTCTCTTAGTGAACATACAGAAGTATTTCTTTTCCTTTTTAATAAATATTTATTTATTTGAGAAAGAGAGAGACAGAGGCAGAGAGTATGTTTGGGGGCGGACAGGCAGAGGGAGAAAGTCCCCAAGCAGACTCCCCACTGAGCACAGAGCCAAGGCAGGGCTGGATCCCAGGATCCTGAGATCATGACCTGAACCAAAATCAGTTTAGATGTCCAACCAATTGAGCCACCCAGGCACCCCTAAAAGCATAATTTTGAGTGTGCACTTATCGGATGATCAGCTAGCTCAGATGATGTGCAAATATTCAGCTTTAGCAGATATTGCCAAATGATTTTCTAAAACAGTTGTGCTCACTTATGCTCCCATCAGCAGTATATGGGGACGCCATACCAAATATGTGTTTTAAATCTCCTTTTTATCACATGTGAAAACAGAGATTAAAGCTATTAAAAAGTGGGGCACCTGGGTGGCTTAGTGGTTGAGCATCTGCCTTTAGCTCAGATAGTCATCCCGGGTCTTAGGATCAAGTCCCACATTGGGCTCCTCACAGGGAGTCTGCTTCTCCCTCTGCCTATGTCTCTGTCTCTGTCTTATGAATAAATAAATAAAGTCTTTAAATTAAAATAAGGATGTTAAAAAGTTTTGTTTGTTTCTTTTCATGTCACATAGCTAATAAGAGAAGAATCCTTGGTTGATACTCAGGTTTCCCTAATACCAATAATACTATTTTTCTTTTTCTTTTTTTTTTTTTTAAGAAGTTATTTATTTACTCATGAGAGACAGAGAGATGCAGAGATACAGGCAGAGGGAGAGGCAGGCTCCATTCAGGGAGCCTGACATGGGATTTGATTCGGGGTCTCCAGGATCACACCCTGGGCTGAAGGCAGCGTTAAACCTCTGAGCCACCCAGGCTGCCCCACTATTTTTCTATTAGATCATAAAGTTAATTACTTGACTATGATCAATATACTTCAATATATCTCCTTTTTTTTTCCATAAATGAGAGACTCATATATTTCGTTGTTCTGATGCTCTTCTACTCAAGGTCCAGCACAGGGAAATCATGGTTCCTCCTTAATTTCACCAGCTCACAGCTATCTCCTCCCACTTTTGATCAGCCTTACTAACTTGCCAATACATCACTTCAATAAATGCTCTTGTTTAAATATTTAACTTTTACATATTCTTAGTTGAATATCTTGCCATCTAGAGTGCAGGCTCTTTGAGAGGTAGATATATCCTTGGATATCTATTCTCTTTATTGATGCAGATAATTATCAATCACAATTATCAAATTAATTAATTAATTTAAAAGTTTTAGCTATTGCAAGGTTAACAAGGTCATCTAAAGTTTAAATGAGGTAGTATACCAACTCAAAGCAAAGTCTGGAAACACAAAGTTTTAAGGAATCCTGCACATACATAGCCTGGAATGGCAGACACATGGAGTTCTGACACAATGAGTTGAGTTAGGTCTTATTTTGCAATATTATTTATAACTTACTGAGTTCAATAAATTTGAATCAAATAAAAAGCTCAAATAACAAGTGAGTTGAAATATATTACTTGGGGGAAATATAAATTAAAAGTAATAAGTCATATGCTAAAAGTTGGTTTAGATGAAATGTGAAAAATCGGGAATTAATGAGATAGAAACTATCTGACAATAATTATTCTCAATCATAAGGTCCACGAGGGAAAGATTCTTACCTCTACAAAGCAGATTTTTGTTTAATTCATCTTTGTTAGGAGAGTACTTGCTACATATGTCTGAGTGTTTTAGATGTTTTGATATGAATTAACAGATGGGAGAAAGAAGAGATCATCTAAAGCCATAAAAAAAAACACAAGGAAAACCATGGCTAATAGTTTGCTTCGAAACTTTTAACAAAAAAAAAAAAAAAAAAAAAAAAAAGAAAGAAACTTTTAACACATTTTTTTTTTAATGAAATGGCTTTGTTTAGATCTTTAGAACTTCCTATTAGGTCTTTAGGATGGTTCCCAATAAAATTATACACTAAATAGAATCCACAATTAAAATAATGAAAATAGTTCACCACTAGAGAAATTTAATTTCTAATATCATTTGATCATGTGGCTTCCTTTTATATAAAGACAATTTGTAACGAGTCCACTCTGAAATGGAAGAACTGAATTTGTACCACAAGTCATTGGTGAAATCAAGCCTCAAAAGCACTGCCCCTGGCCTCATTTATAGATTATGATCAGTGAAAGGCAAAGCACAGAAGCAGAATTGCAGTATTTGATCTGAGGTCCTCTTACTTGAACATTTACATTCCTCTACTGCCTGAGTAATAATGATGCTACTGCAACTCTTTCTGTGCAATTCAAGTTTCTTCAATGGGATACAAAAGACACGTAACGTAAGAAAACATGCAAATAATTGCATAATAAACTTGAAAACATGCTACAGTTTTAATGATCAGCAATCCAAATCATAATAACGAAATGCCAATTTCTCCTGTCATATTGCCCAAAATTAAAGGATTTATGAAATCTAATACTGGTATGTATGTGGGGAAAGAGTCACCCCCATATATATGTTGTGGGGATATTATAATACAACACTTTTAGAGGGTAATCATAATCCAAATTTGAAAAAAATATATATCCTTTTACTTAACAATTTATTTGTAGAAATCTATAACTGAAAAAAATTTGCTCAAGTGTTTAAGGATATATGTATATGTGTTTGTGTTGTATTTATATGTAATTATTATTACATATATATTTATATCAAAGAGATTTAAAATATAAAATGACACCTATTATAGAGCCATTAAAAATAACATCCATAACCATTTATATACAGATTTAGAAGAGTTAATTCAGATTGCTAAATGTAAAAAGCAAATTACACAAGATATGTATAAGATAACCTAATTTTTTATTTTGTAAATGAAAATTCATATAGTATACTTTGCGTTTTAAAGCATATATCACACAAGAGTAAAAATCTGTGAAGCAGTGGTGCAAATCTGCTTGGATGAAACAGAGAAAAGCAGTCCTGCTGTTCATCAGTCTAGGTGGAAAAACAGATGCAGATCCAGTCAGTCACCAAGTTACCAGCAAACAGTTTTTCTTCCAAAGTCATGCAGCAGCTGGATCGTGCCTCAGAGACACTCTGAATGACGCTGCTTCTTTGCACTGATGCATCTGGTATGGTTTACTACCCCCATCTGCTATTGGGGATACCTGATGGCTAACCCCTCCCACCTCTGACAGCTTCTAACCCCTGGTAAATCTCACCTCTCCTACCCTCAGAAATCTCAGCCAGTCCAGAACTGATCCCAGCTTCCTCCAGGTCCCCATTAGACCCCCTCAGTGAGAGTCCAAACCATATACTTGATGCTTTCCTTCTCTGGCTTGTCAAGAGGTATCTCATGGTTTGTCTGGAGCATCTGCTCTGGATTCTGTGAGTCGAGAAATAAAATTCTGTCAGACTACAAATTTAATTAGATTTTAACAACAATATGAACATGCATGTATACAGAGAGGTATATGCATGTAGCTGTCTACCCACTCATCTATTATCTCACTAGGTAAAACAAAAAGTTCTGGAAGGTACATATCACATTTAATTAAGCAGCTGTTATTCTGAAGTAAATAGAGGAAGGTTGAAGAAAGCTTTTTTTTTTTTTTTTGATCATTTAAAATTTTATTATAATGTTTATAATTGATCTGTATGACTGGTTTTTTGTTTGTTTTCTAAGAGGGGAAATTAATGATTAAAAACATTATTCTACTTCAGCCAATTCTTTGTGTCTCTAGAACTACACACTCATACCCACACCCACATATGAACACACATACATACACATACCCTTTCCAAGAAGGCTGAGTGGCTCGCGTGTAGATTAAGAAACTATAAATATAGGTGATTATTCCTTCCACTGTTTTACTAAATTCAAATCTGTACTTTAATTTTAATTCGAAATGTATTTTCCTCAAAGGAAAACTATTAAAATGAGTAATAACATATTATGTATACATGTAATATACAATTATATTTTTATTTATGTATATCACTTTATATATTATATGATATACTTTAATTGTTTAATAGATATTTACCTACACCTATTCCCATATCTAAACCTAACAACTGCCTGCTTAAAATAAACTGGGACCAAGAACCAGAGTAACAGTTTACCTGACCAGGATTTGATTAAACTACTCTCAAAGTGTTCTTCTCCCATACATTCCTGTTGGCAAAGAGCATGTGGACTAGAAAGGAAACTGAGTACTCAAGAGGTAATGGGCCATAGTTCGTCTTAATTACCTGCCTTTGCTGTTTCTTCTTCTCTGAAAGGAAACACAGATGGAAAAGTAATTAATGCAAACACCAATTAGTCATCTCATTTGCCAATTGTACATGATAAATAAAACAGATTGCAGGAAATGCTCAGCAGGTTGAAGTAAGGTGAGGCCAGTAGGATGAGATAAAGAGATGCTTATGGTTGGATTGGTAGTTAATCATAAAACAAATCCTGCATTTCCTTACATATAATTTTAACAGAGAGGCAACGGAAAGAAAGGTAAATCTAAGGGTTTGCCTGTTTTTAAAAGAATAAAATAAAAATGTGACCAAAGACATTTTATACTTTGTCAGAAAGTATTTTGGCAAAGAGTTTGATTTAATGCAAGTAATTATTATGCATAAATCCAATTTTTGAAAAACCCATCCAATATACCAATGTAAAAACAATTACTGACTTTTTATAGAATGTCAGATAAATTTTCAACAGTAATAGTTGATATAAAAATAGAATTTTTTGAGGTGTAACTTCTCTTTGGAACCTTTTAGTCTGAATTAATTTACATCAGAAAAATATTTATGCATAAGTCTTGGATACAAGGCAGTGTGTTAATGCTGTGAATGGGATTTCCATATACTTTATTAAAAAGTTTCAGAAACTGGTAGAAATTAAAGTCAAAGTGTAGGGTAAATATCATCTGTGCCCCTTCCTCTCGATGTTGACTGGGCTCTTCTTCGTAGTTAAGTAAGAACTTTTGAAAGCCTGTGGGCGGAAAAAGTCAAGATAATAGACAATTGAGAGATGCCACTTTCCATGAGGCAAGAACAAGTAAATGAGTATTGAAGAGACAAATAAAGATTTTAAACATTTTTTTAGTCAATCTTCCATCTCATTTCTTATTTTAGGAATTCCTAGTAAACGAGTTGCCTGAACATTTAATGGTGAAGTTGGGCCTCCAACACATTGACTTCCAGGCCGGTGACTTTTCAATTAACAAAGGGTATCACTAATAGTGGGAAAGAGGATATAAAGGATGGACAGAGTCATTCTTTCAGTTGAATGAAATGTGAGTCAATTTCCTTTCCTTTATTTTATTTTATTTTATTTTATTTTATTTTATTATTTATTCATGAGAGAGACACACACACACATAGAGAGAGAGAGAGAGGCAGAGACACAGACAGAGGGAGAAGCAGGCTCCATGCAGGAACCCGACATGGGACTGGATCCAGGGTCTCCAGGATCTCACCCTGGGCTGGAGGCGGCACTAAACTGCTGAGCCACCCAGGCTGCCCCAATTTCCTTATTTTATGTTTGATTAAGTTCAACTTATTTCCCTCTATCCCACTCTCCCTTCCTTCTGTTCTCCCTCTCATCATTCTCCTTTTCCCCTTTCTTCCTCTCACGCTTCCCTTCATCCCTCCCTCCCTCCCTTTCTTTCTCCTTTCCTTCCTCTCTTCCTTCTTTTCCTCCGACTCCCTATTTCCTGTACAGAAATATCAGAAGCAGAAGATGAATCAGAAAGAACACGTGATATTTTCAGTTCTACATACAGCAAACTCTTCTACAAATCCCACAAAGCCACTCGGCAACATATTTTGAGAAAATCTAGACCATGGCAATATAGTGAGGCTATTTTTCAACAACAATGGAAACATTGCTATTGAAATTTTGTTGGGAAAAATATTCATTACATGGGACTCTTTGGCACGTTGTAGGACACTTAGTATCCTTGGCCTTTGACCCTAAATGAGCAACCTCAAGGGTTGTGACAACATAAAAAGCCCCACACTTTAAAACACCAAGAACAGGATGACTGTATGCCTTATTAAGAATTACTTTGAAAAAAAAAAAAAAAAGAATTACTTTGGCTTCAAAAATAAAGGCTTCTATCTGTGTTCAGCTCTTACCACTTAATGGTCATGAAAAAAAGAAATAAGCAAACAACTTTTTTCTTTTATTATAAAAAGTTCATCTTCTTTATCGGTTTCTTAAGTTCAATATGACATGTTTGTGAAACCATTCTTTCCAAATTTCAAAAGGTCATCCGAATATGAGAGGGTGTTCTCATTTTACCTAAACTTTGAATATAACCTTATGTTGTTACCTATTTTTTTTAGTAAATAGAGTGATCCTAAACAAAGAGTGATCTTTAGTTTCCTTTTAGAGAATAATGTAAGGAATTCAGCATGTTGTGTAGAAGCAACTCCCTTCCATGGTTTCCAAATGCATCCTTCAGAGCCCAGAGCCCAGCTTCTCTCTGAAATGCAAGCAGAAGTTGGATCAGACAACTAAACCCCACGCTTCTCAGCTCTACTTGAAACCAAGCAGTTCTGCTACTAACTTTTTTTCATAATGGACTTTTCTTATCTTTGAACATAAGGTTTTGTAGCTTAAAAAGTTCTCACAAATATATTTATGGAGCCCATATTTCGTATTTTTTCTGATTATAGTTCAGCCTAATTATAAAAAGGAATGGGGATATAATTTTGTTCTTCGTGCGTAGGAAAATTCTCCATAACCCTGAATCTAAAAATAATCACTGTTGAAACTTGGCCTCTATTCTTCCGGAACTTCTCATGTGGATATGTGCTTATATAAAAGAGATTGCACTCTGTATACTTCATAATGTAAAGCGTATATCTAGCCACATCTGTGTAAAGTCTATGTCATCCATTTTTATAATTTTATAGCATATAATTTTCTAAATTTTCTTTGCAGCTATTTTATTTGCATTTAATACCTCATAGCACATATAATCTGCATAGTATAATTATGCATTTCATATACAAATTGATCAATAAAAGACTTGTTGAGAGAATAAAAGGACAAAGAGGCAGTCCTAGTGAATTGTCTCCTTTGGACAGAGAAATGTTTATGCATCATAAATTAATGACAGATAATAACAAATTTATTTTTACTAATAATAGAAAACTATATGCTTAAGATGTTTTATATTTTCAGAGTAACTTCATATATATGATGTGTTTCAATCTTCAAAACTACCCTATGTGTTTTGTGGAGTAAATGTTGCTGCACTCATTCTACAATGAGTAAAAAGCTGAGATCATGAAAGAAGGTGGAAGTGACACACATGGAACCATATCCTCCAATGTTTAAACAATTTTGACTATTTAACATTATACCAGTATAATCACTAGAATATCCCCATTAGAAAAAAAATTGTTAGCTGCAATTTTTTTGCAATTATTTTGTTTTGATATTAAGCTGACAACAAACACTGAGAAATTAAAAAAAATAATAATAAAGTCTCACATATGGGCAGCCTGGGTGGCTCAGTGTTTTGGCTCTGCCTTCAGCCCAGGGTGTGATCCTGGAGACCTGGGATGGAGTCCCACGTCAGGCTCCCTGCATGGAGCCTGCTTCTCCCTCTGCCTGTGTCTCTGCCTCGCTTTCTCTGTGTCTCTCATGAATAAATAAATAAAATCTTAAAAAAAAAAATCTCACATATGATCAAAGTCAACTAATTTTTTCCAAAATTATTATTTTCCAAAATAGCATAAATAGTTGCAAACATATCTAACATACACCCTATTTAGAGAACACAATTCAAAGGCATATCTCACTTAATTTTAACAACAATAATGCTGCTAGTTAATCTTTGTTTTGCTCTTAAAAATGAGTAAGTCAGGGGTGCCTGGGTGACTCAGTCAGTTGAGTGTTGGAATTTTGGTTTCAGCTCAACTCATGATCTGAGTCCCAACATGGAGCCCCGAGTCAGGCTCTAGAGCCTGCTTAGGATGCTGTCTTTCCTCCTCTGCTTCTCTTTTCTCTCTCTCTCTCAAAGAAAAAAAAAAAAATCAATCAAAATGCTAAACACTCATATGCATTATGTGTTTTAATCTTCATAACAAACACGAGAGAGTCCGTATTCTCTTCTCTAAATTTACAGATGAGGAGACTGAAGCTCAGGAAGATGACAGTTGTCCCAGGTAATTTGCTTAAGAAAAAAGTGCCTATTGAATTCTGGACTCATGGAATTAACTACTATTCTATTCTGTTTCTCTAATACAAATCACTGCAAGTTATTAATATATTTAATTCTATAATAGAACTCTTCATCTACATTGTAGGGAAAATCTTAGATTCTAGTAATCTAATTTTCATTGGAGTATAAGGGAGATAAAGAAGCAAACAAACATCAAAAAAAAAAAAACCATCTGAATGAAAAAAACAAGTATTCTATCAATGCAGTCACAAACGTTTATTTAGTATTTACTTTCTGCTGATTGCCTTAGTAATGCAAATATTGCTCTGATGAGAATCTTGCCCTTAAGGAGCTATAATCTCACACATGATGTTGAATCTCTAACAGATGTGGTCACTGATCACCATGCTCGCTTGACATGAGTGTGTCCCGGTTTATCACATTTCCGGGTCAAGAGGCTGGGGTCTGTGTCCTAGAGCTTTCTGAAGATTTTTGTGTTTGTCATGGGCTGTGCTGTTTCCAAGAGCAGTTTCTGTGCATGGACTAGAATAAGTGTGCTATTCCATTTTTATTTTTATTTTGTGGTGAGAGACATTTGTCCTGAGTCCATCTTTTTCATTTTTATTTCTTTAAACATCATTTCATTTCCTTCAGTTTTTTCTTTTTTTTTTTTTTTAAGATTTTATGTATTTATTCATGAAAGACACAGAGAGAGCAAGAGACATAAGCAGAAGGAGAAGCAGGCTCCCTGCAGGGATCCCAATGCTGGACTCCATCTCAGTACCCCTTCCCACCCAGACATGACCTGAGTAAAGCAGACACTCACCCCCTGAGCCACCCAGATGCCCGTCCCTCGGTTTCTTTTTGCTGTTCTGTGCATTTTGATGTTGGAAAGTTGACAGAGAGACAGGTAAGTTTAGCTTTATAAGAAGCTTCTTTTTTAGTAGCGGTCAGAAAAAAAGACATTTTTCTCTCATTTTTCATGAGTGGACTACAGGACTTTCTAGGGAATATTTCTTGAAATGCCAAACCAGATGTTGTAAAATGTCTTCTACCCTGTGCTAAAACCTTTTCTCCTAAAACCTCTTAAACTTTAATAGCAGAAATATATCATATTAACGCCCAGACTGCTACATTAAAGTAACATTAGTGTTCTTGAGTTACACCCTCCATGATCTAGTAAATTCTGAGAAGGAGCTTCCACTCTTGGTTTTGAGCATCAACATTGCATTATTTAAGGTTTACAAAGGTGGATATTCAACGCAGGAAATAATTTATATTCGCCAATAGGCACTGACAGCTTGGGTCCAACAAGGTTATACATTATATATTTCAACAATTGTCAGGAATATTTATTGAGAGCCCATTGTGTGTGAATTGGTGGACTTCATGCCTGTGGGGGCACACAAAATAAAATAGATGGCAGGGACCTTTACCCTCAACAAACTTAAGAGTTTTTAGAAAGGATCCATAAATCTAGTTGAAGATTATATTAGATGACTTCTGACATTTTTTTCCCAACTGTGAACTTCTAATAGTCTTTTATAGTGTCCTCCTTCTATATATTTCAATTTAATTCCACTTGACCAGAAAGAAAAAAAAAAGAAAAGAAAAGATTTGAGGTGGTTTATTACAAGGACTTATTTATTTAGTCTGGGAGACTTAAAAATAAATGGGTAATTGTAGCAGGAAGTTGAGACAAGATGGTTACTTAAATTGAGCATTATATTATGTTTACTGTTATTTATAAGAGTGATACCTGAAAGGCTTCGTATTCTACTCTGGGGCAGGAAGAAGAAAAATAAATGAAGCAGCTCTCTCAGACTTTCCCATCAAAAAAAGACCAATTTGATTGTTGTTTTGAGAAAGAGAACTCAGAATTTCATTCCATTCTATGCAATTGAATTCTGACTTAAACCAGGAAAAAAAAATATTTTCTGACTTACATCAGGAAAAAAAATAGTTTCTACAGTTTAAAAAAAATAATCCTGTAAACTCCGTGATAGAGGAGAGAAAAGTAGAAGCATGATGATTTGTACTCCCTCGTGAATTTATTATCTCCTTAGTTGTGGAGTAAATGTTTGGAAGTTAGGTGGCTAGAACTGTCATCAAGTTGTATTTGCTTAGAAAGCACTTGTTCTACCTCAATAATTTGTTACGGATTAATATGCTGAATAAGATTTATAAAGATGAATCCTTCACCCTTTGTAAGATGTTGATTAAACAAACAGTTTCCATATCAAAAACTATCATCAAGATTGTTAATGGAAGGCTGGCTTTGTAAGGTAGAGAAAGAAGTAGGTGCTGGTGGTGGGGCTGGCGGGGAAGTCAATCTGTGCCCCCCCAACCATGACACCATCTCCATTTAAATCATCCTCTTGTCAGATAAAGAGAAGTCTTTCAGTTGTTCAGCGTAGACACTTTCTTGGCATGGGATTCTAGACAATTTATAGATGAGCATTAAATTAAGTCATTTTGAGGAATATAATAGAAAATACCTTTAACAGGGATTTTGCAGAGATTATAAATGCATTTTTGTAGTGTTGCTTTTTATTTATGCGAGCTTCAAAATGTGTTCAAAATGAGGTATCGAATTGTAGTTCAACCAAACAATATCTGTATATTCCTTTTAAGTCTGAAAGAGAGTTCAGAAAATCCAGAGAAATGAAATTTTTTAAAGATTTTTATTTATTTATTCATGAGAGACAGAGACACAGGCAGAGGGAGAAGCAGGCTCCCTGAGGGGAGCCCAAGGCAGGACTTGATCCCGAGACCCCGTGATCATGACCTGAGTCAAAGGCAGACGCTCAACCACTGAGCCACCCAGGTGCCCCAGAATTAAATTCTTAAGTCCAATAATACTTTCTAGAGAAGTAATTATTGGGCCAACATATAGGTTTTTGTTCTGTTTTTAACTAGAGGGAGAAGAAAGGAAAAAAACAGATTTCTTGAGTACTGGTAAGTGTGCCATGTGATGGGCAAAGTGTTTTCCAATCTGTCTTGTTATTTGATCTTATTTTGTCCACATATCAGTCTTAGAAGAAAGTTTACTCATTCAGCTTTTTAGAACTTTTACAGGTTCAGAGAGGCTAAGTGACTTGCCTTTGATGAGGTCATGTCATGGATAATACTCTCTATCAGAGTATGATTCCAAACCTACAGGACTTTAAAAGTCAGGCACTTTTTGTTGCAGACTGGCTCTTTTTGATGGCAAAAATGTTCCCCTTTTGGATATACTATGACATTTACCTTTCAATGTAATACTGATTACTTAGTCCCTCATTATAGATTGTAAGCCCTTTTGAAAATAGACTGTACCTTACTATCATGTTCTTGTCTCCTGTAATTTCTACCCCAATGCATATATAATACTATATAGCCCCATTTCTACTCCAATGCATATATAATATAATGCAGCCTCTGTCCACCTGGAGTCTTTCCTCTTTCCTAATTTAAGAAAATCCAGATGTGATTTTTCTAAGGGAGACTTGTTAACGTTTATTTGTTGAAAACAATTTTAGACAGAGAAATTGTACAGGAACAATTATAAATCAATGTGTCAACTGGTTTAAATTTAAAGTAGTTGGAACAAGTCACTTCAGTGCTGAAGGAAGGGCTTCATGAAATAAGTACATTTCATGCCAGGTTTGAATGAGTAGTTGAAAATGGATTGCCAGAGGATGTGGGAATTAAATCTGATGACTTCAGATTCAGCCCTGAAATGATGGAAGGACTGATTCATGTTTTTAAAAAAGATGAGATTGGTTACAAAGCTCACATTGACAATCAGGAGATATCAGACCATTAGTAATGGTAATAATAATAGTTCCAATTTATTGAATACCCCTCTGTGTCAGACGCTACGAGATGCCCCTTGGCAAATCAGTTTTTACTTATCCTTCAAAACACCTAAGAGGTTACTTTTTTAAATACTCATTTTACAAATGAAAACATTTAGGGATAGAGTCTAAATTTCTTTAAGTTTCGATAATTACTAAATGATAGAGGCATTTTTTTCTTTTTTCCTTTTCTTTCTTTTCTTTTTTTTTAAATTTTGAGTATAGTTTATGCGCACTGTTACATTAATTTCAGATGCACAACATAGTGATTCAACTTCTCTATAAATGCTGTGCTCACTGCAGGTGTAGTTACCATCTGTCACCATACGACACTATTCCAGTACCATTGACTATGTTCCCTATGCTGTACCTTTTACTTCCATGACTTATTCAGTCCATAACTGGAAGTCTGTCTCCCTCTCTCCTTCACTCATTTTCCCCATCCTCTGACCCCACGCCCTTTGGCAACCATCAGTTTGTTCCTTGCATTTATAGGTCTGATTCTGCTTTTTGTTTGTTTATATTTTTTTTAGATTCCATATAAGAGTGAAATAACATGGTTTTTGTCTTTCTGACTTATGTCAGTTAGCATGTATACAGCTTCTAGGTCCATCAGTGTTGTCTCAAATGGCATGATCTCATCATTTTTATGGCTTCATAATATTCCTCTGTGTGTGTGCATGTGTGTGTATGTGTGTACGTGTGTGTGCACCACATTTTCTTATTCATTTGTCTATCAATGGATATTTAGGTTGCTTCCATATGAGAGTCAGCATTTAAAAATAGACCTGTTTGACTTCAGAATCAAAACTTTTACCTTAGAAAACAACGTCATGTGATAAGTGAGATATGACTATGTTGCACTGCCTGGATTTGAATTTGAGTCCACTCTTACAGGTTTGTGACTTCCACCTCTAAAATCTTCTGTTTTCTCATGTCATAAATTTGGGTTGTTGGGAAAGTTAAAATGAGGTAATATGCCTCATATGCTGCCTGACACAAAGTATGTGATCAATAAATACTACGTATTGTGATGTTGATGATGTTGGGTATGAAATTGATGATTATGATGAATTTATGAGCTATATATTGATACTTATATACCCAGTATCTTGCACAAAGTGCAAAGGGTTAAACATATAGGGCTATACTAAGTGAATGTTCATAGATGTTTGCTAAATGAGCACTGAGAGAGTGTAAGGAAGATATGAGTCTTATTTGCATTTTATTCTTGGTTCTCTAGAAAGGCATTCCCATAGCTTGTGAACCTGCTCATATACCCATTTTGGGTAGAAATCCCATGAATGCTATTATTTATGTTTGAAGGAAACCTTTCCGGATGTAAAATTAGAATAATTAAATGGTACTTATTAAATTTCTACAAGAAAAAAAAATGAGAAAAGGGTTCACTGAGTTTTATGGAGAAGCTCTTCCTTCAGATATTTCGTAGGAAAATGGAGAGTAGTTTGGAGGAAATGAGATATAGAGGAAAGAGCAATTATTTACTAAATCCTTTCAGAAAATTCATTTGACAGATCTGTTTGGAAGAATTTTGTTTTTACTCCTTCCTGAGAATTGTTAATAACTTTTCTAATCCTTACATAACGTCATTAGAACCCTCAGCTTCATAATTTCTCTCAGGAGAAGACCTTGAATTTTGTTTTGAGAATAAAAACAATAAAAAAAAAGTTTAAGGTAAAATCAGAGCAATGTTGCCAAATAAACTTATATATTTGAGATTAAACAGTCCCTGTTTTAAGTGCTGAAGGGATTTGGGAAGGACCCCATAGACTGACCCTTGACTGTAGTGTTAACAGGGGAATTCTTATAAAGTAGATAACAAATGGCCATTTGCTGGAAATGAGGACAGTTTTTCAGTATGTGTGTTACTTCCAGTGCCATTCGCTGTTTCCCTGAAGAATTCTCCAGATGTCTAAATGCTGTGTAAACTGGCTCAATGCCAAGTGTAGTGGACAAACCTATTTTTTCATCTTCCTTCCTCCCCTCTTCTATTCAGTCTCTCTCTCCTCCCCCTCTCTGTCTCCCATTTTACACCCCCTGCCTCCTGCCACCACAACTATCTCTCTCCCTTCCTTCTGGTTTTCAATAATAAATACCATGAGGCCATATTTTGTCCAAAGTATGATGATAGATGTTGGGCAAACAAAGGTGAGCATCTGCTAGCCCGGTTCTCAATGGCCTTATTGCCTGGACAGGAAGACAACAATTAAGGAAGAAAGAACATATCGGGGTAAAGCTCCTAAAAAAGTTAAACTAGAGGCAAGTGGCATTCCAGGGAGAGGCAAGAGAGAAGACAAATCAGGTTAAATGTTGACAGAAATGCAAGACAGTTTACCATAAGAATATGTCTTAAGCAAAATTGCTCTTGTTTCACATTTTATGCTATCTTTTTCCCTGTGGTCACGAAGGAACCAAAGTGGTATTAAACATGATAGCAGCACATTCTCCTTTTTTTGATCACTGTACTCATACTTGACTTCTCCACGACTTTTGACATAGATGATCACACCTCTCTACCTCTAAATACTTGCACTGTTGACTTTCAGGACACTACACTCTCCTGTTTTTATTCTATTTTACTCTTTCTCAATCTCTTTTGCTGAGTCATTCTCATCCCTCTTACATTTTCCATTTTTAAAACGCCAGAGCTCATTCTCCAGACCGCTTTTCTATGTACTTTCTATAGCTACTACGTCATCTGGTGGATTTATCCAGCTTCAAGGCTAAAGATAGTTCTCTAATATATCCAGTCCAGACTTCTTATCTAAAATCTCTTGTTTCTGTTTTATTTCTCCTCCAAATATTTAATACTTTCTAACACAGTATAGAGGAATTATTTTGCTTATTTTCTATCTCCTTCTACTTAAATATAAGCTTTACAGACACAGTGCTTTTTGTTACTTACTCACTACTTTTCCTAGGACTTGGAATAATGCCTGCTCAGAACAGGCACTCAGTAATTGTTTTCTTTTGTCGTGGGGCTGCATGAGAAGAGTCAGAATTTTTCAAGACACGCAAATATTCCATCGAAGTGTTACAAGTCCAAGAGTTGTATATGTACAAGGGCAATCAGTGTAATGCGTGTTCACAGCTGCCATGGAATCCACTATAAACTTGAAATCAGGAACTTTCATTTTTAAATTTTGTTTTAATTGACTCTATTTTCTAATACAACGTTGCTTTTGAGGAGGGCTCCTGTGCTTTTACTAGCACTTGTTAGATTTGAGAAACTGGCCCTCCGTTTACTTTTTGAACATTCATTTATTTCATTTTCTATATCCTTAATCCACCATAACATTCTAGAATGTGAACTAAGGCAGCAGATGTGTATGCACCTCACAGTGGCAACACTTTATTATATTTTAAATTCTTTATGATGCTTGGCTACTGTCATTGTATATGATATATAAGGTGGCAATTTATATACAGAATTGAGATGGTATGTGTGAACACGAGTAATGCACACTTCAGTTAATCCAGAATTCTTCACCTCACTTTTGCTTTAAGGAGTTCTATTAACCAGGATGTAACTCATTTGTGTGCACAGTGAATAGAGCAGCCCTTCTATACCAGTTCATAATTTAGCCAGAGGGATTCCAGATTGATTCTCAGCTGGCAGCCACACAGAACAGAATAGCTCCATAGGGCCAGATGTGAGCACTGTGCTGGTTTTCATACTTGTTTTTCTTTCTTTTTTCCTTTCCTTTTTGTAAGTATTATTATCATGAGTCATCCACCTGAAATCCAGAGAGAACTAGCAACTGGTTCTTTATTCAACAATGAAAAAGACACAAGACTTGGTAAAGCAGTTCAAATAATCACACTCAGAATCCAGGGGTTTAAACTGCCACCTGAGTATCCCTCCCCACCTATTACCAAAAGAAATAGCAAAACAAACCAATAACAAACAAACAACTTGAGAGAATAAAGAGGTACCGTATCCTTGTAGTGCTTCACTGCCTCGCTCTTTTAACAGCAAGTCTACAACCTCCCGTAATATTTTCTATACTCCTTTCTTGGAAGAAAATTATTTTAATGTTGCATATTAAAAGTGATCATAAATGTACTCTACTATTGCTGAGTTCTAGAACTACATTTTACACTAACTATCACAGAATTACCTGTTTGTAAATAATGGTTAAGAAGGCAGATTCTTAAATAACCCTCACTGGAAAACTGGAAAGTAATTGCCACACTATAACTAGTTAAGTGGAAATGAAGTAAATAAGAATACAGGAATAATTGCTGCCTTTGGGTTATTTCATACCTGTAATACACTGTGAGACTGAAAATTTTCTCTCAAAAAGCCCTTTTTAAGTTTTATCTTATTGTAATAGATGTCTTTTGAAACCGCTAATAGCATAACTTCACATGCAAAACCTGTTATTATACTCTCTAGTCTACGCATTCCAGTGGAACCTTAGCTCCTGTTCCACCAAATGTAATTATTCATCGAATTGTGATTTATTTATTATTGCTATTTTACACTATCTCATGCACTTGAAATTGGAGACAGGTATTTCATTCTTAAAAGGGAGAGTCTTGAAAGCCTTTGGTTCACCGTTCAAGTACACTTTTGGGCTATTCCATCCAATACTTGCTCAGCATCTTGTGTGTTACTTTCATGATCCACTTCAATTCCTTTGTAGAGACAAACACATAAAAACAAACGAACAAACAAACAAACAAACACATCATTGGGAGTGACAGAACTATCTCTGTCAGTTACCATCTAGAGGCAAGGGAACAAGAAACTTTCAAGAATAAAATGTCTTACCTCCCATTCCTACTCAAGGAAGAGATTTCTTAGCAGAGTCATACTTCTTTCGGTGTTGGTTCTGATGAGAGATCTTATCCCTTACCTCCTCCTTCCAGGGTAGACTTCATTTACTACCTTGCTAAATGTTTTCTTTCTAAATTTACAGCTCCTTGTTCAATGTCATACACTATTAAAATACTGAACCTGGCTTTCCAGGCTCACAGGTTCATAGTCTGTCTACCTCAGTTGGTGGCCAGGTCTAGGGGAAAAGTCAAGCTTGAATACATGGTTTCTTTATATTCAGATATTGTCTTTTAGATAACTTCCTTTCAATAAGTCTTTTGAGAAAAACAAAAATGAAACACTACTTGCTACACTAAAAGTGCACATTGAGTTAGGATGCATTCTAATCCCAGAAAATTTTGAATTGAAAATAAAGGAATTTAGTAATTACTGTTGGTAAGCTGATCATTTGGGTAATTTGGAGAGATGATGGGAGACTTTTGCTTTTTTTTCTCCCCTCTTCTCCTTCTTTGGTTCTCTTACTCTATTGATCATGTCTTCCTCTGTTTAACTCAAATCCAGTCATTAGAGAGGCCAACAGCTTTTTAGAAAGCAAAACTTGGATACAGCTCACTTTCTTGAATGTTTGTATTTTGCAAACAAGAAAAAAAAAAAGAAAAATTTCAAGATTTGTTGTCCCTCAAACACAATTCTCAGACACTAAAGAATCATTTATGATGAAAAATAAAAAGAGGAAGATAAAATGAACTTTTAGAATTTGAGGTGAAGGCTATCCACCTTGGAATTTACAGACTGGAGCATACCTTGAAAAGAAACATTTTTATGGCCTTTGAGATTTATGATCTACTGGTACATTGAAAATAATTGGCCGTGAGAATTCACAGGAAGCTACTTGTATAGCACCCACTGGGTGAGCTCATTTTATTTAAGCCATAAATTTCATTGAAAAAATTACTGAAAGTTGATGAAAAGTCTCACCTTCCGGAAAAAAAAAAAAAAAAAAAGGAAAAAGAAGCAAAAACAAATAACACAAAATTCTCCAGAAAATCTGATGATCCCAGAGACAGGTAATGTAATTTCTCAGAATCACATAGATAAATGTCTTTAAACGAGTGCCAAGAAATGGACATTGAAGACACATTCCTGTTCAAAGCCAATATTCAAGCCCAGGAAATCACAACATAAAAATATAAGAACACTCAAGAGAAAGAGTTTAATATGTAGTTTCTTAAAGTGAATTTTGAAGTTCTTTGAAATAAATGGCATAACTGCTAGGAAAATATATATCTACCTGTATAGACTACACTTGCTGTAACTCACTGTTACATTCATAAAGTAGTCTTACCAAATAATGGATTGTTCCTTGACTTTATTTTGTGATAGGTACAGGTATAAATACAGATATGAATATATATATATATATATATATATATATATATATAGATGTATATATAAAGATAAAGATATACAAATTGGTCTGTGAAACCTTTCTTTGTTCCTCAGGATCACAGCATATGCATATTTCACACATTCTATGGTAAATAATGCCCTGAGGATATTTTAGCCATGAATTAAATATTCCTCTTTTAAAACCCTGGTGATGAAAGACAATGTATTTTATTTAGCATAGTAAATGTTTCTAGCCATAACTAAAAAAATAATTGAGTCATCCTTATAGGTGCAAACATGAGAAAAAAGAAAAGAAAAAGAAGAAGACTAGCTCTATCTTACCCTGGTCAAAGTCTAAACCTGGTATTGGTGATGATTCATTCGGTAAAGAATGCTGATGCCCAGGTATAGGCATTCTGCTTTAACCAAATTTATTGTTTTTAGGTTGCTTGAGGTTGGAAAGGGAATTTCCAGGAGCATCTTCATCTCTTCATTTCTCTCTGCGCTCCAGCAACCGCATCATTTGGACTCAGAGAGTGAAGAGAATCAGATTCATTATCTAGTTCACCTCATCCTGGTTGCATGAAACGTACATTAAATGTTTCATTCATATCAGCAGAGTCTATGCTGATGGAAATTTCTAATCATACGTACTACGTTTTGTCTTCACAAGTTTAGTTACTATTAAGATAGAATCAAGATCAACTAAATACTTAAAAACTAACAGCTTTTGGCTTTTGTTTTTGACTTAGGAGTATATATCCTCTACTTTAGAATTCTAGATCTATTCCAAATAAGAAAGTGTTTTAATAACTTTCCTTAAAGAGAGTAAGGGAAAAAAGCAGAGTTGAGAGGTTTTGGGGTTTTTAAAAATTGTTTTGTCTGCAAAGCAATCTCTAAGCCTGCCTAATAGCATGTCCTTGTGAGAGGGAGTAAGCTCTAAGCAAGATGGGTGGAGAGCAACAGAAGTGAGAATCACATCAAAGGAAAACCAGTTAAACTGATAAAACCTTCAGGAACACTGAAGGAGAATATGAATTGTTTATGCAGATGTGTTTTCCTTTATAAAGCCTTGTGTGCCTCAGATGTGAATTCTTATCCCTAGAAAGAGTTTCTGGAGTTCAAGGATCATAGGGCACAAAACTGATGTTCTCAAATGGCATATTGCTTCAATTTTCTACCTAGATCCACTGACAGTGACATTTCTTCCAGTCAATCAGATGAATTGTCCATGGATGTGAAACCATGAAGCACTAACACTTACACTTTTGTTGTTGTTGTTAAATAGCAAGATAACCAGAATGTACACATTCAAATGAGAGCTTTGCTTCAAAGTAGTTGTCTTGGAAAGTTATAACTTACTCTAGTGATAAAGATATCTTCACAACTTCTCAGATATGTTATGGACACTGAAAAGGGAGTATCTGCCTTGATATTGAAATTATGTTAACATTAAAAAAGTATAGATATGGGCACCTGGGTGGCTTAGTGTTTAAGGGTCTGCCTTTGGCTCAGGTCATGATCCCTTGGTCCTGGAATCAAGTCCCACATCAGGCTCCCTGTAGCAAGTCTGCTTCTCCCTCTGTCTCTGTCTCTGCCTTTCTCTGTGTGTCTATTATGAATCAAAAACTAAAATATTTTAAAAAAAAGGTGTAGATAAAGTGCAGTTCCTGGAATTAATTGGCTCATATTAAAGATGTTTATAATAACTCATGTAAAAACATACATTTCAATAGACTGTGTTTTAATAGAACAAATGAGGGATCTGAGGAGAAATATTTTAGGAAGAGCAGGACCAAAGGCAAAGAGGTGTCACAGATAAAATGTTCTGGACTATTGCTGATATGATTCTTGTATTAGGATATCAGGCTGGAGAAGCATATTCTACTGACATTTTGAAATGGCTCTTTTTGTAATATTTTCTCACCTATAAAATGAAAGTATCACTTTTCCACTTTGCTGGCATAACCTGAGAACTTAAATGAGGAAATGTATGTGTAAGTGCTCTATAAAATGAAGAAAGATGCCTGGGGCGCCTTGGTGCTCAGTTGGTTAAGCATCTGCCTTCGGCTCAGGTCATTGATCCCAGGATCCTAGGACTCCCTGACACTGGGAAGTCTGCTTGTCCCTCTCCCCCTGCCATTACCCCCAATCCCCTGCCCATGCTCTCTCTTTCTCTCTCTCAAATAAATAAAATCTTAAAAAATAAAATAAGAGATGCAATTATTAGGCAAAAGTATAAAAACAAAACTCAGTAAATTCAGAAAAATTAGTCCAAAGACATCCAATGTAGGTGTGTTAAGGTCTGTGAAAGTGGAGAAGCTTGGGTTGGGACTGAGGGGCAGCAAGCATTGTAGAAAGGGAACAGAGAGAATGTTTTGGCTGGGATGACTGTACTGAGAAGGCTCTGAGGACCACCGTGCTTGTTTATTTCATTCACTGTCAATCAGCAACTTGTGTAGCATGGTACAGATCTGTTCTAGAGATTTCCCTAGCAGATACACAAATGCTTTGAAATGCTAATTCCTTCTCTAGTTTGTATTGTAGAATGTAATTTCCTGTAACCTTCTAACCATTTGATTCTCAGTAGGGAAGTGTGAACCCTGTGGACTCACTAATGGGTCAACTTTGTTCAGAAATGGCCATTGAAGCACAATTTCTCCTTTATTGATAGTAGTACTCTGGTCTTTGTTATCATCTTTTACATATACATCATTCAAAATAAGTATAACTTGCTTTCTTCCTCCTGGAATGTGTATTTGACCCTGACTCTGCTATTTATCAGCTATTGAAAGATGGATCAACTGAACTTTCTCAGCCTCAATTTCTGTGGGGTTATTTGTGGAAAATGAAAATAATAGTTATTCCTTTCTTATAGACTGCTCTAACAAGTAATCGAGGTAATTCTGTTAAAGTTCTTAGTGCAATGCCTGGATCATAGCCATTACTTGAAAAAAAGTTGTCTGTTGTTACACATCATGATAATTCTAATAACACTTGCTCTAGATCTATTGTAGGTGATATTTTATACAAATTCATATGAAACTGGTTCATATGGATGCAATAATAATGAACATAATCTCCTTAATGAAATGGTTTATCAAAGATGTTCTTAATATTTTATCTTACTAAAGATCAGATTCTATCTGGCCAGAATGAAAACCAGAAAATTGTGAAAGTGACCACAACTATTTTAAAGACTAGGATGGCTCAGTATCCTGTGTGACTTTCTTATGATTGGCAAGTATTTAGACTTACTGGTCTTCAAATTTCGGCTGGCTACTGTGCACTTACTGCTGTGATACAATGTAGGAACAGACTCTGAAAACATGGAAAGGGAACCAGCGGGACTGAGGTATTTTGTCCATATTGCTAAAACTTTCTTACCTTATTTACTAAAATAAAGATATACAGAAAGACAATATAAGAAGATACTACCCATAGTGTTGGGAAAATGGAGGTTCTTTCTGAGCAGGACAAAAAATAAAACAAAACAAAACCACAGAACTTCAAAGAAAATATTGACAGGTTTATACACCTCAATGAGAGATTCAGAAAGACAAAATCCAAATGACAGACTATGAAATCACACACACACACACACACACACACACACACTCACAGAAGACAGGGTTATTATGCAGAATTACAGAATATATAAATATTTCCTATAGATCAGTAAAAAATGCAAAAATATATTATAGGTAATTCACAAAAGGAACTTAAAATAATTAATTGGTAGAAGAAAAGATATTTAATGTCACTTTTGACATAAATTCAAATTAAAATACTATGAGATATACTGCTTACTAAACTGGTAAGAATTAAAAATTGGAAATTGGAACTATTACAAATGGCCTTTGGTGATCATGTCCATTCACTTCCCTTAATTCCTAGGGGACTAAGGACTGTGCATTTGCTATAATATAACAGTGGAAGTAGGAATGAAGCAACAAAGAACATATAAATTGTATTTGTTTTTGAAAATCATGTATTGGAGATTTTTTAAAAAACCTCACTAGATGTTATTTCACAATACTCTGAAGTTATAGACTAAGCAGGGGAAAGATGATGGATGTTAGTGGAAAGAATATCTCTAATCAAAATAAAGAATAATACACCTTTTTTTGCAAATTACTTTTTCTCATTGAAAAAGGAAGACTTTAGTATTTAAAAAAATAAATAAAAATTAGGCACTACAGAAAAAGTTAAAAAAATCAATTCTAATTCCAGCATCCAAACATAACTTCAATCTTTTTCACTTTTTATCCTTCAAAATATACACGTACATGTTTCTCTAAATAAATGAAACTGATTTGTTGATATTGTTTTCTAAAACTCACTGTAAAAGTTTTATGTGTCAAAAACTTTTGGTCTTCATAATTTTGATGGTTACATAGTATCCCATCATATGAACATAGCATATGTTATTTATCTCATCTTTTTTTGATGGATATTTGAATTTATTCTTAAAGAGTAGCTTCTAAGGAATTGAGTGCTCCATAATGAAAGCTAGTCAGGAAAGAATGATGGTATTAATGGTAAGACAGCAATAGGACTTGATCAACTCTGTGATTTTTTTTTTTTGGAGCCCAAGATTCTATTATTCTAGAAGTATTGGGCTGAAATAACATCTCCTTCCCAAATTCACATTTTTCCTAGAACCTCAGAATGTGACCTTTTGGGAATTACAATCTGTGCAGATATAATTAGTTAAGATGAGAGCATACTGGAGAGGATGGGATCTGAGTACATTATGACTGGTATCCTTATAAGAAGAAGGGGATGAGAGGAACGTAGGAAGACACACAGACCCAAGGAGAGAATACCATGTGAAGATGGAGGCAAAGATTGGAGTGAATCGCCTATAAGCCAAGGAACATGAAAGACTGCCAGCAACACCAGAAGTTAAGAGAGGGGCATAAAACAGATTGTCCCTTAAAGCCTTCACAGAACACATTGCCCTATGACATCCTGATATCTAGCCTCTAGAACTTTTGAGATAATACATTTCAGTTGTGTTAAGCCACTCAGTTTGTGGTAACTTCTTATGGCAGCCTTAGGAAACTAATACACCAGGTAAATTTTGGTAGCTTGGCTATGAAATGGGTGTAGACAGATCCTTGCCAGAATGTTATGCTCAAGGAAGTTATGCCCAGCTGATGTCAGCTGCTGAAATAGAATTCCAGGCAGATAGAAAGATAAAAATACGGTTCTATTATAAAATACTGTTTATCTATGGGCACCAGTAATCTGGAGAATAGTGAATAATAATTAAAAAAGAGCAATGTAAAATCTGGGGTAGGCTCTACAGTACAATACCTTCATGGTCATCCTTGACACCTCTCAAGGAGCATTTCATAACTCTTTCCTTAAGGGACGACATTGATTTACATACTGTACCTGGTAAAAACAATGAATGGCCTCTAGTCAAGGTGTCTCGGAACTGCTTGCCACAAAAGAGGGACAATCTAACAATAAATAAGCCATGCTGTTAGATAAGAGGGAGTCAGATAAACCAAGCTGGGCCAATCCGATAAACTCTTCTGAGAATCTGTAAATGACACAGAGAGGATTGGAAGCTGAGACATAAGGAATAGCCCGATAGGCAAAGACCATTAACTTTAATGGTCCAATTCAGGTTGTGGAGTTGATCCCTTTCTAGGTCCAATTGTATCACTCTACCTCAGACTCTATGAGCTACCTTCTTATCCTCTTAATAAACATCCTTTTTTACTGAAGCTACCTTGTGTTGGCACGTCAATCAGGTACTGTTGTATAATAAACAACTGTAGTGTCTCAGGAACAGGCAACAATTGGCATTATTTACCTCAGGAGTATGCAAGTTAGCCAAGGGTGATCTAATCTAGTCTGGGCATGACTTGGGGCATTTTGTGTTTCCTCATGTTTCTTGACCTCCTCCTGGGATCAGTATGCTAGACAAGGCATGTTCTTCCATAAAAAAAGCACGAGAGAACAAATGGAACAAGCAAAGTTCCTTGATGTTTAGTGTCTGAGCATGCTGGCAATTCCTCATTCTGTTGGCCAAAGTAAGTCTTAGGGACCACTGAAGAAAGCACCTCCCATCCATAGAAAGAAGGTGTTACAGTGTTCTATCGCCAAAGACAGATATAGAGAGGAATGAAGAATTGGATTGACTTTCTGTTATTGCAAATAAAAGAGTTGTTAATTAATATAGACTCATGTCTCTTTCCATTATAAATTAGTCATAGCTTATAATATGTCTAAAGTACGTCATAGCCTATAGTATGTTATAGTTTATATAACGTCTAAAGGCATCTTGAAAAATTCAGAAAAAAATAAAATAAAAAAATGTGTGTTTTCTGTACCACGATGTCTGGGATGTGTGATGCTTTGCCTTCCTCTCCTCCTCCCTGAAGTGAGGAGATGAAACTTGCTTTTCTTCAAAATGTTTATTTTTCATAAAAGGAAAAATCTGTACTGCTGGTGACTCTTAGTTCTTCCCACAATTTAGCATTTCAAACATTTGGAATTGGTTTGGCTAAAAAGGAAAAAAAAAGTTTAAAAATGTTAGCTGGCAATGTTCTAACATATTCTAAAACAAACAGAACCAAGTCCCTGGCCACCCATGCTGGGACTTGCTGCCTGGACCTATGTGATTAGTCAAAATGCTCTCACAAGGACTGTACGGATTTCTTTGGAAAATCTGAGCAGAGGACGGCCAAAATGCTGCATGCTGATATATGTGTTTTAGCCACAATCTGTTCAATCTCTTCCTGTACTTATACTAGCTTTACCTTTAGGATGCTTATTATTATTATTTTTTTAAATCAACATCAAATGTTAATGGAAAAGACTAAGAGCTGGTGTTTAAGAATCAGATAGCTTTTTGTTTAAATTTTGGCTCTGCTACTCTCTTGCTGTGTAGCTTTAGATAACTTAGCCTCCCTAGACTTCAATTTCCTGAGGGAAAAAAAGATTATCATACCTGCTTCATGGAGTTGTGAAAAACCAAGAAAGTGATGTTTGCCTAGCTCCCAGCATATAACAAGTGGTGAAAAAGAGGACTCCTCACAGTGAACGTTCTGCGGTCTATTAGTTAGTGTTTGCTGACCACACTGAAGGTTTATTTCTCACTTCCATTTCATTCTGCTCCGGGCTGAACTTGAGCTCTGCCCCCTATCTTCTTCATGCTGGTATCCAGGGGAAAGAAGCAGTACTAATCTTGCCTACTGGTGTTGCTGTGGCAGGTGAATAGGAGTGAGGATGGAACCACACATCACCTTAAAATGTGTGCTTGGAAGTGGCCAGAGTCACTTCCATTGACATTACATTGGCCAAAGTTACTCATGTTGCCAAGCCTGCCTCCAATTAGACGGGAAGTACACAAAATGTCCCACCAGGACAGATCCAGTAGGGAGAGACAGGATGCAAATATTTTTACAAGTGTGCAGCATATTCCGGTAAGTTTGCCTATTTGTGAGCAACCCAGCTTTAGTGGGTGAGAACTGCACAATGAATCACAATCCGACACATGACTCCTGATTGTGCCAACAAACTAACACTGAGATCCCTCAAACTCAGTTTTTTATCTCAGAAAAACAAATTCTTTCCCATTCTACAATTTTAAATGCTCAAGTAAATTTATTATTTTTTTGTAGACAGAGGATAGAATTATTTTTGATATATGACTACATGGGGGCAGATTTTTAGTTAAAAAACAAATTATGTGTTATAACAAGGGTGTACTGCTGAATGAGTTTGTACATAAGAAGCAAATGTGAAGACTGGCTATGATGCTTCATTTACTGAGCACCAGATGTGTGCTGGGCACTACTCTAGGCTCACGTGATGCGCCAAATGACAAAAGAGGCAAAAATCTTTACCCTCCTGGAGCTTACATTCCAGTGGAAGAGATAGACAAAAACTGTAATAAACACCACATAGAGTAAGAAGCATAGTGATCCAGATCAAAGAATTAGAGCAAGGCAAGGGGATTGAGAGTGTAAGGGCAAAGAGCAAAGGGTCAGGTTAATGATCAGTCAGGTTAAGCGCCCTTTGAAAAGAGATTTTTGAACAAAGACTTTAAGGAGGTGAAGAGAAACTGGGTTCTATGTAACAGGAATTGCTAGGTACCTAGCATGCCTGCCATGTTTGAAGAATAGCAAGGTCAAAGTGGATAAACCCAGCAAGCAACTGGACAAATAGAAGGAGACGAGTCCCAATAGAAAAAGGGAGAGGGTGGATCCAGAGAGCCACTGAAAACCATTTCGCTCTTACTCTCAGTGACATGGTGAGCCTATGGAGGATCGCAAGAAGACGAGGTGGATTATTTCACTTACTTTTTAGAAGGCCAGTTTGGATATTATAATGGGAATATACTGTAGGGTTAATGGGCAGAAAGAGGGATGCCTGTCACAAAGGCGATATGGTTTCCACACAAAGGATAGTGGTGCCTTGAAACAGAGTCCTAGCTCTGAAGGAGGTGAGAAATCGGTAGGAGCTGAAGATATTTTGATGGTAAAGCCAATAGGATTTGCTTACAGATTTGGTGACTTGAATCATATTGCCAGAACAAGTTTGGGCAAGAAGACGAGGAGTTAAGTATGGTCATCTCATGTTTGAGCTGCTTGTTGCACAAGCAACTGGAAACAGAGTATGTGGTTGGATTCCAGAAGTTTCACCCTGGAGATACAGTTTTGAGAGTCCCTGAAACTCAGCGGGTATTTAAAATGATGAAGCTGGCTATGATAGCAGGAGTGATTATAGACAGAAAAGAAGAGAAAGCTTGAGGACTGAGGCATGTGTGAGTTTCCTAGGATTGCTGCAAAAAAGTACCACATGCTAAGTGGCTTAAAAGAGAAATTTATTGTCTCATACTTCAAAAGGCTAGAAATCTAAAAACAAGGTGTCAGCAGGGCCATGTTTCCTCTGACACCTAGACAGGATTTCACATAGCATTCACCTCCCCCCCCACCCCCCCGTCTCTGTGTATCTTCTCTTCTTACAAGAACGCTGGTCACGTGGCATTAAGTGCCCATGCTACCCTAGTATGACCTCATCATAGCTAACAACATCTACAATGACCCTATTTTCAAATAAGTTCAATTCTTGGGTACTGTAGGTTGCAAACTCAACATATGTCTTTGGGGGGGCACAATCTGGTGTTTAACGGAATCCTTACATGTTAAAGGAAATGAAGTGTACACTATCTTAAAATCATAGAAGCATGTGTCTCTGTCCCCATCCCATTCATATATGTAAGCCCTAATGTGCAGTGTGACTCTATTTAGAGATAGGGTCTTTAGGGAGGTAATTCAAGTTACATGAGTCATAAGGTAGGGGCCTCATTCCCATGCAACTAGTGTCCTTGTAAGAAGAGGAAGAGGCAGCAGGGCATGCTCTTCTTCTCTCTGTTTGTACACACAGAAAAAGCCCTGTAAGGACACAGTGGCAAGGGGACCATCTAAAGCCAGAAAGAAATACTCCACCAGAAATAGAAACCTGATCTTGGACTAGCAGTCTCCAGAACTGTGAGGACATACATTTCTGTTGTTTAACCCAGCCAACCTCCAGTATTTTGTTATGGCAGCTCGAGCAGACCAATACACCAACCTGTAGTTTCTCTATTCCTCTGATCAGTACTAGAACTTCCGCATGTTACTTTACACATAGCAGGTACTCAGTGCATGTTTGCCATGTGATTGTTTTGCTACTGGTTTCATCTTCTGCAGGACTCCTAAAACTAACCATTGAACAGGGGCGGGAAGGCCAGAAAATGTAAGTTTGGACTGTTTACCAAAAAAAGAGGAAGAGCTGTTATTCTGTGATTAGAAAACCACTGAACTCTCTAAGAAGCCTTTAAACTCTGGAGAGATAAAGAAGTGTCATCTTAACAATGGATGAGCAGTTGAAGGATATTAAAATGGCCCCCATGCTCTGCCTTCAAGATAAAAGAAGGAGTTGCTCAAGTGGCCTCAGATAACTTTTATGCATGTAATAAGACCATCCATTCTTCTCTGTGTCATTCTGGAGAGCTGGTGTGGAGTGATAAGTCCCTGGTTGGTGAGAAGCTCGGTGGAGAGGGACCCACCATGCAGCAGACACTACGTACAGACTTGGTATGACCTGGTCCTTGACTGGGAGATGAACACATGGCCAGATTATATTTACATGTCTCTGGTCCCTCCTATCACCTCACCCTGTCAGGATAAA